>NC_072431.2:72075000-72700000 GCF_028878055.3 Symphalangus syndactylus
CCTCCTCCTCTTTACAGGCAGGAGCCACCACAGCTGGCTGTTTCCTCTCCTCCTCCTCTTTTACACGTGTGAGCCACCACACCCGGCTGTTTCCTCCTCCTCCCCCTCCTCCTTTACAGTCGTGAGCCACCATGACTCGCTATTCCTCCTCGTCCTCCCCCTCCTCCCGTTACCCCTCCTCCTTCTGCTCCCCCTCCCCCTCCTCTCTCCTCCTCCTTCTCCTCCTACTCCTCCTCCCCCCATCCTCCTGCTCCTCCTCCACAGGTGTCAGCCACTTAGCCTGGATGTTCCTTCCTCTTCCTTTACAGGTGTGAGCCACTGCACCCAGCTGTTTCCTCTTCCTCCACCACCTCCTTTACAGGCGTGAGCCACCATGCCTGCCTGTTTCCTCCTCCTCCTCTCTACCTCTTCCACCTCCTCCTCTTTTACAGCCATGTGTCACCACACCCGGCTGTTTCCCCCTCCTTCCCCTCCTCATTTACAGTCCTGAGCTACCAAAACTGGCTGTTTCTTCCTCCTCCTCTTCCTCCCCCTCCTTTACAGGCATGAGCCACCACACCCGGCTGTTTCCTCCTCTTCCTCCTCCTCTATAGACATGAGCCACTGCGCCTGGCTGTTTCCTCCTCCTCCTCCTTCTCCTCTACAGACATGAGACACCAAGCCTAGCTGTTTCCCCTCCTTTACAGGCTGAGCCACCATGCCTGACATTTTCCTCCTCCTTCTCCTTTTCCTCCTTGTTTACAGGAGTGAGCCAACAAATCTGGCTGTTTCTTCTTCCTCTTATTCCTCCTCCTCCTTTTTTCTTCATTTTATTTTTTTAGGACAGGGACTTGCTCTTTTCACCCAGGCTGGAGTACAATGGCAGGATCTTGGCTCACTGCAACCTTCACCTCCTGGGTTCAAGCAATTCTGCCTCAGCCTCCCCAGTTGCTGGGATTACAGGCTCCTGCCAGCACGCCCAGCTAATTTTTGTATTTTCAGTAGAGACGGGGTTTCACCATGTTGGCCAGGCTGGTCTCGAACTCCTGGCCCCAAGTGATCCACAAGCCACAGACTCCTACAGTGCTGGATTACAGGTGTGAGCCACCATGCCCGCTTGGCTATTTTTTTTTAATGTGTTAGCTGGGCTCTTGCTATGTTGCCCAGGCCTCTCAAAGTGCTAGGATTACAGGTGTGAACCACCACTGCTGGCATAGGAGGTCACTGTGATACCCTGTTTGAAGGGGATGGGGCCTGGACAGGGTGGAGGCTGTGATGGCAGCCCCCTCTTCCCTTCCCATCTATGACCTTCACTGCCCTTGCCCAGTTTTCTCTGCTTCCATGTTTTATTAAAGTTTTTTTTTTTTTTTTAGAGACAGGGTCTCACTCTGTTGTCCAGGCTGGAATGCAGTGGCATGATCATAGCTCACTGCAGCCTCCACTCCTGGGCACAAGTGATCCTCTCACCTCAGCCTTACAAGTAGCTGGGACTTACGGGCATCTGCCACCATGCTGGACTAATTATTTATCATTGGTAGAGGTAATAACATGGGTCTCCCTGTGTTGCCCAGGCTGGTCTCAAACTCCTGGCCTCAAGCATCCTTGCACCTTGCCCTTCCAAACTGCTATAATTACAGGCCACCACCCCCCACCTGGAGAGTCCCCAACCTCTCCAGTCCCTGACTGTGCCCACTGGCCAGCCCTGGAAAGCGCAGCAAGGAGGGAGCCAGACTGGGGCATACACAGCAGCCTCCTCTTGCACCCACTTTATTTGGGGGCAGGCATGGGAGGACCTAAGCCGGCTGTGCCTGCAATAGCACTCACACTTGGCAGATGTGCTTGTTGAAGCTGGAGCACACAGTGCCACCCGGGGCACTGTACTGCTCCACACTGTGCCCATAGTCCCACACGCGGCTCACATTGCCTGAGAACAGGGGGCTGGGGAAAGAGGAAGAGGTGGGCCAGGGCACCAGGCCACTCTGACCTCCAGGCACCTAGGCTCACCTCCTAGGAGGTGGCACTGAGGCAGCCTCCTCCATGCCCTGATCTGCCTCCATTGCCTGCGCCCCTTCTCCCCCCTTTTGATACAAAGTCTGACTCTGTCGCCCAGGCTGGAGTGAAATGGCACGATCTCATCTCACTGCAACCTCCACCTACCTCCCAGGTTCAAGTGATTCTCCTGCCTCAACCACCTGAGTAGCTGGGATCATAGGACTGTACCACCACGCCCGGCTAATTGTTGTATTTTTAGTAGAGACAGGGTTTCACCATGTTGACCATGCTGGTCTCAAACTCCTGGCCTCAAGTGACCCGCCCAGCTAGGCCTCCCAAAGTGCTGGGATGACAGGTGTGAGCCACCAGGCCGGGCTGCCTGCACCCCTTCCTGAGCTCCCCCACCCTCTGAGGGGCACCCCGTCTCCTCACCCTCCTCCTGGCTGCTACACACACACCCCTTTGAGGACAAGGTAGTAGAGGTCAGTGGCCAGTATGTCGGGGTAAGGGCCTGTCCCATGTTCTCTCAGTGAACCTAGGGGCATAGGTAGACGAGTGAGCCCTGGGCACCCTTGGGTCTGACGCTGTCAGGCCCAGGACCTGTCCCTCTGCCAGGATGTCCCCGCCTTGGGCAGATCCTCTCTTACCTATTCGGCTCTGTCTCACTCTCAGCTTGAACCATCTTCTCATAATTATTGATACTACTTACGTGTGCTATTAATGCTTACTGGCCTGTAGGTTTTACTTGCCTTTGTGTTTTCGAAGAGTCCTTATGTTTAGCATGCATCAGATGTTCCTGGAGATTAGTTTTCTTTGTTAGGAGACAGGGTCTTGCTCTGTTGCCCAGGCTGCAGTGCAGTGGCCATCATAGCTCACTGCAGCCTGGACTCAAGTGATCTTTCAGCCTCCACCTCCCAAATAGCTGGGACTAAAGGTGCACACGCCACTGTGCCCTGCTAATTTGTTGTTGTTGTTGATTTGGGCTTTTTGGTCTTGCTCTGTCACCCAGGTTGGAGTGCAACGGTGCAATCATGGTTCTCTGCATCCTTGACCTCCTGGGCTCAAGGGATCCTCCCGCATCAGTCTCCTGAGTGGCTGGGACCACAGGTACACACCATCATGACTGCTAATTTAATTTTTTTAATTTTAGAGATAGGGTCTCACTATGTTGCTCAGACTGGTTTTGAACTCCTGGGCTCAAGTGATCCTCCTGCCTCCGCCTCTCACAGTGCTGTGATTACAGGCATGAGCCACCAGGCCTAGCCACTGGAGAATTTATTAAAAATACAAATTGCTGGACAGCCACGGTGGCTCACACCTATAATCCCAGCACTTCGGGAGGCTGAGGCGAGCGGATCACCTGAGGTCAAGAGTTTGAGACCAGCCTGAACAACATGGTGAAACCCCATCTCTACTAAAAGTGCAAAATTAGCCAGGCGTGGTGGTGCGTACTTGTAATCTCAGCTACTTGGGAGGCTGAGACAGGAGAATCGCTTGAACCCGGGAGGTGGAGTTTGCGGTGAGCTGAGATCGCACCACTGCACTCCAGCCTGGGCAACAGGTGAAACTCTATCTCAAAGATAAAAAAATAATAATAAAATAAATACAAATTGCTGGGGACCACCCCCAGAATCTCTGATTCAGCCATCTAAAGTGGGGCCTCACATCACATTTCTCAGGAGTTCTGAGATGATGCTTGTACTGCTAGTTGGGGGACTAGCTTCGAGAAACACTGCTTTTTTTCTTTCTTTTTTTAGATGAAGTCTTGCTCTGTTATACAGGCTGGAGTGCAACGGCGCCATCTCTGCTCAATGTAATCTCCATCTCCTGGGTTCAAGTGATCCTCCCACCTCAGCCTCCCGAAGTGCTAGGATTACAGGCATGAGCCAGCATGCCTAGCCCATGTCCTGAGGTCTCACCTGCTGTCTGCCAATGGGGAAGTAAACAGAATGATGGTGCTAATGCTCAAAGTGGCCCCGGGCAAGGTGGAGAGGGGAGGCCAGGAAAGCGGTGGGGCTCCAGGCGGCGCTCATGGCTGTGTGGATGTCATCAGAGTTGAGTTTGAAGGTGCCCTGGGCCCACTCCTCAGCCACCTATAGCGGGTAGCAACAATGCCAGGGGTCAGGTGAGCAGGCATCAGCAGCCAAGAGAGCCCCTGCCCTGGTCCTACCCTATCCCTGATGACTGACTGTCCCTTTCCAGGAGCTGAGTCCTGGAAGCGCACCCTGGGAGGGGGCATCTCAGGCCCAGCACACCTTTACCCATGAGCCATGTGGGCCACAGCGGTCATTAAAGGATGGAGAGAGGCGGTCATCAAGGCACACAGTTAAACAGCATGTGAGAATATAGTTAGTTCAATGTGAAACCACAGACTGGCAACACTGCACTATTTGCTCAGGGATTTGGGAGGGGGCCTCGGGTGGGGCTTGGGCCACGGCAAGTACCTCGTCTAGGCCATGGAGCATCTGGTCCATCTCGGCCTTGGTGAGGAGCCCTGAGATAATGCCACTGGGCTACAGCCTGGGTGACAGAACGAGACTGCATCTCAAAAGAAAAAAAAAAAGAGGACATAGTGAGTGACTAAACATGGCTCTAAGATCTCACCCATGCCCTCAGTATGTATTATTTAGCACATGCTGTGTCAGATATTGCAGAGTACCCAGGAAGCAACAATAAATAGGACTCTTTCTCTCTCCTGAGCCCACAATCTGATCAAACAGAGAGCCAAAGAAATAATGGCAGTGCCTGGCAAGAATGCTGGGAGAGCCAGGTTCGGGCTGCAATAGGAGCAGAGCACAGGAAAGGCTCCCTCAGCCTGGGGCAGGTGAGGTAAACCTCCCCACAAAGGGGACAGCTATGAGGATACTTGGACACCGAATAGGAATCTTTTCAGCCATGCATCATGGGACTCATGTCTGTATTCCCAGGACTTTAGAAGTCCAAGGCGGGAGAATCACTTGAGGACAGGAGTTCAAGACCAGCAGGATAGTTAGACTCCATCTCTACAAAAAATTTTAAAAATAGGCTGCACATGGTGGTGCACGCCTGTAGTCCCAGCTACTCAGGAGGCTGAGGCAGGGGAATCGCTTCAGCCCAGGAGTTCAAGTCTGCAGTGAGCTATGATGGCACCACTGCACTCCAGCTTGGGCAACAGAACAAGACCCTGTCAAAAAAAAAAAAAAAAAAAGGCTAGCACAGTGGATCACGCTTGTAATCCCAGCACTTTGGGAGGCCAAGGCAGGAAGATCAACTGAGTCCAGGAGTTCGAGACCAGCCTGGGCAACATAGCAAGATCCTATCTCTAACGTCTTTTTTGTTGTTGCTGGAGATGGAGTTTCACTCTTGTTGCCCAGGCTGCAGTGTAGTGGCGTGATCTCGGCTCACCACAACCTCTGCCTCCTGGGTTCAAGCAATTCTCCTGCCTTAGCCTCCCAAGTAGCTGGGATTACAGGCATGCACCACTACGCCCGGCTAGTTTTGTATTTTTAGTAGAGACAGGGTTTCTCCATGTTGGTCAGGCTGGTCTCGAACTCTCAACCTCAGGTGATCCGCCCATCTTGGCCCCCCAAAGTGCTGGGATTACAGGCATGAGCCACCGTGCCCAGCCAGCCCTATCTCTAAAGAAAAAAAAGGATCTTTTAGTAGGTGATTATGGTGCCAACATGGGCATTCCAGGGAGAAGAAACAGCTCAAGCAAGAGCAGGAGAGCAAACGAGGGCAGTGGAAACAGATCAGTGGCTGGGAGTGAGGGGAAGAGGATGAAAACCCAGGAGAGAGCAGAGGACACTGAGTGTCCTGACCAGGGGTTAGGGCTTTGTCCTGTGGGTGCCAATGACAGGACTCCCAAAATTTTGATTTGTGGCTAGGTGCAGTGACTCACACCTATAATCCCAGTGCTTTCTGAGGGTGAGGCAGGGGGATCACTTGAGCCCAGGAATCAAGACCAGCCTGGGCAACACAGCAAGACCTCATCTCTACAAGGGTAAAAACATTAGCCAGGCATGTTGGTATGTGCCTATGGTCCCAGCTACTCAGGAGGCTAAGGTGGGGAGATCACTTGAGCCCAGGAGCTTAAGGCTGCAGTGAGCAGTGATCGCACCACCACACTCCGGCCTGGGTGACAGAGACAAACTTGGTCTCAAAAACAAACACACACAAATTTGGATTTGTTAGAAAGACCACTTGGGTGCAGGTGATAGGAGACTGGAAACAAGCTGGTAAGGAGGCCACCTCTGAGGACCAAGGGAGCTGCTGGCAGGAAGGGAACATGGACAGGGCAGAGGGAGGAGAACCCAAAGCTGAAGTGAGGGGAGCAGTGCAGTGGGCGCAGGGCAGGCCAGGGTAGGCGAGTAACATCTCTGCCCCGAGACAACACACAAGCAGAAAGTTCAACACTGCTTACCTGGTGAAACCCTGCCATCGTTTCCACTCCATACTCACTCTGAATAATGGGCTTCTGATATGCCTTATACCAGTTCTCAAACTGGGTGGCCAGCTGCAGCTGAATCATCTCCAGGTACCCATAGTCATCATACCAAGAGTAACAGCTGTTCACACAGATCACGTCCACACACGGAGCCTAGGACCAGAGCAGGAGAGCACGTTCAGCACCCGGAAGACCACACAACTCAGCACTCACACACTTTGGGGGCTCTTCTAGCAGAGAAGGTAAGAAGGAGATGTAATCCAGGCACTCTGGGAGGCTGAGGCAGGAGGATGCCTTGAGGCCAAGAGTTCGAGACCAGCCTGGGCAACACAGGAAGACCCCAGCTCTACAAAAAATAGTAGTAAGAAAATTAGCACAGCACACTGGCTCATGCCTGTAATCCCAGCACATTGGAAGGCCAAGGTAGGAGGATCACTTGAGCACAGAAGTTTGAGACCAGCCTGGGCAACATCACAAGACCCCATTTCTTAAAAACAAACAAACAAACAAAAAAACAAGGAAGAGGTGCCTCTCAGGGCTGAGAACATCCAAGTGCACCAATTTAGATCATGAAATTACCCTGCTCCACAGGCAGGAAACATGGTCACAAAGAGGCCCAAAGGAGGCAGGCCTGTGAGAGGCACAGTAGCTGCCAATGTGCAGTCCTCAGCCAAAGCCCAGGGCCCCCACCACTGGAACTGACTCTTCTCCAGGCAGCAGTCCCATCACTGGGCTTCCCCTCACCTTGCCCTGGAGAAGCGATCCCACCCGAGGGGCCCATGCAGTCATTCTCACAGGAAATCGTGTTTTGTTTTGGAGACAGTCTTGCTCTGTCACCCAGGCTAGGATGCAGTGGCACAATCTCGGCTCACAACCTCTGCCTCCCACGATCAAGTGCTTCTCGTGCCTCAGCCTCCTGAGCAGCTGGGATTACAGGCGTGTGCCACCACACCAGGCTAATTTTTTGTAATTTTGGTAGAAAGAAGGTTTCACCACTTGGCTGGGCTGGTCTCAAACTCCTGCCCTCAAGTGATCTGCCCGCCTTGGCCTCCTAAAGTGCTGGGATTACAGGTGTAATCACCATGGCTGGCCATCACAGAGAACCTTGAGGCAGCTTTCAGCCTGGCCAACATGGCAAAACCCCATCTCTACTACAAATATAAAAATTAGCCAGTCATGGTGGCACGTGTCTGTAACACCAGCTACGCAGGAGGCTGAGCCACGAGAATCGCTTGAACCCAGGAGGTGGAGGTTGCAGTGAGCTGAGATCGCACCATTACACTCCAGCCTGGTCCACAGAGCAAGACCCTATCTCAAAACAAACGAACAAAAGGAAACAAACAAACAAAAAAAACGAAGCATGGAGCCACTGCTTTCTTCCCTAACTTGAGATGTATTTTATGTAAGGGCATATGATTCTCTAGTCCTAGACCGAGCTCTCTAACATCACTCTCCCCCAACCTCTGAATCCTAGCCCCCAGAGGAGTAGCCACACTTCCAGGTACAGAGCTAAGGTCACTGGGCTGGACACTGCCAAAAATGAGATTGACTCCCTGAAACAGCTCTTCAACACAGGAGGTGGATGGATGCAGACTCAGGAGGGATATTTATTAATGCATCAAGCAAACAGGGAGTGCAGGCTGGGAGATAGGCATGGGGCTAGGTGCGAGGTGCTCAGCAGTGACTCAAATCTAAGTCCACAGGTCCTCGGCAGTGGGAGTGGAGACGCATGCACAGAGAAATGGTGCAAGTGCTGGGCAAGGTGGCTCACGCCTAGAATCCCAGCATTGAAGGAGGCTTACTAGAGATCAGGAGTTCAAGACCAGCTTGGGCAACATAGCAAGACCCTGTTTCTACAACAAATGTATAAATTAGGGCAGGGCATGGTGGCTCACGCCTGTAATCCCAACACTTTGGGAGGCTGAGGCAGGTGGATCACAAGGTCAAAAGTTTGAGACCAGAATGGCCAACATGGTGAAACCCTGCCTCTACGAATAATACAAAAAAACCCAAAAAACAAAAAACAACTAGCTGGGCCTTGTAGTGCCTGCCTGTAACCCTAGCTACTCAAAAGGCTGAGGCGAGAGAATTGCTTGAACCCAGGAGGTAGAGGTTGCAGTGAGTCAAGATCGCATCACTGCTCTCCAGCCTGGGCAACAGAGCAAGAGACTTCGTCTCAGGGAAAATAAAAACAACTTAAACTTAGCCTGGCATGGCAGCACACAACTGTGGTCCCAGCTATTTGAGAAGCTGAGGCGGGAGGATCGCTTAAGCCCAGGAGGCTGAGGTGGCAATGAGCCGTGATTGCACCACTGCACTCCATCCTGGGCAACAGAGGAAGACCCTGACTCTGAAAAACAAACAATGAAAGAAATGTTGCAAATGGAAATGACAAATGGTGGCAGGAATTGGGCTCTGCGAGACAATAAAGATAACTTGGACTGGAGAGTCAGGGACAACCTCTTAGAAGAAATGGCCTTTATGCCAAGTCGAGTTAACCAGGAGAGATGAAGGGAAGAAAAACCCAACAGAGGGACCAACCCGTGGTCAGAGCTCCCGGCACCCACCCGAGTCCTCCACAGGACAGACTATTATTTTTGGAGACAGAGAGTCTCACTCTGTAGCCCAGGCTGCAGTACAATGGCACGATCTCAGCTCACTGCAACCTCCGCCTCCTGGTTTCAAGCAATTCTCCTGCTTCGGTCTCCCAGGCAGCTGGGACTACAGGTTCACACCACCACGCCTGGCTTATTTTTGTATTTTTAGCAGAGACGGGGTTTCACTATCTGTTGGTCAGGCTGGTCTTGAACTCCTGATCTCAGGTGATCCACCTGCCTTGGCCTCCGAAAGTGCTGGGATTACAGATATGAGCCACCATGTCTGGCCTAGATTGTTGTTAAAGCCTCTTTTCCTCTTCTCTTTCCTAAGTTCATTTCTTCGTTTACACCTTCCCCCCATCATTGCTCTGCCCATTCGAAGGCTGTGGCTGGCACAGGATGGAACAGAACCCGCTAGCCTCAAGTTCCAAACCCACTCTCCAATAACCAGGCTCTCAGATGAAAAGATTCAAAGGCTTGTGACAGCCTGGCTGAACCACTCCAGCCTGGGTGGCTCCCTTCAATTCCTGCCCCGGGAAAACAGGCATTTCCTCTGGCCACCTCCCAAAGAAGCCTGTCAGTCACCTGCTCCTGGAAGCCTGTGCTCTCCACCTTTGCAACAAAGGGCCTGTCCACCCGTCCTGCTGAGCACACCACTGTGCCCCCAGTTCTGAATTGTCCTTTGCCCAGACTAGGATGACTTCTCAGAGCCTTCTGCCTACTGCAGACTTGGTTCAGCCCAAAGCACTCCATGAAATCAGGGTGTAGTGTCTGCCTCAAGGGGCATTTCTACAACCTCTACTACCTTTACCACAAGTGAAAAATCTACCTCTGAACACTGAGTTGGAACTGCATGGTCGTAAGGAAGAAAAGGGGGCCAGGCGCGGTGGCTGACACCTGTAATCCCGGCACTTTGGGAGGCTCAGGCAGGCAGATCACTTAAGGCCAGGAGTTCGAGGCCAGCCTGGCTAACATGGTGAAACCCTATCTCTACTAAAAATACAAAAATTAGCCGGGCACAGTGGCTCACGCCTGTAATCCTAGCACTTTGGGAGGCTGAGGCAGGCAGATCACCTGAGATCAGGAGTCCAAGACCAGCCCGGCCAACATGGCAAAACACTGTCTCTATTAAAAAATGCAAAAGTTAGCTGGGTGTGGTGGCACGTGCCTGTAATCCCAGCTCTGCAGGAAGCTGAGGCTGGGGAATCGCTTTAACCCAGGAAGTGGAGGTTGCTGTGAGCTACTGCTCTCACACTGCTACTGCACTCCAGCCTGAGCGACAGAGTGAGACTCCATCTCAAAGAAAAAAAAAAAGCAACAATTAGCTGGGCATCATAGCACACATCTATAATCCCAGCTCCTTGGGAGGCTGAGGCAGGAAGATCACCTGAGCCTGGGAAGTTGAGGCTGCATTGAGCCAAGATCACACCACTGCACTCCAGCCCAGGCAACCACACTGAGACCCCATTTCGGAAAAAAAAACGAAAGGCCAGGGGCAGTGGCTCATGCTTGCAGTTCCAGCTACTCAGAAGGCTGAGGCAGCAGAATCACTTGAATACAGGAGGCGGAGGTTGTAGTGAGCTGAGATCGCACCACTGCACTCCAGCCTGGGCAACACAGCGAGACTCTATCTCAAAAAAAAAAAAAAAAAAAAAGAAAGAAAGAAAAGAAAAAAGAAAGGAAAAGAAAACCATAATTTGGGTGGGTAGATATTTGGTCCCCTGAACTGTTCGGGTATGGAGGGCCCTCCCATTAGGCTGGGACAGGAAGCTGATCTTGAATAGCACACGCCCACCCCAGCCTGTCACCTGCCAGGTTCTCCTTCCCAATCCAGCCCAGGGCAGGCAGGGGGCACTCACTTGAAGTAGTAGCCAGCAGATTCCAAGTAGGATGCAGACTTGTTGGCCACAGACCACATCATGATGGCGGGATGGTTCTTCTCCCTGCATACCAGTTCCTCCATCACACACGTGTTGATGCAGAGACACATTGTTGAAAAGCTGCTTGCGGGCCAGGAGGGAAGGGACAGAGGGTCACGGTGCAGCCCGTGGGCTGCGCAGGTGGAGCAGGTGCACGGCAGAAACTCACAGCAGCACCAGGCCCATGGTGGGACACTCATCGATGACCACAAGCAGTCACACATCTGCAGCACTTCCTCGGTGTAGGGGTAGTGGCTGGTGCGGAAGGCGTTGGCACCAAGCCAGCGAAGCAGGTTGAAGTCCTTCACCAGCAGCAGCCAGTCGAAGCCCTTCTCTCATATCTAGGAGACAGCAGAGCTGCCTGACCCCTTCCCTGTCGAAGCTGCACTTCCTCTGAGAGCCAGGACCCTGGAGAGCCACCCCATGAGCCTCCTCTCCAGCCCAAGCAACAGCTCCACCACAAGGCAGTTTGGAGCCATTTGCCTCATTGCCCTCAACTATGGGACACAGGGAAGGCAAAACCGAAAGGTGACCAGAGGAAACCCCCATGAGGACCTAGGAACACCAATGTACGTCCGCATCCTCATGCTTGTTGAAGCCATGAAAATACAAATGTTTCCCATTGATGAGGAACTGGCTCTCAGTGACAGCCACAGTGCAGATCCCCACAAGGAATGTGTAGAAGTCAGACACAGGCCCCAGTGACATCTGTGCAGTCAGCTGCAACTACGACAGCCAAACCGCCAGGTGTGCGCACCCTGACATCCTGAGTCCCATCTGGCCCACCCTCTGGCAGGAAGGCCCCTTGTGCACCCAGCAGACACCTCAGGCCTGCAAGCAGAGATGCAGCCGAGGTTCTGCCCTTCCCTGGCTGACCCTGGGACCTGTCCTTCAAAACCAGGCTTTCCCCTTGACCAGACGAGGTGACTCATGCCTGGAGTCCCCACGCTTTGGAAGGATAAGGCAGGAGGATCACTTGAGTCCAGGAGTTCAAGACCAGCCTGGTGACAGAGGGAGACCCCATCTCTATAAAAAAGTTTTTTGTTTTTGAGACAGTCTCACTCTGTCCCCCAGGCTGGAGTGCAGTGGCGTGATCTCAACTCACTGCAGCCTCTGTCCCCCAAGTTCAAGCAACTCTCCTGCCTCAGCCTCCCCTGTAGCTGGGATTACAGGCATGCATCACCATTCCCAGCAGATTTTTTCATATTTTTAGTAGAGATAGGGTTTTATCATGTTGGCCAGGCTGGTCTTGAACTCCTGGCCTCAAGTGATCCACGTCTTGGCCTCCCAAAGTGCTGGGATTATAGGCATGAGCCACCATGCCCGACCTACAAAGAAAATTTTTTAATTAGCCAGGCATGGTGGCATGTGCCTGTAGTCCCAGCTACTCAGGAGGCCAAGGTAGGCAGATTGCCGCAACCTGGGAGCTCAAGGCTGCAATGAGCTGTATTCAGGACATTCCACTCCAGCCTGGGTGACAGAGTGAGACCATCTCCAAAAAAAAAAAAAAACCTAGGCCTCCCAAACATTAGAAAGCTCAGAGGACCACACCTGCCATTCACCTCTTCTGGGCTCCTGATGAAGCCAGGCCCACCAGATGGGGACCAAAAACCTCCCTTAACCAAGTCCCAAACCACCATTACCTCTAATTAGTACAGACAGGTGAGGCATTCATGCATCAGGTACGGCCACCAGAGGCTCCTGCCTGCACCCGGCACCTTCAGCTGGCGCTGGGTCCCGGCTCCATTGGCCACGATTTTGTTTTCTGCATCCAAAAGATGTACTTCCAACTTGAACTGGTTACTACACTTGACAGAGATCTGGTCATTCACCAGCCCTGCAGGAGGCAAGAGAAACCAGGGCTGAGGGAGGGATATGACCTGGGCCACACAAACATCAGTCCCTCACAGCCAGCATTCCCAGGCAGCCATTTGTTTCTGTTGCTTTTTATTTATTTATGTTTTTTGAGACAAAGTCTCACTCTGTCAACCAGGCTAGAGTGCAGTGGCGTGATCTCCGCTCACTGCAACCTCCACCTCCAGGGTTCAGGTGATTCTCCTGCCTCAGCCTCCTGAGTACGTAGGATTACAGGCATGCACCACCACGTCCAGCAAATTTTTGTATTTTTAGTAGAGATGGGGTTTTGCCATGTTGGCCAGGCTGGTCTCCAAAACCTGACCTCAGGTGATCCACCTGCCTCAGCCTCCCAAAGTGCTGGGATTACAGGAATGAGCCACCGCATCTGGTGCTTTTTTTTCTATTTAAAAAAAGATTTTTTTGGCCAGGTGCAGTAGTCACATCTGTAATGCCACCACTTGCGGAGGCTGAGGTGGGAGCATCACTTGAGCCCAGGAATTTGGGGCAGCAGTGAGCTACAATCTTGAGGCGGGCAGTCAAGGAAGTGACCGTGTCCTTTGGATGTGCCAATCATGGCGCTGAGACATGTGATGTGTGAACAAGCAAGTACAGCTACGGTGCATGTGCACCAAGAGGATGACCCAGAACGTGCTTAGAGTAACACCTCTTCCCAGCTCCTTAAGAATTCATCATGGAAGACTCCCAGAAAGGGAGTTTCCCCCATAATAATTAGCACTGTCTCATCCTTACCAGCAGCCTGTCCTGAATTCTGTCGGAGGGTGAACCATGTATTTTGCACTTCAATATTTTTTTTGAGACAGGGTCTCGCTCTGTCACCCAGGCTAGAATGCAGTGTTGCAATCTCAGTTCACTGCAACCTCCACCTCAAAAGTTCAAGCAATTCTCCCATCTCAACCTCCTGAGTAGCTGGTATTACAGGCACACGCCACCACGCCCAGCTAATGTTGGCCAGGCTGGTTTGAACTCCAGGGCTCAAGTGATCCACCCACCTCGGCCTCTGAACGTGCTGGGATTACAGGCATGAGTCACTGTGCCTGGGCTATTCTGCACTTAACTTCCAAAATACTCTTCCTTTGCAATAAATTGCTCTATGCTGCACCACTTTTGCTGTGTGATTCTTGTTTAAATTCTTATTTACTTATTTATTTATTTTGAGACAGGGTCTATGTTGCCCAGGCAGGTCTCGAACTTTTGAGCTCAAGTGATCTGTCCACCTTGGCCTCCCAAAGTGCTGAGATGACAGGCATTAACCACCATATCAAGCCTAAACTCTTTTGAACCTGGAACTGCAGCCCCCAAAACAGCTGTCAATAATCTCGCCACTGCACTCTAGCCTGGGTGACCGTGCAAGGCCTCATCTCAGAAAAAAAAGATATAAATGTAAAAAAGAAAAAAAAAACTTTAAAAATCCTTACACTCTGGGAGGCTGAGGCAGGTACATCACCTCAAGGTCAGGAGTTCAAGTCCAGCCAGGCTAACAAGGTGAAACTCCGTCTCTACTAAAAAGATACAAAAATTAAGTGGGCATGGTGGCAGATGCCTGTAATCCCAGCTACTCAGGAGGCTGAGGCAGGAGAATCCTTTGAACCCAGGAGGTGGAGGTTGCAGTGAGCCGAGATTGTACCACTGCCCGCCAGCCTGGTCAACAGAACGAGACTCCATCAAAAAAAAAAAAAAAAAAAAAAAAAACGGTCTCCCTCTGTTGCCCAGACTGGAGTGCAGTGGTGTGGTCATAGCTCACTGCACCTTTGACCTCCCAGGCTCAAGTGATTCTCCTGCCTCAGCAGCTGGGACTACTAGCACACATCACCATGCCTGGCTAATTTTTTATTTTTTTGTGGTGATGGTCTTGCTATGTTGCCCAGGCTGGTTTTGAACTCCTGGCCTCAAGTCATCCTCCCACCAGGGCCTCCTTGTAAAGAGCTGGGATGACAGGTGTGAACCACTGTGCCCAGCCCACCGAAGCTGCCTGTTTCTTGAGCACGATGTGTAGCAAGGGGAGGTGGAGTAAGAGCAGCACCATGGGGAAGGGACACACTGCCACCCTGAGCTGTGTAACATTAGGCCAGACGCC
Organism: Symphalangus syndactylus; assembly: GCF_028878055.3. Lineage (NCBI taxonomy): Eukaryota > Metazoa > Chordata > Mammalia > Primates > Hylobatidae > Symphalangus > Symphalangus syndactylus. The sequence goes on from NC_072431.2 coordinate 72,089,866, forward strand.
TCTTCTCCAAGTGAGGTCAACCACATGGGTGATTTCAGGAGCCTGTGTCCGCTCAGAAAGCCTGGATTTTAGCTTTGTAGGTGGATGGGAACCTGTGAGGGTTTAGAGATGCTGGGAGTACCTTTTTCCTGGGAGAACTTTCCAAACAGGGAACAAACAGAGCCACCCTGGGCTCCACTGAGGGAGGATCTTACCAGAAGCCCTCACCACTGTCATGCTCCACACTGGTGGTGATGGTGATGTCATCGATACAGGTGGTGGGTGTCGTGTACAGAAGCACAGCCCGCTGTGGTCCCATGTAGTTGAAGAAGTCAAAGTCTGTGTTCTGGACAAAGTAACCCTTGGGATACCTAGGGTGGGAGGACTGTGGTTCGCTAGGCCCTTGCCCTGGGTCCTTTGACTTCAGCTCACATGCCTCCCCAGCCTCCCCAGATCCAGGGCCTCCACTCTACGAAAGCCACCGTCCCCAGCAGGAAGACCTTGGGGTGGCGCAGGAAGGTGGGTGCATGCGGTGGAGGCAGGATGGTACCCACATGGAGGTGTTGGTCATGTAGCAGATGGTCCCTGGTGGCAGGGTGGAGAGGGTGAGAATGATGCTGACAGCCATAGTGATGCAGAGGTGGGAGGGCAGGGGCCCCACCTGGAACAGGCTGCTGGTGTCGGCTTGAAGGGGAGGTAGACCCTTCATGCTCTAGTGCATCGACCCCATTTACCCACTGCAGACACAGGAGATATGAGGAAGGGGCAGCACGTCAGGGCATGAGGAGGGGCCCTGCTATCAGGCAGTCCCTCACATAACCTGCAGCATGGGGCTCAGGGGCCTGCCAGCCAGATGGGAAGAATAACATCCCAGTGGGGTAGATCAGGCCACCTATTCCCCTACACAGGGCACAACCCCCAGGGCAGGGCAGGGCAAGGCCCCCCACCATCCCACCCCAGGAGAATGGCTGTGCGTGGCTGCTGGGGGTCCCATGCTGTTCAGCAGCCGTGCCTACCCATCCACCCTGCCTGCTCCTGGCTGCACTGACCATGACGGCATAGGAGTGGGCACTGCCAATCGTCAGCACCACTCTTGTGTGCAGGTCCTGGGTCCATTGCTCTGGCAGGGTCACCTCCCATTCATGCCACATCTGGCTGACAAACTGCAGCTGCCAGTCCTGGCCAACGTCACTGAAGCTGGAGGGAACCCACATGTCCAGGGTGGGGCCCGACTGCGGAAAGAAGGGCCAGACTCAGTTCCTAGGCCCCCAAGGGGATCCGGGACCAGTGTGCTGCACAGCTGTGTCCCCAGGCCCAGCGCAAGCACTGACACATAGCAGGGAATCTTGGCAGAACAGACAGATAACTTGCTGATGACAGGTCAACTGCCAGGGAGGTTTGTGCATCTGGGCCGGTGGGCCCAGGATTTCCTCCTTGGAGTGAATGGGGCCCAATATCTCCCGAAACAGAAGCGAGCCCAGGGCCACATCCCAGCCCGAGGCAAGAAGGTTCAGACCTGTGACTAACAGGTAGATGACCCACTGCGTGTCACAGAGAAGGCTGGTTGGGGCAATCGGGGGGCTTTGCTTAGGACACTATGAGTGGACCCACGCTAGCATCCAGTTCTCTCCTCTCTTCCTCCTGTACTGAATGTCGCAAAGTCAGAAAAAGAGGATGGAGACCAGGCAAAAGTGGCCCAGACCTCACCTGGTCCCACTTCTCTGCTGACCACATCCAGGTGACGAGGGGAACAGGGGTGGCATCCTTGGCCTGTCACGTCCTATCCTGTACTTGAACCTTGAAAACCAAGGGACCTTCGTGCCTTGGCAGAGCTGACCTCAGGACGTCTCAACTGTCCCCTCCTCCCGATCCCTGGGACCAACTCCGTGCAGTGCCTGCTGCTCCAGCCCACCGAGTGTCTGGGTGGCTCATGCCTGTTATCAGCAGTTTGGGAGGTCAATGTGGTAGGATGGCTTGAGGTCAGGAGTTCGAGGCCAGCCTGGGCAACGTAGTGAGACTCTATGTCTTAAAAAAGAAAGCTGTTTGGTTTTCTTTTCTTTTTTTTTGAGACGGAGCTCACTCTGTTACCAAGGCTGGAGTGTGCAGCGGTGTGATCTTGGCTTACTGCCACTTCCACCTCCCGGGTTCAAGCAATTCTCCTGCCTCAGCCTCCCAAGTAGCTGGGATTACATGTATACACCACCACACCTGGCTAGTTTTTACATTTTTAGTAGAGACAGGCTTTCACCATGTTGGCCAGGCTGGTCTTGAACTCCTGGCCTCAAGTGATCTACCTGTCTCGGCCTCCCAAAGTGCTGGCATTACAGGCATGCGCCACCAAGCACGGGCATATATTCTTTTTTTTTTTTTTTCTTGAGACGGAGTCTCGCTCTGTCACCCAGGCTGGAGTGCAGTGGCGCGATCTCGACTCACTGCAAGCTCCGCCTCCCGGGTTGATGCCATTCTCCTGCCTCAGCCTCCCGAGTAGCTGGGACTACAGGCGCCCGCCACCACGCCTGGCTAATTTTTTGTCCTTTTTTTTTTTTTTTTTTTTTTTAGTAGAGATGGGGCTTCACCGCGTTAGCCAGAATGATCTCGATCTGCTGACCTCGTGATCCGCCTGCCTCAGCCTCCCAAAGTGCTGGAATTACAGGCGTGAGCCACCGTGCCTGGCCTTTTTTTTTTTTTTTTTTTTTCCCAATTAGCCAGGCATAGTGGCCGCAGCTAACTTGCAAGGCTAGGGAGGGAGGATCGCTTGAGCTCAGATGTTACGATCGCACCACTGCGCTCCAGCCTGGGTGACAAGGCCAAACCCAGTCTCAAAAAAATTTTAAAAATAAACATTTAAAAGATAGACCCTGCCCAGGCTCAACCTTCGCCTCCAGAGAGGGCTCGGCAGAAGCGCTTCCTCCTCCTCCTCCTCCCGCCTCCTCTGCCTCGGCTGTCCCGGGTCCCCCAGTCCCCTTGTCCCCCAACCGCGCGCCCCCAAGCCTGCTGACCTTTAACCTCCTCCCAGCTCCCAGCTCTGGGGCGCCCAGGTGAAGGAGCCTGCGGGGGGGCCCCGGCTCCTCCACTCCCGCCCCTGGGCTTCCGGGGGCCTCCTGGCCCTGCGCCGAGCACGCACCTTTCGCAGCGGGATGCCGGGAAGACTGTTCCTTCCTAGAAGCCATGGCACCGGTTGTCCAAGAAGTCTGCGCAGAAGCTCCAGAGGCTGTCCACCTTCTTGCACTCCCGCGACGGCCTCTCTCAGGGGTACAGCATCCCCTAATGCAGCGCCGGCATGCAGCCCAACAGCGGCCCGAGCGCCTCTCAGGCTCCACTGCTCCCCGGACCATGCTTTCCGCTCCTCCGCCGTCTGTGACGCTAAGAGCAGCGCGGAATGAGCCCGTGACGCGCCGGTCGCCAGACGTGATGCACCGGTCGCGCGACGTGATGCGCGCCCTGGCGACCGACGCACCTGAGGCCGTCCGCGCCATCTTTGTGGAGAGCAACTGCCAGGCCTTGAGTGGCTGGGAGGGGCGGGGCGCTACCCAGTGGAGCCGGTCGCGGGGAACCCCGGGCTAGGCCTTTAAGGAAGCGGGACCTTCACTCTCAGCCCCAGCCAACAAGGGCGAGATCTGTTCCCCACCTTGGCCCAGGCCTGATGATCCAGAGCCGCAGGCCAGGACAGAACCCCTGAGATCGGTGGGATTCCCGTTTCTTCAAGGAGCACTTCCACTCGCTTTCCCCAACGGGACTCCGAGCAGGCTCCAGCGCAGCCTCTTCCATGCCTGTTGGATGCAGCCTCTTGGAGGGATGCAAGTCCTTGGGATGCGGCTGGTAGCCTTGATCCTGGGCCTCTGGGGCCCTGACCCTAACCCGGGGGCCAAGAACTCCTTCTTGGCATTGCAGGCACATAAAGATGCAGAGAGAGGGCTGGGCACAGTGGCTCAAGCCTGTAATCCCAGCACTTTGGGAACCCGAGGGAAGCAGATCATTTGAGGCCAGGAGTTCGGGACCAGCCTGGCCAACATGTCAAAACCCCATATCTACTAAAAATACAAAAAAAAAAAGAAAAAAATTAGCCGGCCATGGTGGTGGGCACCTGTAATCCCAGCTACTAGGGAGGCTGAGGTGGGAGGATCACTTGAACCTGGGAGGTGAGACTACCGTGAGCCGAGATCATGCCACTGCACTCTGACCTGGGTACAAAGTCAGACTCTGTCTCATAAACAAAAAACAAAAAAACAAAAAAACACACAAACATAGAATAATAAATGCAACTAAAAATCTAAGCAAATTATTAGGCTATAAAGGACTTTTATTTTGTTTTCTAGTTTGAGACAGGATCTCACCATGTTGCCTAGGCTGGTCTCAAACTCTGGGGATCAGTGGATTCTCCAACCTGAGCCTCCCAAACTGCTGGGAGTATAGGTGTGAGCCACCACATCTAGTCAGTTTTTAATTTAATTTTATTATTTTTTTTTTCAGACAGAATCTTTCCTTGGTCAAGCAGGCTGGAGTGCAGTGGTATAATGACTCACTGTAGCTTCGAACTCCAGGACTCAATCCATTCTCTCACCTCAGCCTCCTGAGTAGCTGGGACTATAGGCACATGCCACCACATCTGGCTTTGTATTTTTTTGTAGAGATGGGGTTTCACCATGTTTCCCAGTCTAGTGGATCATAACAAAAACAATAATTATAGCTACCATTTATTGAACAGCCACTATATGTGGGATAAAGTCAGTCAACTATAAATTGTGTAATCTATGAAATAAACTTTGCGTTATTGTTCCTATTTTACAAATTACGAAAATAAGTCTCAGGAGTTTAACTAAATTTCCCTAGGTCACAGTGAGTAAGTGGAAGGAGCAGAGCTTAAACCTAGGACTGTGTGACATTAAAGGTCATGCTCCTTCCATTGGTGCTGCTAACACCACAAGGAGAAACAGTTAAAATTTTTAAATGAAGGCATGGTGCGGTGGCTCACACCTGTAATCCCAGAACTTTGGGAGGCTGAGGCAGGCGTATCACCTGAGGTTGAGAGTTTCAGACCAGCCTGATCAACATGAAGAAACCCTGTCTCTACTAAAAATACAAAAATTAACCGAGCGTGGTGGCGCATGCCTGTAATCCCAGCTACTCGGGAGGCTGAGGCAGGAGAATCGCTTGAACCTGGGAGGTGGGGGTTTCAGTGAGCCGCAATCGTGCCATTGCACTCCAGCCTGGGCAATAAGAGCGAAACTCTGTCTTAAAACATAAATAAACACACACATGCAAATTTTTAAATGAAAAGTAACCAAAAGCAGTAAATATCTGCCATATAAAAAATAAATGTTCAGAGAATTCCAGGTATTTTTTTCCTACTTTTTAAAGGAAATCATATCTAAAATAACTTTAAAACTTATTTCAAGAGGCTGAATATACAGTTATTAGCTGAATAATTGAACACACACGATATCAGATAAAAAATGTTGGCCGGGTGCAGTGTCTCATGCCTGTAATCCCAGCACTTCAGGAGGCCGAGGTGGGCAGATCACAAGGTCAGGAGATCGAGACCATCCTGGCTAACACGATGAAATCCTGTCTCTACTAAAAATACAAAAAATTAGCTGGGCGTGGTGGCGGGTGCCTATAGTCTCAGCTACTCAGGAGGCTGAGGCAGGAGAATGGCGTGAACCCAGGAGGCAGAGCTTGCAGTGAGCCGAGATCGCACCACTGCACTCCAGCCTGGGCAACAGAGCGAGACTCCATCTCAAAAAAAAATTTTTTCTTTCTAAAATATAAAAAAAGCCCAGATATTTAAGATAAGATTTGTATAACCTAGTAAAATATTTCTTATGTGCTTTTTATGTAGAAGAAATCATGCTGACGATACATAACTTGCAACATCACCATTAAATATATCCAGTTTCAAATGTGTTCATCCCTGTCTACTTTATTTTTTATTTTTTATTTTTTTTAGACAGAGTTTTGCTCTTGTTTCCCAGGCTGGAGTGCAATGGTGCAATTTTGGCTCACCACAACCTCTGCCTCCCAGGTTCAAGTGATTCTCCCGCCTCAGCCTCCTGAGTAACTGGGATTACAGGCATGCCCCACCACGCCCGGCTATTTTTTTTTTTTGTATTTTTAGTAGCGATGGGGTTTCTCCATGTTGGTCAGTCTGATCTGGAACTCTCAACCTCAGGTAGTTCGCCCACCTTGGCCTCCCAAAGTGCTAGGATTATAGGTGTGAGCCACAGCACCCAGCCACCCTGTCTACCTGTATCTTTACAACTGAGTGCTACAATTCAAATGAACCATCAACTGTGAAATTACTTTTCATATTGATGATATTCTGGTCTTTATGACAAAATCTTTAATTCTAGAAATGATGTACTTCGTAAATGAAAGAGGAAAGAGAGAAATTTGGTTATTTTCAAGACTTAAAATCTTATTTAAGGCTGAGCACGGTGGCTTACATCTGTAATCTCAGTATTTTGGGAGGCCAAAGCAGGAGGAATGCTTGAGGCTATGAGTTTGAAACTACCTTGGGAAACAGAGTGAGACCCTGTTTCTAGAAAAATTTAAAGGTGAGCCGGGCACACTAGCATGTGCCTGTAGACCTAGCTACTTAAGAGGTTAAGGTAGTAGGATTGCTTAAGCCCAGGAGTTTGAGGCTGCAGTGAGCTTTATCATGCCACTGCATTCCAGCCTGGGCCACAGAGTGAGACCCTGTCTCAAAAAAAAAAAAAAAAAAAAAAGAAAGAAAGAAAAAGAAAAAGAAAACAAACTCCACATCTGTTATTTAAGATATGCTTCATCAAGGCCAGGTATAGTGGCTCATGCCTGTAATACCACCACTTTAGGAGGCTGAGGTGGGTGGATCACCTGAGCTCAGGAGTTCAAGATCAGCCTGGCCAACATGGTGAAACCTCGTCTACACCAAAAATACAAAAATTAGCTGGGCATGGTGGTGTGCACCTATCATCCCAGCTAGTCGGGAGGCTGAGGCAGGAGAATCACTTGAACCTAGGAGGCAGAGGTAGCAGTGAGCCGAGATCATGCCACTGCACTTTAGCCTGGGCAACAGAGTGAGTGAGTGAGACTGTGTCTCAAAAAAAAAAAAAAAAAAGAAGAAGAAAAAACCAGAAAAACAACAAGAAGAAGATATGCCTCATCACTAGTTAATAAAAACAGAAGTGACATTTTTAAAAGGAATGAAAAGTCTCTTTTGAACACAGGCTTATATTTCTCAATAACGCTATCAAGTGAAGGCTTTAGCCTTCTGAGTAGCTAGGACTATATGAGTGTGCTACTGCACTTGGCTGAAATCCACATTTTTTGGAAAGTTCACTTAATATATATACATATATATATGTATATGTATACACTTTTTTTGAGATGGAGTCTCATTTTGTTGACTAGGCTGGAGTGCAGTGGCACGATCTTGGCTCACTGCAACCTCTGCCTCCTGACAGCAATTCTCCTACTTCAGCCTCCTGAGTAGCTAGGATTACAGGCACACACCACCATGCCTGGCTAATTTTTGTATTTTTAGTAGAGATGGGGTTTCACCATGCTAGCCAGGTTTGTCTCGAACTCCTGACCTCGTGATCCGCCTGCCTCGGCCTCCCAAAGTGCTGGGATTACAGGTGTGAGCCACCACGCCCAGGCTAGTTCACTTAATATTTTTGCAAACATATGTTACACATTTACTTGTAATTATAATCACTATTAAAAACTTAGCCAGGGCCAGGCATGGTGGCTCACACGTGTAATCCCAGCACTTTGGGAAGCAGAGCTACTCAGGAGGCTGAGGCAGGAGAATCATTTGAACCCAGGAGGCAGAGGTTGCAGTGAGCCAAGATCATGCCATTGCACTCCAGCCTGGGTGACAAGGAGAGACTCTGTCTCAAAAAAAAAAAAAAAAAAAAAAACAACAAAAACAAACAAAAATTACTAGCTAGGCAAGGTAGCTCATGCCTGTAGGGCCAGTACTTTGGGTTTGCTTGAGCCCAGGAGTTTGAGACCAGCCTGGGTAACTTGGCGAAACCTCATCCCTACAAAAAATATAAAAATTAGGCAGGTTTGGTGGTGCACACCTGTGGTCCCAGCTATTTGGGGGGCTGAGGTAAAAGATCAACTGTTCAGGGAGGTCAATGCTGTGGTGAGCCATGATCACACCACTACACTCCAGCCTGGGTGACTGAGCAAGACCTTGTCTCAAAGAAGAAAAAAAACAAGTAAAAACAGACAAAACATAGTATGCCAAGAATTATGAAAATAATCTATACTTTAATCAAATTCATGTGGCATCACTACACATAGATGATAAAAACTTCAGAAGTACAGAAAAGGAGTTACTACTTAAAACTATGGGCCAACACTTCAGGAGGCTAAGGCAGGAGGATTGTTTGAGCCCAGAAGTTCAGGATCACCCTGGGCAACACAGTGAAACCTTGTCTCTGCGAAAAATTGTAAAAATTAGTCAGACTTAGTGGCACACACTTGTCATCCCAGGTACTCAGGTGACTGAGGTGGGAGGATCACATGAGCCCAGTAGGTTTCAGCTGCAGTGAGCAGCCACTGCACTCCAGCCTGGGTGATAGAGAGACCCTGTCACAAAAAAATACAAACAAAGAAACAAAACCATGGGCTGGGAATGGTTGCTGATGCCTGTAATCCCAACACTTTTGGAGGCCAAGGCAGAAGGATCACTTGAACCCAGGAGGTTGAGACCACCCTGGGCAACATTTTGAGACCTCTCCTTTATATTAAAAAAATGTTTTTAATTAAAAAATAAGTATGGCTAGGCATGGTGGCTCATGCCTGTAATCCAAACACTTTGGGAGGCCGAGGTAAGCGGATGACCTGAGGTCAGGAGTTGGTAACCAGCCTGGCTAACATGGTGAAACCCCATGTTTACTAAAATATGCAAAAAAATTAGCTGGGCGTGATGGCCTGTACCTGTAGTCCCAGCTACTCAGAAGGCAGAAGCAGGAGAATCATTTGAACCTGGGAGGCAAAAGTTGCAGTGAGCCAAGATCACACCACTGCACTCCAGCCTGGGTGACAGAGTGAGACTCCATTTCAAAAAAATAAATAAAAAAAATTCCTTTTCTGTGCATTAATATGCTATGGCTGCTGCCCTAACAAAATACCATGAACTGGGTGGCTTAAACAATATCAATTAGTTATCTCACAGTTCTGCAGGCTGAAAGTTCAATGTTAAGGTACTGGCAGGGTTGATTTGATTCTAGGGCCTCTCTTCTTGGCTTTACAGATGGCCATGTTCACTCTATATCTTCACATGTTCTTTTTGTTTTTTGTTTTTTTTTGAGACGAAGTCTCACTCTTGTCCCCCAGGCTGGAGTACAATGGCATGATCTCGGCTCACTGCAATTTCCGCCTCCCAGATTCAAGTGATTCTCCTGCCTCAGCCTCCCGAGTGGCTGGGATTACAGGCGCCTGCCACCACGCCTGGCTAATTTTTGTATTTTTAGTAGAGATGGGGTTTCACCATGTTGGCCAGGCTGGTCTCGAACTCCTGGCCGCAGGTAATCCACCTGCCTCGACCTCCCAAAGTGCTGGGCTTATAGGTGTGAGCCACAGTGCCCGGCCCACGTGGTCTTTCTTCTATTCTCACACAACCCCAGTATCCCTTTGTGAGCCCAAATTTCCCCTTCTTACAAGACAACAGTCAGATTGTATTAAGGCCCATCCCAACAGCCTCACATTAATCATTTTAACTCTTTATTTTTTATTGATTTGTAAAATTTTTATTCTTTTGACATAGGGTCTCTCTCTGTCACCCAGGCTGTAGTGCAGGGGTGTGATCTTGGCTCACTGCAACCTCCACGTCCCTGGTTCAAGCAATTCTCATGCCTCAGCCTCCTGAGGAGCTGGGATTACAAGCGTGTGCAACCACACCTGGCTAATTTTTGTAATTTTAGTAGAGACGATGTTTTATCATGTTGGTCAGGCTGGTCTTGAACTCCCGGCCTAGAGTGATTTGCCCACCTTGGCCTCCTAAAGTGCTGGGATTACAGGCATGAGCCACCATGCCTTGCCAACTTTAACTCTTTAAAAGCATCTCAAAATATGGTTACATTCTGAGGTACTGGGGGTTAAGTCTTCAACATATGGATTTTGGGATTAATACAATTCAGACTATAAATTGTGGATTAAGGAGTTTCAAAATAGAGCAAAATTACACACATGTGTTCAATGTACCATTTTTTTCCCCGGCAGTCTCTGGTTTGTTTTTCCACATTACAAACTCAGTGCCCAGGTGCCCATGGATTCAAAACAACGCATCAAAACATAATAAGCCCCTTTAAAATGGCTTTTAAGCCTAGTTCATTTTACCCTTTATATAGAACACAGCATCTGTTTAATGAACACCAAGGCAGAAAATATGGTATACAAGAAGAAAAAGGAAGTTTGCCCATAAATCATGTGGGTAGAACCAGTTTTTTAAACAATGCATCTGGAGAAATATACCTATCCCTTGAAATAAACTCTGTGAACTTCCTGCTCACAGATTCATTTCAAGCCTTGAAAATGCAGAAAATCAATGCCAAATATACTTGTCCCAAAAGGAAAATAAAATTTCAGGGGTGTCAGGACGTTTTATCCCATAAAATACAGAATTGCAATTTGTATCTGAGTAGGCAACACACCTCCAAAAATAATACAATACTTATCACAAAATACATTCACAGATACTAGATTTGGCACAAACCACTCCATACAGCTATTGATCAAATCAGTATTGAAAGCCTTATTACAAAATCTATGGCCCTTTTCTACTCTCCAACAGACATTTCAGGATGTTACAACCTTGCAGCTCCACTCTATCATTAATTTCCCCAAAATACACTTGGCAGAAGAATGAGAAATGTCCATTTTTCATTTAATTTCTAAAGAACATCTCATCCTTTAAGAACAGGTTCTTGAAATTTTTAAATGTAAAACATAAAAACCCTAAAGAAACAAACATCGAAAAGCTTTTCTTCAAAATCACAACAACTTTATATGCTACGTGTTCTTGTAAAATACCACACACACAAACTCATACGCATACGCACCCACCCAAAACACACACAGACATATATATAGCCTCATAATATCTTACATATATATATATATACATATATATAATCAATTACAACAGAGAAAAGCCAATTTCAGAAAGATGGCTTCAATCTTGATGCATTTACTCACATCTAATTGTATTTCAATTTAACTGGTGCAGAGGCATTACAATACCCCGTAACAAAAACCTGGGGGACGATTACAATAAATTGCTTAAACATCAAACCAAAGACTCACATAATTTCATCATAAAGTGAAATTCACATCCAACTCTCAAAGAATTAGAATATCCTTGCACTTACCTTGGCCTTGTCCATTCCCCTGATGACCCCAAAAGACCACAGTCATCATCAACAGTCCCAGAGCCCACGTCCACATCTTCCTAGTGACACGTTCATGTCTTCTGGCCATTGCATCTTAAACTCTGCATATTGAGTGGGGTGGATGTGAACGTACAATAAATTACCTTCTTAGAGAAATACACTACGACTCAAATCCCATATCTAATATGCATTGTGCATTTCTGAATTATCCTGCTTACAAGGAGGTACATTTGAAAATCATGCTTCCCTTTAGGATTGTCATATTGATGCTTAATATGAAAGCCCATTCATCTTTAATCTTAGCATTCATCTGAATTACACTTTTAATATCATTTTCCAAAACATGCCATTAACCTATGTGCGCCTCTCTGCGCCTGCGCCGGCGCTGTGCGTCTTTGCGGGGGTGGAGCTGCGTTCTCCTCAGCACAGACCGGGAGAGCATCGCGAGGGTGGAGCTGACTTTTCCTCTGCACAGACTTCGGAGGTACAGCGAAGGCGGAGCAGTGTTCTCCTCAGCACAGACCCGGGCGGGCCGGCGGCACCGCGAGGGCGGAGCTGCGTTCTGCTCAGCACAGACCCGGGGGACACCGCTAAGGCAGAGCAACGTTTTCCTCAGCACAGACCTTGGGGGCACTGCCTCGCTTTGGGACAACTCGGGGCCGCATCGACGGTGAGTAAAATCCTTCCTGTTTGCAGCCCTGAATAATCAGGGTCAGAGAACAGTTAGAAGGGTTCAGTGTAGAAAACGGGAAACCAAAAGCCCCTCTGAATCCTGCCCACCGAGGTTCTCCCCAGCCAAGGCGAGGCGGCCGCAGTGCGAGATCCACACGGCAGCCTCGGAAGACAAATGCAGCATTCCTAATGCAGACATGACATCCAAAATATGACACCCCCATTGCTCATGTAACAAGCACCTGTAATGCTAATGCCCTGCCTCAATACAAAAATATTAATATAAGATCCGCAATCCGCTCGCTGCCGTGCAGTCCTAAGACAGAGACCATAATAATCAACATTGACGTAGTCAATACAAACGTAGTAACGAACCTAGGGTTAAGGTTGGTGTTAGGGTTAGGGGTTAGGGGTTAAGTTTATGGTTAGAGGTTGGAGATAGGGGTTGGGGTCAGAGTTAGGAGTTAGGAGTCAACGTTTAGAGTTAGGGGTTAAGAGGTTAGGGGTTAGGTATTAGGGGTTAGGGTTGCTTTAGAGTGAGGGTAAGGGTTGGGTTTAGGGGTTAGGGTTAGGTTTAGGGGTTAGAGTTAGGGTCAGGGATTAGGGGTCAGGGTCAGGGGTTAGGTGTCAGGGTCGGGGTCCCACTGGGTGGGTTCGCAGTGTGGGGTGGGTTGGGGGTGCTATCCAGGGTGTCATTGCCTGCTTTAGGGGTACTGGTTGGTAGCACTGTACAGGGCTGCACTACCCACGGCAGGGAGGGTGGGTTATGGGCGCTTTCTGGGGCTGCAATGCCCATGGAGGAGGACAGGTTAGGGCACTATCAGGTATACACTACTGGCGGCATTGGGGGATGGAGGTGGGGGGCGCTATTGAGGGGAGGACTAGCCGTGGAGGGGGGTGAGTTGGGTGCTATCAGGGGCTGCACTGCTGGCAGCGGTCAGCAGAGTTGGCATCCAAGGAAGGAGTGGTTCATCTCTCCCTGACTCCACACTCCAGAGGGCGACCTACTCTTGGTCATACTGGAGTGTGGCAGGCGCTCAGCGTTTGCGTGGGAATCCTGAACATGGCAGAGCCCCCACACCCACCATGGCTCCTGGGCCTGTGCACTCTGGGTCTGTGCCTCAGAGGCTGCCAGGCACCCCTGGGGACACCACGGGGGACAGGGCCGTGTGTGTGGAGGCGTCCGGAACAGGAATTGGCACCTGGGTGCAGAGGGCTGGCAGGGTCTGAATTTTTCTGCTTCTCCTGCTCCCCGAGGAGTGCAGCCCCGGTGGGCCCAATGGTTCCTGTGGAGTGGGGAGCTGGGTGCTGTGGTGTCTCCAGCACCCACCCCAGACCCCAGTTCCTGGCCACCTTGGGCCAAAAGGAGAAGCTGGACTTTGGAGGATGGGTGTGAGTGCCTTTGTTGAAACTGGCCCCTGCCACCCAGTGGTCGGCATGACAAGTTGAGGCTCTAACCCTTCCACCCCTCACATCTTCCTTTAGGCTTTTCTGGCTTTGCCCGTCCAGCTGCTCCATGCCAGGAGGAGGAGGAGACACCTAGAGCCTGCGACACCACGGCTCACCTCACTGCAGGTGGGTGGCAGCGATGGAGACGGCAGTGCGCTGCGCCAGGGCAGTAGGAGAGCGGCCGCGCTAGGAGGGCAGGCGGCTGCAGCCAGGGTTGGGAGTCAGGCTTACAGCGATGGACGGGCTGCAGCAGTGGCCAGGTGGTAGGAGCCTTGTAGGGAGGGCCGGTGCATTGGCAATGGGCCTGGTTTTGCCCTGCCCCTGCCGTGGATCTGGCCCTGTATTGCCCTGCCTTGCCCTATACCTGCCCTACTGTTAACCTGGACTGTCTCGGCCCTGTCCTGCTCTGATCCCATCCTGACCCTGTCTTGGCCCTGTGCTACCCTGTCCCTGCCCTGGTCTAGCCCTGGCACTGGCCCTGCCCTGAACCTGCGCTAGCCTGGCCTTGGCTCTGGCCCTGCCCCTTGTCCTGACCCTGGTCCTGTCATGGCACTGGCCTTGCCAATGGTCATGTTCCTGCTCCTGTTCTGGCCCTCATCTGGCCTTGGACATGTCCTGGCCCTGCTTTGGCCCATCCCTGCCCTGGCCCCACCATGGGCCTGCCTGTTCTGCCCTCTCCTGGCACTGACCTTGCCCTGTCATGGCCCAGTGGTGCCGTTGCCCTGCCTTACCCTGCGCTGGTTGTGCCTTGGCCCCGCTTGGTGCTGCCTGCTCCCTGGACCTGCCCTGACCCTGCCTTGGCTTTTGCCCTGCCCTCACTATGGCCTGGCCCTGTCCCTGGCCCTGCCCTGGCTGTTCCCTGGCCCTGCCCTGTCTTGGTCCTATGCTTTCCTGACCCTGCCTTGCCTGCCCTGGCCCTGCCTTGGCTCTAGCCTGGCTTTGACCCTGCCCTGGCCCTACCTTGGCCTTCACCCTAGCCTCACCTGGGCACTGTGTTGGACCTGGCCATAGCACAGACCTGGTTGTGGCCCTGGCCCTGCCATGGCCCTGTCCCAGACCCTAGCCCTGCCAGGTACCTGTCCTGGCCCTGCTCTGGGCCTGGCTTTGTCCCTGGTTCTTAGATGACCCTGGCCCTGCCCCTGCCCTTGCCCTTGCCCTGGCACAGGCCTTGGACATGTCTGTGGTCCTATCCCTGGCCCTGCCCTGGAGCTGCCACTGTCTTGGCCCTGCCCTGGCTCTGGCCCTGCCTCGGCCCTGGCCCTGCCCCAGCCCCAGCCATAGGCCTACCCTGGTTGGTTGTGCCCTGCCTTAACCCTGTGCTACCCTGGGCCTGCTCCACCCTGCCGTGGCCCTGCCCTCCCTTTGGCCCTGCCCTCCCTTTGGCCCTGCCCTGACCCTGCCTTGGCCCTCACCCTGGCCCTAGCACAGATGTGGTCCTATCTGTGGCCTTGGCCTGGCATTGACCCCTGCTCCTGACCCTGGTCCTGCCATGGCCCTGGCCCTGCCAATGATCCTGACAGCCCTGGCCCTGGCCCTGTCTGGCCCTGTCTTGGCTGTGGCCCTGAACTGGCCCTGCCGTGACCCTGGCCCTGAAGTGGATTTGCGGGTGTCTTATCCCTGATTCAACCTGGCCCTACCATGGCCCTGTCCCTCCCCTGGCTCTGTCCTGGTCTTGTGCTGACCCTGACCCAGACCTTGGCCCTGCCCCAGCCTGGTCCTAGACCTGGCCATGGCCCTGCCTCTGCCCTGGACCGGCACTGGCACTGGCATGGACCCTGGCTCTGGCCCTTCGCTACTTAAGGCCACACCCTGGCCCAGCCATGGTCCTGACCCTGTCCGGGCCCTAATTTGGCCTGGCTCTACCCTGGCATGCTATTCTGGCCCTAGCCCTGACCCTGTCCCTGTCCCTGTCCTGGCCCTAGCCCCATTGCTGGTCCTGCCATGGCCCTTGTCCTGACACTGCCCTTTCCTGGTCCTGGCCCTGGCCCTGCCCCGTCCCTGCTCTGGCCCTGGTCTGAACCCTGGCCCTGCAATGGACCTGCCTTGGTCCTTCCCAGACCCTGGCTCTCGCCCTACCTCTGCCCTGGCCATACGCCTGCCCTGGCCTGGACCCTGGTCCTGGTCCTTGTCCTGCCCCAGCCGTGGCCCTGTGCCCTGCCCTGCCTGTGCCCTGTTCTATCCTGGGCTGGCCCTGCCGTGGCCTGGTCTTGCCATTGCCCTGCCCTAGCCTGCCTTGCTTGTGCCTTAGATCTGCCCCGGCCTTTGCCCCTGTCTTGGTTCTAGCCTTGACTCAGCCCTGGACCTTCCCTGACCTTGCCTCAGCCCTGGCACTACCCTGGCCTTGCGTTGGCATTTGCCCTACTCTCTCTCTGGCCTGGCTCTGGTCCTGCCCTGCTCTGCTCTTGTTCTGTCCTGGCACAGCCCTGGCCCTGCCGTATCACTGGCTCTGGTCCTGCTGTTATGCAGGCCTGACCCTGCCCCTGCCTTGGCTTTGGCCTGGACCGTGGCCATACGGTGACCCTGCCATGACTCGCCTGGCCCTGGCCTGGAACCTGGCCCTGACGAGGACTTGCCCTGGCTCTGTCATGGCCCTGGCCCTTTCCTGTATTTGCATGTGTCCTGTCCCTTATTTGCCCCGGCCCTTCCCTGGCTCTGCCATACCCCTTCTCTGGGGTAGGGCTAGGGTCAGGACCAGACCAGGGCAGGGTCAGGACCAGGGTAGGGCCATGGTAAGGCCTGAAGATGGGAAGGGCCAGGGCAGTGGCAGGACCAGGGAAGGGTCAGGGCCAGGGATGTGGTAGGACTAGGGGCAGAGCCGGCACTAGGGCTGAGCCAGGGCAGAGCAGGAGAGATTACATTAGGCTATTGTGTAAAATTTTTATTTTAGATTTTTAAGATAACTATAGTAGTAGTAATAATGTCTATACTATGTTGTTTGTAATAGTAATAATTGCAGTAAATAGTCACTAAATTTTAACTAATACTATCTTTACTTCCAGTAGTGTTCTATGAGTATAATTTTATCAATATGTAAACATGTGAGGCATTGATTCTCACAATAATTCTATGTGCTAGGTACTTAAAGCATCCCAATTTTCCAAATGTAGGAAACAGGCATAAAGAAGTTAAATACTTGGCCAGATTACTCTTGTAATCCCAGCACTTTGGGAGGCCAAGGCAGGCAGATGGCTTGAGCTCAGGAGTTTGGAACCAGCCTGGGCAACATTGTGAAACCCCATCTCTACTAAAAATGCACAAAAAGAGCTGATTTAAGTTTCTTGTAGGATGCTGGTTAGAAAACACTGGTCAAACACACAGGGCATGGATAGGGCAGGGCCAGGGACAAGGTCAGGCCAGGAAGGGGCCAGGGCCAAGGCAGGGCCAGAGCTGGACTTGGAGATGTCCTGGCCTGATTTGCCCTGCCCCAACGTTGGCCCAGCCCTTCTCTGGCACTTCCTCTCATGCTGTGTCCCTGGCCTGAGCATTGGCCCTGGCCGGGTCCTGCTTCTGGCCCTGCCCTGGCCCAGTCCTGCATTGCCTTGCCCTCCTCTTCCCTGGCACTGCCATGGCCCTGCCTGGGCCCTAGCTCTGCCTCAACTCTGGACCTGCCCTGACCCTGCTCAGCCCTGGATCTCCCCTGACTCTGCCTTGGTGTTGCTCTCCCATCTCTACGGCCTGGCTCTGGCCCTGCCTTGCACAGGCCATGCTCTGTCCTGCGTGTCCCAGCCTGGGCCCAGCCCTGGTCCTACCATATTCCTGGCCCCAGCCATACACTTGTTCTGGCCCTGACATTGCCCTGGCCCTCTCCTGGCCCTTCCTTGGTCCTGCCCTGCCCTTGCCCTCACCCTGCATTGACCCTGCACTAGTCCTGCCCTGCCCTGGCACTGCCTTGGCCCCGGCCCTGCCTTCTCCTTGGCCTTGCCCTTGCCCTGCCATGGCCTGACCCCAGGCCTACCGAGTCCATGAAATGGCCCTGGACCTGCCTTGCCATCCTCTGTCCTGGCCCTGTATTGTCCCCAGCATGCTCTGGTCCAGCACTTGCCCTGGCCCTGTTGCTAGTCCTGCCACTGCTATGGCCTTGCCCTGTTTTTGGCCATGCCCTGTGCTACCCTAGCCCTGCCCTGTCTTGGCCTTGGCCCTACCATGGCCTTCTCCTACCCTGGCCTGGCCCTACCCTGGCCTTTTCTACCCTGGCTTTGCCCTGCCCTGGCCTTGTCCTGCCCTGGCCTTGGCTTTGCCTTGTCCTGGTCCTGGTTCTGTCCTGGCCCTGCCCTTGCTCTGGATGGTCTCTGGTTCTGCCTTCTCCCTGGCCCTGCCCTTGCTCTGGCCCTGTCCCTGACCCTGGCCCTGGCCCTGACAATCCCCAGGCCCCACACTGGCCATGCTTGACCCTGGCCCCTCCTTTGGCCCTGCCCTGGCCCCGCCTTGGCCCTGTGCTGTCTTAGTCCTGCCCTGGCCCTGAACTCGCCCTGGCTCTACCCTCACCCTACACTGGCCCTGCCCTACCCTGGCCTTGCCCTGCCCTGGCCTGACTGCCTTTGACCTGCCCTGGCTCTGGTTCTGCCCTGGCCTTACCCTTGCCCTGGACCCTCCCTGGCCATGTTTTTTCCATGGTCCTTCTCTGGCCTTGCCCTTGCCCTGTCCCCTTTCTGGTCCTGCCATGTTTGTGGCCCTGCCGTGTCCATGTCCTGGACCTGGCTCTGGCCCTGGACCTCCCTGTGCCTGCCCT
This sequence comes from Symphalangus syndactylus, assembly GCF_028878055.3. NCBI lineage: Eukaryota > Metazoa > Chordata > Mammalia > Primates > Hylobatidae > Symphalangus > Symphalangus syndactylus. The sequence continues at coordinate 72,108,079 of NC_072431.2, forward strand.
GCCATACCCTGGCCCATTCCTTGCTCTACACTGACCCTGCCCTGCCTTGGCCCTGTGCTACCCTAGCCCTGCTCTGGCCTTCTGCTGGCCCTGATCCTGCCATGTCCCTGCCCTGGCCCTGGTTCTGCCCTGCTTCTGGCCCTGGCCTTGGTCCTGTCATGTCCCTGGCTCTGACCCTGCCCCTGGTTTTTCTCTGGCCATGACCCTGCCCCAGTTCTGTCCTATCCCTGGCCCTGTCTCAGTTCTGTCCTAGCCCTGGCCCTGTCTCAGTTCTGTCCTAGCCCTGGCCTTTCACAGTGCTTTGTGCTTAGTAAGGGCTCCATAGTGTCTGTGAGTTGAATGTTGTGTTCATAGTATCTGCCAAAACAGAAAGTAAAAAAAACAAAATCTGATGATGAGAGGTTAAAGCTTTGTATATAATATGCCTTGAATTGTAATTATTAGTTGTATTAGTTATTAGTTATTAGCCTGTTACTAGTTGTATTACATATAGGTCATGGTTTTGTACACATAACTCCAAACCACTGATACTGTTAAAAGAATATATGAATATATGAAAGAATGTATAAGCATAAGAATGTATGAGTATGTAATGACCTTTCCAAATTAATTTTTATTTTTAGCTCTATTAGATTTTCCTCAGTGTAACAAATGTTTATTCCTGTGTAATTAAGGGCATATTTCCTGTACAGAATATTCATATTACCTAATTGAAAATTATATAATACAAAAATATAATACTATTTTTAGGCCAGGCATGGTGGCTCATACCTGTAATCCCAACATTTTGAGAGGCCAAGTTTGGAGAATCATTTGAGGCCAGGAGTTTAAGACCAGCCTGGGCAACATAGTGAGACCTTGTCTTTATTAAATATATAAATAAATAAATAGATTGGGCACTGTGGCTCATGTCTGTAATCCCAGCATTTTGGGATGCCAAGGCAGGAGGATTGCTTGAGCCCAGGAGTTTGAGACCAGCCTGGGCAGCATAGCAAGACTCCATCTCCACAAATAATAAAATATTAACCAGGTGTAGTGGTGCACATCTAGGCTCCCAGCTACATGGGAAGCTGAGGTGGGAGGTTTGCTCGAGGCTGCAGTGAACTGTGAATGCACCACTGGATTCCAGCCTAGGCCACAGAACAGGACCTTGTCTATAAATAAAGAAATAAGTAAAAATATAAATAAAAATAAGTAAAAAGAAATATAAGTAAATATAAATATAAATACATATAAATATAAAAATGAATACATGAAAAACAATTTTTAAATTTAACATCACTGAGGGCATCCTATCCATTTCATTTCATGATTCCATTACATCATTTCAGTTAGATGAAATGATGAGATGAGATGAAATGATGAGATGAAGTGGTGAGTTGAAATGATGAGATGAAATGACAAAACTGAAAAAGAAATTGAAAGGAGATGAGATGAGATGAAATGATGAGATGATGGATGAAATGATGAGATGAAATGAAATAATGAAATGATATGAAATAATGAAATGAAATTGAAATGAGATGAGATGAAATAATGAGATAAAATGAGATGAAATGAGATGAACAATGAGATGAAATGATGAAATGAGATGAGATGATAAGATGAAATGATGAGATGAAATGATGAGATGAAAAATGATGAGATGAAAAATGAGATGAAATGATGAGATAAAATGAGATGAAATGAAATGAAATAATGAAATAAGATGAAATGAAGTGAAATAATGAAAGGAAATTATGAAATATAATGATGAAATTGAAATGAGATAAGATGAAATGATGAGATGAAATGATTAAATGAAATGATGAAATGAGATGAAATGAGATGATGAAATCATGAGATGAAATGAAATGATGAGATGAAATGATGAGATGAAATGAAATGAGAGGAGATGAAATGAAATGAGATGAAATATAATGAGATGAAATGAAATGAAATAATGAAATGAGATGAAATGAAATAATGAAATGAAATAATGAAATGGAAATGATGAGATGAGATGAAATGATGAAATGATGAGATGAGATGAAATGATGAGATCAAATGAGATTAAATGATGAGATGAGATATAATGAAATGATGAGATGAAATGATGACATGATATGATGACATGAAATCAGATGAAATAATGAGATGAAATGACGAGATGAAATGATGAGATGAGATGAAATGAGATGAGATGAAATGTAATGAGATGAAATGACATAATGAAATGAAATAACGACATGAAATGATGAAATGGAATAATGAAACGGAAATGAAATGGAAATGATGAGATGAGATGAAATGAGTTGAAATGATGAGATGAAATGAAATGAGATGAAATGATGAGATGAGATGTGATGAAATGATGACACAAAATGAGATGAAATTATATGTAATGATGAAATGAGATGAAATGAAATGATGAGATCAGATGAAATGGTGAGATTAAATGATGATATGAAATGATGAGATGAATGATGAGATGAAATGAGATTAGATGAAATGATGAGATGAACTGATGAGATGAAATGAAATGAAATAATGAAATAATGAGATGAAATGAAATGAAATGAAAGTGAAATAAAATTGAGATGAGAGGAAAAGATGAGATGAAATGATAAGATGAAATGATGAAATAAAATGACGAAATGTTGAGATGTGATGAGATGAAATGATGAGATGAGATGAAATGAGATGACATGAAATAATGAAATGAGATGAAATAATGAAATGAAAAAATGAAATGAAATTGAAATGAGATGAGAAGATATGAGATGAGATGGAATGATGAGATGAAATGATGAAATGATGAGATAAGATGAAATGAGTTGATGAGATGATGAGATGAAATGATGAGAAGAAAAGAGATGAGATGAAATGAAATGATGAGATGAAATGAGATGAAATGAAATTAGACGAAATGTAATGAGATGAAATGAAATGACATAATGAAATGAAAAAATGAAATGAAATAATGAAATGAGGTGAAATTAAATGAGATGATGAAATTAAGTGATGAAATGAAATAATTAAATGGAAATGAAATGGAAATAATGAGATGAAATGATGAGATGAAATGAGATGAAATGATGAGATGCAATGATGAGATGAAATGATGAAATGATGGGATGAAATGAGATGAGATGTAATGATGAGAGGAAATGATGAGATGTAATGAAATGAGATGAATGAGATGAAGTGAGATGAAATGAAATAATGAAAGGAAATTGAATTGAGATGAAATGCTGAGATAAAATGATGAGATGGCATGAGATGAAATGATGAGATAAAATGATGAGACGAAATAAGAAGAAATGATGAGATGAAATGATGAAATGCTGAGGTGAGATGAGATGAAATGATGAGAGGAAATGATGAGATGAAATGAGATGAAATGATAAGATGAAATGATGAGATGAAATGAAAGGATGAGATGAAATGATGAGATGAAATGATGAGATTAGGTGAGATGAGATGAAATGATGAGATGAAATGAGATGAAATGATGAAATGATGAGACAAGATGAGAAGAAATGATGAGATGAAATGAGATGAGATGAAATGAAAGGTGAAATGAAATGAAATAATGAAATGAAATGAAATAATGAAATGAAATTGAAATGAGATGAGATGAAATGAGATAAAATGATGAGATGAAATGAGAAGAAATGAGATGAAATGATGAAATGAAATGATGAGATGAGATGATGAGATGAAATGAGATGAAAAATCATGAGATGAAAAATGATGAGACGAAATGAGATGAATTGAATTGAGATGAAATGAAATGAAATAATGAAATAATGAAATGAGATGAAATGAAAAGAAATGATGAAATGAAATGATATTGAAATGAAATTGAAAGATGAGATGAGATGAAATGAGATGAAATGATGAAATGTTGAAATGAAATGATGAAATGTTGAAATGAAATGATGAAATGAGATGTGGTGAGATGAAATGATGAGCTGAAATGAGATGAAATGAAATGAGATCAAATGATGAGATGAAAAATGAGATGAAATAATGAAATGAGATGAGATGAATTGAGATGAGATGAGATGAAATAATGAAATTAGGTGAAATAATGAAATGAGATGAAATGAAATAATGAAATGAAATTGAAATGAGATGAAATGAGGAGATAAAATATTGAAATGAAAGGATGAAATGATGAGATGAGGTGATGAAATGATGAGATGAAGTGAATTGAGATGAAATGATGAGATGAAAAATGATATGAAAAATCATGAGATGAAAAATATGAGATGAAATCAGATGATATGAAACGACATAATGAAATGAAATGAAATTAGATGAAATGAAATGAAATAGTGAAATGAAATGATGGAATAATGAAAATGAAATGGAAATGAGATGAGATTTGATGAAATGATGAGATGAAATGATGAGATGATATCAAGAAATGATGAGACGACATGGGATGAGATGAATGGATGGGATAAAATGATGAGATGAAATGATGAAATGAGATGAAATGATGAGGTGAAGTGATGCACTGTCACGTGTGTGTCTATTCATTTTCCCAACCAACAAAAATTATAATTCATTAATTTTAATTTTATTATTTAAGAATATTCTTAAGACTTGAAGGAAAAATAATATCTGCACATTATGGGTTACAATCTAAGTATAAATAATACGTAAATATATTAAAACTTACAAAGAATATGTTTTGGAATCGAATATACCATGCTTCTGTGATGACAGTTATTTCATGCTGGTTGTCACAATTTTACATGAAAAACTAATGAAAAAATGTTTTTAACTGTTTCTAAAAACAACAGTTTCCAAAACAATTTTACATTCGAAATATGAAAAAGATGTCTTTGTGTTCCTTAATCTGATGAGATTTTCACATTCTGCACATGATAATTGTTAGATTTTTATTGTGTTGATAAATTGTATATCAAATAAAAAATGTTATTACCTCTTAAATTAGGATTTTTAGGTGTTATAGGCAGAATGGAAGACAAATTTTTATAACTTTGTCTAAATGAACTTTCTAAATGCCTGAGTATTAAAAGATAGCTTGTCTATAAATCACAATGTATATATTACTGTATGACCTAGGACCAATCAAAACTGTTATCTCTGATAGCATTGTATTGTGCTCAATATAAAATAGATATAATAATACCTCAAACTTAAATCCAGGCATTGTCATTGAATATCTTAAGAATATGCAGGAAAGGTGTTTTTAAAAATACAAGGTAGTGATTGTACTAAATTTGTAAATCAAATAGGATAGTGGGTCATTTTAAGAATATTAATTATTTCAATCTGTAAACGTGGATGTCTTTCCTTTTTTGTGTTTTCTTTAATTTCTTTCATTAATATTTGTCATTTTTGTTGTAGAAATCTTTTGCTTCCTTGATTAAATTTATTTCTAAGTACACTTTTGTAGCTATTGTAAAAGGAATTGCTTTCTTCTTGTTTCAGCTAGTTTACTATCAATATATAGAAATGCTACTGATTTTTGTATGTTGACTTATATCCTGCAACTTTATTAATTTCATTTATTACCCTAAGAAGCTTTTGGTAGAGTCTTATTTTTTTCCATGTATAAGATCACATTGTCTTCAAACAGGGACAATTTGACTGTCTCCTTTCCAATTCAGATGTCTTTTATTTCTTTCTCTAACCTAATTGTCCTGGCTAAGACTTTCACTATGTGAAATATGATTGGTGAAAATAGGCATCTTTTTCTTGTTCCAGTAAAATTTTTTCTTGTTCACAGTAAAATCTTTCACCTTTTCCACATTCAGTATGATCTTAGCTGTAGATTTGTCCTTTATGTCCTTCTGTGTTAAGGCATATATTTTCTATACTAAATTGTTGAGAGGTTTTTTGTCATGTAAGAATATTTAATTTTGCCAAACGCTTTTATTGTGTTTATTAATTTAATCATACGGTTTTCCATATATATCCAAAGGAAAGAAAATCAGTATATCAAAGAGTTACCTGCACCCCCATGTTTATTACAGCACTATTCACAATAGCCAAGATACAGAATCAACATAAGTGTCCATCAACAGATGAATGGATAAAGAAATGTGACATACATATATAATGGAATATTATTTAGTCATAATAAAGAACAAAATCCTGTTCTTTGTGGCAACAAGAATGCAAGTGGAGGGCATTATGTTAGGTGAAATAAGCCTGGCATAGAAACATAAACACCACATAACTACATGTTCTCACTTACGTATAGAAGTTAAAATTTTTAATCTCGTAGAAGTAGGTAACAGAGTTTTGGTTACCATATCCTGGAAAGAGTAGGAGAAAGAAGAGTATAAGAAAAATGTGGTTAATACATACAAAATTACAGCTGGAGAGAAGGAAGAAGTTCTAGTTCACCACAGCACTATTGGGTGACTGTAGTTAACGGGAATTTATTGTGTGTTTTCAAATAACTAAAATAAAAGACTGAATATTCTCACTGCAAAGAAATAATATATGATTTGGGTAATGGATATGATAATGACTCTGACTTGATCTTTACACATTGCATAAGTGTATCAGAATATCACTCTGTACCCCATAACATGTACATCTATTATATGTCAATTAAAATAAATTTAAAAGAGAAAAAATGAAGTAAAGGTAAATGTACAGAATTTACTTTTTCTTCTATAAAACCCAAGAGTCAGTACCAAGAAGAGTCAATTTATTAGTTTTCTAAAATAAAACAAAACAAAATGACCAAAAAAGAGCAATATCCAAGAAAACATTGAAAATGAAACACAACATTTAGTAAGAATAGAAAACTTGGGCACTGTATCACCCTGTTCCTAGATACTGATTTACTGATGGCCATTTAAATAGAATTTTGTTCTATCTAATTCATTTATACTCCCAGAGTTCGAAATTACATTTTACCTACAATAAATGAGGTAAGACGTGTAAATTATATGGTACTCTGCCTAACACACGTTAATAACTCAATATATGTTAGCAATAAACTTTTAGTACAATAGTCAAAGTACTAATTTCTCACATTGCAATTTCCTTCAAAGACATGAATACAACCTCTCTAATGACTCCTTGTTCATCAAGATACCTCTTCAAATTCTTCTATTTGTTTTGTTCAGTATATTATCGGTGTATACCGATATTACACTTTTTTTTTTGAGATGGAATCTCATTCTGTTACTGACCCTGGAGTGAGGTGGCATGATCTCGGTTCACTGCAACCTCCACCCCCTAGGTTCAAGCGATTCTCCTGTCTCAGCCCCCCAAGTAGCTAGGACTACAGGTGCACACCACCATGCCTGGCTAATTTTTGTATTTTTAGTAGAGTCAGGGTTTCACCCTGTTGTCCAGGCTGGTCTCAAACTCCTGACTTGAGGTGATCCACCCACCATGGCCTCCCAAAGTGCTGGGATTACAGGCGTAAGCCACCACACCCATTCTGATATTGCACTCTTGGATTTTGAACACTGAATATCTTTTTGAAAGATTGCGCCTCTTTACCTCTTTGTGCTTCAGAAATTATTTTCCTTCAAGTGTTCTAAGAGTCTAATGAAGAATGAAGATCATGTTTTATCACTTTTGTCCTTAAAGATTTCAGACATGCTGAAACTGATTGAAGTATCATTTGCTACCGGATAGATTAATTATCTCTAGTTGTAGGAATGGATACATCTTTAATGGTATATTTTGTGTTGTTGTCTTACTTTTGATGCAGTATTCTATAAATAATTTATTAAACCTGGCATCCTTGGGTGAGCATAGATTTTTCAACTTTGGTGTTATATTGTGTTTGCTTTTAAAAACTGCATTTGAGGCCAGGTATAGTGGCTCTTGCCCACACCCAGCACTTTGGGAGGCCAAGGTGGGCGGATTACCTCAGGTCAGGAGTTCAAGACCAGCCTGGTCAACATGGCAAAACCACGTCTCTACTAAAAACACAAAATTAGCCAGGCATGGTGGTGCATGCTTGTAGTCCTAACCACTCGGGAGGCTGAGGCAAGAGAATCACCTGAACCTGGGAGGCGAAGGTTGCTAGGTTGCTGTGAGCCAAGTTCGCACCATTGCACTCCAGCCTGGGTGAAAAGAGCAAAACTCTGTCTCAAAAAAAAAAAACCACCAAAAACTGCTTTTGAATGGAGTTGTAAATACAATTTTTTATGAAAAAAATTATCAAGTGCACAAGTTCATAATAGAAAAACCAATAATATTCCAGGAACAAGTTAGTACTAAAAAAAAATTATGTTGAATATTCTGTAATACAACATGCTTTTTCCCTTCATGAACAATTTGTGTTTTACTGAGAAGATTCATTGTTAATGGTAGACATTAGACTACAGATGAATATGTACTTTAAACACTCTTAGTTGCTTTCTTAATTTTATATCTGCAAAGAAGGTGTGTAAAGAAGGTCCAGTTCCAGTTTTTTCAACTGATACCAGCCAGTTATCCCAGCATCATTTATTAAATAGGGAATCATTTCCCCATTGCATGTTTTTGTCAGGTTTGTCAAAGATCAGATGGTTGTAGGTGTGCGGCATTATTTCTGGGTACTCTATCCTGTTCCATTGGTCTATGTGTCTGTTCTTGTACCAGTACCATGCTGTTTTGCTTACTGTAGCCCTGTTGTATAGTTTGAAGTCGGGCGGTGTGATAACTTCCAGCCTTGTCCTTTTTGCTAAGGGTTGCCTTGGCTATTTAGGCTCTTTTTTGGGTCCATATAAATTTTACAATAGTTTTTTTTTTTTCTAAGTATGTGCAGAATGTCTATGGTAGTTTAATAGGATGCATTGAATCTGTAAATTGCTTTGGGCAGTATGGCCATTTTAATGATATTGATTCTTCCTATCCACGAGCATGGAATGTTTTTCCATTTGTTTCTGTCTTCTCTATTTTGAGCAGTGGTTTGTAGTTCTCTTTGAAGACGTCCTTCACTTCCCTTGTTATCTGTATTCCTAGCTATTTTATTCGTTTTTTAGCAATTGTGAAAGGGAGTTCATTCCTGATTTGGCTCTTGGCTGGCCTGTTGTTAACTGGTAATTTTTGAACATTGATTTTGTATCCTGAGACTTTGATGAATTTGCTTATCAGCTTAAGAGGCTTTTGGGTAGAAATGATGGGGTTTTCTAGATATAGGATCATGTCATCTGGAAACAAAGGTAGTTTAATTTCTCTTTCTATTTGAATATGCTTTATTTCTTTCTCTTGCCTGATTGCCCTGGCCAGGACTTCCAATGCTATGTTGAATAGGGGTAGTGAGAGAGGACAACCTTGTCTTGTGCTGTTTTCAAGGCGAATGCTTCCAGTTATTGTCCATTCAGTATGATATTGGCTCTGGGTTTGCATGTATGGCTTTTATTATTTTGAGGTATATTCCTTTAATACCTACTTTATTGAGAGGCCTACCAACCAAAAAAAAGTTCAGGACCAGAAGGATTCACAGCTGAATTCTACCAGCGGTACAAAGAAGAGCTGGAACCATTCCTACTTAAACTATTCCAAGAAACTGAGAAGGAGGGACTCCTCCCTAACTCATTCTATGAGGCCAGCATTATCCTGATACCAAATCCTGGCAGAGACCCAACAGAAAAAGAAAACTGCAGGCCAATATCCTTGATGAACATCAATGCTAAAATCCTCAACAAAATACTGGCAAACCAAATCCAGACACACATCAAATAGCTTATCCACCATGATCAAGTACGCTTCATCCCCAGGGTGCAAGTCTAGTTCAACATACACAAATCAATAAAAGTGATTCATCACATAAACTGGACTAATCCCAAAAACCACATGATTATCTTAATAGATGCAGAAAAGGCCTTTATAAAGTTCAACATGGCTTCTGGTCTAGTCTTCATTTTCTGTGCCTTCCGTGGATAGCAGTTGACATTCACCCAGAAGATTCTATTCATTCCCATCCACACTGAGCATCTATCCTATTCCACATGATCCCAATGCTGGACTCCAATCTATAATATCAAATTGATGTCCTTTCCTCCCCAAGAAATAGGATTTTCTCAGATTCCCTTGAGAAAAAAAATAGGCAGCATGAGTCAAAGTCAAGGTAGGTTTTGGTATATCTGATTTAAATTATAGCTATATAACGTCAAGTTAGCACCCCCAGATAACACATTTCAGTGATGAACAACTAAGTGCCAGATCCTAGGCTGCTGTTTTTACATGAGTTATGCAGAAACTCATTTTTTCTATCTTTCATTTTAAGGAAAAAATTTCATGATGCTTTTCTTGGTTTATTAGATACAACTTCTAAGACATCTCAATTCTCTGTGAACTTTGATACTATAGGGATCCAGGACATGACACTAATTGAATAGATTCCTCAGAGACCTACAAGCTGTCAACTGTACAAAGATTTCTTTTTGTAATGCAATGTTTTGGTTCATTGCACACAACATTGAAACACTAAGATCAGAGAGAATGCAAAAGACATTTTAACTGATACTTAAGAACAGAATACATTTGACCCCTCAAAGTGTCCCAGGAAGAGTAATTATTCAAGACATTTTTCGATATTCCTCACAAAACAATAGAGTCCCATAGTTAACTATCACTTAAAATAGTGGCTTAACAATTATCTTTGATGCCTAGGTGAACATTTATTTTTCTTGTCCCTATTATTATACAATAGAAGTCCAAAAATACAAAAAGTCACCTACCTACAATGACAAAAAAATTGGCAGTGTGAGCCTGGGGATGGCCTGGAAGCAAGTCATGAGGACTAACACATTTGCATGCATTTGACTGTCTTGTAAAGCAGACCAATTATACAGCTCCGAAAAGGCAGCTTAGCGATGGAAAATTCTTTCAGTAGTTTTTAGTTTATTTGATTGATTATGTATGACCCAGTGATAGCAGTTTGAATTTGATTGTAGATAAGAAAAAGAAAGCAAACCGAGCTATATTACTTAAAGGAGCAAGTATGCAGAGAACTAGGCATGCAATTATTAATTCCATACTGGTGAATATTAGTTTTTGAGAAATTAAAAAATATATTTCTTTGTATTTCCATGTATTGATTTTAATCTGATTAAATGAAATAATCACGTGTCAGCCTGGCGGAAAGACTGAGTGAAGACCATCATGATCATCTCAAAACTCAAAGGAATTTGCATCCAGAATGGCTTAACTTTGAAAATAGGTACCTGAGCAAAGAAAAGGGTTAATTCGTTTGGTTGTTATAGATTTAGGAGAAGGCTATGGATTTAGAAGAAAACTCACTTGACTACCTAAATAGCTTTATGTCATTTCCAGCTTTCATGTCTCTCTACTTTGGAAGCAGATTTTGAAACCTAGATTCTATTTTGAGGCTTCTCTTGCCAAAGGAATTGTCATGACTCTTCTCTTTACTTCACAGGACCCAACTTTAACACCATTCTAATCTTTTCTAATTCAACTTCCTGTGCTTTGTTTTCATTGAGGGAGTTAATAAAATAATAACCATAATCATAGTAATAGTAATAATTATGACTATAATTAAGTTCTATTTAAATACTAAGTGTTTGCCTGTATACGCTCATTTTGTCCTCACAACTATAGGAGGTAGCAACTAGTGTCATACTGAGGCATACAAAGGTGAAGTAAGTCACCCAATTTTAAGTGGCAGAGGAAATTTTTGTGCCCATATGGTGTGGCTCAAAGCCTGCACACTTGAGCACTATACCAGATAGCATGGACTACTAGGGAGGATTAAAGAGAAGTGGCATAATTGTATCACAATTGGTATACTAAAGGAAAATTTTGTAAATATTGTTTCTAAGAGGAACACTTTTTTTTTCCTGTCTCTTGGAAGTATTCTTTATTTTATTTTATTTTATTTTATTTTATTATTATACTTTAGGTTTTAGGGTACATGTGTACAATGTGCAGGTTTGTTACATATGTATCCATGTGCCGTGTTGGTTTGCTGCACCCATTAACCCGTCATTTAGCATTAGCTATATCTCCTAATGCAGTCCCTCACGCCTCTTCCCACCCCACAACAGTCCCCGAAGTGTGATGTTCCCCTTACTGTGTCCATGTGTTCTCATTGTTCAATTCCCACCTATGAGTGAGAATATGCGGTGTTTGGTTTTTTGTCCTTGCGATAGTTTACTGAGAATGATGGTTTCCAGTTTCACCCATGTCCCTACAAAGGACATGAACTCATCATTTTTTCTGGCTGCGTAGTATTCCATGGTGTATATGTGCCACATTTTCTTAATCCAGTCTATCGTTGTTGGACATTTGGGTTGGTTCCAACTCTTTGCTATTGTGAATAGTGCCACAATAAACATACGTGTGCATGTGTCTTTATAGCAGCATGATTTATAGTCCTTTGGGTATATACCCAGTAATGGGATGGCTGGGTCAAATGGTATTTCTTGTTCTAGATCCCTGAGGAATCGCCACACTGACTTCCACAATGGTTGAACTAGTTTACAGTCCCACCAACAGTGTAAAAATGTTCCTATTTCTCCACATCCTCTCCAGCACCTGTTGTTTCCTGACTTTTTAATGATGGCCATTCTAACTGGTGTGAGATGTTATCTCATTGTGGTTTTGATTTGCATTTCTCTGATGGCCAGTGATGATGAGCATTTTTTCATGTGTTTTTTGGCTGCATAAATGTCTTCTTTTGAGAAGTGTCTGTTCATGTCCTTCCCCCACTTTTTGATTGGGTTGTTAGTTTTTTTCTTGTAAATTTGTTTGAGTTCATTGTAGATTCTGGATATTATCCCTTTGTCAGATGAGTAGGTTGCAAAAATGTTCTCCCATTCTGTAGGTTGCCTGTTCACTCTAATGGTAGTTTCTTTTGCTGTGCAGAAGCTCTTTAGTTTAATTAGATCCCATTTGTCAATTTTGGCTTTTGTTGCCACTGCTTTTGGTGTTTTAGACATAGTCCTTGCCCACTCCTATGTCCTGAATGGTATTGCCTAGGTTTTCTTCTAGGGTTTTTATGGTTTTAGGTCTAACATGTAAGTCTTTAATCCATCTTGAATTAATTTTTGTATAAGGTGGAAGGAAGGGATCCAGTTTCAGCTTTCTACATATGGCTAGCCCGTTTTCCCAGCACCATTTATTAAATAGGGAATCCTTTCCCCATTTCTTGTTTTTGTCAGGTTTATCAAAGATCAGATAGTTGTAGATATGCAGCATTATTTCTGAGGGCTCTGTTCTGTTCCATTGATCTGTGTCTCTGTTGTGGTACCAGTACCATGCTGTTTTGGTTACTGTAGCCTTGTAGTACAGTTTGAAGTCAGGTAGCATGATGCCTCCAGTTTTGTTCTTTTGGCTTAGGATAGACTTGGCAATGCAGGCTCTTTTTTGGTTCCATATGAACTTTAAAGGAGTTTTTTCCAGTTCTGTGAAGAAAGTCATTGGTAGCTTGATGGGGATGGCATTGAATCTATAAATTACCTTGGGCAGTATGGCCATTTTCACGATATTCATTCTTCCAACCCATGAGCATGGAATGTTCTTCCATTTGTTTGTATCCTCTTTGATTTCATTGAGCAGTGGTTTGTAGTTCTCTTTGAAGAGGTCCTTCACATCCCTTGTAAGTTGGATTCCTAGGTATTTTATTCTCTTTGAAGCAATTGTGAATGGGAGTTCACTCATGATTTGGCTCTCTGTTTGTCTGTGAGTGGTGTACAAGAATGCTTGTGATTTTTGTACGTTGATTTTGTATCATGAGACTTTGCTGAGGTTGCTAATCAGCTTAAGGAGATTTTGGGCTGAGACAGTGGGGTTTTCTAGATATACAATCATGTCATCTGCAAACAGGGACAATTTGACTTCCTCTTTTCCTAATTGAATACACTTTATTTCTTTCTCCTGCCTGATTGCCCTGGCCAGAACTTCCAGCACTATGTTGAATAGGAGTGGTGAGAGAGGGCATCCCTGTCTTGTACCAGATTTCAAAGGGAATGCTTCCAGTTTTTGCCCATTCAGTATGATATTGGCTGTGGGTTTGTCATGGATAGCTCTTATTATTTTGAGATACGTCCCATCAATACCTAATTTATTGAGAGTTTTTAGCATGAAGGGTTGTTGAATTTTGTCAAAGGCCTTTTCTGCATCTATTGAGATAATCATGTGGTTTTTGTCTTTGGTTCTGTTTATATGCTGGATTACACTTATTGATTTGCGTATGTTGAACCAGCCTTGCATCCCAGGGATGAAGCCCACTTGATCATGGTGTATAAGCTTCTTGATGCGCTGCTCGATTCGGGTTGCTAGTATTTTATTGAGGATTTTTGCATCAATGTTCATCAAGGATATTGGCCTGAAATTCTCTTTTTTGCTTATTTCTCTTCCAGGCTTTGGTATCAGGACGATGCTGGCCTCATAAAATGTGTTAGAGAGGATTCCCTCTTTTTCTATCGATTGGAATAGTTTCAGAAGGAATGGTACCAGTTCCTCCTTGTACCTCTGGTAGAATTCGGCTGTGAATCCATCAGGTCCTGGACACTTTTTGGTTGGTAAGCTCTTAATTATTGCCTCAATTTCAGAGCCTGTTATTGGACTATTCAGAGATTGAACTTCTTCCTGGTTTAATCTTGGTAGAGTGTATGTGTCGAGGAATTCATCCATTTCTTCCAGATTTTCTGGTTTATTTGCATAGAGACGTTTATAGTATTCTCTGATGGTAGTTTATATTTCTGTGGGATTGGTGGTGATATCCTCTTTACCATTTTTTATTGCATGTATTTGATTCTTCTCTCTTTTCTTCTATATAAGTCTTGCTAGCAGTCTATCAATTTTGTTGGTCTTTTCAAAAAACCAGCTCCTGGATTCATTGATTTTTTGAATGATTTTTTGTGTCTCTGTTTCCTTCAGCTCTGCTCTGATTTTAGTTATTTCTTGCCTTCTGCTAGCTTTTGAATGTGTTTGCTCTTGCTTCTCTAGTTCTTTTAATTGTGATATTAGGGTGTCAATTTTAGATCTTTCCTGCTTTCTCTTCTGGGCATTTAATGCTGTAAATTTCCCTCTACACACTGCTTTGAATGTGTCCCAGAGATTCTGGTATGTTGTGTCTTTGTTCTCATTGGTTTCAAAGAACATCTTTATTTCTGCCTTCATTTCATTATGAACCCAGTAGCCATTCAGGAGCAGATTGTTCAGTTTCCATGTAATTGAGTGGTTTTGAGTGAGTTTCTTAATCCTGAGTTCTAGTTTGATTGCACTGTGGTCAGAGAGACAGTTTGTTATAATTTCTGTTGTTTTACATTTGCTGTGGAGTGGTCTACTTCCAACTATGTGGTCAATTTTGGAATAGGTGTGGTGTGGTGCTGAAAAGAATGTATATTCTGTTGATTTGGGGTGGAGAGTTCTGTCGATTTCTAGTAGGTCTGCTTGGTGCAGAGCTGAGTTCAATTCCTGGATATCCTTGTTAACGTTCTGTCTCCTTGGTCTGTCTAATGTTGACAGTGGGGTGTTAAAATCTCCCATTATTATTGTGTGGGAGTCTAAGTCTCTTTGTACGTCTCTGAGGACTTGCTTTATGAATCTGGGTGCTCCTGTATTGGGTGCATATATATTTAGGATAGTTAGCTCTTCTTGTTGAATTGATCCCTTTACCATTATGTAATGGCCTTCTTTGTCTCTTTTGATCTTTGTTGGTTTAAAGTCTATTTTATCAGAGACTAGGATTGCAACCCCTGCCTTTTTTTGTTTTCCATTTTCTTGGTAGATCTTCCTCCATCCCTTTATTTTGAGTCTGTGTGTGTCTCTGCACGTGAGATGGGTTTCCTGCATACAGCACACTGATGGGTCTTGACTCTTTATCCAATTTGCCAGTCTGTGTCTTTTAATTGGAGCATTTAACCCATTTACATTTAAGGTTAGTATTATTATGTGTGAATTTTGATCCTGTCATTGTGATGTTAGCTGGTTATTTTGCTCGTTAGTTGATGCAGTTTCTTCCTAGCCTTGATAGTCTTTACAATTTGGCATGTTTTTGCAATGGCTTTTACTGGTTTTTCCTTTCCATGTTTAGTGCTTCCTTCAGGAGCTCTTTTAGGGCAGACCTGGTGGTGACAAAATCTCTCAGCATTTGCTTGTCTGTAAAGTATTTTATTTCTCCTTCACTTATAAAGCTTAATTTGGCTGGATATGAAATTCTAGGTTGAAAATTCTTTTCTTTAAGAACGTTGAATATTGGCCCCCCCATTCTCTTCTGGCTTGTAGAGTTTCTGCCGAGAGATCAGCTGTTACTCTGATGGGTTTCCCTTTGTGGATAACCCGGCCTTTCTCTCTGACTGCCTTTAACATTTTTTCCTTCATTTGAACTTTGGTGAATCTGACAATTACGTGTCTTGGAGTTGCTCTTCTCGAGGAGCATCTTTGTGGCATTCTCTGTTTTTCCTGAATCTGAATGTTGGCCTGCCTTGCTAGATTGTGGAAGTTCTGGATAATATCCTGCAGAATGTTTTCCAACTTGGTTCCATTCTCCGCGTCACTTTCAGATACACCAATTAGACATAGATTTGGTCTTTTCACATAGTCCCATATTTCTTGGAGGCTTTGTTCATTTCTTTTTATTCCTTTTTCTTTAAACTTCTCTTCTCACTTCATTTCATTCATTTGATCTTCCATCACTGATACCCTTTCTTCTAGTTGATCATATTGGCTACTGAGGCTGGCGCTTTCATCATGTAGTTCTCCTGCCGTGGTTTTCAGCTCCATCAGGTCCTTTAAGGATTTCTCTGCATTGGTTATTCTAGTTAGCCATTCGTTTAATCTTTTTTCAAAGTTTTTAGCTTCTTTGCCATTGGTTCAAACTTCGTCCTTTAGCTCAGAGAAGTTTGATCGTCTGAAGCTTTCTTCTCTCAACTTGTCAAAGTTATCCTCTGTCCAGCTTTGTTCCATTGCTGGTGAAGAGCTGCGTTCCTTTGGAGGAGGAGATGCACTCTGATTTTTCTAATTTTGAGTTTTTCTGCTCTGTTTTTTCCCCATCTTTGTGGTTTTATCTACCTTTGGTCTTTGATGATGGTGACATACAGATGGGGTTTTGGTGTGCATCTCCTTTCTGTTTGTTAGTTATCCTTGTAACAGTCAGGACCCTCAGCTGCAGGTCTGTTGAAGTTTGCTGGAGGTCCACTCCACACCTTGTTTACCTGTGTATCAGCAGCGGAGGCTGCAGAACAACGAATATTGATGAACAGCAAATGCTGCTGCGTGATCATTCCTCCGGAAGTTTTGTCTCAGAGGAGTACCTGGCTGTGTGAGGTGTCAGTCTGCCCCCACCAGGGGTGCCTCCCAGTTAGGCTTCTTGGGGGTCAGGGACCCACTTGAGGAGGCAGTCTGTCCATTCTGTGATCTCAGGCTGTGTGCTGGGAGAACTGCTACACTTCAAAGCTGTCAGACAGGGACATTTAAGTCTGCAGAGGTTTCTGCTGCCTTTTGTTTGGCTATGCCCTGCCCCCAGAGGTGGACTCTACAGAGGCAGGCAGGCCTCCTTGAGCTGCGGTGGGCTCCACCCAGTTTGAGCTTCCTGGCCGCTTTGTTTACCTACTCAAGCCTCAGCAATGGCAGGCACCCCTCCCCGAACCTCGCTGCCGCCTTGCAGTTTGATCTCAGACTTCTGTGTTAGCAAAGAGTGAGGCTCTGTGGGCATAGGACCCTCCGAACCAGGTGTGAGATATAATCTCCTGGTGTGCCATTGCTAAGACTGTCAGAAAAGCACAGTATTAGGGTGGGAGTGATCTGATTTTCCAGGTGCCATCTGTCCTTCACTAGGAAAGCGAATTCTCTGATCCTTTGCATTTCCCGGGTGAGGCGATGCCTCGCCCTGCTTCAGCTCAGGCTCGATGCACTGCACCGACTGTCCTGCACCCACTGTCCAACAGTCCCTAGTGAGATGAACCCAGTACCTCAGTTGGAAATGCAGAAATCATTCGTCTTCTGTGTCGCTCATGCTGGGAGCTGTAGACTGGAGCTGTTCCTATTCGGCCATCTTGGCTCCACCGCACAGAACAATTTCTTATAAATCCCTTTTGCATGGGAGGGGTGTTAGGGGATAGGGGCTGAGCAGAGTGGGAAGGTCTGCAAAGGGTGTTTCTGGAGGCTGAAACCTGGGAACCCAATCTCACCCCTTCCTGTCTTTAGCCCTTTCTCTGTGATGGCCATGCAGGCACTTTGTGCTCCACTTGCCTAGGGTGTGGGCCAAAACTGGGCTGGCAGAGATGCTGCCTGCAGTCCTCAGGGTGGCCTTATGGCTGTCTGTTCAGACACCTGCCCATGGTCCACTGTGTGCCTGCCCTGTGCAGGGCATGGGACATGTGCCCGGGCACCACCCACAGCCTCCTCTAGTGACCCTCAGTGGATTTCTACAGGGCCTGGTGTGAGAAGGGCTCAGAAAATACTTTAGGGCTGACTGTAGCAGGGCCCAGGATGGACACTACTCCAATGCCCCATTTGGGAGAGGACTCTCCTGAATTATGGAGATCCAGTCTCTCCAGAGGGTTGTGATCCAGGCACAGGTACAGTGGCTGCACCATGCCATGATCACACAGCAGGCCAATGATTGTGAGTCCCTCCTTCCAGTGCTTTGGTCCTAGGGTTGCCCCTATGGTAACTACAGTGTCTGACTTCCCATCTGAGGACCTAAGCCTTGCTGGTCAGGGGGCACTGGGACTCTGAGGCCTGTGTCCCCCACTGTCATGTGGGCCTGTTCTTGGTGGCATTTGGGTTTTTGGGACTTTGGAGAGTGGGAGGCAGACGAGTTCATGACCAGTCTTTTGGCTTGGGAGCCAGAAAGCCTGGGTGCTCAATACAGACAATCTCAGGAGGATGTGGCCTTCCTGCCTCCTAGCATTCTTTTCCCTTCTTGAGATGGGCCCAGCTGCCCTCTGAGCAGGTTCTTCACTCATTCCCCAGCCCCTCCAGCAGGGGCAGCGGGCCCTGCCCCCACTTCCTGGGCAGAGGCCTTGACTACGCCAATGCAACTGCCTGCTTCAGGTCCCTCGCTGGCCGACAAGATCTGCCCGGCCTTTTGCTGTTCCTTAAGGGCCTGGAGGCTGGGTAGGGTGGGGCTGAGGCCAGCCACCTTCTTGCTGCCATTGGTGCTGAGATGGAACCCAAGATAGCTAAGTAGGAAGGGCAGAGCTGGTGGGTGCTCACGGCTTCATGGAGCCCTGTGGGATCCACATCTGCCCTAGCTCCTTCCTGCTTATGTACATTGGTACAACTTGGCTTAAGCTGGTTTGGGTTGTAGTTTCTGTCATTTGCAATTCCAACAATTGTAGCAGATGTACCCTCTGAGCCTCAGCTTCCACCCTTCATGTCTTGGGGAGAGGCTTTTCCTTGATTGGCAGCACCAAAGGACAAGCCAAACCTCACCCAGGCCAACCCTCCCTGGGGTGGAAAATTCCTGCTGACACCAGCCTCCCTGGGGCGGTCCCCCAAGAAGGAGGCCACCAAGTGCCTGAGTCCTGGCCTGTGCCTGAGCCCTGGTGATTCAGGTATTGAGTGGTTCTGTCTGGGGGCAGCCCTGGTCTTCCTGAGAGGCAGTGTGGCCACAGCTAAGACGTTCGGGGAGACAGCCAGGGCTGAATCCTAGACAGACTGAACATGAGTCTGTAGCCCACTCACCACACAGCGGTGGCTCACTTAAACTTGGATGACAATAGCAGCTACCTGTCAGGGCCCAGGAAGACACAGCCCAGGTGTGGCCCTGCTCCTTCCCTGGGTAGAAGGTGTTGGGGATCTCTGTCCACTGAGGTCCTTGATTTTCACACCTGTGAGGTGAAGTTCCCAGCACAGGGGAACAGAACCCCTTCAGGGTCCACGTGGTGCTTGGGCCTTACTCATATCCTCCTGGGAGCGGCCTGGGGCCGAGGGCTTTGAGAGCCAGTGGAGAAGAGTAATTAATACCCCAGGCCTAGGGAGAGGCAACGCCTAAACAGGGTGCACTGGATGGCAAAATTCCATTCTATTTTGTGGCTTCAAGACTAGAATGGCCAGCCTGGCTGATGTTGTAGCCCATTCATCTTCTCCCTCAGCCCTGGCCCCACTGTCCATGGCCACAGGCTTCAGCTTATGCAGCTCCTCCTGGGAAGTTCCCTATCAGGATCTCATCCTTTAGGCACCTGGAAATCAAGCCCACCCACACAGCCCCAGGGCCCCGGGCTCACTGGGCCCCAAGAGACTCAGAGCTATGGGGTATGGGACGCATGTTCACCGGCAGCCAGACAGAAAAGGGGCTTGACCTGGCTGTGGATCTCCTGGGAGCTGAGATGTGTCACGCTGGGTGGGAACTAGAGTCTTGGGCTGCTGGGCCTCCCGCCTCCAGGGTGTGAGCTCAGCACACACTTCACGGCTCTTGTCCACACAGAAGCACTGGCTCAGATTCCTCCCAATGGAGCAGCAGGAAAATCACTCTCAGCAGGGTCCAAGGCAGGACCCCCAAAGAGGCTGCCTCCAGAAACTGCTGAGAAATGAGGTCCAGGGGCCCTGAGCCCTGACCGGCACTGTCAGAGGAAAGTCAAGGCCAGGCTAAGACTCCCGTCCCCTCCCCTCAAGGGTGGGCATGAGACCCCGTCTCTCCTTGCCTCCATTTCCTCACCTGCAGAGTGGCTGTGAGGAGTAAATGACTTTATCTACATGGGCTGAGCAGTTTGGAGGCACTGAGCTCTTGTGATGTGGATGTTCTTGTTGAAGGAAGGGCTTTTACAATGGCCACTGCTGCAGGGCCCTCAGCGTCCCCATACACCTTCCTTCCAGAAAGATCAACTCTGGCCATATCTCAGCACCAGACACCCCAAAGGGCCTACCCAGTAGGACCTAGAGTCACACTCCCACCCTGCATGGCAAGGGACCCTCTTTGAGAAGACCTTGGTCAGTGTAGCAGGGGGGTCAGGATGCAGTGACTGGGGGAAGATGATGGCTGGGCACCTGTGTTCAAGAAGGCATCCTTAGTCCATCTGCAGCAGGGTCATATCACTGTCATGAGTGGACCCTGTGCAGAGCTGGCATGCCCAGTCCTCACAGGAGCTTCCCCTAGCTATAGCGCACCTTGGCCAGCTTGCCTTAAGCATGCGCTCACCTCGACCAACTGGAGGGACCTCATGGGTGCTGGGATTAGGAGCCCACCTTGCATGTGACCCCCAGCCCCTGCCAAAGGATGAGGCTGCTCTGGTGCAGAGGGAGGAGGGAGAAGCTGGCCACAAACAAAGCTCTTGGCAGGACACCCCCACCCAAGGTAGCAATTCATCAGGCAATTGACGGCCCAGGTGTGGATATCTTTAGTCTGTGCCCTGCCATCCACTCTTGTCTTGGTGCTAATGTCCAAATGTTTTACAAGTATATTACCAGAAAGAATTATTCCTGAGAGGCAGCCATTTGTGGGAAGGTGTTGGAAAAATGTTGCTTTTCATCCCTTCATCCTTACCATGAACAGAGGGCCAGGCAAACTGGCTTCTGAAGCTCTGGTAGGGTGTAGGCTGAGGAAGAACCTAGTGGACCCCCCAAACCTCCCTGCTGCAGGAGCTGCTTCCTTGCGTGGAGGGCCCAGAGTAAGCAGCACGGACGCTAGAGCTTTTGGAACTCCTGCCGCAGTGGGTGCCAGACAGAAGGGCTCCTCTCTATCTCTCTTGGAGGGTGATCCAGCAGCAGCCAGGGCAGGGGTTGCTGCCCTTCCTCAAAATGTGCTGGAACCCCCCTTTAGGAATTGGCTAAAGGAGAGCTGTCTGCCCTGTCCCTGCTAGAGAAGGGCTGGCGATGCAGGGGCTGACCAGATGGGGCCCCCAGAATCGTGGAGGCAGGAGTCAGCAGGACGAGAGGGGTTCCCTTAGCCTGTGCCTCTTCTAGATGGACAGTCCAGGCCAACCTGTATTCCAGCCAGCCCAGGGCACGCACTGCCTGGAGGACTAGGATAGCAGCCTGGGGATGGAGCATTCTGCCCTCCACTCGAGGCACATGAGGAGTCTCTGAGGAGAGCTAGATGGGCCAGTGGGTCACCTCAACCACCCTCACCCAGCCAGGAGAGCCAAGGCATGTCACCTGGAATGACTGGCTCTCCAAGGGCCAGCTGGCCACCCTATCCTGGAGGTGGTCAACAAAGCTTTGACCCTGGCCAGAAAGGAAGATGCTGGCAGGGCCCTGGGCTGAGGACAGCAAGGACATATCACACTTACCTGGGCAGGACCCACACACAGAGACTCCTGGAGAGGCACAGGGCCTGTCGCCAAGATGAACAATCTCTGGGGATTGTGTCCCTGGGGACTGGCTGTGTGGGTGGACTGTGTGAGCTGCCCCAATATGCCACCCAGAAAGTGGAAATGGCCCTGGAAAGCGGTAGCAGGGAAGCCCCTCCCTGGTGGCTTATTCTCCACCTGCCTCCCTCTGCTCCTGGCAGCCCTTCCCCATCTCGGTTTTCAACCCCACCTGTGTCTGCCTGGAGGGTGGCATGGCTAGCTTTAGTATTTCCTTCTGCAGCTCAGTGATGGGCTCCAGCAGCCCTCACCATGCCTCAGAACCTGAGACCCTTAGGGAAGGACAGGACATGGTGCAAACACAAACCCAGTGTGAGAAGGTCCTCAGGCCACAGAGGTCACAGGTAGGGGTCTACAGACTCCAATTCTGATTTCCTGACCAGGATTCAACCATCAGCATGCTCTTTAACCTTATTAAGTCTTGTTGTTCCCATCTGTGACATGGGGAAGGCACCCACCTCAGAGGTTTTGTGTTGCAACAAATGAATATGATTAAAGTGCCTCTCCTGGTGGTACACATAAAGCCAGGCATGAGTCCTTGTGCAGCTGCCCCCCATGTCCAGGTCCCAGAGGGTAGCCTGGACCCTGACATTGGGCCAGGGCTCAACAATGCCTGGAGGCCAGGCCCCCCTGGAGATACTGGGACCCTGGCCTGGGCCTGGACGGCAGAAGGTGTTGCTGCGGCATTTGGAGATAACCCCATGGGTGAGGACTGGGGCCTATGTGGCCCTGTGAAGGGGTGCACCCTGAGGTGGGGCTTGGGCACCCAGGCTGAGAGGGTACAGGATGGACGGGCCGGCAGGTGAGATCCAATGCCACTCTCCACCATGCTTCGAACAAACCCCTCACCCTCCATCTGCAGACTCAGCTCTGCATGTTTAAGACACTAACGGGCCCTTACTTAAAAAATAGTATTTTGCTTGCACACTCAGACTTTTCATCCGACATCAGTAGGGAATCAAAAATGTCTTATTTGGAAACAGCACGTATGGGAAGCAATGTTGAAAATTTGTCATTGTTCCACAACCTACACATCCTCTGGGAGTTATTGTTTTAAAATGTAACATGTACTGTTAGTTTAAATCATCCCAACTGTGATAACACTCTTTAAATCTTCAGTAAACCTTCGCATTTGAACCACTTGCAGATGAGAGTAAATCTATTAGGTGAGAGGAGAGTCAGCACTCAGTGGAGGTGAAGTAAAATGAAGTAACAAAAACCTAGATTGTGGACTAACACCTCCCACCATCCCCCTCAGAATGTGGCAGCTGAACAAGGAGACATGGCAGGCCTGGCCACTGTGCCCAGTGGGGCTTCCCACCCTAGCTTTTAGGATACTGGACACTTGGGGCCAGTGTCCACCTGGGGCCTAGGGGTAAACCTAAGATCAGTGTCCACCTGTGGCCTAGGGGTCAACCCAAGACCTGTATTTCCCCTGGGACCTGATGTCCACCTGAAGACTGTAGTTCACCTGTGGCCTACTGTCTACCTGGGGCCTGAGGTCACTAGGGGCCTAGGTATCCTTCTGGGGCCTGGTGCCCACTTGTCCCTGATTTCTACCTGGATCCTGTGTATCCACCTGGAGCCATATACCATGAGCCTGGTTACCCTCCTGGGGCCTGGTGTCCATCTGGAGCCTGAGAGTCAACCCGGGGCCTAAAGTACACCTGGAGTTCAGTGTTCACCTGGGGCCTGAGTTTTTGAGGAGCCTGGTCTTTACCTGGGGCCTGTATCTGTGTATGTGTGTGTGTAATCTCACTTTCTATATAGTTTTGAAAAATAACTCTCTGGGTTTTTTTTTGTTATCATTGTTCTTATGCAGTTAAATTTCAAGTAAATGAACACATTGATTTGTTTCTGTCTTCTCATTTTTCCTTACCATTGTGCTTCACTTGCTTTATTATTTCTGTTCATCACCATTTGAAGGGTCAATCACAGGATACCAAAAATGACTTTATAAGGAACAGTGGTAAAGAAAAATTGACCAGAAAATATGAAAATCTGTAACATAAATATAATTAAAAGTATAACTTTGAAATTTTAATTTAAACAAATAGGATAGGGAAAATAGGTGGAAAATTAATTTTAATTAGTTCTTTAACTAGTACCGAAATATTGAAAGACAAAAGTAAAAAAGCTGAAAAAGTATAAATAACATGGTCAATAAGCTTTATCTAAAAGTATAAAAATGTACATTCAACAAAAAAATATAAATTTAGTCGTGTTTTCAAATGTAGGTCATGAATTAGACAACCAAGGAGTAATCAATGCATTCTAAATAATCAACATCATATTGTATTCCTCAAAGCCAGCACCAATTGGAGGTATATTTCTAACTTTAAGTATGTTTTTTTAGAAAAAACTGAAAATCTAATAAAACAACTAAATCATCCGCCTGAAAACCTAGAAAAAGCATATAAGTAAACAAACAGCATAACAAATTTAAGAAATATAAACTACTTAAGGAAATAACAGAAGACGAAAGATTAAAATAAGAAAATAATTTTTGATATTAGCAGCAACACTAATTAAGAACATAAGGTACATAAATGAAACACAGAATTTTGAAAAAAATATTACTAGAGATGTAACAGAGAAAAAAAAATTTAGTCTTAAAATAGCAGGAAAAAATGTTTATCCCTGTTCCTTTCACAAATTCCTCCAAACTATCAAAGATACACAGAAAGAAACAAATAAGAACAAATAGAAAATAGAAAAGCACAACAAACCAGACCTCTTCATTTCACACCCTCCTATTAGGTTGTTGTAAAAGTTATTCTGATTTTTGCCATTAAAAGTAATGTCAAAAACTGCAATTACTTTTGCAACAACCTAATAATCTTTTGCTTATGATTTGCCTTTTTCTGCATATGGGACTGCAGAGAGAACACACCAGCCATGACAATCCAAGTATTTGATTTCCATATGTGCATTATGACTGGCATGGGTTTGTGGGTGGTGGATGTACAGAGTGTTGGCACAATTTGCTATGTAGGGGATGCTCTTAGATATCCAGATAGAGTTACCAGGCAGTAGCCCATCACCTCTCTGAGTCTAGAGGTCTGAGAACAGGGTGGGTGGGAGAATATAGCGAGAACTCTGTGAGGAATTAGAGATATGGGGGTTACAGCCTTGACCTATGTGTGGCCAGCAAGTCCTATTCAACATGCTGAGTTTTAGAGAAAGGCTCAGACAAGGGACCAGAGCATGTGCAGGAGATTCCACAAGCTTCCCAGGGTTCTGCTTGGGCCAGGACCTTGCCCAGCATAGCCTTGAAAGGACAGAACTGGGGTCCTGCAGTCCACCTCTGTGGGCACCTGGAACTAGGACAGTCCCACTTACCCTAGTGTAGGCAGGGGCTACAGGAAAATAAGCCTCCATTTTCTCCTGTATATAGTGTGAGGTGCTTAGAGCATGAAACCACAGGGTGCCGCATGCTCAGAAAGTGTCTGTTGACCTTGATTTTTTATGAATGATCCCATTTGTGCTGAGACACTTGGAAAAAGCTATTCACTCCTGGGGGTCCTTCAGAGCAGAGAGAGGCTTGGAGGTTTGGGTAACTGATTTGGGATAGGACAGAATGTGCCCAGGCACTGGACCCTGTATCAAAAGTCCCAGAACAAGATCAAACCTCATTTGGAAGTTGGAGGAAATTGCTGCCCGGGCTGAGGTGAGGATGCCTCAAGAGTGAACTGCACACCCCAGGAGCTGGAGGCAAAGAGGGGACAAGAGAGGCTGCTGAGGTCCTTCTTACTGCCCTTGGAGCCTGCAGATCCTGCTCCTTTGCCTCCTGGGACCCTGGAGAGCCACCAACTTGAGGACTCCTAAATGCAGTTTCCTATTTTGTTCTGTGATGCTCCTGCCTGAGGCTGCGGTGCTGATGCTGGCTGGGTGGGTAGAGGACAGCCTCCTGTGTTCCTGGCACCCACTGAGCTTTGCTTATGCATCTGGAGCCAGGGGAGTCACGCTTAGGTTATGCATTTCCTGTTCTTGTGAATAATCTCCACATTATGAGGTGGCCAGAAGCAGGAAAGGGCATTTGACATCCTCCCATTTATTCACTCAGCAACTCTGCCCTTAGCATTAGTCCCTGTGTGCCAGGTGCCCTGGTGGGCCCAGCATATGGTACTGAAAATGATCTCGTAGTCCCTGACCCCTAGGGGCCAACAGTCTGAAGACAGGTAGACATCAAGCCCGAAGTTGATACCTAGGTGCCTAGTGAACATCAGGCCACAGATGGACACCCTGGCCAGAGGTAGACATCAGGTCCCAATGGAAACTCTGCCCAAGGTGGATATCTTGCCACAGTTGAATAGCTAGTCCCAGGTGGACATCAGCCTCCAGGTTGACATCAGTCCCCAAGAGGATATCTAGGCCTCAGGTGGATACCCAGTGCATACTTGTAAATTGTCAAGATTGCTTTTTTAAAGCAACAGAGAGTTATCATAGAACATAACTTTTAGTAGATTTTGAATATTCCTAAACTCCATGAGAAATCATAATAAATATTTTTAAAATCAGGGTGTATATGAAATGAGTATTTTTAAATTTATCTTTCATGTTTAAGGATTTGGAATGGAATGTTACAAAAGCTATCTGTGTTATTTGTATAAAATGTAGACAATGAAAAAATCAGAGGGCAAAAATATCTATATTTTTTGGCTATGGGATAATCACTGCTATATCACATTCCTTCTAACCTTATTGCCATAGATTTTTTACAATTAGTATTGATTTTATGCCACATAGTTCATTACATATGCAATGGAGTATTACTTGTTCATTAGTAAATCACAAAGAGTTTGACTGTATTTATATTTAAAAAGGCAAAAGAGAGAGATAAATTTACACAATTCAGGTTTTTCCACTTAGCATTTTATCAATAAACATGTGATTGAGTGCAGATGAATGAGAGATTTGGTTCTGCATTTACTTCGGATGGCCTCATGCCCTATGTGCTTATCACTAAATATGATTCTATTGTAAACCATTTGGATTTATTTTTAAATATGTCCTTAAAGGAACAAAAACATCTACCTTTGATGTAAAGCAAATAAACAACAACAATCTGTTCTAATGTTAGAGCAAAAGCAAACTGAGGATGATTGTAAAATTACATATATCAATACGTCACTTTAGAGGCCACTTAATTTTTTTCCAAGGGATATTTGACTATATTTCACTTGCATCTTATTTAATTATTTTATAATTTAAACCCTAAATTATAAATCTAGAATTTAGAAAGTATATTTCCTCACTGGATTACATTTTTGGAAATATTATTTTATATGTGCACAAATATTACAAAGTCACTGTAGACACTTGAAAACTATATTATCTTTTAAAGGCAGTATTCTACATTAAACTGGTATAACAAAATTGTTTGGTGCATTTTTTCCAGTACATTTTGTGTATATTACACATTTAACGTCTTTTTATTCAGCAAATAATTTTTGAGTATCTACTAAGTGCTAGGTTCTGCATTACTAACTGAATTTAAAGAGTGAAATAACACACATGGTCTCAGACAATAAAAATTAACATTAGGTCACCTATTTATATATTTTTAAACGGTAATTATGAAAACTTTTTGAGATTTTTAACTAGATAACATTATAATAACACACTTGATGTTGTTGATATTTGCCAGTGAGCAAAAAAGAAAATAAAAAGATGGTTTAATTTATTCAATATACACTTCAAAATTGCAGAAAATAGTCAAGTTTCTCTGCTTTGCAGTTGAATGTCTATGTGTTTTTCTCTGCAACTTGGCTTTTGTGGAGTGAGAGAAACAATTATTCTTCTAGCCCAATAAAGGCAGAAGAGTAACAATAAATCCAATATTTTTTAAATGAAATAAATTTATTATATTTCTTATCGGTCAAGGTGTCAGCAGGGCTTTTGGAGATTCTAGGGCAGGAATATTTTAAATGTTTATCAAAAGATAGTAAACATATTATTTCAGAATACTGAGATCAATAAGTTGACCTACAAAAAAAGCCAAACTGACAGTATTACTGAATAAGGAAAGGCCCAAAGAGACAAAATACTTTTTATTTTGTAACCTCGGTATGACACAACTTACCCTAACTATAAAGACCCTAAATTACCAAGATGGGTGCTTATAATATGGAGAGTAAAAAAAGTCATTTCACTTTTAGCTTTTTTATTTGTCTCAGAATAAAAAGTGTATAAGGAGTTTATAAAGAAGTTGATACTATAAGTTAATACTACAATGACAGCACTTTTCAAGAAAAGACTTTTTTCTCTCTTACAAATATCATGTTAGCAGTATTTGTTTTCTCCAGAAATAATGAGGAAATAAAAACATAAGTATGTGGGTAATTAGTGTAGTTTCTTAAAGAAATGAGTTAGGCAACAGGCTAATAATGTATACTTCACTGGGTTTTGAATGCCAACAGTCGTATTCTTTATAAGGCATAGAGATTTTTCTAAAGAACAAGTATGTTAACCTGTAAAGTAATCACCACTTGGTAGTGACAATATGGACAGGGTGAAGGGCATCATCGAGAAGCAATGAAAAGATACATTTGCAGTTAAATTTGAAAACCATGATGTTTAATACATATGATAATAAAGAATACTTTCTCCTGTTTCAAAATTATTTTAGAATTTAAGATAGAAGCTAAAATACCTAGGGATAATGATATGACTATCAAAAGTTAAAAATTAAAGGACATTTTGAGTATTATAAGTTAAGAATGAGAACTTATTACCCAATGAACAGAGGATAATTCATTATGCTCCATATCCATTGAATTAAAAGACAGGCCCATTACCTGGATAATTTGAAAGTTTAATTTTATTTAAAAGTCTTGTTTCATTCATCAAGCTAAAGGATTAGCTCCCAGATATATTCTAGGATTGCATATCCCCAACTCTGTAGGAAGTATAGAAAGAATGTTATAAGGGCCACCATCTAAACATTATTATGTAAATAATTTAGTACCATTCCATTTGCCTTTGTAGATTTAAAAATGTAAATGGCTTCCTCATATTAGGAAACATCATTTTTCAAAACCCAGATAAACACAGTATATTGCAAGAGAATAATTATTTTCTTTATTAAAAAAGAAATGCTGGATGCTAAGTCCAAAAGACATAAGTTATTTTACACTAATAACTACTAACATTTTATTCATTAAAATATAAAGGTCAAAGATTTTAAAATGCTCTTTAAATGATTAATAACACGTTGATCTCTTTTTCTTCTTTCTGTAAACCTTTTTGAGTCTTAAAAATACTAAACAATACAAGCAATATTAAATAGTATATAAACTTGGATTAAAATATTCAAATTTACTAGAATGTGGACATTGGAAAGAATGAAAATAAACACAAGCATAATGCTCATCATCACTGGCCATCAGAGAAATGCAAATCAAAACCACAATGAGATACCATCTCACACCAGTTAGAATGGCAATCAGTAAAAAGTCAGGAAACAACAGGTGCTGGAGAGGATGTGGAGAAATAGGAACACTTTTACACTGTTGGTGGGACTGTAAACTAGTTCAACCATTGTGGAAGCCAGTGTGGCGATTCTTCAGGGATCTAGAACTAGAAATACCATTTGACCCAGCCATCCCATTACTGGGTATATACCCAAAGGACTATAAATCATGCTGCTATAAAGACACATGCACACGTATGTTTATTGCGGCACTATTCACAATAGCAAAGACTTGGAACCAACCCAAATGTCCAACAACGATAGACTGGATTAAGAAAATGTGGCACATATACACCATGGAATACTATGCAGCCATAAAAAATGATGAGTTCATGTCCTTTGTAGGGACATGGATGAAACTGGAAACCATCATTCTCAGTAAACTATCGCAAGGACAAAAAACCAAACACTGCATGTTCTCACTCATAGGTGGGAATTGAACAATGAGAACACATGGACACAGGAAGGGGAACATCACACACTGGGGACTGTTGTGGGGTGGGGGGAAGGGGGAGGGACAGCATTAGGAGATATACGTAATGCGAAATGACAAGTTAATGGGTGCAGCACTCCAACATGGCACATGGATACATATGTAACAAACCTGCACATTGTGCACATGTACCATAAAACTTAAAATATAATAATAATAAATAAAAATAAATTTTAAGAAAGCAACTAAGAGTGTTTAAAGTACATATTCATCTGTAGTCTAATATCTACCACAAACAATGAGTCTTCTCAGTAAAACACAAATTGTTCACGAAGGGAAAAAGCATGTTGTATTACAGACTATTCAACATAATTTTTTTAGCACTAACTTGTGCCTGGAATATTATTGGTTTTTCTATTATGAACTTATGCACTTGATAATTTTTTTCATAAAAAATTGTATTTACAACTCCATTCTAAAGAAGTTTTTGGTGGTTTTTTTTTTTTTTGAGACAGAGTTTTGCTCTTTTCACCCAGGCTGGAATGCAATGGTGCGAACTTGGCTCACAGCAACCTAGCAACCTTCACCTCCCAGGTTCTCTTGCCTCAGCCTCCCGAGTGGTTAGGACTACAAGCATGCACCACCATGCCTGGCTAATTTTGTGTTTTTAGTAGAGACGTGGTTTTGCCATGTTGACCAGGCTGGTCTTGAACTCCTGACCTGAGGTAATCCACCCACCTTGGCCTCCCAAAGTGCTGGGTGTGGGCAAGAGCCACCATACCTGGCCTCAAAAGCAGTTTTTAAAAGCAAACACAATATAACACCAAAGTTGAAAAATCTATGCTCACCCAAGGATGCCAGGTTTAATAAACTATTTATAGAATACTGCATCAAAAATAAGACAACAACACAAAATATACCATTAAAGATGTATCCACTCCTACAACTAGAGATAATTAATCTATCTGGTTGCAAATGATACTTCAATCAGCTTCAGCATGTCTGAAATCTTTAAGTACAAAAGTGATAAAACATGACCTTCATTATTCACTAGACTCTTAGAACACTTGAAGGAAAATAATTTCTGAAGCACAAAGAGGTAAAGAGGCGCAATCTTTCAAAAAGATATTCAGTGTTCAAAATCCAAGAGTGCAATATCAGGCTGGGTGCAGTGGCTTACGCCTGTAATCCCAGCACTTTGGGAGGCCATGGTGGGTGGATCTCCTCAGGTCAGGAGTTTGAGACCAGCCTGAACAGGGTGAAACCCTGACTCTACTAAAAATACAAAAATTAGCCAGGCATGGTGGTGTGCACCTGTAGTCCTAGCTACTTGGGGGGCTGAGACAGGAGAATCGCTTGAACCTGGGAGGTGGAGGTTGCAGTGAACCGAGATCATGCCACCTCACTCCAGCGTCAGTAACAGAATGAGATTCCATCTCAAAAAAAAAAAAAGTGTAATATCGGTATACACAGATAATATACTGAATGAAACAAATAGAAGAATTTGAAGAGGTATCTTGATGAACAAGGAGTCATTAGAGAGGTTGTATTCATGTCTTTGAAGGAAATTGCAATGTGAGAAATTAGTACTTTGACTATTGTACTAAAAGTTTATTGCTAACATGTATTGAGTTATTAACGTGTGTTAGGCAGAGTACCATGTAATTTACACGTGTTATCTCATTTATTGTAGGTAAAATGTAATTTCGAACTCTGGGAGTATAAATGAATTAGATAGAATAAAATTCTATTTAAATGGCCATCAGTAAATAGGTATCTAGGAACAGGGTGATACAGTGCCCAAGTTTTCTATTCTTACTAAATGTTGTGTTTCATTTTCAATGTTTTCTTGGATATTGCTCTTTTTTGGTCATTTTGATTAGTTTTATTTTAGAAAACTAATAAATTGACTCTTCTTGGTACTGACCCTTGGGTTTTATAAAAGAAAAAGTAATTAAATTCTGTACATTTACCTTTACTTCATTTTTTGTCTTTTAAATTTATTTTAATTGACATATAATAGATGTACATGTTATGGGGTACAGAGTGATATTTTGATACATTTGTGCAATGCGTAAAGATCAAGTCAGAGTCATTATCATATCCATTACCCAAATCATGTATTATTTCTTTGCAGTGAGAATATTCAAAATCTTTTATTTTAGTTATTTGAAAACACACAATAAATTCCCGTTAACTACAGTCACCCAATAGTGCTGTAGAGAACTAGAACTTCTTCCTTCTCTCCAGCTGTAATTTTGTATGTATTAACCACATTTTTCTTATACTCTTCTTTCTCCTACTCTTTCCAGGATATGGTAACCAAAACTCTACTGTTACCTACTTCTACGAGATTAAAAATTTTAACTTCCATACGTAAGTGAGAACATGTAGTTATGTGGTGTTTATGTTTCTATGCCAGGCTTATTTCACCTAACATAATGCCTTCCACTTGCATTCTTGTTGCCACAAAGAACAGGATTTTGTTCTTCATTATGACTAAATAATATTCCATTATATATGTATGTCACATTTCTTTATCCATTCATCTGTTGATGGACACTTATGTTGATTCTGTATCTTGGCTATTGTGAATAGTGCTGTAATAAACATGTGGGTGCAGGTAACTTTTTGATATACTGATTTTCTTTCCTTTCGATATATATGGAAAACCATATGATCAAATTAATAAACACAATAAAAGCATTTGGCAAAATTAAGTATTCTTACATGACAAAAAACCTCTCAACTATTTAGTATAGAAAATATATGCCTTAACACAGAAGGACATAAAGGACAAATCTACAGCTAAGATCATACTGAATGTGGAAAAGGTGAAAGATTTTACTGTGAACAAGAAAAAGATTTTACTGGAACAAGAAAAGGATGCCTATTTTCACCAATCATATTTCACATAGTGAAAGTCTTAGCCAGGACAATTAGGTTAGAGAAAGAAATAAAGGACATCTGAATTGGAAAGGAGACAGTCGAATTGTCCCTGTTTAAAGACAATGTGATCTTATACATGGAAAAAAATAAGACTCTACCAAAAGCTTCTTAGGGTGATAAATGAAATTAATAAAGTTGCAGGATATAAATCAACATACAAAAATCAGTAGCATTTCTATATATTGATAGTAAACTAGCTGAAACAAGAAGAAAGCAATTCCTTTTACAATAGCTACAAAAATGTACTTAGAAATGGAAGCAAAAGATTTCTACAACAAAAATGACTAATATTAATGAAAGAAATTAAAGAAAACACAAAAACGGAAAGACATCCATGTTTATAGATTGAAATAATTAATATTCTTAAAATGACCCACTATCCTATTTGATTTACAAATTTAGTACAATCACTAGCTTGTATTTTTAAAAACACCTTTGCTGCATATTCTTAAGATATTCAATGACAATGCCTGGATTTAAGTTTGAGGTATTATTATATCTATTTTATATTGAGCACAATACAATGTTATCAGACATAACAGTTTTGATTGGTCCTAGGTTATACAGTAATATATACATTGTGATTTATAGACAAGCTATCTTTTAATATTCAGGCATTTAGAAAGTTCATTTAGACAAAGTTATAAAAATTTGCCTTCCATTCTGCCTATATCACCTAAAAATCCTAATTTAAGAGGTAATAACATTTTTTATTTGATATACAATTTATCAACACAATAAAAATCTAACAATTATCATGTGCAGAATGTGAAAATCTCATCAGATTAAGGAACACAAAGACATCTTTTTCATATTTCGAATGTAAAATTGTTTTGGAAACTTATTTTTAGAAACAGTTAAAAACATTTTTTCATTAGTTTTTCATGTAAAATTGTGACAACCAGCATGAAATAACTGTCATCACAGAAGCATGGTATATTCGATTCCAAAACATATTCTTTGTAAGTTTTAATATATTTACGTATTATTTATACTTAGATTGTAACCCATAATGTGCAGATATTATTTTTCCTTCAAGTCTTAAGAATATTCTTAAATAATAAAATTAAAATTAATGAATTATAATTTTTGTTGGTTGGGAAAATGAATAGACACACACGTGACAGTGCATCACTTCACCTCATCATTTCATCTCATTTCATCATTTCATCTCATCATTTTATCCCATCCATTCATCTCATCCCATGTCGTCTCATCATTTCATATCATCTCATCATTTCATCTCATCATTTCATCAAATCTCATCTCATTTCCATTTCATTTCATTATTTCATCATTTCATCATTTCACTATTTCATTTCATCTAATTTCATTTCATTATTTCATTATGTCATTTCATATCATCTCATTTCATTTCATCTCATATTTTGCATCTCATTTTTCATCTCATCATTTCATCTCAATTCATTTCATCTCATCTCATCATTTCATCTCATCTCATCATTTCATCCTTTCATTTCAACATTTTATCTCATCATTTCATCTCATTTCAATTTCATTTCATTATTTCATTTCATCTCATTTCATTATTTCACCTAATTTCATTATTTCATCTCATCTCATCTCATCTCAATTCATCTCATTTCATTTCATCATTTCATCTCATTTTTCATCTCATCATTTAATCTCATTTCATCTCATTTCAGCTCATTTCATCTCACCACATCTCATTTCATCATTTCATTTCAACATTTCATCATTTCATCTCATCTCATCTTTTAATTTCATTTCAAAATTTCATTTCATAATTTCTTTTCATTTCATCTCATTTCATTATTTCATTTCATCTCATTTCAATTCATCTCATCATTTCATCTCATCATTTTTCTTCTCATTTCATCTCATCTTATCTCATCATTTCATTTCATCATTTCATCTCATTTCTGCT
Organism: Symphalangus syndactylus; assembly: GCF_028878055.3. Taxonomy (NCBI): domain Eukaryota; kingdom Metazoa; phylum Chordata; class Mammalia; order Primates; family Hylobatidae; genus Symphalangus; species Symphalangus syndactylus. Next base: position 72,143,046 of record NC_072431.2, read on the forward strand.
CATCATTTCGTCTTATCATTTTATCTCATTTCATCTCATCTCATTTCATTTCATTATTTCATTTCATTTCATTATTTGATTTCATTTGATTATTTCATTTCATTTCACCTCATTTCATTTCATCTCATTTCATTTCATCTCATCATTTCTTCTCATCATTTCATCTCATTTCATCTCATCTCACCTAATCTCATCATTTCATCTCATCATTTCATCTCATCCTTTCATTTCATCTCATCATTTCATCTCCTCATTTCATCTCATCATTTCCTCTCATCATTTCATCTCATCTCACCTCAGTATTTCATCATTTCATCTCATCATTTCTTCTTATTTCATCTCATCATTTTATCTCATCATTTCATCTCATGCCATCTCATCATTTATCTCAGCATTTCATTTCAATTCAATTTCCTTTCATTATTTCATTTCATCTCACTTCATTTCATCTCATTCATTTCATCTCATTTCATTACATCTCATCATTTCCTCTCATCATTACATCTCATCTCATTTCATCTCATCATTGCATCTCAGCATTTCATCTGATTTCATCTCATCATTTCATCTCATCATTCATCTCATCATTTCATCTCATCATTTCCATTTCATTTCCATTTATTTCATCATTTAATTTCATCATCTAATTTCACCTCATTTCATTATTTCATTTCATTTTTTTATTTCATTATGTCATTTCATTTCATCTCATTACATTTCGTCTAATTTCATTTCATCTCATTTCATCTCATCATTTCGTTTCATCTCATCTCTTCTCATCATTTCATCTCATCATCTCATCAACTCATTTCATCTTATCTCATCATTTCATCTCATCTCATATCTTCTCATCTCAATTTCATTTTTTCATTTCATTATTTCATCTCATTTCATTATTTCATGTCATCTCACTTCATCTCATCTCATCATTTCATCTCATCACATCTCATCATTTCATCATTTTATTTCATCATTTCATCATATCATATCATTTCATCTCATCTCATTTCAATTTTATTTCACTTTCATTTCATTTCATCTCATTATTTCATTTCATTTCATCTCATCAGTTCATCTCATCATTTCATCTCATCTCATCTCATCATTTCATCTCATCATTCATCTCATTTCATATCATCATTTTATCTCACCATTTCATTTCATCTCATCATTTCATCTCATCTCATTTCATCATTACATCTCATTTCATCTCATTTTATGTCATCATTTCATGTCACCATTTCATCACATCTCATCTCATCTCATTTCATCTCATCATTTCATTTCATCTCATCATTTCAACTCATTTCATCTCATCTCGTCTCATCATTTCCATTTCATTTCCGTTTCATTATTCCATTTCATCATTTCATGTCATTATTTCATTTCATTATGTCATTTCATCTCATTACATTTCATCTCATCTCATTTCATCTCATCATTTCATCTCATTTCATCTCATTATTTCATCTGATTTCATGTCATCATATCATGTCATCATTTCATCTCATCTCATCATTTCCATTTCATTTCATCATTTCATTATTTCATTTTGTCTCATTTCATTATTTCATTTCATTTCATCTCTTACATTTCATCTCATTTCATTTCATCTCATCTCATCTCATTTCATTTAATCATTTCATATCATCTCATTTCATCTCATCTCATCATTTCATTTAATCATTTCATCTTATCTCATTTCAATTTCTTCATTATATTTCATAATTTCCTTCCATTATTTCATTTCATTCATCTCATTTCATTATTTCATTTCATTACATCTCATCATTTCATCTAATTTTTCATCTCATTTCATCTCATCATTTCATCTCATTTCATCTTATCATCTCATCTCATCTCATCATTTCATCGTTCACCTCATTTCATCTCATCATTTTATCTCATTATTTCATCTCATCTCATTTCAATTTCATTTCATTATTTCATAACATTTCATTATTTCATTTCATTTCATCTCATCGTTTCATCCATCATCTCATCATTTCATCTCCTTTCATCTCATCTCCTTTCAATTTCTTTTTCAGTTTTGTCATTTCGTCTCATCATTTCAACTCACCATTTCATCTCAAAATTTCATCTCATCTCATCATTTTGTCATTTCATCTCATCATTTCATCTCATCTCATCATTTCATCTAACTGAAATGATGTAATGGAATCATGAAATGAAATGGATAGGATGCCCTCAGTGATGTTAAATTTAAAAATTGTTTGTTTTCATGTATTCATTTTTATATTTATATGTATTTATATTTATATTTACTTATATTTCTTTTTGTTTTTATTTATATTTTTACTTATTTCTTTATTTATAGACAAGGTCCTGTTCTGTGGCCTAGGCTGGAATGCAGTGGTGCATTCACAGTTCATTGCAGCCTCGAGCAAACCTCCCACCTCAGTCTCCCAGGTAGCTGGGACCCCAGATGCGCACCACCACACCTGGTTAATATTTTATTATTTGTGGAGATGGAGTCTTGCTATGCTGCCCAGGCTGGTCTCAAACTCCTGGGCTCAAGCAATCCTCCTGCCTTGGCATCCCAAAATGCTGGGATTACAGACATGAGCCACAGTGCCCAACCTATTTATTTATTTATTTAATAAAGACAAGGTCTCACTATGTTGCCCAGGCTGGTCTTAAACTCCTGGCCTCAAATGATTCTCCAAACTTGGCCTCTCAAAATGTTGGGATTACAGGTATGAGCCACCATGCCTGGCCTAAAAATAGTATTATATTTTTGTATTATATAATTTTCAATTAGGTAATATGAATATTCTGTACAGGAAATATGCCCTTAATTACATAGGAATAAACATTTGTTACACTGAGGAAAATCTAATAGAGCTAAAAATAAAAATTAATTTGGAAAGGTCATTACATACTCATACATTCTTACACTTATACATTCTTTCATATATTCATATATTCTCTTAACAGTATCAGTGGTTTGGAGTTATGTGTACAAAACCATGACCTATATGTAATACAACTAATAACAGGCTAATAACTAATAACTAATACAACTAATAATTACAATTCAAGGCATATTGTATACAAAGCTTTAACCTCTCATCATCAGATTTTGTTTTTTTTACTTTCTGTTTTGGCAGATACTATGAACACAACATTCAACTCACAGACACTATGGAGCCCTTACTAAGCACAAAGTACTGTGAAAGGCCAGGGCTAGGACAGAACTGAGACAGGGCCAGGGATAGGACAGAACTGGGGCATGGTCATGGCCAGAGAAAAACCAGGGGCAGGGTCAGAGCCAGGGACATGACAGGACCAAAGCCAGGGCCAGAAGCAGGGCAGAACCAGGGCCAGGGCAGGGACATGGCAGGGCCAGGGCCATGGCAGGATCAGGGCCAGCAGAAGGCCAGAGCAGGGCTAGGGTAGCACAGGGCCAAGGCAGGGCAGGGTCAGTGTAGAGCAAGGAACGGGCCAGGGTATGGCAGGGCAGGCACAGGGAGGTCCAGGGCCAGAGCCAGGTCTAGGACATGGACACGGCAGGGCCAGAAACATGGCAGGACCAGAAAGGGGACAGGGCAAGGGCAAGGCCAGAGAAGGACCATGGAAAAAACATGGCCAGGGAGGGTCAAGGGCAAGGCCAGGGCAGGACCAGAGCCAGGGCAGGCCAAAGGCAGGCAGGGCCAGGGCAGGGCAAGGCCAGGGTAGGGCAGGGCCAGTGTAGGTTGAGGGTAGGGTCAGGGCGAGTTCAGGGCCAGGGCAGGAATAAGATAGCACAGGGCTAAGGTGGGGCCAGGGCAGGGCCAAAGGAAGGGCCAGGGTCAAGCCTGGCCAGTGTGGGGCCTGGGGATTGTCAGGGCCAGGGCCAGGGTCAAGGCTGGGCCAGGGACAGGGCCAGAACAAGGGCAGGGCCAGGGAGAAGGCAGAACCAGAGATGATCTAGAGCAAGGACAGGGCCAGGGCAGAACCAGGACCAGGACAAGGCAAAGCCAAGGCCAGGGCAGGGCAAGACCAGGGCAGGGCAAGGCCAGGGTAGAAAAGGCCAGGGTAGGGCCAGGCCAGGGTAGGAAAAGGCCATGGTAGGGCCAAGGCCAAGGCAGGGCAAGGCTAGGGTAGCACAGGGCATGGCCAAAAACAGGGCAGGGCCATAGCAGTGGCAGGACTAGCAACGGGGCCAGGGCAAGCGCTGGACCAGAGCATGGTGGGGACAATACAGGGCCAGGACACAGGATGGCAAGGCAGGTCCAGCGCCATTTCATGGACTCGGTAGGCCTGGGGTCAGGCCAGGGCAGGGCAAGGGCAAGGCCAGGGAGAAGGCAGGGCCGGGGCCAAGGCAGTGCCAGGGCAGGGCAGGACTAGTGCAGGTCCAATGCAGGGTGAGGGCAAGGGCAGGGCAGGACCAAGGAAGGGCCAGAAGAGGGCCAGGGCAAGGTCAGGGACAGAACAAGGGTATGGCTGGGGCCAGGAATATGGTAGGACCAGGGCTGGGCCCAGGCTAGGACATGCAGGGCAGAGCATGGCCTGTGCAAGGCAGGGCCAGAGCCAGGCCATAGAGATGGGAGGGCAACACCAAGGCAGAGTCAGGGTAGATCCAGGGCTGAGCAGGGTCAGGGCAGGTCCAGAGTTGAGGCAGAGCTAGGGCCCAGGCAGGGCCATGGCAGTGCCAGGGAAGAGGAGGGCAAGGCAATGCAAGACTGGGCCATGGCAGTGCCTGGTCAACTCCAGGGCAGGGCCAGAAGCAGGACACGGCCAGGGCCAATGCTCAGGCCAGGGACACGGCATGACAGGAAGTGCCAGAGAAGGGCTGGGCCAACGTTGGGGCAGGGCAAATCAGGCCAGGACATCTCCAAGTCCAGCTCTGGCCCTGCCTTGGCCCTGGCCCCTTCCTGGCCTGACCTTGTCCCTGGCCCTGCCCTATCCATGCCCTGTGTGTTTGACCAGTGTTTTATAACCAGAATCCTACAAGAAACTTAAATCAGCTCTTTTTGTGCATTTTTAGTAGAGATGGGGTTTCACAATGTTGCCCAGGCTGGTTCCAAACTCCTGAACTCAAGCCATCTGCCTGCCTTGGCCTCCCAAAGTGCTGGGATTACAAGAGTAATCTGGCCAAGTATTTAACTTCTTTATGCCTGTTTCCTACATTTGAAAAATTGGGATGCTTTAAGTACCTCGCACATAGAATTATTGTGAGAATCAATGCCTCACATGTTTACATATTGATAAAATTATACTCATAGAACACTACTGGAAGCAAAGATAGTATTAGTTAAAATTTAGTGATTATTTACTGCAAATATTATTACTATTACAAACAACATAGTATAGACATTATTACTACTACTATAGTTATCTTAAAAATCTAAAATAAAAATTTTACACAATAGCCTAATGTAATCTCTCCTGCTCTGCCCTGGCTCAGCCCTAGTGCCGGCTCTGTCCCTAGTCCTACCACATCCCTGGCCCTGACCCTTCCCTGGTCCTGCCACTGCCCTGGCCCTTCCCATCTTCAGGCCTTACCATGGCCCTACCCTGGTCCTGACCCTGCCCTGGTCTGGTCCTGACCCTAGCCCTACCCCAGAGAAGGGGTATGGCAGAGCCAGGGAAGGGCCGGGGCAAATAAGGGACAGGACACATCCAAATCCAGGAAAGGGCCAGGACCATGACAGAGCCAGGGCGAGTCCTTGGCAGGGCCAGGCGAGTCATGGCAGGATCAATGTATGGCCAAGGTCCAGGCCAAAGCCAAGGCAGAGGCAGGGTCAGGCCTGCATAACGGCAGGACCAGAGCCAGAGATATGGCAGGACCAGGGCGTGGGCCAGGGCTGTGCCAGGACAGAACAAGAGCAGAGCAGTGCAGGACCAGAGCCAAGCCATAGAGAGAGTAGGGCAAATGCCAAGGCAAGGTCAGGGAAGGTCCAGGGCTGAGTCAAGGCTAGAACCAAGACAGGGGCAAAGGCCGGGGCAGATCTAGGGCACAAGCAGGGCTGGCTAGGGCTGGGCAATGGCAAGACCAGGCCACAGCAGGGCCAGTCCAGGATAGAACAGGGCATAGGCAGGGCAGGGCCAGGGCCACGGCTGGGGCAGGACAAGGACCAGGACCAGGGTCCAGGCCAGGGCAAGTGTATGGCCAGGGCAGAGGTAGGGTGAGAGCCAGGGTCTGGGCAGGGCCAAGGCAGGTCCATTGCAGGGGCAGGGTTCTGACCAGGGCCAGAGCAGGGCCGGGGCAGGGCCAGGGCCAGGACCAGGAAAGTGCAATGTCAGGACAAGGGCCATGGCAGGACCAACAACAGGGCCAGGGCCAGGACAAGGACAGGGACAGGGTCAGGGCTAGGGCCAGAATAGCATGCCAGGGTAGAGCCAGGCCAAATTAGGGCCCGGACATGGTTAGGACCAGGGCTGGGCCAGGGTATGGCCTTAAGTAGTGAAGGGCCAGAGCCAGGGTCCATGCCAGTGCCAGTGCCGGTCCAGGGCAGAGGCAGGGCCATGGCCAGGTCTAGGACAAAGCTGGGGCAGGGCCAAGGTCTGGGTCAGGGTCAGCACAAGACCAGGACAGAGCCAGGGGAGGGACAGGGCCATGGTAGGGCCAGGTTAAATCAGGGACAAGACACCTGCAAATCCACTTCAGGGCCAGGGCCAAGACCGGGCCAGACAGGGCCAGGGCCAGGGCCAGGGCTGTCAGGATCATTGGCAGGGCCAGGGCCATGGCAGGACCAGGGTCAGGAGCAAGAGTCAACGCCGGACCAAGGCCACAGATAGGACCAGGTCTGTGCTAGAGCCAGTGCGAGGGCCAAGGCAGGGTCAGGGCAGGGCCAAAGGGAGGGCACGGCCATGGCAGGGTGGAGCAGGCCCAGGATAGCACAGAGTTAAGGCAGGGCACAACCAACCAGGGCAGGTCTATGGCTGGGGCCGGGGCAGGGTCAAAGGCAGAGTAGGGCCAGGGCAGGGTGATGACACATCCAGAGCACAGCAGGGCAGGGTGATGGCAAGAAGAGGGGCAGACCACTGCCAGCTCAGGGCCAGGGAAAGGCCAGGGCAGAGCCAGGAAAGGGTCTGGGTCAGGGCCAGGACCAAGGCAGAGCAGAGCCAGGGGCATGGCAGAGTCAGGGCAGGTCTTTGACAGGACCAGGTTCCAGGCCAGGGCCAGGGCAGCAGCAGGGGCAGGGCCTGGATAAGGGCAGGGCCAAGGATATGGCAGGATCAGGGCTAGGGCCAGGGCCAGGCCATAGTGAGGGCAGGGCAAAAGCCAAGGCAGGGTCAGGGCAGGTCCAGGGAGCAGCCAGCACCAAGCAGGGCCAAGGCACAACCAGCACAGGGTAAGGCAGGGCAATGGCACCACTGGGCCATGACAGGGCAAGGTCAGTGCCAGGAGAGGGCAGAACAGGCAGGCCCATGGTGGGGCCAGAGCAGGGATGGGCCAAAGTAGGGCCAGGACATGTCCAAGACCAGTTCAGGACCATAACAGGAGCAGGACCGTGACCGTTTGCAGGGCCAGTGCCATGACAGGACCAGGGTCAGGACAAGGGGCAGGGTCAGAGCCAGGGCCAGAGCCAGGGCCAGACCAGTGCAGGTTCAGGGCAGGGCCAGTGCCAGGGCAAGACCAGGGCAGGGACAGGGTAGCACAGGGCCAAGACAGGGTCAGGATGGGACCAGAGCAGGACAGGGCCAAGACAGTCCAGTTAACAGTAGGGCAGGCACAGGGCAAGGCAGGGCAGTACAGGGCAGGCCAGATCCATGGCAGGGGCAGGGCAAAGCCAGGCCCATTGGCAATGCACTGGCCCTCCCTGCAAGGCTCCTACCACCTGGCTACCACTGCAGCCCATCCATCGCTATAAGCCTGACCCCAACCCTGGCTGCAGCAGCCTGCCCTCCTAGCGCGGCTGCTCTCCCACCACTCCGGAGCACTGCAGTCTCCATCGCTGCCACCCACCTGCAGCGGGGCGAGCCGTAGTGTCACAGGCTCTAGGTGTCTCCTCTTCCCCCTGGCACAGAGCAGCTGGGCAGGCAAAGCCAGAAAAGCCTAGAGGAAGATGCAAGGGGTGGAAGGGTTAGAGCCTCAACTTGTCATGCTGGCCACTGGGTGGCAGGGGCATTTCAGCAAAGGCACTCACACCCACCCTCCAAAGTCCAGCCTCTCCTTTTGGCCCAAGCTGGCCAGGAACTAGGGTCTGGGGTGGGTGCTGGAGACACCACAGCACCCAGCTCCCCACTCCACAGGAACCATTGGGCCCACCGCAGCTGCACTCCTCGGGGAGCAGGAGAAGCAGAAAAATTCAGACCCTGCCAGCTCTCCACACCCAGGTGCCAATTCCTGTTCCGGACGCCTCCACGCACAGGGCCCTGTCCCCCATGGTGTCCCCAGCGGTGCCTGGCAGCCTCTGAGGCACAGACCCAGAGTGCACAGGCCCAGGAACCACGGTGGGTGTGGGGGCTCTGCCATGTTCAGGATTCCCACGCAAATGCTGCGCGCCTGCCACACTCCAGTATGACCAAGAGTAGGTCACTCTCTGGAGTGTGGAGTCAGGGAGAGGAGAATCACTCCTTCCTTGGATGCCAACTCTGCTGACTGCCACCAGCAGTGCAGCCCCTGATAGCACCGAAGTCGCCCCCTCTCCACGGCTCTTCCTGCCCTCAATAGCGACTCCCACCTCCGTCCCCCAATGCCGCCGGTGGCGTATACCCGATAGTGCCCTAACCTGTCCTCCTCCATGGGCATTGCAGCCCCAGAAAGCTCCCATAACCCACCCTCCCTGCGGTGGGCAGTGCAGCCCTGTACAGTGCTACCAACCAGTACCCCTAATGCAGGCAAGGACACCCTGGATAGTGCCCCCAACCCACTCCACACTGCGAAAGGTGCAGCCCTGGATAGCCCCTGTCCTACCACTCTGGTCGTGCTGCAGTCTCTGTCACCGCCACCACCAACCACAGTGAGGCAAGCCAGTGGGCCGCAGGCTGTAGCACCCAGCAGCCAGGCATGGAGCAGCTCTCGCTGATGGCCGGCTCCTACCACTCCGAGCATGCTGCTGTCTCCGTGGCCATCTTCTTTGACTACAAAGGAATAAAACTAGGTATCAATAAGAAGAGTAATTTTGGAAACAATACAATCACATGGAAGTTAAACACTACCCTCCTGAATAAATGACTAGCGGGTCAATGAAGATACTAAAACAGAAAATTAAAAATTTCATGAAACAAAGGGTAATGAAAACACAGTATACCAAAACTTGTTACGCAGAAAGCAGTACAAAGGCAGAGATTTATAGCTATAAGTGCCTACCATCCAAACAAAAGAAAAATTTCAAATAAACAATACATCTTAAACAACTAGTAAAATAAGAACAAACTAAACTGAAAATAAGAAAATAAATAAGATCGTAGCAGAAATAAAATTGAAATAAAAAACACACAAAGTTAAATGAAAAGTTGGTTTTCTGGAACGCTAAACAAAATTTTAACCAAGCTAACTAAGATAAAAGAGACAATATTCAAATAAATAAAATCAACAGATAAAAAAAGGAAACATTACAACTGATACTTCAGAAATTCAAAGGATCATAACTGGCTATTATATGCCAATAAATTGGAAAGCCTAGAAATTGGCAAATTCCTAGATGCATACAAGCTACTTACGTTGAACAATGAAAACATCCAAGACCAGAACAGATTGGTAACAAGTAATGAGATTGAAGCCATCAGAAAAAGTCTCCCAGTAAAGAAAAGCCCAGGAACTGATGTCTTCACTGTTGATGGCTTCACACCAAACAATTTGAAGTCCTAGTGTGAATCCTACTCAAACTATTTTGAAAAACAGGAGGGAATACTTCCAAACTTATTCTATGAGACCATTATTACTGTGATACCAAAATCAGACAAAGGCATCAAAGAAGGAAACTATAGGCCAGTATCTCTAATATTGATGCAAAAATCCTCAACAAAATACCACTGAACCAAATTCAGTAATACATTAAAAAGATAATTCACCATGATCAAGTGGGATGTATCCCTGGGATGCAGGGGTCACTCAACATACAACGTGATACATCATATCAACCAAATAAACGACAAAAACAGTATGATCATGTCAACTGAAACTGAAAAAGCATTTGATGAAATTCAACATCCCTTCATGCTATAAATCTTAAAAAAAACGGGTATGGAGGAAACATACTGCAACATAATAAAAACTACAGAAAAGACACCCACAGCTAGAATCATATGGAATGGGGAAAAATGGAAAGCTTTTCCTCTAAGATCTGGAACATGATAAGGATGCCCACTGTCACCACATACTACTGGAAATCCTAGCTAAAGCAATCAGTGCAGACCCTGATATGGCCCCCAACCCACCCTGCCCCCTGCCACCAGCAGTGTAGACCCCCCGCAATAGCACACCCAACACACCCAAACTGCCCCACCTCCCCGCACTATGGGCATTGCAGCACCTCATAGCGCCCTCAAACCGAAACAGCCACCCCCCTCCACAGCCGCGCAGTGCAGCCCCCGATAGCACACTTAGCCCACCTCACTGTTGCCAGCAATACAGTCTGGGACAGTGCCCCCAACTGGCTTCCCGCCGAGGGCATTTCCATCAAGATGGAAATGTTGATGGAAATTTCTTCCAACTGGATGACACAACCTATCAAGACCTGGGATACAGCAAAGACAGTGCTAAGAGGAAAGTTTGTAGCCCTAAACACCTACGTCAAAAAATCTGAAAGAGCACAAACAGACAATCTAAGTTTGACAATAAGGCCATAGTTACCAAAACAGCATGGTACTGGTTTAAAAACAGGCACATAGACCAATGGAACAAAAGAGAGAACCCAGAAATTAACACAGATACTTACAGCCAACTGATCTTCGACAAAGTAAACAAAAACAAAATGGGGAAAGGACACCCTTTTCACCACATGATGTTGGGATAATTGGCGAGCCACATGTAGGGGAATAAAACTGGATTCTCATCTCTCACTTTATACAGAAATCTACTTGATAGATTAAGAACTTAAACCTAATGCATAAACGCTTCTAGACATTGGCATAGGCAAGGATTTCATGACCAAAAACACAAATGCAAATGCAATAAAAACAAAGATAAATACATGGGACTTAATTAAACTAAAGAGCTTTTGCATGGCAAAGGGAACAGTCAGCAAATAGACAACCCACAGAGTGAGCCCCCTGGCCCTGACCCCAGACCCCTGATCCTGACCCCTAACCCTGACCCCTCACCCCTGGCCCTAACCCTAACCCTTAACCCTAACCCCTAACCCTAACCCTAATCCTAACCCCAACCCTCACCCTCACGCAACCCTAACGCCTAATCCCTAACCCCTAACCTCTCTTAACCCCTAACTCTAAACGTTGACTCCTAACCCCTAACTCTGACCCCAACCCCTATCTCCAACCTCTAACCATAAACTTAACCCCTAATCCCTAACCCTAACACCAACCCTAACCCTACGTTCGTTACTACGTTTGTACTGACTACGTCAATGTTGATTATTATGGTCTCTGTCTTAGGACTGCACGGCAGCGAGCGGATTGCGGATCTTATATTAATATTTTTGTATTGAGTCAGGGCATTAGCATTACAGGTGCTTGTTACATGAGCAATGGGGGTGTCATATTTTGGATGTCATGTCTGCATTAGGAATGCTGCATTTGTCTTCCGAGGCTGCGGTGTGGATCTCCTACTGCGGCCGCCTCGCCTTGGCTGGGGAGAACCTTGATGGGCAGGATTCAGACGGGCTTTTGGTTTCCCGTTTTCTACATTGAACCCTTCTAACTGTTCTCTGACCCTGATTATTCAGGGCTGCAAACAGGAAGGATTTTACTCACTGTCGATGCGGCCCCGAGTTGTCCCAAAGCGAGGCAGTGCCCCCAAGGTCTGTGCTGAGGAGAATGCTGTTCTGCCGTCGCGGTGTCCCCCGGGTCTGTGCAGAGCAGAACGCAGCTCCGCCCTCGCGGTGCCGCCGTCCCGCCCGCCGGGGTCTGTGTTGAGGAAAACACTGCTTTGCTTTCGCTGTACCTCCGAAGTCTGTACAGAGGAGAACTCAGCTCCACCCTCGCGATGCTCCCGGGTCTGAGCTGAGGAGAAGGCAGCTCCGCCCTCGCAAAGGCACAGCGCCGGGGGGCGCAGGCGCAGAGGGGCGCACAGCGAAGTTACTGGCCGAGAATCAAGGAAAGCCAATATAAACATCTATATGGCTCTCAGACTTTTTGTCATGGATGCATGTGTCCAGTCAGATCATCTATATGGCACTCAGACTTTTTGTCAGAAATATATGTGTCCAGTCAGATCCTCTTCAGATATAAGTGAATAGCAATGCTTTGAGTCTTCTAAATTATCACTGTTTAGATGCTTTATGTGATTTATACCAATAATTAGGTGCAGCCCAGCTTTGTATAGTTTGACTACAGAAACTCGACGTACTTCATGCGAAAATAAACTACTGCCTCTTCCACAGTCATGGGTGCTGATGCATGAAAAGATTTGAGGTAACTTACCCATTTTTGTTTGCTTCACAACAGTTTTTTTATAATTTCAAGAGAAAGCGTGACAATGAATACTAAGCAGAAAAAAAAGCCATATACATTTGGCTCAGACTGAAAGTCAAATTCAAACATCATCAGAAATGCTTCTATAGAAGATTAATGGAATAAGTAATTGTTCCATCAGGAACCCCTAAAGACGCTGAACTGTTTTCCGTTTTCAAGCACTGACATCATTCTGAAAGCAGAAGGCAGAGAGGGAGGCTCATGTTCCACATACTCACAAAGTTTATACATTTTAGGAGTTCAGAGGATTCATTTAATAAGAGAAATGTAAGCACTTTCTTTATGAAATCTGAAGGCCATGATGGCAAAATACTTTGTCCCATATCATCTGGAAATTTGGAAAGTGAGGACTTCAACTGGTATTACTACTCATCCAGCTAATAGTAACACGAAAATACCTACTACAAATGTAAGACAAGTTTATATAACTTGAAAAATGTCACTGATTTTTAATTTTGTATTATGCGTGCAATTTAGCATTTTTATCCTTATCCAAGGCTCTCTTTGTATTTTTTAGGAAATGGAATTTCTTGAAATAACAGTGTGAGAAAATTAACTAAGCAATTTACATAAAATTAAATGGCATACTTCCTAAATATTGGATTAAAGGATAGCAACATTATCTCTACAAAATTTATACTTTGGAAGAAATTAAGAATTTAACTAAAACAATGTGTAGCTTTCAGGCTTAGAAGAAATAAAAGCTGTGTTTTAATGGTCATTATCTGAATTTTGGAATGCTAAGGCTCTTAAGCAGTTTATATAGACATTGAAGGCAGACAAGAAACACATAAAGCACGCAACTTATTTTGGACACCCAGTAGACAAGGCATTTTAATGCATGTTATGTCCTAAATCTCCATTAACAACTCTAAAAATTATGTGCCAGAAGAGAATTTCCGTGTGCTCCCAATAGGTTAGAGTGTGAAAAAAAACCTGTCCTCGGAACAATTTTTCCAATGTAATCACTTACTAGACAAACTTATCCATTCTTGTGGGTTTCAACACTATCCACTTGGGCTGATCCTATTCTCTCCTGCCTATTCAAGAAATTTTACAGCACTTCCCCTGCCTGTCTTGGATAAGATAATTAGTACACAATTAAATAAGCAAGTCTATTATTATTTCTCTCTGTATATGTGTGTATATTCCCTTTCTTTAAAAATATAAGGCTCACCAATCCCTTTATCCTTCACCAGCTACATATCTTTATCATGCCATCCTAGTATGAGAGAGTATCTGTTAGTTATCACTGCCATAACTTTTTATAACATACCACCTCCAAATTTAATGGCTTAAAACAATCATTTATTATTTTTCAAACGTCTATAGATTAGTTAAGTGGTTCTGCCTATCTGAGCTGGGAGAAGTTGATCTTACATATGCATCGGTTTTCAGCTGGTGGGTCAAGTAGACATTAGTTGACATAGTTTGCCCTCAGCTGAGAGTATTCACCTGTGTTCTAATTTCTCATTATTTAGCATACTAACCCAGGTATGATCTCACGGTGGAGGGAGAGGAGCCAGTGAGAAAGCAAAAATGCACAAGCACTTACTCATGCTCCTTCCTACATGTACTTTGCTCCATTCCAGTGATACTCAATAACAAGATGTGAGCTTGCCAATAAGATGTCATAATTTTGTAGCAAAACCTCACTTTAAAGAGATTACTGGTATAAATAACCGTGTCTATTTATTCTATAAAGTTATTCACTTGATGTTGGGAAAAGTTTCATGGAACTTGCATGTGTCTTTACCACAACAGTGCAGTTTTACTACTGTTGAGAGTTCAGATCAATTATTAACTCTTAAGGACTGATATCAATTAATAAGCTGAATACCAAATACTTCATATTAAATATATATAACTAAAGTAATTTTAAAATTTTCAGACAGCTTTTTTATTTTTTGTTTCACTTCATGTAATCAATTTTTTAAACATTTTGCTTTATTTTAAATTGTGAAGCATTTAGAAAATATTTTGTTTTGGTAAAACATAGGTAAAATTTTGTTGAACACCATCAATTGCATATTAAATTAAAGATGAAAGATCTTGAAGTTTGAAATACTAGCTAACATAAAATATTAGTAAAATAATAGCTAAACCTTACTGAATAATTTTGGCATTGTAAGTACTTTTTTAAAATTATTGACTGCTCTACAAAACCCTGCAAAAGGAGAGCCCATTATTATATTCACTAGACTTATGAGAAAACAGAAAAACAAAGAAGTGAAATGTTATACAAAAGCCAACCAGTTTTTTTTTTTTTTTTTTTTTTTTTTTTTTTTGAGACGGAGTCTCGCTCTGTCGCCCAGGCTGGAGTGCAGTGGCGCAATCTCGGCTCACTGCAAGCTCCGCCTCCCGGGTTCACGCCATTCTCCTGCCTCAGCCTCTCTGAGTAGCTGGGACTACAGGCGCCCGCCACCACGCCCGGCTAATTTTTTGTATTTTTAGTAGAGACAGGGTTTCACCGGGGTCTCGATCTCCTGACCTCGTGATCCGCCCGCCTCGGCCTCCCAAAGTGCTGGGATTACAAGCGTGAGCCACCGCGCCCGGCCCAAAAGCCAACCAGTTTTTAAGTGGAGGCACCATGATTCCAATTCAAGTGTTACTGTAATTCTCTACACCACATTTATGATGGTAAAATTTAATATCTACAGAAAACTACTATTGCTGATTTTTTCAGATATAGCTTTACAAACTGTTTTTATGTGTAATAAATCACTATTTTGAAAAATTGGAACATATTGTAACTAACATTGTATTACTTCTTGCTAATTTAACTTCCTTTACATTATAACATCTTTCCATAGAGTTGGTTTTAGGATAGTGTCTCTAAATTGACAAGTTCAATGAGAAAATGTTAAAGCAATAATAATTTACTCATTGTTTTCAAAATTGTTCATGTGTTATACAAGAATGTCTCATTTTTACCAAAAAATACCACAAGTTGTAAATAGTGAAAATAATCAATAGCAGAAAATAATGTATAATGCAATTTATCTTTGCCACTCTACCCTTTCTGGATCTTTGAGAAGAGTATAAAATATATGCTGATGTGTATAATCAATATGGCAGTTCACTCTTTTCAAATTTCCTTACCATGAACATTTATCCATCCTAGTTAAATTGCAACTAGCATACCCCTACTCATTTCTTTAGCTAAATTCATATCCTTATATTTTAAGAAAACCCAGATAATGGTTCTAACTAGCATAAAATATGGTAGAAAGAGTTGCTTGTGGCAGAAAAACATTTTTAAGCATTTTCAAAAAGGAAGAGTTTCCAACTTTATGGATTCAAAAATAAAATGATTCTCCACTGAATCAACTGAAAACCAAATATGGAGATGTAACTTCTTTATGTCTACAATTAACTATTTGACCTTTAAGTATTTCCGACAAGTATTAGTAGTTTGAGATAATCCATTCTACCAAGCACAGACCATGAATATTTTTTTCAACTTTACTTTTTAGCTATGTGTTTGGTGTATGTTTGGACCTTTCTTCTGATCTGTGCTCTAGTCGTATCAGAACCTATCAAGTGTCTACTATGTTGCCAGGCACATTTGTGAGACAGAGTAAGGCCAGGCAAGAATTCCTTTCGTTAAGTGTTTGAACTGCTGTTAATTAGCATGTTTTTCTGAAATGGTTGCTTTTAACTATATCATATAATTCTATGCACAAAAATATTATTTTGCAATTCTTTGATATTATATGAAAGAGTGATTCAACACAACACATTATAAAGAAGGGAGGGATAATTGAGAATACCTAAGCTACATAATGGGAAGCAAACACTAAGCAATTTCCTTGATAACTTTAGAGGCAACCAGCTAAAAATAAAACACACCATAGAGATAATGAGTCTTTAATTATTCCATTCTGTGGTATGGAGTAATCCTTTCCACAGATGTGTGGCAAAGAAACATGTGTTTGTGCCATTCATAAGTGGATTTCTCTCCCTTTTATTTCCTCCGAGTCTTCTTTTTGTTTCTAATTCCTCTTCTGTATATTACATACTCCCTGTCTTACAATGCTCTGTGTCACAATGGAAACTTCCTTAGATTTGGGTTTTTAATATGAATTATTGAAAATAATCATTCTTTCTTTGTGACAATGAAAAATTGATTTTTAACTTTTTATTAACATGTAATACATTTGGAGAACGTACTATACGTTAATACCCATGTAGCCAATAGTCAAATCAGATAAGAAATATTGCTAGTGTCTTTGAAGTTCGTCTCTGCCACTCCAAGAGTCACAAAAAATTTCCCTCCTTTCTACTTTTTATAAGTGGAATTATACAGTATGTACCTTTTGTGTCTAGATTTCTTTACTCAACATTGTATTTTGGAGAGTCATTTAACTACAGCCCACAGTTGTAGTTCAATCTTATTGCTTAATAGTATTACAGTGCATGAATGTGCAATAATTAATTTATCTCTTCTACATTTTCTGGGCATTTGAGTGAGCCAGTGTGTGGCTATTTTGAATACTGCTAACACAAACATTTCAGCACACTTTTTTAAACACATGTACACATTTCTATTGAGTTTCTGGGTCATAGTATATGCATAGTCACATGTCAATTTTTAGTAGAGTTTTTTTTAATTAAGTTTTTTAACTTGTGCTTCTGCTTTTCCCATTTGCATGGATATTAAGACTATTCTCTCCTCTCCAATGAAGGCTCATAGGCACAAGCTAAAGACCTCCATTACCTGGCAATGGGACTTCTGTTTGATGTACATTGAGCATTGCTATTCAATGATTTTCAGAATTGCATGGCAGTGACTGGAGTTCTATGGCCCCAAATCCTTCAGATGGGAATAGAACTGTCTCCAACTTAGGCTCAACCAATAAAAAGCCTCCCTGGTCCTGTAGAAATCAGATTAATACTACTTCCTGTCTTCCATTAGTGAGTATCTCTCCCAATTATAGCCAGATGGGATTTTGCTGTTTAGTTATTTTATGCTAATAAATTATATATCTCAGATTCACACATAATTTTTGATTTAATTCTCACACACTATTTCTATATGGTCATGTTAGCATCTCCTGTTTACTGAGAAGTAATCAGAGAAGGTAATTTTCTTAAGGCTTCTATCAACCACATTGTTGATTGAATGTCATAATTGTTGATAACCAGGATCATATTACTTGAAAAAATAAACATTGGTAACTAGTGATAGCCAAATAGTGGGAAAAAAAGAGTTGTCTGAAAACGTGAGAAATGCTAATAAAAATCATTTCAAAATGATCTAAACAGAGACTACTGAAATATATTAGTATATATAAATAAAGAGTAGATGAAATTGACCTAAACAGAGGCTACCAAAATATATTAGTACATATAGATAAAGGGTAGATGAAATTGCTCTTCAAATATTCAAATATCTTAGTCATTTATAAAAATTATTCATTTTTATATAAATAATTTGATAAAGAATTTGGCCTTGCAAAAGTACCTATAAAGAGGCCAACAAACTATTAAATTGGTACAAATATGTTTAAATTTGTATCTATGGCAGACCTTATTTACCCAATTTGCCAATATCCGTGTATTGTACCCAATTACAGAATAAACCAGTCTATGACAGTGATAATTGTCTAGATATCTGCCAACTATTTTATATTTAGCCAATTCTAATCCCGAAGTATGTATCTTCTTCCAAATTTTAAGCATACATTATGAATCTTAAAAATAATTCAATTTTTTTCAGCCATTGTGAAAAAGATCATTATAGTTAATTTTACTTGTTATTATTTATATTTTGAGGACAGGTTAAAAATATGTTATAGCCTGACAAAAACAAAATAAAGCTCATCAATTTACCAAAAATACTATCTGTATAAACACACATCTCTGTATGTTTTACATGGGACCAACAAACTATTTTCCTATTGCCATCGAATAAATATAATGTGACTTAAGTCTAAAAAGTTGTGAAAGTAAATATATCTACATATTTTAGCCTCTCAAAACTGCTTCTTATTGTACAATATGGAAATTTACAACACACTAAACTTTTCAATAAATCTCTTGTAAAATTAAACTCAAATAATTGAAAACATTATAAATGTTTACCTAACATTAGAGAATAACTGCTAACAGTAAAATCTGAAACATTGTTTAGCCAAATATACATTTAAAGTAGTATATAGAATTACAAGACAAGCCATAATTCATTAAGCTAAATTGTCTGTTGATGCCAACAGTACTTTGACAAATTTTTGATAAATTTTACTTAATTAATGGATTTTTACGCCCAAAACATTCCCATGATAGCTACTTTGAATTATAGCTACTCTCAACTGTTCAAATGCATCTATCTTTCAAAATACAGGGTGCATAATATTTCCTCCTATTAAGCTGATAATAATTGCAACAGCAAACATAATTTCTTTTGTAACTG
This sequence comes from Symphalangus syndactylus, assembly GCF_028878055.3. Taxonomy (NCBI): domain Eukaryota; kingdom Metazoa; phylum Chordata; class Mammalia; order Primates; family Hylobatidae; genus Symphalangus; species Symphalangus syndactylus. The sequence continues at coordinate 72,162,007 of NC_072431.2, forward strand.
ATTGCCTCTGAACAAAAAATTAATATGTATCTGAATTTATCTCTGTTTCTATGCAGTGCTATACATTTTTTGCCTACTGTATTTTACATTTACCAAATGCCGGAATCTATTCTTTCTTGCATTTAAATATTTTCATACATTGCTTCTTTCACCCTCTACATTTTGTATTCACCAAATGCACTATATTTAGCAATCATAATGACCTCACAATGGTCAGTCCCAATGTCCCTTCAGTTTCAGCAAACTATAAGCTGTTTGCAGTATTTGGTCCTCATCATTACCTATTGTTGTTTTCCTTCACTTTCTTCTTTAAAATAATTACCCCTTCCTTCTATATTATTCTCATGTTATATAACCACATTACCATGGTTTTTCTCCTCCTTCATCCCTGACTTAACTACTCATGAGCCCTATCCCACCATCTTTACTGGCTTCTTTTTCACGATTTTTTTCTAACCCTGGGTAATTAATTTTAATCTTCTGCTTTCAAATTTTCTCTTTTCTTCTACCTCTGAAATCTCAACTATTATTTATATTTGATGAATCAGAAGCCACTGCATCTAAAACTTCATATCACCAATTCCCTCTGCTACTTAGCTCCTTTCATTTCCATGGCCTGCTGTCATTTCAGTAATCCAAAATCAAACTTAACATTCTTTCTATAAAATTAGTTTCCTTTTCTTACTCTCCTGTTTTTTCAAAATTTCCATTATTCCAGACAAAATTTTGACTGTTGCTGTTCCTTTATGTTCATATTCAGGTAAAAGAGTCTATCTATACGTTTTTTGTTGTTGTTTTAAGTTTTATTTTTGGTGCAAGGTCTCATATCTCACCCTCTTGCTCCTTCCATCACTTAGTTCGTTTTGCCTTTGCAGTTCCTGGTTCTTTAGTTCTTGGCTTAGATTTCTATTCCCTTAAGATGATTGTTTAACCATATTATTTTGTCAATGGCCATATTTTTTAAATTCTTGATAAATTCTGCCAAACTGATCCTAGAAAGTTTGTACTGAAGCATTCTTCCAATAATGAAGATAAACAACTGTGAAGGAATCTTACAACATTTGTTCATTTCATAATTAAATTTTTGTCATTTTATAATTTCTAGTGTTACAGAATAGATTTGTACTTTCTAATATGATCTACTTACCTGGCTATGCTTTGCTTATGTAAATGACATTCTGATAATAGTTTTATTTATTTCTTGTTAACTAACCACTAATTAGTAATTGATTGCCTGGTCCTTTGACTCTATGTCTTCTTAATTCAGAAAAATATTGTTATTTAGAATAGCTTAAATTTGAGTGAAGTATCTTCTAGTTAGAAGACTGAAAATAGATTTTTTCATGGACTATGGTTTAGATACAAAATTGTACCCTATCATTTGTTATCTTTTCATCTGTCACTAAACTTTAATAGATAGGGTGAACAAGGGATGGGCTTGCAGGAGCCACACTTAACTTAACGGGCTACCACAGTTAGTGCCAGACTGCCTTAGAGGGACTTAGGTTGTTTGTCCACAGCAGTGGTTTTCAAACTCCACTATGCAATGGAGTTACCCAGAGGACATGTTGCAAAAGGGATTGCTGAGATCTCCTGAGTTTCTGATTCAATAGATCTAGGGGTCCAAGAATTTATGTCTCAATGTAACACTGATATTGTTGGTTCAAAGACCACTCTTTGAGAATCAATGATCTACATGATTTGAATTCAAGAAAATTATGCCCTGAATTTCTCCAAAATCCAAGTCTCTGTCCAGGCAATCCCTAACATAATCAAATTTGGTTTCGTTTATTTAGAAGTTGCTTATATAAGAGTAATAAGTCAAGCTGGCAGCACAAACATAATTTTTCTCTCAAGAGGCCATCCATTTTCCAGAATTTGTCTTTGGTCTTTACTATTTGTTCAACATGATGTCCAGTGTCCCTGCCCCACCACTCCCTTCTTGCTTCCTTCATTGAAACAAGGTCCTGGTCAATGGCCAAAAAGTACTTTCCAGAACTTCACATTCACCTTAGAATACTTTCTTAACTTTGCACTCCCATAACAATCAAGTATACTATTTTGTGGTATTTCACACATTTTGATTTTATTGATCATTTCTATGCATATTTCTAACTCTCTTAAAAATGCTTGTGTCTTAATAATATTGCTTCTAAATTATATTGCTCAGGGAAAAAAAGAATAACCGACTTAGCAACATTTTCCACTTCCATGAAGATGGTGAATTATCTAAAATTGGGTCTGAAATCTCACTTTTCTAAGCACAGAACAGAATAATTTATTTGATTTACTTTGCAATAAGCTTCGATTTCACAACATAAGCAATAAAAATAACAAATACTTATTTCAGGATGCTATATTTTATTGTGTATTTTGGACAGGTGGGACTCTGATTATATAATGTTTTCCAATTAATGGAAGAAGCTGAAGGATATATTTTTGAATTTGTAGCAACCCTTTTTGTGAATAAGCTTCTGTAAAACTTAAGAATCTCTAAAATGTTACAAGAAAAATTTGATATATATTGGTGTATACATGCTGTATTGCCCTCTGATTTAGCCATGATGCCTGAAGTTTTCCAAACTTGAAAAATTTTTTCAAAGTTATAGAATTTATTAGAATTTGTACTTCAAAAAATAGCTAATTTTTAAATGAATTTTTAATAATCTAGATGGTTAAAAAATTCTATGCTACCACAAAATTTCAAAGTTATGCAGCATTCTCACGGAGTTTGATAAAGTAGGATGAATTGAATTTTTCCATCTCTATAGATGAAGAAAATGAGTTTATGTAACAAACCTGCACATTGTGCACATGTACCCTAAAACCTAAAGTATAATAATAAAAAAAAGAAAAGAAAATGAGAAATCAGAAGTTAATTACTTGACCAAAGTTTTGCCACAAGCAAGAGAACTAGAGTTTGGACCTAATTTTTAAGCTATCATTCGGCTTTAATCTTATTTTGTTCCAAGTTTTTGATGCCTTCATCATTCAAATATTACTTTAAAGAACATGTTCAGGTTTTATGATGTTGTTCAGAGATCTCTGAGAGAGGTGATACCTCATTATTATATTTTGATATATAACATGGTGATTTTTATTCTTTTCTTTCATGGTACAAAGAACATGATTTAACCATAAAATTCTAACAAGTGTTTTACTTTTAAAGCCTGAAATCTAAAAATGTATATTGTTCTTAGTCATTTAGTGGTCATAATCATGTCTAATTGTTTATGTCCTAAACATTAGAAATATGGGGATACACAACTTTGATGAAGAAAAAAAGTAAATTTTTTTTATTTTAAGAAGACCTTTTCAATATTCTCCATTAAAATTTTTGAATTTATTGTCAAAATTTCTCAAAGAACAAATAGGATTAAAAATGTTTTGGCCAAAGATATTTAATTAGCATGAAATAAGAGTTCAAAAATAAATTATTTATTGAGGTTAATTTCATATTCATGAGAATAGTTTCAAAAAGCATACTTCCTGAAAACATGCAACTAGATATAAGATAGGCTTTTGGTCTTTAAATGCTACAAGAATAATGAAAAGTAAAAATGGCCTTCAGTTTCATATATTATTAGATATGTTTTCCTCCAGAATTGGCATTTCAGCTGAAGAGAATGTGTGCTTCAAACTTGGAAATAAATAATGCATTTACTTATTTGATTAAAGATTGCACAGTGAATTTAATAAAGACATTATAGTCTTGTAATGTAATATAAACTCAATCTTCTACTTACAAACAACTTTAAGACAGAATTTAGGAGGAATGTCCTTTGGAAAATTATCTTTCCTTCCCCCACAGATGATTCAAATAAACAATACATACTGTTTGGAACATTTCATTTTATCTGGAATTAACCCTCTGTTGGCATGTCTTCTTCATCACTGAAAATGTAAGAAAGCACAGCCTCATCATGAAAATGCTGGGTATCTACATCTCACACAACTTAAAAATCATAATGAGTTGCAGGTTTTATTGTCAAGAATTACCCTGTGCTTCAAAAATGTGCTTGCTCTTTATGAAGCAATATAAACCTTGTTTTTAATCTTGCAAACTGTATATTCTATTGGATATGTCTATTAAAGATAGAATTATGAGTGAACAATAAATGTCTTTCCTGAGAAAGGTGCATTTTCTGTTGCACTTAGACTTGAAGGAGTTGTAGAAGATACTTGGCCAAAATTGGGGCAAAGAGGGGTTCCTGTGAAGAAGCAACAGTGAGAGTCTGGTTATCTACATATAAAAGAATAAAACTGGACCCTTATCTTCGACTATACACAAAACCAACTAAAGGTGGATTAAAGGCCTACGTGTAAGACCTGAAACTATAAAACTCCCAGAAGAAAACACAGAGAAAACAACTCCATGATATTGGCCTTGACAATGGATTTTTGGCTATCTTAGTAAAAGCTCAGGCAACAAAAGCAAAAATAAACAAGTGGGACTGCATCAAACTAAAAAGCTTCTGCACAGCGAACACTCAACAAAATGAAAAGGCAGCCTGCAGAATGGGAGAGAATATTTACAAACCATATGTCAGATAGGGGTTCATATGTGAAATAAAAATCTCACACAACTCAATGTCAAAAAACAATCTGACTGATAAATGGCCAAAGTATCTGAATAGACGTTATTTAAAAAAGACATACGAAGGGCAACAAGTATATGAAAAGGTGTTCAACATCATTAATCAGGAAAATGTTAATCAAAAGAACTATATCCCTTCACAACTGTTAGGATGGTTATTATATAAAAAAGAGATAATTGTGATGAGGGTGTGGAAAAAGGAAACTCATGTTCACTGTTGGTGGAATGTAAACTGATACAGCCATTTTGGGAAACGATATGAAACTTCCTCAAAAATTATTAAAATAGAGCTACTGTATGACTCCACAATCCCCCTGCTGGGTATATACCCAAAGGAACTGAAATCAGTATATGAAAGATATATCTGTATTCCCATGTTTATTGCAGTATAGTTCTCAATAGCCAACCTATGAAAACAATTGGATAAAGAAACTATGATATATAGTTATATTATATATCATATAATAATCTTATAAACTCTGTAATAATATAAATATTATATATATAGTATTCAGTCTTAAAAAAAGATTAAAATTGCCATTTTTGATGATATGGATGAACGTGGATGGCATTATGCTAAGTGAAATAAACCAGACATGGAAAGAAAAATACTTCATGATCTCACTTCTATGTGCTATCTAAAAACAAGCCAAGTATATAGAAACAGTAGAATGGTGGTCATCAGGGATAAGGATTAAGAGGAAATGAAAAAAAGCAGATCAAAGGGTACAAACTGGCGGTCATGTAGGATGAGTAAGTTGTATCTAACGTGTAGTATGATATCAATAGTTAATAATATTGTATTCTATACTGAAAATTTTCTAAAAGTATACTTTTTAGGTGCTCTTGCCAATCACATAAAAATATAACTGTGAAAGGTGATGGATATATTAATTGGCTTGATTGTAGTAATAATTTCATGGCATATACGTATGCCTTAAATATGTACCATGAAAATAAGTAAATAAACTAAAATGTAGGTTATCAAAACTTAACAGTTTATACATTAAAAGTTTCAAAACTTGAAAAAATAACTCAATGGGAGAGATTTACAATTACTTCAATATTATTAGAGCAGCAATGATGGAAGATAAGTAGAGGAAGGAGACAACTGATAAATGTAGACTCATCAGCAAAGCCTGAGAGGACAGTAATAATATCCATAGCATTGACAGCCAAACCATTAAAAACTTTGGTGTAAATATATTATTTTTGCAACATATGAAACACAAACAGAACAGCAAATCTTGATTCAGGCATCTATTGTCCTAATTAACTGCCTCTCTGATCATGTGTGCATGTGTCACCTTGATCGCAACCATTTTTGAAAATAACGAAACAAAAATAAGCTATTGTAAATTTAAAAAATGAATTATCACTTGAAGTTTATATTTGAAGTTATTTTTCAAGATTATACTTATTCTGTGGCCTTTAAATTTTTTTTAAATTGTTCACTCTCTAACTGAGCATTTGCTGTATGCCAGGAAAACTTCTGGACACTGAAGATACTTACAGTCAATATTACTTCAAGGCAGTTATGGCATCCTAATTACTGTTTTTAGTAACATGATATCTGCTTCCAAATACTCTTAGAAATGGGCAACTTGATAAGGTGATTCCTGAAAATCTCTGCCATCTTGATTGTGTTAACTGTGTTTATTTAAAGAGGCTAAAAATAAGGTTGGTTTTTAATGCATGGTACCTATGCATTAAAAACAAAATTATATATGAAAAATGAAATTAAATATGAAATTATAATGAAAAATGCAAGATTACTCCATGCCTTCTAACAGTATTCTTCCTACTTGGGTACCTTTTTGCCATCAGAAAAAATCATTAGGATAAATAAATGTGTAAGGGCCATACATACCTACTAAATCTGAGTGCCATGAATTTGTTTGTAATTTTATATGTTATTTTAATTATTGTAGTTATTGTAGTATGTGGTTATAACCCTTTTTGCTCTAATATATAGTAATCCTAGAGACACCTAGAATTATTTTAAAAGTTGAATCAGTTGTCTCCAGTTATAGAAAATTGACTTACACGCTTTTAGTAGTGAAGTCAGTATATCTGAACTGAGTTCACTTCTGCACAAAGGAAATCTCTGCAAGTAACTGAAATTTTCTCAAGATTGGCATATAGACAATTCAAAAAAAAGTCCTAGGATATGAACTATCTCAAATTGGCAGTATATAGTGGCATGTGCCTCATCCTGCTGACAGTCATTTCAGTTTGAGATGCTTACAAAAAAGAGAAAAAAAGATAGCTTAATAGTTCCATGTTTAAATAGTTATATTGGTATACTCCTTAAAAGAAAAATCAGCACATTATCTTGGAGTAAAAATTTCACTTATGATTTCTTCAGTTTCCTCCCATCAACTCAACAGGCAGAAAATAAAACATATTAATAAATACACATGCACACACACACATTGTGGAAATCAAAGACCTGAGTCTATGTGTAGCAGTGTGTTGATAAACTATCTGTCGAGACTGGAGGTCAAATTAATTGTATATATGAAAATTATATAACTCTAGAGACTCAAGAAGATACACAGATAAAAGTTACTACATAAGAAAATAGAGATTTCTCTATTTTTCCACAACAGAAATTATAGAGTGGAATAGTGATTTTAAATACAGCTTCTGTTATCATTTGGGGGAATAGAAAAGTGAGGGCAACAGAGATCAGAATATAGGCACTAATACTGGAATGCCGGTTATGTGTAGCTATTGTGCCTTGACAATTTTACATAACTGTCTTATTTAACCAATACGCAACATTATGAGATTGATGTTTCTATGACTATTTTTCTGTATGAGAAAACCCAGGTTCTGACTTGATGTCACTCATGCTATATTGGGTGGCTGAGGCAGGATTCAAATGCAAACATGGCAGCACCACAGTCTATATTTTATTAATCATACAACCACTATATCCAACTAATTATAAAGTCTGTATGGAAGCCCAGAAAAATAGGCCAGCATTAAATTGAAAACAGCATTAAAGATAAAACTGTTGATCTAAAAACATTTAGTTTTACAACTTTTAATTTACCATAATTGTGGTTGCTACTGTGACTATTTTATAGGGAAACCATGCACAAATTAATTCATGACACATTCATGTTCTTTTTGCATATGTCTCTTTTTAAAAAATCGTTATTTTGGCAAAGTGCTAAAGAGAAGTTATTTCACCTTGCTGACATTGTGTCTTACAGTTTTACCCAACGAATTTGGGTCATTACTTCTTTATCTTAACAGGATTACTAAATTGCCTAGTCATGGAATGAATGATTTGGCTACTTCTGTAGATGCATTAATAAAGCCTTATTTGTATAATAGTCAAATTAAGATGAATATGCTTGTGACCTCTTGCAGAAATAATAAAGATTCTGCAATTGAAAGAGCAATAAAATGTAAAGATGTAATTACCAACTCTTCATTATCTTACGGAATTTCAGGATAAACTCACTTTATTTCAACGTCAAAAGATAGAGCATTAAAGTCCCTTTCAAAATACCATTTAATTGGATAGATTAAGACACTTTAATATATTAATTTCTTTCCTTGTTACTGCATATTTCATGATAAGAATGCAGGGCTATATATCAGAGTTCTGGGAAATTGAAACTCGTGTAACTTACCAGTTAATTCTTAAATCTATTAAATCATGTGCTTTGGTTATCTTTCATCCTTGGTAAAATAGGGATGTTCGAAGATATTTTCATGTTGTCTAAAGCATCTGTGTCTCATGTACAAATATACAAAATATATAAAATAGTAACAGAATTATACCAAATATATACAAAATAAAAATATACAAAATATTAATTTAGCAGAAAAAAAACTGTTGCATGAAGATAAAGTACAGGATGGTACTTTATCTTATGGTTTTTTTATGAACCATAGTCAGAAAAATAAGGGGATCAAAAATAATAAAACAAAATATACCCATTGCCTTAAGGAAATAGGCAAATGAGATGATTATATTTTTAAAGGAACTATATAAAAGCTTTATGTAAAAACCACAACCATATTTCTCGTTCCTGCACATTCCAATCAGTTCATTAGATTGTTTTACACATTCTGCAAAAATATTCTAATGCAGGCAGAGAATTTAAAATGTAAAAAATTATCATACTGTCTCCTATATTTAGAGCTCAGCTACGTCTCTTATATGTTAAAATGCTACTTCTGTTTGACACACACTCTTACACCTACTGAGGAAAAAAATTGCTTCGTATTAACAAAGTGAATTATCTCTTTTAAGTAACATGAGTAACCTGGTCAATAGTTACTTACCGTGTGTTAGTTATGGGCTGAACTGTGCATAATATTCCATGGTGTATATGTACCACATTTTCTTTATCTGGGCTATCATTGATGGGCATTTGGGTTGATTCCATGTCTCTACTATTGTGAACAGTGCTGCAATGAACATACATGTGCATGTATCTTTGAAAAGATTTATATTACTTTGGGTATATACCCAGTAATGGAATTGCTGGGTCAAATGGTATTTCTGCTTCTAGGTCTTTGAGGAATCACCACACTGTCTTCCACAATGGTTGAACTAATTTACATTCCCACCAACAGTGTAAAAGTATTCTTTTCTCTGCAACCTCACTAGCATCTGTTGTTTCTTGACTTTTCAATAATTGCCATTCTGACTGGCATGAGATGGTATCTCATTGTGGTTTTGATTTCCATTTCTTTAATGATCAGTTGAGCATTTTTTCATATGTTTGTCTTGCCTGAATGTCTTCTTTTTATTATTATTATTATACTTTAGGTTTTAGGGTACATGTGCACAATGTGCAGGTTTGTTACATATGTATCCATGTGCCGTGTTGGTTTGCTGCACCCATTAACTCGTCATTTAGCATTAGGTATATCTCCTAATGCTGTCCCTCCCCCCTCCCCCCACCCCACAACAGTCCCCGGAGTGTGATGTTCCCCTTCCTGTGTCCATGTGTTCTCATTGTTCAATTCCCACCTATGAGTGAGAACATGTGCTGTTTGGTTTTCTGTCCTTGCGATAGTTTACTGAGAATGATGTTTTCCAGTTTCATCCATGTCCCTACAAAGGACATGAACTCATCATTTTTTATGGCTGCATAGTATTCCATGGTGTATATGTGCCACATTTTCTTAATCCAGTCTATGGTTGTTGGACATTTGGGTTGGTTCCAAGTCTTTGCTATTGTGAATAGTGCCACGCCAAACATACGTGTGCATGTGTCTTTATAGCAGCATGATTTATAGTCATTTGGGTATATACCCAGTAATGGGATGGCTGGGTCAATTTCTAGTTCTAGATCCCTGAGGAATCGCCACACTGACTTCCACAATGGTTGAACTAGTTTACAGTCCCACCAACAGTGTAAAAGTGTTCCTAGTTCTCCACATCCTCTCCAGCACCTGTTTTTCCTGACTTTTTAATGATAGCCATTCTAACTGGTGTGAGATGGTATCTCACTGTGGTTTTGATTTGCATTTCTCTGATGGCCAGTGATGATGAGGATTTTTTCATGTGTTTTTTGGCTGTATAAATGTCTTCTTTTGAGAAGTGTCTGTTCATGTCCTTCACCCACTTTTTGATGGGGTTGTTTTTTTCTTGTACATTTGTTTGAGTTCATTGTAGATTCTGGATATTAGCCCTTTGTCAGACGAGTAGGTTGCAAAACTTTTCTCCCATTCTGTAGGTTGCCTGTTCAGTCTGATGGTAGTTTCTTTTGCTGTGCAGAAGCTCTTTATTTTAATTAGATCTCATTCGTCAATTTTGGCTTTCATTGCCATTGCTTTTGGTGTTTTAGACGTGAAGTCCTTGCCCACACCTTTGTCCTGAATGGTATTGCCTAGGATTTCTTCTAGGGTTTTTATGGTTTTAGGTCTAACATGTAAGTCTTTAATCCATCTTGAATTAATTTTTGTATAAGTTGTAAGGAAGTGATCCTGTTTCAGCATTCTACATATGGCTAGCCAGTTTTCCCAGCACCATTTATTAAATAGGGAATCCTTTCCCCATTCCTTGTTTTTGTCAGGTTTGTCAAAGATCAGATAGTTGTAGATATGAGGCAGTATTTCTGAGGGCTCTGTTCTGTTCCATTGATCTATGTCTCTGTTGTGGTACCAGTACCATGCTGTTTTGGTTACTGTAGCCTTGTAGTATAGTTTGAAGTCAGGTAGTGTGATGCCTCCAGCTTTGTTCTTTTGGCTTAGGATTGACTTGGCGATGTGAGCTCTTTTTTGGTTCCATATGAACTTTAAAGTAGTTTTTTCCAATTCTGTGAAGAAAGTCATTGGTAGCTTGATGGGGATGGTACTGAATCTATAAATTACCTTGGGCAGTATGGTCATTTTCACGATATTGATTCTTCCAACCCATGAGCATGGAATGTTCTTCCATTTGTTTGTATCCTCTTTTATTTCACTGAGCAGTGGTTTGTAGTTCTCCTTGAAGAGGTCCTTCACATCCCTTGTAAGTTGGATTCCTAGGTATTTTATTCTCTTTGAAGCAATTGTGAATGGGAGTTCACTCATGATTTGGCTCTCTGTTTGTCTGTGAGTGTTGTACAGAATGCTTTTAATTTTTGTACATTGATTTTGTATCTTGAGACTTTGCTGAACTTGCTAATCAGCTTAAGGAGATTTTGGGCTGAGACAATGGGGTTTTCTAGATATACAATCATGTCATCTGCAAACAGGGACAATTTGACTTCCTCTTTTCCTAATTGAATACACTTTATTTCCTTCTCCTGCCTGATTGCCCTGGCCAGAACTTCCAGCACTATGTTGAATAGGAGTGGTGAGAGAGGGCATCCCTGTCTTGTACCAGATTTCAAAGGGAATGCTTCCAGTTTTTGCCCATTCAGTATGATATTGGCTGTGGGTTTGTCATGGATAGCTCTTATTATTTTGAGATAAGTCCCATCAATACCTAATTTATTGAGAGTTTTTAGCATGAAGGGTTGTTGAATTTTGTCAAAGGCCTTTTCTGCATCTATTGAGATAATCATGTGGTTTTTGTCTTTGGTTCTGTTTATATGCTGGATTACATTTATTGATTTGCATATGTTGCGTATGCATCCCAAGGATGAAGCCCACTTGATCATGGTGTATAAGCTTTTTGATGTGCTGCTAGATTTGGTTTGCCAGTATTTTATTGAGGATTTTTGCGTCAATGTTCAGCAAGTATATTGGTCTGAAATTCTCTTTTTTGGTTATGTCTGTTCCAGGCTTTGGTATCAGGACGATGCTGGCTTCATAAAATGTGTTAGGGAGGATTCCCTCTTTTTCTGTTGACTGGAATAGTTTCAGAAGGAATGGTACCAGTTCCTCCTTGTACCTCTGGTAGAATTCGACTCTGAATCCATCAGGTCTTGGACTCTTTTTAGTTGGTGAGCTATTGATTATTGCCACAATTTCAGAGCCTGTTATTGGTCTATTCAGAGATTCAACTTCTTCCTGGCTTAGTCTTGGGAGGGTGTATTTGTCGAGGAATTTATCCATTTCTTCTAGATTTTCTAGTTTATTTGAGTAGAGGTGTTTGTAGTATTCTCTGATGGTAGATTGTATTTCTGTGGGATCAGTGGTGATATCCCCTTTTTCATTTTTTATTGCATCTATTTGATTCTTCTCTCTTTTCTTCTTTTTTAGTCTTGCTAGCGGTCTATCAATTTTGTTGATCTTTTCAAAAAACCAGCTCCTGGATTCATTAATTTTTTGAAGGGTTTTTTGTGTCTCTATTTCCTTCAGTTCTGCTCTGATTTTAGTTATTTCTAGCCTTCTGCTAGCTTTTGAATGTGTTTCCTCTTGCTTTTCTAGTTCTTTTAATTGTGATGTTAGGGTGTCAATTTTGGATCTTTCCTGCTTTCTCTTGTGGGCATTTAGTGCTATAAATTTCCCTCTACACACTGCTTTGAATGTGTCCCAGAGATTCTGGTATGTTGTGTTTTTGTTCTCATTGGTTTCAGAGAACATCTTTATTTCTGCCTTCATTTCATTATGTACCCAGTAGTCATTCAGGAGCAGGTTGTTCAGTTTCCATGTAGTTGAGCGGTTTTGAGTGAGTTTCTTAATCCTGAGTTCTAGTTTGATTGCACTGTGGTCTGAGAGAGAGTTTGTTATAATTTCTGTTTTTTACATTTGCTGAGGAGAGCTTTACTTCCAACTATGTGGTCAATTTTGGAATAGGTGTGGTGTGGTGCTGAAAAAAATGTATATTCTGTTGATTTGGGGTGGAGAGTTCTGTAGATGTCTATTAGGTCCACTTTGTGCAGAGCTGAGTTCAATTCCTGGATATCCTTGTTAACTTTCTGTCTCGTTGATCTGTCTAATGTTGACAGTGCGGTGTTAAAATCTCCCATTGTTATTGTGTGGGTGTTTAAGTCCCTTTGTAGGTCACTGAGGACTTGCTTTATGAATCTGGGTGCTCCTGTGTTGGGTGCATATATATTTAGGATAGTTAGCTCTTCTTGTTGAATTGATACCTTTACCATTATGTAATGGCCTTCTTTGTCTCTTTTGATCTTTGTTGGTTTAAAGTCTATTTTATCAGAGACTAGGATTGCAACCCCTGCCTTTTTTTGTTTCCCATTTGCTTGATAGATTTTCCTCCATCCCTTTATTTTGAGTCTATATGTGTCTCTGCGTGTGAGACGGGTTTCCTGAATACCGCACACTGATGGGTCTTGACTCCTTATCCAATTTGGCAGTCTGTGTCTTTTAATTGGAGCATTTAGCCCATTTACATTTAATGTTAATATTGTTATGTGTGAATTTGATCCTGTCATTATGATGTTAGTTGGTTATTTTGCTCGTTAGTTGATGCAGTTTCTTCCTAGCCTTGATGGTCTTTACAGTTTGGCATGTTTTTGCAGTGACTGGTACCGGTTGTTCCTTTCCATGTTTAGTGCTTCCTTCAGGAGCTCTTTTAGGGCAGGCCTGGTGGTGAAAAAAATCACTCAGCATTTGCTTGTCTGTAAAGTGTTTTATTTCTCCTTCACTTATGAAGCTTAGTTTGGCTGGATATAAATTCTGGGTTGAAAATTCTTTTCTTTAAGAATGTTGAATATCGGCCCCCACTCTCTTCTGGCTTGTAGAGTTTCTGCCGAGAGATTGGCTGTTAGTCTGATGGGCTTCCCTTTGTGGGTAACCCGACCTTTCTCTCTGGCCGCCCTTAACATTGTTTCCTTCATTTCAACTTTGGTGAATCTGACAATTATGTGTCTTGGAGTTGCTCTTCTCAAGGAGTATCTTTGTGGCAGTCTCTCTATTTCCTGAATCTGAATGTTGGCCTGCCTTGCTAGATTGGGGAAGTTCTCCTGGATAATATCTTGCAGAGTGTTTTCCAACTTGGTTCCATTCTCCCCATCATTTTCAGGTACACCAATCAGACGTAGGTTTGGTCTTTTCACATAGTCCCAAATTTCTTGGAGGCTTTGTTCATTTCTTTTTATTCTTTTTTCTCTAAACTTCCCTTCTCACTTCATTTCATTCATTTCATCTTCCATCAGGGATACCCTTTCTTCCAGTTGATCGCATTGGCTACTGAGGCTTCTGCAATCTTTGCGTGGTTCTCGACACTTGGCTTTCAGCTCCATCAGCTCCTTTAAGCCCTTCTCTCCATTGGTTATTCTAGTTATCCATTTGTCTAATTTTTTTTTCAAAGTTTTTAACTTCTTTGCTATTGTTTTGAATTCCCTCCCGTAGCTCAGAGTAGTTTGATCGTCTGAAGACTTCTTCTCTCAACTCGTCAAAGTCATTCTCCCTCCAGTTTTGTTCCGTTGCTGGTGAGGAACTGCATTCCTTTGGAGGAGGAGAGGTGCTCTGCTTTTTAGAGTTTCCAGTTTTTCTGCTCTGTTTTTTCCCCATCTTTGTGGTTTTATCTACTTTTGGTCTTTGATGATGGTGACGTACAGATGGGTTTTTGGTGTGGATGTCCTTTCTGTTTGTTAGTTTTCCTTCTACCAGACAGGACCCTCAGCTGCAGGTCTGTTGGAGTTTGCTAGAGGTCCACTCCAGACCCTGTTTGGCTGAGTTTCAGCAGCGGTGGCTGCAGAACAGTGGATTTTTGTGAGACCACAAATTCAGCTGTGTGATAGTTCCTCTGGAAGTTTTGTCTCAGAGGAGTACCTGGCTGAGTGAGGTGTCAGTCTGTCCCTACTGGGGGGTGCCTCCCAGTTAGGCTGCTCGGGGGTCAGGGACCCACTTTAGGAGGCAGTCTGTCCGTTCTCAGATCTCCAGCTTCTTTCTGGGAGAACCACTACTCTCTTCAAAGCTGCCAGACAGGGACATTTCAGTCTGCAGAGGTTCCTGCTGAATTTTTGTTTGTCTGTGTCCTGCCCCCAGAGGTGGAGCCTACAGAGGCAGGCAGGCCTCCTTGAGCTGTGGTGGGCTCCACCCAATTCGAGCTTCCTGGCTGCTTTGTTTACCTAAGCAAGCCTGGGCAATGGCGGGCGCCCCTCCTGCAGCCTCGCTGCCACCTTGCAGTTTGATCTCAGACTGCTGTGCTAGCAATCAGCGAGATTCCGATGGCATAGGACCCTGTGAGCCAGGTGCGGGACACAATCTCCTGGTGTGCTGTTTTCCAAGCCCTTTGGAAAAGCACAGTATTAGTGTGGGATTGACCTGATTTTCCAGGTGCTGTCTGTTACCCCTTTCTTTGACTAGGATAGGGAACTCCCTGACCCCTTGCACTTCCCGAGTGAGGCAATGCCTCGCCCTGCTTCGGCTCACACACAGTGCGCTGCACCACCTGTCCTGCACCCACTGTTTGGCACTCCCTAGTGAGATGAACCCGGTACCTCAAACGGAAATGCAGAAATCACCCGTCTTCTGTGTCGTTCACGCTGGGAGCTGTAGACCCAAGCTGTTCTTATTCGGCCATCTTCCTGAATGTGTTCTTTTGAGAAATGTCTGTTCCTGTCCTTTGCAAGGGTCTTACATCTAGTAACTAACCAGGGTGGAACTTAAACCAAGTCTACTGACACAAGGAATTCCAAAGCAGTCAACACAACATTGAAAATTGAGGAGAGGAACCTCATTCCTTATTTCTTATTCCTGGAAATAATTTTGTCAATTGCTTGGGAATAGACTTACATATGACATTTTAGATAGCTGTTATTAAAAAGTGTCTAGTATATTTGCTTGAATGTTTTTCGGAGAAATAGCAAATGTAGTCAGTTTTATAAATTAGGAAGAACTACACATTTAATAAGCTATAGGAACCACCTGTAGTCTCAGTAAAAATCATATAGTGTTTTAGAAATGCTTTTTTCCCCCCACTTCTGATTAAAGGGCTACTATATACTTTCAAATAGGTTTCTGATAGAAAAGAATACCTTTGAAGTAGTATCCCAGAATTACACTCCCAGTGATGGTGTGATGAGCCAGAGGTAGCTTTTTATCCTCAAGAAGCTCAAAGCTCTATTTTCATAATGCAATGTTAAGTTTTTCTGTTGTTGTGGTAGTAAGTTCTTGTGGTTTTGCTGCTATTGCAATACATTTGATTCAAAATTATTTCCATTTTTCTCATTTCTTACATGAAAAAGGTAAACTTTTTTTGTGAGATATTTAATCAATTTTGACCCTTTGATATGGTTCACTTTTGTCTTTAAATTGAGACATTAGTAGCAATGAAATCACTTAATGAAGAATCCTTTCATAAACTGATGAGTACATTCAATCTTAGAAGAATATGTACTGACAGTTGTCAATACAGTTTTTTTCCTCAATTCTGTGATGTGCGTTCCATGTGTGTTTCTGAGGGTATATCTATGAATGTTAATGTTGTGTTTTCATTTCCCAAAGCAGTTATTAAATTAATGCTATATTTTATGAATTGTATTTTAGAATCAAGAAACCACTGTAGATTGTTCTCTGGGACCCCTAAGTGGGTACAGTTGATCTACAGGAAGCATAGAGACACTGGGTTTTCAGTTCTTGAGATGAGGTAATGTCTTAGGCATTAAAAAAATTATTTTCAGTGGAGCTCAGCACAGTGCCTTGGAGACAGAGTGTTCTGTAAATATGTGTTAAATGATGAATTTACAAACACAAGAAATCAAGATACCAACTAAGTATAGTCTTTTAAGTGGACTATAGCTACATCTAAACTAATTGCTAGAATGGCAAATGGAAAAATTTGATGCTACCCCTGCTAGGGTGAAGTCATAAAGGAATTATAACTGTAGGAAGTGTAGCGCTGTTCCTAACTTTAGTTGAGAGAGGAGGCGTTTTGTAGAATGAACTAAATTATTGGTGTGGAGAGCTGTCAACAAAAAATTGGGGGCAGTGAAAGAAAATATTGTTAATTTCTCTATTTTGCTTTGGGCTGATTCCACAGAGCTCTGTGAAGAGAATGGATAATTAGTGTCTGCCATTCTGACAAGAAATCCAAGTAAATTCTGAGTCAGGTATTTCTTTAAAATTTGACAACTTTTAGAGCGTAATTATACAATCTTGATTTACTCAGTAAACTTTTAAGTATTTGTTATGCTATTATCATCTGTATCAGTGTTCCACAAGGGAGGGATTATGGTTTGGTAGAAAGGACCCAGGGCTGCTTTCTAGCTGCTTTTTAAGTGTGGGTCTCCTGACACACAATGAACTATGTGAAAAATAATGTTATTTATTTGTGGCTCATTTTTCTCATCTTTAACACTTGATAGTCTCTAAAGTATCTTTCAGATTCAAGGCTCCATGATTCTGTGACATTATAACACACAAAAAGCAGTAATCTCTGGGACATAATACAAGAGTCTAGGTTTCTGACAATTTGGTATGGTAACGAGTGCCTTCAAATTACTGGTCATGTTTAAGATACATTTTACTAATTCTGAAACATTTGGTCTTTGTTCAGGAGAAACTATTTGTATTAAGATAATATAAAATTCCTTATAGAAAATCTTAAAATAGAAGCTACAAGTCAGAGGTAAATTAATCTATAAGCAATTTTTACTCATTCATGTTTATAATTGATGATCAAAGTTTAAATGAGGCACCTCGAATTGAATAAGAATAGAATAAGGATACAATTATTATTTGACTTAGTGACAAATACCCAAGTATCATTATTAACTTCATTTGAAAGTAAACATGTGTACATATCATGGCCAAACATATAAAACACATAAAAGATCTCTATCAAACCACCTCTGTAAATCTGCATATAAATATGCTTATGCATAGAAAGGCTGTATAAAGGGACAAAAATGAATGTATTAGTCACCCTTTTTATTTTCTACTTTGATTAAATGCTAAATCTCCTTACGACTCTTAGTAAATATAATTTAAAATAATTCACTGACCAATTATTTGAGGACTACTGGGAATGCTACTAGAAAAAGGTCTGTGGTTTAAAACTAAGTCTTTAAAATCATAATATTTTCTATATTAAAAAAGACAATGAAAGTAAACAATTGCTCTTCAGTTATCACATAATAAGGTGTTTCTGACCCATTTTGCTGGATCTTCAGAAGTCAGTATTATTCACTAAGTCCTGATAGTTGCACCTTAGAAAAGTGAGAATGAAGACCCCTGAAACTGTGGCCATGACACAGCTTCTTACTGACGTTTTACAGGAGCATCCAGCTGCGTATGTAGGTCTCTAGACCTCAGCTATGGAAATAAAATGTTTCAGATGCTACCTGTCTCAATGTGTAGTTCTCATGTTGTTTACAGAGCCATTCATCCAGATATGCATTTAGATACTATCCAGTTCTGAAATGGTGCCTAAAAATTCTAGAGTAAAATAAATAGGGTTAAAAATCACGTCTGGGTTGATTCAAATACAAGTTTATCCAAACACAATTGAGATACAAAAATGGAGATCAGATATAAAAATGGTTAACTCTTTTTCTAGAAAGAGCTGATTGAAAATTGGTTTCAGATGTTTATGGAGCAAGCAAATTTAATGTATTTAGATGAAGAAGGTGGATTTACAGACTTTATCCACAAACAAAATAACAATATTTGTCTTAGTGTAGAACCCAGGTATTAAATGCATGATTTCCTTTCCTAACTATATATAAGTCTAAAGAGGAAAAGACAGATATAATGAATACCTATGAAAATTTAAGGGCTAATTACTTTTTGTACCTTAGAACAAACGTGTATACTATAACCTAAAGGGAATGTTTCTTGTTCGTTTGTTTGTTTGTTTGTTTGTTTGTTTTTAGATGAAGCTGCACTCTGTTGCCCAAGCTGGAGTGCAGTGGCATGATCTCGGCTCACTCTAACCTCCACCTCCTGGGTTCAAGTGATTCTCCTGCCTCAGCCCCCTGAGTAGCTGGGACCACAGGCATGCCCTATCATGCTCGGCTAATTTTTTTGTATTTTTAGTAGAGACAAGGTCTTACTATGTTGGCCAGACTGGTCTTGAACTCCTGACCTTGTGATCCACCCGCCCCTGCCTCCCAAAGTGCTGGGATTACAGGTATGAGCCACTTCACCTGGCCAGCAATGTTTCTTAATGATGCTTAAAGTCCAGAAGTAAAGTGTTATTATTAAAGTTTTCATTATAGAGATCTTTCACTTCTTTGTTGAGTTTTTAGGTATTTAATTTTATTTGTGGCTATTACAAATCGGATTACTTTTTATTTCTTTTTCAGATTGTTGACTATTGGCATACGGAAATGCTACTGATTTTTACATGTTGATTTTGTATCCTGAAAGTTTACCGAATTTGTTTATCAGTTCTAATAGTTTTTTTGTGTGTGTGGAGTCTTTAGAGTTTTCCAAATAGAAAATCATTTCATCTGTAAACAAGGATAATTTGCCTTATTCTTTTCCAATTTGGATGTCCTTTATTTCTTTCTCTTGTCTGACTGCTCTAGCTAGGACCTCAGTACTATGCTGAATAACAGTGGTGAAAGTGGGCATCCTTGTCATGTTCCAAATCTTAGAGGAAAGTCTCTCAGTTTTTTCCCCATTCAGTATGATACTAGCTGGGGGATCTGTCATATGTGGCTTTTATTATATTGAGGTATGTTCCTCCCATACCTAGTTTTTGAAGGTTTTTATCATAAAGAGATGTTGAATTTTATCAAATGCTTTTTCAGCATTTAATATTTCAATTTGATATATTGAATTTAAATGATCATATGATTTTTATCCTTCATTCTGTTGATATGATGTATTCCATTCACTGATTTACATATGTTGAATCATCCTGGCACCCCTGGGATAAATCCCACTTGGTCATGATGAATGAGATTTCTAGTATATTGTTGCATTTGGTTTGCTAATATTTTGTTGTAAATTTTTACACGAATATTCACCAGACAGATTTGCCTATAGTTTTCTTTTTTGTTGTGTCTTTGTCTGATTTTGGTATCACAGTAATACTAGTGCTGTAGAATGAGTTTGGAATCATTCCCTGCTCTTCCATATTTCAGAATAATTTGAGTAGAATTTGTATTAGTTCTTTAAATGTTTAGTAGGATTCAGTGAAGCCATTGTGTCTTGGGTTTTTGTTTCTTGGGAGACTTTTAATTATGGCTTTGATCTCGTTACTTGTTAGTGGTCTGTTCAGATTTTGGATTTCTTCCTGGTTCAATCTTGGTAGGTTATATATGTATAGGAATTTGTCCATTTCTTCTAGATTTTCCAATGTAATGGCATATAGTTGCTCATGGTAGCCACTAATGATCCTTTGAATTTCTGCAGTATCAGTTGTAAGGTCTACTTTTCCATTTCTGAATTTATTTATTTAGAACTTCTCTCTTTTTTCTCAGTTAGTCTGGCTAAAGGTTTATCAATTTTGTTTAACTTTTTAAAAAAACATATTTTTGTTTCATTGATCTCTTATATTGTTTTCTTCATTTTAATTTCATTCATCTCTGCTGTGATCTTTATTGTTTCTTTTCTTCTACTAATTTTTGGTTTGGTTTTTCTAGTTCTTTAGGGAACATTATTAGACTGTTTATTTGACATTTTTCATCTTTTTTATGTAGGCACTTAGAGCTATAAACTTCCCATTTAGTACTGCTTTTGCTGTATCCCATAGGTTTTAGTATGTTGTGTTTCCATTATCATTTGTTTCAAGACATTTTTCAACTTTCTTAATGTCTTCATTGACCGACTGGTCATTCAGGAGCATATTCTGTAATTTCCATGTGTTTGTATAGTTTCCAAAATTCCTCTTGTTATTGATTTACAGTTTTATTCCACTGTGGTCAGAGAAGATGTTTGGTATTATTTCAATTATTTGAATTTTTAAAGACTTGTTTTGTGACCTAACATATATTCTATCCTTGAGAATGATCCATGTGCTAAGGAAAATAATGTATAGTCTGCTGCCGTTGGGTGAGATGTTCTGTAAATATATGTTAGATCTATTTGGTCTACAGTGCAAATTAAGTCCAATGTTTCTTTCTCAATTTTCTGGCTGGAAGATTTGTTCAATGCTGAAAGTAGGTTATTGAAGTCTCCAGCTACTATTATATTGGGGCCTATCCCTCTCTCTTTAATTCCAATAATATTTGCATTATGTGTCTGGGTGCTCCAGTGTTGGGTGCATATATATTTCAAATTTTGATATCCTCTTGCTAAATTGACCCCATTTTATCATTGTATGGTGATCTTCTTTGTCTCTTGTTATAGTTTTTGAATTGAAATCTATTTTGTCTGATATGACTACTTCTGCTTTTTTTGGTTTCCATTGGTATGGTATATCTTTTTCCATTCCTTTTTTTTCAGTCTATGTGTGTATTTATAGTTGAAGTGTGTTTCTTGAAGGCAATAGATCAACAGGTCTTGTTTTTTCATTCAGTCAGTCAGTCGTTGTCTTTTGATTGAAGAGTTTAGTCCATTTACATTCAATGTTATTATCGGTAAGTAAGGACTTACTCCTGCCATTTTAAAATGTGTTTTCTGGTTGTTTTGTGGTGTTCTCTTTCTTCTTTCTTTCCTTCCTGTCTTCCTTTAGTGAAGGTGATTTTCTAGGCTAGTAGGATTTAGTTTATTGCTTTTTATTTTTTGTTTATCCATTGTATGTTTTCTGATTTGAGGTTGCCATAAGTCTTACAAATACTATCTTATAAGCCATTATTTTAACCTGATAACAATTTAACACTGCATAAACAAACAAGCAAAAAGAAAACTAATAAAAACTCTACACCTTAACTTTGTCCCCCCAATTTTTAACTTTTTATTGTTTTGATGTATATCTTATTGTATTATCTATGTCTTGAAAAGCTGTTGTAGTTATTATTTTTGATTGGTTCATTGTTTAGTCTTTCAACTTATGGCAAGAGTAGTTTACACACGACAGTTACATTGTTATAATATTCTATGTTTTTCTTGATACTTACTATTACCAGTGAGTTTTGTACCTTCAAGTGATTACTTATTGCTTATTAACGTCCTTTTCTTTCTGATTGAAGTACTCCCTTCAGAATTTTTTGTAAGACAGGTCTAGTGTTGATGAAATTCCTCAGCTTTACTTCATCTGGGAAAGTCTTTATTTCTCCTTCATGTTTGAAGGGTATTTTTGCTGGATATACAATTCTGGGGTATAAGTTGTTTTCCTTCAGTGTTTAAATATGTTATGCCACTCTCTCCTGGCAGGTAAGGTTCAAAGCTGGAACATTTTGAGAGACTAAATAAATAACAAAGTATTAAATTATGACTCAATGTATAAAATAAATATATCAGTCTATAGTAATATAAATAATATTGAATAAAATGAAGAGAGAAGAGCCAGACCTTCTTTACAGAATAATTCCAAATAACATAGGGATGCTTACATAGATACTCCCCTTTCAGAAGATGGAGCTTAATTCCCACCTTCCTGCTTCCCCCTTGAAGGTAGGCTATGTTTAGTGACTCATTTCCAAAGAATAGAATAGCGAAAGGGATAAATAGTAGTTTCATGGTGGAGAAACCTAGCAAACACAACCTTAACCAGGTAATCAAGGCTAGTATCAACAGTGATGTGATGTAGCTATCATGTGACCCCTGATATACTGTGATGAGAAGAGTTGTTTTTTTAATAAAATCATGTAAGTACAGTCTAATCATGACACAATATCAGACAAACCCAGATTGGGAACATTCTACAGGATGCCTGGCCAGTGCTCAAGACTATGAAGGTCATGAAAAATAAGGAAAGAGTGAGAAATTCACAGATCAGAGGACACTGGGAAGACATGATAACTAAATGCAATGTGCTATTCTGGATTGAATCTGGAACAGATTTAGGACTTTAATGGAAAAACTAGTGAAGTCTAATAAAGAATGGAATTTAGTTAACAGTAATGTACTGCAATTTTCTTTGTTTTGACAAATGTCCTAGGTAATGTAAGATGTTAACAATGCGAAAACAGAGTGAGGGGTATTTGGGAACCCTGTATACAATCTCTGTACTATCTGTACTATATTTCTACTATTAAAATTTTCAGAAGTGCAAATTATTTAAAAATAAAACATATTTTAGAATTCCCATATTTAATCATGTTATGTCATATTTAGGTATTTAATGGAAATTTCCCTGGGACATGGGGGTAACAGATGAACAAAACTTGGGAATAATTTCAAAAGCATGGGAGCTAAAAATCATTTGATTCCCCTGCAGTTTATCAGAGGAGGCACTATCATTCCTCTAATTTTTTGCATTTTGATGTGTATGAGATTTATTTCATAAGATCCTCTTAGCATTTCTGAGAAAAGTGTCAGGAGCAAAATAATCTGATTTGGAGAACTGTTTGAAAAAGGCTCAAGCATTCTCTCCAGCTGTTGGTATCTTTAACATTCCATATGATTTCATTTTAACCTTCTCACCAACTCAGTTCCCTGGGATACATTTATAAGCTGATTTTTTTCTGTAACTGTGGCTACTTCCTTTTTCTTCCCAAATGGACCACACTTTATGACTGTAAGACTTTCAAAGAATTCCAAGAGACTAGGTTGGAAAACAATATTGTGCACCAATAGACTACTTACAAACCTTTGGTTCAAGGGTTTGTCACAATTTTTGAGGAATGATGGTTAAATTATTCACATTTTTTTAAACAAAGATTTGTAAAATTTGTAAATTTGTAGTGTGCAGGGAAACCCAGCAAACTTCTCTTTCCAAAGGAAACACGAAAATGTATTTAAAATATAATGTTTAATAAATGTAAGTGTGTTTTTACCTAACAGGTTATATAATTACTGTTTATTCATTTTAACAAGTAGATTGTGGAATACACAATTTCAAGGTGAAAATAATTTAGATTTATTTATGCAGTTTTAGAGACAAGTATCTTCAAAGGTCCTTCTCAAGTTTATTGACTTTAGGTTAACTCTTTGGTTTTATTTGCTCCTAAATAATCTTTTAATATTAATAAAACCCTTCTTTTAAAATTCAAATATTATTGAGACTTTTCTCCTCTAAATTAAAAAAATTGAAACACAAAATTAAAAGGTTGCACATAGCATCTAAGATATTTACATATGCATGCAACTCTGAAAATGTGCAATGAAAACAGTAAAATAACTGTTAATAACAAATATATAATTATTCTTTAAATAGATCTTGAGTACCATACACATTTTAATGAAACCATTACATCAGTGATTTCAGCATTTGTC
The DNA here is from genome assembly GCF_028878055.3 of Symphalangus syndactylus. Classification (NCBI taxonomy): domain Eukaryota; kingdom Metazoa; phylum Chordata; class Mammalia; order Primates; family Hylobatidae; genus Symphalangus; species Symphalangus syndactylus. Next base: position 72,186,188 of record NC_072431.2, read on the forward strand.
ACTGAAAGATTCTTAAGCAGTTTATTTAGTGCACGTCTTATTTTCCAAAAATTCTTTCTATAGACATGGATCAATGTCCACATGTCTAAATGTGGTATGTTTCAAGTCACCGTTGCCTAAGTTTCTACTGTAGATGTCTTAGGCTATCTAAATTGTTCTTTTAACAAATAAAGCAAAATAAGGCAAACACTTACCATCTGGCATCCTTATTCTGTTGATACATCTCCCAAGTATAGCATAAAATTAAAATATAGCACACCAAAATCAAGGGTAGAGAGAAAAGAAAGTTGTTATCGTCAAATAGTGTATACCTATAAAATGAGAGAGAGAAAGGAGACAGAGAAGAGAGAGAGGACAACACCATTACATTAATTGGATTAGGGACTGGCTTTTGCAGTTTCTGAGGCATGATTCTTTCATTTTTCATGGTCCAGGATAAAAGTCCTTGTGGATCTTTTGTTTCTTTATTGTAGAGAAGCCCTAACTTCAATGCTAACAACAATGCTTGTCTTTTCTCTAGCCAAACCCAACAGTACTGAGTGCAGAATAGGTGAGGCTACCTATTACCAATCTTCAGTGTTTAACAATGACAGGCAAGAGTATGTAACATTTATTATATAGTAGGCACTGTTCTAAGCATTTTGTATATCTTTACCCACTGAATCTGTGAAACCCCATGAGTATGAAGCCATTAGTGCCCTTACACTATAGAAGAAACTAAGGCACAGAGGGGTTAAGTGGCTTGCCCAAGATTACCCAAGCAGTAACTGGCAGAGGTAAAATTTGAACCCAGGATAGCTAATGCTGGTGGGAGAAGTAATGAATAAACAATCTTATCTATGTTTCTTTTAAACAATTTTCGCTGATGCATAATAGATGTACATCGTTTCAGAGTATATGAGAGAGTTTAATACATTCATATAATTTGTAAAAGTCAAATCAGTCTACTTGGGATGTCCATCACCTTAAATATTTGTCTTTTTTTAAAATGCTAGAAACGTTCAAATTATTCTCTTTTAGCTATTTTGAAACGTACAATAGGATATTTTAAACTATAGTCATCCTACTGATTCATCAAACACTAGGTCTTAATTCTTCTATTAAAGTGTATCTTTGTATACACTTAATCAATTTCTCTTCTTTACCCACTCCCTCTACCTTTCCCAGACTCTGGTAACCACCGATATACTATCTTTATGAGATTCACTTTTTTAGCTACCACATATAAGTGAGAACATGTGATATTTGTCTTTCTGTACTTGGCTCATTTCACTTAACATAATAGCCTTCAGTTCTATTCATGTTGCTACAAATGACAGGATTTTATTGTTTTTTATGGAAGAATAATATTCTATTGTGGATATATGCCACATTTTCTTTATCCATTCACCTATTGATAGGCATTTAGATTAATTACATATTTTGGTTATTGTGAACAGTACAGCAATAAACATGGTAGTACAGATATCTCTTTGAAATATTAATATAGTTTCTTTTGGATATAAACCCAGTACTTGAATTGTTCATTATATGATAGCTCTATTTTTAGTTTTTCGAGGAGCATTTATAGTGGCCGTAATAATGTGTATTCCCACCAACAATGTACGAAGGTTCCCGTTTGTTCACATCCTTGTCAGCATCCATTATTGCCTATCTTTTTGGTAAAAGCCACTTTAACTGGGGTCAGATGATATCCCCTTGTGGTTTTGATTTCCATTTCTCTGATGATTAGTGATACTGAGCACTTTTTGTTTATGCATTGGCCATTTGTATGTCTTATTTTGAGAAATATCTGTTCGGATTTTTGCCAATTTTTTCATTGGATTATTTGAGGGTTTTTGCTATTGGGTTGTTTGAGCTCCTTATATATTCTGGTTATTAATTTCTTGTCAGATGGATGGTTTGCAAATATTTTCTTCCATTCTGTAGGTTTTCTCTTCACTTTATTGATTGTTTTCTTTGCTGTGCAGAAGCTTTTAGTTTGAGGTAATCCTATTTATCCACTTTTGCTTAGGTTGTCTGTGCTTTTGAGGTCTTACACAAAAAGTCTTTGCCCAGACCAATGTCCTGGAACATTTCCCTATGTTTTCTTCTTGTAATTTTCATAGGTTCAAGTCTTAGATTTAAGTATTTAATTCATTTTGATTTGATTTTTGTGTATGGTGAGAGGTAGGGGTCTAGTTTCATTCTTCTGAGTATAGTTTTCCCAGCACCATTTATTGAAGAGACTGTCCTTTTCCCATTGTATGATCTTGGCTCTTTTGTTGAAGATGAGTTGGCTATAAATGTGTGGATTTATATCTGGGTAGTCTATTCTGTTCCATTGGTCAATGTATCTTTTTATGCCAGTACCATGCTGCTTTGGTTACTATAGCTTTCTAGTAAATTTTGAAGTCAGGTAGCATGATGCCTCTAGCTTTGTTCTTTTACCTCAGGATTGCTTTAGCTATTCAGGGTCTTTTGTGGTTCCACATAAATTTTAGATTTTTTTTCTGTTTCTGTGAAAACTGTTATTGGTATTTTGAGAGATATTGCATTGAATCTGTACATTGCTTTGGGTAGTAGTGTCATTTTAACAATGTTAATTCTTCCAATTAATGAGCATGGAATATCCTTTTTTTGTATCCTATTTCTTTCATCAGATATCTATGTTTGTGTGTATTTTTTATCGGAATTTTATAGCCTTCCTTGTATAGATATATCACTTCTTTTGTTGAATTGAATACTAGGTATTTTATATTCTTGGTAGCTATTTTGAAGGCAATTGCACATTTTTGGTTTCCTTGTCAGATTGTTCATTACTGCATATATAAATGCTATTGATTTTTATACATTCATTTTGTATCCTGCAACTTTACTGAATTCATTTATCAGTTTTAATCGTTTTTTGGTGGAGTCTTTAGGTTTTTCTAAACATAATGTCATACCATCTGTGAACAAGGCTATTTGACTTTTTCCTTTCCAGTTTGAATGTTCTTCATTTCTTTCTCTTGCCCAATTGCTCTGGCTATGATTTCTGATATTACATTGAAGAAAATAGTGAAAGAGGGTATCCTTGTCTTGTTCCAGATCTTAGAGAAAAGGCCTTCAATTCTTCCCCATTCAGTGCAAAATTAGTTGTAGGTATGTTATGTATGTCCTTTGCTATTTTGAGGTATATTCCTTTTATAACAAGTTTGATGAGGGTTTTATCAGAAAGGGATGCTGAATTTTATTGAATGATTTTTTGGCATTTATTGAAATAACCACATGGTTTTTGTTCTTGGTGCTGTTAATGTGATGTATCAAATGTATTGATTTGTGTATGTTGAACCATCTTCACATTCCTTGGATGAGTCCTACTTGCTCATGATATACGATCTTTTTAATGTGTTGTTGAATTCTGTTTGCTAGTATTTTGTTGAGGATTTTTGCATCTATGTTCATCAGTAATATATTGGTCTGTAGTTTTCTTTTTTGTGTGTGTCTCTGGTTGGTTTTGGTATCAGAGTAATGCTGGCTTTGTAGAATGAGTTTGGAAGTATTCTTTCCTCTTCATTTTTTTTAAGTTTGAAGAGAATTGGTATTAATTATTTAAATGTTTGGTAGAATTCAGCAGTGAAGCCATCAGGTCCTGGACTTTCCTTTGATGAAAGACTTTTTGTTACAGCATCAGTCTCCTTATTCACTATTGGTTTGTTGAGATTGTTTATTTCTTCATGGTTCAATCTTGGCAGGCTGTATGTATCCAGGAATTTATTTATTTCCTCTCTATTTCCCAGTTTGTTGGCATTTAGTGATTCATTACAGTTTCTATTGATTCTTTGTATTTCTGAGGTCTCAGTTGTTACGCTTCCATTTTTTTTTTCTGATTTTGTTTATTTGGATCTTCTCTGTTTTTCTTAGTCTAGCTAAAGGTTTGCTGATTTTGTTTAACTTTTTGAAAAGCTAACTTTTCATTTTGTTGATCATCTGTAGTTTTTTAAGTCTCAATTTTATTTATTTCTGCTCTAATCTTCATTATTATTTTCCTGCTACTAATTTTGGGTTTGGTTTGTTCTTGCCTTTCTAATTCTTTGAGGTATATTTGTGGGTTACTTTAAGTCTTTCTACTTTTTTGATATAGGCATGTATCACTATAAAATTCCTTGTAAGTACTGCTTCTGCTATATCCCATAGATTTGGTATGCTGTATGCCTTCATTTGTTTCAGAAATGTTTAAATTTCATTCTTGATATCTTCATTGACCCACTGATCATTCAGGAGCTTGTTGTTTAATTTACATATGTTTGTGTAATGTCCAAGTTTCCTCTTGTTATTGATTTCTAGTTTTAGTTCATTGTGATCAAAGGCAGTTGCTATAACTTCTACTTTTTTGAATTTCATCAGATATGTCTTGTGGCCTCATAGGATTATTGTGGGGAATGTTCTATATGCTGTTGAAAAGAATTTGCGTTCTGCAACATTTGGGTGAAATGTTCTGTAAATGTCGGGCCCATTAGCTCTAGTGTGTAGTTTAACTCTGCCGTTTCTTTGTTGATTTTCTGTCTAGGTGATCTGTTGACTACAGAGAATGTTGTGTTAAAGTCTCTTACTATTATTGCATTGCAGCCTCTCTCTCCCTTCAGATCTATTAGTGTTTGCTCAATATATTTGGGAGCCCCAATGTTGGGTGCAGAGATACTTAAAATTGTTGTATCCTTTTGCTGAATTGACTCCTTATATAGTGACCTTCTTTGTCTTCTTTTAGAGTCATTGATTTGTAATCTATTTGATCTAAATATAGCTACTTTTGCTCTTTTTGATCTCCAGTTGTATGGAATGTCTTTTCCCATCCCTTCACCCTTAGTCTATATGTGTCTTTATAGGTTAAGTGGGTTTCTTGTAGGCTGCATGTAGTTGAATCTTGTTTCTTTATCAAGCCACTCCCTGCCTTTTAATTGGAAAATCAAGACTATTTACATTCAGTATTATTATTGATAAGTAAGAACTTATTACTGCCATCTTGTTGCTTGTTTTCTGGTTTTGTAACTTTTCTCTTCATTTCTGCTTTTCTTGCCATCTTCCTTTGTGGAAAAGTGATTTTCTCTTGGAATGTCTTAGTTCATTACTTTTTATTTTTAAAATCCTTGATGGATTTTTGCAATGTGGTTACAGTGATGCTGATTAAAAAACATATTTAACAAGTTATTCTAAAGAGATGTTAATTTATCTTACATCACAAAGAAAATAATAAAAACAAAGAAAAAAGTGGAAAAAAATCTACACTTTAACTCCATTCCCCTACATTTTAACTTTTAGTTTTCTCAATTTACATATTTTCATATTATCTGTCTCTTGACAGGTTGCTATAGCTGTTATCATTTTTGATAGAACTGTCTTTTGGGCTTCATGCTAGAATTATCAGTGGATTGTATACCATAATTACAGTATTACAGTATTCTGGGCTTGTTAATGTATTTAATTTTATCCAGGAGTTTCATAACTTCAGATGTTTTCTTTTTGCACATTAGTGTTTTTTTTTTCTTTCCAACAGAAGAACTCCCTTTAGCATTTCTTGTGAGATGGATCTGGCGGTGGTGAATTCCGTCAGCTTCTGCTTGTCTAGGAAACACTTGATCTCTTCTTCACAGTTGAAGGATAATTTTGCTGGATGCAATGTCTTGGATGGCAGGGTTTTTTTGTTTGTTTTTGTTTTTGTTTTTTTGCAGTTTGAAAATGTCATTTCACTCCCTCTTGGCTTGTATGGTTTCTAGTAAGAAGTCAATTTCTAGATGAATTAGAGCTCCTTTATATGTTATTTGCTTCTTTTCTCTTACTGATTTTGGAGTTCTATCTTTGTCTTTGACTTTTGAGAGTTTATTATCTGCCTTGGGGTAGAGTCTTATTTGGGTTGATTTTGTTTGGTGTTCTTGGATCTTCCCATATCAGGATATTTACATCTTTCTCAATTTGGGGGAAATTTTCTGTTATTGCTTCTTTGAATAAGCTTTCTACTCCTTGCTCCTGCTCAACTCCCTCTTGAACACTGATAAGTCTTAGATTTGATCTTTTGATGTGTTTTTTCCTTTATCTTGAATACAGTCTTCATTTCTTTTCATTCCTTATTCTTTCTGACTGTGTATTTTCAAATAGTCTGTCTTTGAGCTCACTAATTCTTTCCTTTGCTTGACCCATTCTGCTGTTGAGAATTTTTAGTAACTTTTTCAGTTCAGCAAGTGTATTTCTCAGTTCCAAGATTCTCTTTAATTTTTTAAATTATTTCAATCTTTTAGTTAAATTTATCTGATGTATTTCTGAATTGCTTTTCTGTGTTATCTTGGAGATAACTGAGTTTCCTAAAAACTACTATTTTGAATTATTGGCCAGAGAGCTCACATATTGCTATCTCATTAGGGTCAGTTACTGGTTCCCTACTTTGTCCATTTGGGTAGATCATGGTTCGTTGTTTGCTGTTGCTTCTTGTGGACGTACATCTATGTCTTTGCATTGAGGATTTGCTATTCATTCTAATCTTCTCTGTCTGACTTGTTTTGGTTTTTACTGTATGTATTTGCTTAGATAGTCTTTATCACTAGGTTGCTGTCTCCTTTTGGCTCTGGGTGTTGTCTTAAGGCCAGGTTTGCTTTGGCTGTAGTAACCCATCAGTCACTGGCTGTCCCGAATGAGGGAGGTCCCAAAGGAGATATCCCAGAGGTGTGGGAAGCCTAACTAGGGGTTTGTCCAGGGGACCTGCTGAATTTACCTCCTGCAGTGTGGTGCCATTGAATAGCCACCCTGATTTAGTGTCACCTTTGGTTGAGTTGCAGAGCAACTGTCCCACCTCCCTACTTTGTCTCTGCCTGTTTTCAGGGATATTTCTCCCTTCCAGCACTTGTGATACTTCCCACAGGTTAAGGCAAAGACAAGTATTTTGTCAGGGAACCCAAGGTAGTGGGAAAGCTGGTTGTCTACCTTGATCTCATTTTTTTTTAGTGTAGAAACTGTGAGTTGGAAGGAAGTTTTTCATGTGTTTGGTGTCAAGCAGAATGGAGGACAGGGGTGTCCTGGATGTGGAAGTCTGATTCTGTTACAGTCGGCTTGGAGGCTTTTTCATTTTTTTTATTTTTCACTTCTCTGAAGCCTGAGGAACCATCCAATCCTCATATTTGAATTCTGGAGTTCTGGGATATTGCTAATGATAACCTTGGTTCTGTATATTTTTGATTTTCTGAGGCCTCGGATGGTGGGGGGTGCACGTTCAGTCAGCTTGCTTCTATGCTGCCATTTGGAACCGGAAGTCCAGTCCTATCTATGTTGCACTGTTATGTTCTAAATGTTTGTGTTCCCTCAAACTTCCTATGTTGAAAACTTCACCCCCAATATAACGGTATAAGGAAATGGGGTCTTTGGGAAGCCATGAGAGTGGAGACTCATGAATGGGAATGGTGTCTTTATAAGAAAAGACACAAGAGAGCCTGCTTCCTGTCTCTCTCTTTTGCCACATAAGGATAGAATGAGAAGTTGGCAGACTGCAACCCGGAAGAGGGCTCTCATCAGAACTTGATCAGGCTGGCACTTTCATCTTGGATTTCCAGCTTCTAGAACTGTGAAAAATAAATTTCTTGTTGGCATTTAGTGCTATAAATTTCCCTCTACACACTGCTTTGAATGTGTCCTAGAGATTCTGGTATGTTGTGTCTTTGTTCTCGTTGGTTTCAAAGAACATCTTTATTTCTGCCTTCATTTCATTATGTACCCAGTAGTCATTCAGGAGCAGGTTGTTCAGTTTCCATGTAGTTGAGCGGTTCTGAGTGAGTTTCTTTATCCTGAGTTCTAGTTTGATTGCACTGTGGTCTGAGAGAGAGTTTGTTATAATTTCTGTTCTTTTACATTTGCTGAGGAGAGCTTTACTTCCAACTATGTGGTCAATTTTGGAATAGGTGTGGTGTGGTGCTGAAAAAAATGTATATTCTGTTGATTTGGGGTGGAGAGTTCTGTAGATGTCTATTAGATCCACTTTGTGCAGAGCTGAGTTCAATTCCTGGATATCCTTGTTAACTTTCTGTCTCGTTGATCTGTCTAATGTTGACAGTGGGGTGTTAAAATCTCCCATTATTACTGTGTGGGAGTTTAAGTCCCTTTGCAGGTCACTCAGGAATTGCTTTATGAATCTGGGTGCTCCTGTATTGGGTGCATATATATTTAGGATAGTTAGCTCTTCTTGTTGAATTGATCCCTTTACCATTATGTAATGACCTTCTTTGTCTCTTTTTTTTATTAATTTTTTTTGCACACAAAACGATAAACATTTTCTAAAAATACAAACAAAAAGATGCATATCAAACATATTAGGAAGGTTGCACATGGGAAGATGGGGAATAGAAATGGGGAGTGAGAATTAAAGGAAAGAAATTAGAGAGGGAATTTGCATGTATCAATGATAATAACTCAGTCCTCTATTTGACAAAGAAGAAGGAAGAGGAAGAAAAAGAAAGTGGGATAAAGGATCAGAAAGGGAGGAAAATAGAAAAAATTAGAGTATGACTCCAGGGTAGACCTGTTTTGTTGTCGCTGGTTTGGTTGGTTGGTTTGTCTGTTGTATTTTTCGTATGTTTCGCCATGTTGGCCAGGCTAGTCTCGAACTCCTAGCCTCAAGTGATCAACCCGCCTCAGCCTCCCAGAGTGCTGGGACTACAGGCTGAGCCACCACTTCCAGCCCCCACATTGCTTCTGGCCTCCGTGGTAGACCTCCCAGATGGGGTGGCCAGGCAGAGGCGCTCCTCACATCCCAGATGGGGTGGCCGGGCAGAGGTGCTCCTCACTTCCCAGATGGGGCGGCCCGGCAGAGGTGCTCCTCACTTCCCACACAATGGGCGGCCGGGCAGAGGCGCTCCTCACATCCCAGACGATGGGCGGCCAGGCAGAGATGCTCCTCACTTCCTAGACGGGGTGGCGGCTGGGCAGAGGCGCTCCTCACTTCCCAGACGGGCGGCCAGGCAGAGATCCTCCCCACCTCCCAGATGGGGCGGCGGCCAGGCAGAGCTGCAATCCCAGCACCCTGGGAGGCCAAGGCAGGTGGCTGGGAGGCGGAGGCTGCAGCGAGCCAAGACTGCGCCACCGCACTCCAGCTCAGGCAACACAGAGCAGCGAGTGAGCGAGACTCCGTCTGCAGTCCCAGCACCTCAGGAGGCCGAGGCGGGCAGACCATTCGAGGTCAGGAGCTGGAGGGCAGCGTGGCCAACATGGCGAAACCGCGCCTCCAGCCAAAGGAGAAAAAGCAGACAGCGGTGGTGGTGCGCGTCGGCAATCCCAGGTAGCCCGCAGGCCAGGGCAGGAGAATCACGGGAGCTGGAGGCAGGGAGTCTGCGGCGAGCCGACTAGATTCCAGCCTGGGCCACAGAGGGAAGAAAAGAAAAGAAAACAGAGAAGGAAGGAAGGAAGGCCACAGAGGGAAGAAAAGAAAAGAAAAGAAAAGAAAAAAGAAAAAGAAGGAAGGAAGGAAGGAAGGAAGGCAGGCTTCTTTGTCTCTTTTGATCTTTGTTGGTTTCAAGTCTATTTTATCAGAGACTAGGATTGCAACCCCTGCCTTTTTTTGTTTTCCATTTGCTTGATAGATCTTCCTCCATCCCTTTATTTTGAGTCTATGTGCGTCTCTGCACGTGAGATGGGTTTCCTGAATAAAGCTGGAGAGGATGTGGAGAAATAGGAACACTTTTACACTGTTGGTGGGACTGTAAATTAGTTCAACCATTGTGGAAGTCAGTGTGGCGATTCCTCAGGGATCTAGAACTAGAAATACCATTTGACCCAGCCATCCCATTACTGGGTATATACCCAAAGGACTATAAATCATGCTGCTATAAAGACACATGCACACTATGTTTATTGCAACATTATTCACAATAGCAAAGACTTGGAACCAACCCAAATGTCCAACAACGATAGACTGGATTAAGAAAATGTGGCACATATACACCATGGAATACTATGCAGCCATAAAAAATGATGAGTTCATGTCCTTTGTAGGGACATGGATGAAACTGGAAAATATCATTCTCAGTAAACTATCACAAGGAAAAAAACCAAACGCCGCATGTTCTCACTCATAGGTGGGAATTTAAAAATGAGAACTCATGGACACAGGAAGGGGAACATCACACTCCGGGGACTGTTGTGGGTTGGGGGGAGGGGGGAGGGACAGCATTAGGAGATATACCTAATGTTAAATGACGAGTTAATGGGTGCAGCAAACCAACATGGCACATGGATACATATGTAACAAACCTGCACATTGTGCACATGTACCCTAAAACCTAAAGTATAATAATAAAATTTAAAAAAACTGCTGAAAAAAAGAAAAATTAATTTCTATTGTTTACAAGCCACCTAGTCTATAGTACTTCATTATACTAAACTGAACAAGACATGCACACAAATGATTTTTTTTTTTTTTACTGGATTAGTGGATTCACAGGTCTGTTACTGCCACCCTTCTTTGGCTGAGTCCACATGATGCAGAAATGACTCATCTATTTGACAAGTGATAAAGTAAGAGAAAGGAATCTGCCAGACTGACTCGAGATAGCATATGTAGAAATATCTAACACAGTTATTGGCCAGTGGTAGTTGCTCAAAGAATTTAATCATGAACTCCAATTCTATGTTCTAATTTTAAATAGAAGACTTTTAATTTCTTTTTAAATTAAAATGTATAAAATGACTATGGTAGTTGCATTAGTTTCCTAGGACTGCTGCAAGAAATTAGCACAAACTGGATAGCTTAAAACAATAGAAATTTATTCTCCCACAGCTCTGAAAGCTAGCCATCTGAAATCAAGGTGCTGGCAAGTTTGGTTCTTTAGAGGCTCTGAAGGAGAATCTGCTCTATGCCCCTTCCTACCCTCTCTGCTGGTTCCTGGCAATCCTTGGTGTTCTTTGGCTTACAGACACATCACTCCGATGTCCGCCTCCGTCTTCACATATATTCTCTTTTCTGTGTGTCTCTGTGTTTCTTAAAATCTGCTTCTCCTTATCAGGACAATAGTCATTGGGCCCACCCTAATCCAGCATGACCTTAACTTAGCTTGATTACATCTGAAAAAATCCTATTTCCAAATAAGGTCACATTCACAGGTATGGGGAGATGGTGTAGGACTTGAACATATCTTTATAGGGGACACAATTCAAGCAAACTGCAATTGCATACTAATGAGATTTCAGTCTGAGTGACTCTGGAAATTCCTTACCTCCCTCGATTGCTGCATTCCCACCGCATCTAGCTGCTATGAATCTTTAAAATCCATATTTAAATATATTTGTGTCCACTGAGGTTACATGATTGAATTCAAAATCTTTTTCTAAAGGTTACCCTTTCCTTAAAAATCAAACTATCACCTTGATTGCATGTGTGGAGAAACCTAAGTGGAGAGACTGGTGAGAAGAGGATCCACAAGGATACTCTTTGAGGCTGCTCACATGTTGACAAGGAGAATGAAATACTCCACAACATAATTCAACTCATTTTTCTTAAGTTTTAACAACTTACCAGAGTACATCATCCGGGATGTCAAATCAAAAGCACAACTCTCAACACCGTCTTTAAATTTGATGACCTTCGAATAGAGCCAGACAGGCAATGCCAGGAGAAAGGAAGCTGCCCAAAGGCCCAAATTGATCCAGATGGTCTTGTACCTTGTTCTCCAACTCATCAGTCGAAATGGTTGGACGAGGGCAAAGTACCTGCAAAGGCAGTCAGGAAGAGTTTTGGAACAATCAATAAAAGCACTGAGCTCCAAGGACGAAAGGTTCATGATGATAGTAAATTATTAGCACTATTGTCCTCTCTGAAGCACACCTCTATCAGGACAAAAGAAAGTTATATTTTTTAAGAGCTGCCTGGTATCTGTAGAGAAAACAATTCTTGACCTTGCAAGTCTGAATAAACCACTCACTGAAATAGCTGTTCCTTCTATGAACACACTGATAATGGTAAAATTCTGCAGTGCAATCTCTCTCTTTACAAAGGGGCTTTTCCTGTAAACGAGACTCTGGAAAACTTTGTCTCTGAATAGGGATTTCCCAGCAAGATTTACTGACACAGAGGCAGGAAGGGGAAAATGTGGGGCTAAGAGAATACCCCTTAGCAGAAAGGGGTTCAGGCACATAGAACAAATACTTTGCCCTGATGGCTTTATGCTAAAATTACCAGGCTCATAGAATTTCAGCTCACAGAAGTCAGTGAGGATGAGCAAGTGTGACTAGTATAGACAATGCAAATTCCTTAAGGAACTTAGGCTAGAAGCCAGAGGGAAGAAATGGGCTAATTTCATGGGGAAACATTTTTCTTTATTTTTTTCTTTTCATTTTAGAGACAGAAAAAAAGGGGTAATCATTATCAAACCCGAAATTATGACATATCAAATGTATTTGGCCCTCCAGCAAATCCAAGATTTTTTCAGAGCAAAATGAAAGCTGAAGAACGAAAAACATATCTTAGATTCAGAAGGAAGGCTATTTGAAAAAGCACAGCTTTGCTGGGGTTTAGGGGTGGTGGAGGATAGTATTAGTAGAAATTAAACACATGTAAAATTGGTTTTTATGGTCACTTAATTTTCTCCAAGTTTTTGTAAAGCTACTTAATGAAGACTCACAAAAATAAAAAATTTCCTGGCCTCTTCTTCCTTCAATTTTGCACCAGAAGCAGGACATTTGCATTCAGTTAAGGGGCCTTTGGTTGCAGAGAGTGGTTTCTGGCCAGGGCCCCTCAGCTACCCAACCTCTGCACACTGCAAATGCATTCCCCATGGCTAAGGAGAGAAGGGCCTCTTTTCTCCCTGCTGGGGAAGTGGATGACATAGTGACTGCATAGCAGCCCAGTCATCATTTTTACTGGGATTATAGGATGATGAAGTCATGGGATCAAGCAACTAAGGAATCTTCTCTGATAGCATCCCTCCCCAGCTGAAAACCTTTCAGTGGTTTTCCATCAATTTTCAGAATTCCTCCCATGATCCACAGGTCTTTTTTTCCCCACCTGGTTCTGCCTGCTGCTCAAGCTGGAGCCTGTGCCAGTCTCTCCCTTGAATTCCTCAAGCTCTTCCCCTTTCAAGTTCAGGCATATGCTGTTATACCTGCCTGGCAGGATCTGCCTCTGCTTCTTCCTGCTTTTCCTCCAAGTCCCTATTTAACTGTCTCCCTCTTAGGGAAGACTTCTCTGACCACCCATTCTATATGAGGGAACTTGACTGTAAAAGAAGATTATAGGAAGACTCTACTTTTCCCTCCTAGTGTGTTATCACTATGTGGAAATATACATTTACTTGTGGGACTCTTCACTTAATGTCTGTCTACACCACTAGAATGAAAGCCCCATGAGGGCAGGAGCCTTGACTATTAGTTTAAGGCCACTGTATCCTGTGTGTCCAACAATCTCTGGCATATGGTTCATGCTCAGTAAATATTTTTCGAATAAATGAATGAATAAATTGCAAATTTTGGCTCCTACTTACTGACTCTTGATGTTTTAGAGAATTTATTTATAAAAGTAGCCACTAACAAAAGTCTAAGTAGCTTTCATTTGAAGGCAAACATTTTTAATATTTTGGATGTTTATATATTGTTTTTGTATGGCTATGGAGGAAGGAGCCCACTACTAATATTCTACACGCTTGCAGTTATCACTAATTAGGGAAAGCAAAATAAGTTATTGGAAACACTTGAAATGTATGATCCATTAAACTGGCAATTAAAATTATTTAAATATGTAAACACTGAGGCATACTGATGGCACTGACATTTAGTTATAATCTTACAAAGCAAGCCTCATTTCTCTTTTACAAAATTGCAGATTTTGTTAAACTTTTAGGAATTTAGTAGAGTTAGAATTACAAGAAATGTGAGGAAGGAAATGGTTCAGTTTTACAGCCTCTTCATTTGTTTCTTACCACCTGACCTTCCAGAGTGAGGGGAATGAAAGGGCAGCATGTCATAAATGTGAAATGAAAGTTTAGCATACTATGTCCATTGGATTAAAACAAAACAAAACAAAACAAAATGAAACAAAAAAGACTAGGAGTAAGATACACGCACCTGCATGTGTGCACACATATATACACAAAGAAAAACCTGTCAATATTAAAAAATATACACAGTTTGTCTGTTCCAAGGCAGAAAATGCCCATTGACTTCATTTACAGTAAGAGATTTACAGGAGTATACCCATCTTTTTTTTTTTTCAAAAAGCCAATATTCTCCCACATCCAAGGCACAATGTATAAAGAAGCTCATATTATCCCCAAGAATGGGATTACTATTGGTGTGGTGTGTACTTTAAGTCGCTTTTCTACAGTGAGCCTAGCCAGTTGAAGGCCCTCTTCCTGGTATTGGAACACTGACAAGTTTATGGGGCTTTTCTCATGACACGGTCACATTTGGCTGGCATCAGCTGAGCTAACTAGACCTATGCAGTATATTGATTTAAAAATGTGTTAATTAACTTTTACACTGTTGGTGGGACTGTAAACTAGTTCAACCATTGTGGAAGTCAGTGTGGCAATTCCTCGGGGATCTAGAACTAGAAATACCATTTGACCCAGCCATCCCATTACTGGGTATATACCCAAAGGACTATAAATCATGCTGCTATAAAGACACATGCACACGTATGTTTATTGCGGCACTATTCACAATAGCAAAGAGTTGGAACCAACCCAAATGTCCAACAACCATAGACTGGATTAAGAAAATGTGGCACATATACACCATGGAATACTATGCAGCCATAAAAAATGATGAGTTCATGTCCTTTGTAGGGACATGGATGAAACTGGAAAACATAATTCTCAGTAAACTATTGCAAGGACAAAAAGCCAAACATCGCATGTTCTCACTCATAGGTGGGAATTGAACAATGAGAACTCATGGACACAGGAAGGGGAACATCACACTCCGGGGACTGTTGTGGGTTGGGGGGAGGAGGGAGGGACAGCATTAGGAGATATACCTAATGCTAAATGACGAGTTAATGGGTGCAGCAAAACAACAGGGCACATGGATACATATGTAACAAACCTGCACATTGTGCACATGTACCCTAAAACCTATAGTATAATAAAAAATAAAAATAAAAAAATGTGTTAATTATAAGTTGAGAAACACACTCTATATTTTGAAAATTCTCTTGCAGAAAAGCAAAAGGATATTTAAAATTTTACCATTATTACTTATTTTTGTCAGAGTGAATGATTTATATGAACCTTGACATTCTTTTTTTGTTCATCTAAAGAATGGCTCATCACTTGCCCACCCAAAAGTCCTACTTGGAAGGGTGAAAAAGGCAGGGTTGAGGAAGATTTCTGGATGGACCCAGGGAAATTTAACATATCCTTCAAGATATTCATTCATTCATTCATTCATCAATATTTTTTGAGCACCTGAGTGCCAGGCACTGTTACACACACATTTATGATACATTGATGGACAAAGAGCCTGCCTTTGTGGAATTTACATTTGAGGTGCAAAGGAACTAGACAATAAATAACACACACACACACACATGATTTATGTAATATATTTGAATCAAAGGAAAAAGTAGATCAGAGCAAGGAGGATTAAATGTGTTGGGCTGGGGTTGGATTGGGAAGGACGCAGATGGAGATTTTAAGTGGGTTGTTCTGGAAGACAGTATATCACTGTTGGAAGTACTATGGTTGTCTTTCGGCCCTGTTTCTGTTTGGGTTGAGTTGCTAGGACCTGGTGTAGAAGTTCTGGCATCTGGATAATGCAGGGCACTTCCTAGCTTGCACGCTTCCTAGACAGGCCAGATAGTGAGGAAGTTACAACTGCCTGCCATCTTTAGAGTCAGATGGCTTGGGTCTGAACTGGATTCTACCACTTATTGGCTCCATAAGTACTCACCATCACCATCGTCTCCTCAAATAACATTAGTTTACATAGATGGTGAAAGAGACTACAGCACGTTCCAGGACATAGTGGAATACATTTCTAATAATATAAAATGACAGCATTTGTATTAACCAGTCACAATAATGTGTGTAAAAGATGATCTTCCTGGCACTGGGAAATCGCTTCATGGTTGTATAAGAACCTCTATTTACTCCACTGATTCCTTAGAGCTATGAGGCAATAGCAAGTGTATGAGATAGTGGACATATCAAAAATTGCCTTGGACAGAGACTAAGGAAATCTACTTTAATTCTTGGTTCTGCCACTAATACTCTCTGTGCTTCTAGCAAATCTCCTCTCCTCTCTGGGCCTCAGCTTCCTTACTGTGAAACTGATGGGGAGAATTCATTCTGGTTTCTAATATTTCATGGTTTTGTGATTTTTTTTCATGCAGTGAATTGCAAATAAAACTGAGTCAAAACAAATGGTTAGAAAAAAGGAGATTTTTTTGTTTTATGTTTTCCATTTAAAATAGACCTCTGTGAAAGCTGGACAAAATATTCTTAAGTAATCAGTCCTAAAATGAAACAAAGGAAGAAAAGCTTTGCTGTTATAAACCAGAACTGATGTTGGAATTAGAATGAGCTTGGGGAAGAACAGGCACCTCTGAATTATATTAAGATATTTCAAAGTCCTTCACTCACCTGTCCACACTCATTACAGTCATGCTGGCACTACAGGCAAATTAGTTACAAGTATCCAGGGATGTGATGACAGTGTAGAGAGGCCCCCCAAACACCCACTCTCCCCCTCGGGCCCATTGGTGAATAAGAAAAGGCATTCCAATGATATGGACTAAATCAGCCACAGCCAGGTTGCAGATATAGATGTCAGGGATTGTTTTTTTCCTGGATCTGAAAGAGATGGAGGAAACTGAAGATTGATATTGAATGTACACAGACTATTCAATATATGCTACCTGATAACACGTTTTTAATTGCCATAATGCATTTTAAATGTTAAAGGAAAACCTACACAAATGCATAGAGGAAATGCCTAGTCTTGTATATATTTAAGCATTTTGAACTATTTATTTGATAACTTACTGTGGTGGTTTAAAAATATGTCCACAAGGCTGGGCGCAGTGGCTCACGCCTGTAATCCCAGCACTTTGGGAGGCCGAGGCGGGCAGATCACGAGGTCAGGAGATCGAGACCATCTTGGCTAACACGGTGAAACTCCATCTCTACTAAAAATAGGAAAAAATTAGCCGGGCGTGGTGGCGGGCGCCTGTAGTCCCAGCTACTCCGAGGGGCTGAGGCAGGAGAATGGCGTGAACCCGGGAGGCGGAAGTTGCAGTGAGCCGAGATCGCGCCACTGCACTCCAGCCTGGGTGACAGAGCGAGACTCCGTCTAAAAAAAAAAAAAATAATAATAATAATAATAATATATCCACAAAATATTTTATATTCCTTTCAATAGGTAGAGCCTAATTCCCTTTCTTTGAGTGATGATCTTATTAACTTGCTTCTAACAATGAGAACATGGCAGAAGTGACAGTGTGTGACTTTGAAATTAGATCACAAAATTATTGTGGGGCTTTCTCTTTCCTCTCTGTTGGATTGCTCTCCCTGGTGAAAGCCTGCTGTCATCTTGTGAGGATACTCAAGCAACACTATGGAGAGGTCCATGTGAAGAGGAACTGACGCTCTAGTCAATGACCAGTCAGCACCAGCTTACCAGGTATGGGAGTGAACTACCTTGGAAGTAGATCCTCCAGCTGCAGCCAAGCCTTCAGATGACTGCAATCCTGGAAGACAGCTTGATGGCAATTTTATGACAGATCATGAGCCAGAACCAACCAGCTAAGCTGCTCCTGAATCCATGACCGTTGGAAACACGTGAAACAGTAAATGTTTATTGTTTCAAGCCACTATGTTTGGGGTAATTTTTTATGCAGCAATAAGTTATACCAACTTTAAATACACTCATGCAAAAGATTTAGTCTTTACTCATTCCTAGTATTTAAAACAGCTGAAGACTGAAAATAAATGATTCTGTTGTCTAATGCATTTTTTTCCTGTTGCAGCTTAGGCCATTGTTACGATTTCAATAATGACTTAGAAATATTCCGGTAAAATCTAAGGAATAGCAAAGACTATTAATAAAGACCCTAAGATCCAGACAGGGAGGAGAGTCATCTGAAAAGAAGGATCTGGTAGACGGCACTGAGAATGATCTCATGTCTCCTGTGGGGAGCAGGGGGTGGGAGAAGTGAATTCAATGCTATCTAGATGTGACATTCTCATCAGCAGGTGAAATACATTTCTGAGAGCAGAAATTTAAAATTTAGTTGGTTTCTACTTCAAGGAGTTGGCACATTCAATAATAAACAGATATCATCTTTATCTGGGAGATGCTGTTCATTAATTCAACAAACATTTTATTGAACACCAATTATATGGCAGGCATAATATTGTGCTCCAAGGCTGTAAAGCTAAATCATGTATAAACCCTGTCATCAAGGAGCTTATAGTCTAGACATGCATAAATAAATGATCACATTACAATTTGCTGAAAGAAAACTAGAGACAAGTACAAGAGCAAGAAGCACAAAGAAGGGGCTCCTCTCCTCTTTCTTGGGAAGTGTCAAGACGGATTTCTTGGCAGATGTGGACAACTAAGAATTTAAACAGCGTATAAGAACCAGTCCTAAGATTATGCCACAATTGCTAGTTTACTCCTGTTTCAAGGCTAGTGCTCTGCTGTTTGGAAGCTAGTGTGTGTCTTTATTATTCATCGGTTACAACTTCTATAGCCTGTGAACTTCATTTCTCAGCTGTAAGATTCTCATGTGAAACATCAGACTGGGTGAGGCCATCTCTTCTCCAGGCCTTGGCAGCATCCACTCTGTGGGGAAGTTACTGCCGTGGAGTCCTTATTCAGCAACCATACTGTATGCTTTTTTGCTGCTACTAAAAAACCAGGTTGGTTCCCTGCCCTCAGGAGCTTGGTGGCTCACACCAGAATGACCAGGAGGGAGAGGAGACATGAAGAAAAGATCATGTCAAACAAAAGACCAGCCAGCTGACTGTCGTTGGTCTCTTGTCCCCTGTCCTCTCCAGGCCATTGAGAGTGGGAAATGGAGAGGGGACAGGGAAGAGGGATAGATATTAGCAGTCAGATAGAAAGAGCTCCAAACTAAAAGAAACAAAAAAGTCATAAATCGTAGTCTATAAATAGATGTTATTTGCGTGTGAGTTGGGATATAAACCATAAGCAGTTGCTTAGGTCTCAACTGCAGCAATTAGATCCATGACCCTTGCTTTTCTCTAGAGGGACACCCATCATTTACTGATAATGAATTACGATAATTCTATTGTGGGGACAGTGCAGGCCATTAACTGGCAATTAAAAAGAATTAAATAAAACTGTTTCTAGATGATATTCTGTATAGTACAAAGATATTCTGTAAAGTACAAATTTATTATTGTTTTCTTTACTGAAAGCAACAGCATCAAAATTAAAAACAATTAAAAAACTACTTTAAAGTTCATATGGAACCAAAAAAGAGCCCGCATTGCCAAGTCAATCCTAAGCCAAAAGAACAAAGCTGGAGGCATCACGCTACCTGACTTTAAACTATACTACAAGGCTACAGTAACCAAAACAGCATGGTACTGGTACCACAACAGAAATTGTAAAATTTCTAACTATACAAATTGTATCCCTTTTAAGGTTTAATTTATCTTCAGATTCCCTGTTGTCAGACTTCATGAGATTTATGTTTCTTATGGTGTAAACATTTGAAATAAAATAGAAAGACTTGTGATAATTTTGGCTAACATGTGTTCCATATTGTTAACGTGATCATATCTAATGCTCATTAATTTGAGGAATGAGAAAATAAATTATGGTACTCCACACTACCACACTCAATAGGATGTAGCTGTTATAAGTCATAGTTTGAAAGAATATTTAATCAGATGGGAAAATACTTACACTACTAAGTAAAAAAAAAAAGAATACTCATTATGCGTATAGCATGACTCTAAATTTATTTAAACATTCGTTAAAAAATTTGCAGGAACAATATGTCAAGTGATCACAGTGATCATCTATTTAGTAGTAGTATGACTGATTTTTTACTTTATTCTTTGCAATTTTTCAAAATTTCTTTTAAAACCATGCTTACCTTTTGCAATCAGAAATAACAACATATGATATGGATTAAGTAAAACTAACAAAACATAACACTACACATGTAGGCTGCTGTGCCTGTCATTCGCCAGCCTGTCATCAGGCCCCTTTGCCAACTGGCTTTTGATTAGGTTTGGCCAACCAGAAGCACTGGTGGGAACTGGAGAGTAAGGAGGAGAGAAGAAGCCGGAATATTTCTTTCCCCTCCCTGCTGTCAGCATCTTAGGCAGTGGCTACATCCCTCCCACAGCTCCAGCTTCTCCTGTAGCCCTCACTCCATAGTCCGAGATACCAGTGGGGTTCCATCTCCCACCAGGCAGCCCAGACTCCTGAGGGCTATCAAATCTCTTTCTCCCTTTCTCCCTCCAGCTTGGGGCAGGGAGAGGAAAGTGGTGTTAGGGTGAGGGATGGAGTGGGGTGTAGAACTGTCTTCCTGCTCTTGTTAATCTCTGGGTTGTCTCGCCATCCCATTTGGCATTTAACTCTAGTTGAATTAAATTGCTATCATGAGCCAATGCCAATGGATTAGTAGTCATTTCCTGAAGCACTGTGCTGAGAATTCTGAGTCCTCACACAGATGCCATACAGGACAGACTTGTGTGATTAAAGAGGACTGCTAAGGGTGAGAGAGTTTACAGTAGAGTCATGTATTTGCCAAACCTTCCCTAGATACATAGAGTAATATAGTGGAAAGATAACCTCAATGGGAATTTTATTTTCATTTCTATGCCCTTGCTCATTGTGTCCTTAGGAAAGCCACTCAACTTCTTTAGATTCCCAAGCCGGCTTATCATATTGGCCAACTGGACCACAGCTCATCTGAACACATGTGGTTGCATTGTACTCTGGCATCTAAAACATATCTGTGCAGCCAAGGGTATGGGTCAATTCCAACAAGAGTCTGTGTATGGCTGACCCTTGGAGTGGTAGAGGGTTGGGTCAGAGGGAGCTGTTAGTTATTATTTAATCTGGGTGAGGAAAAAGGAGACCTGTGTTCTAAAACATTTTCCATCCCTGTCAGCAACTGGAATTCTACCATTAGACAGTATTCCTCTAGGTTAACACATTGTCCATCTTGTAACCTCTGTTTCACAAATTCATGACTTAGTGTGAATTAGTTGACCTGACAGAGAGATCGGGGCAGGAAGTGACAAAATGGGAACTCCTTATTTTTGGAGGATAGGGCACCTTTTTATAGAGACTCTGCCTACTTGAAGGGAGTCTGTCAGTAAACAGAAGAAAGATGTGTTCAGAAGGTGGATGTGGGGATCTGACAAAAAAAAGTCAGTCCCTTTATTGAAGTACAGGTGATTCCCTGGGCCTGCTGTGCCTGTGGAGAATAGTTGAATAATGGCGTTGAGTTCATTAATCCGTCTCCTGGTAACACAAGAGGAAAATATTATAATTGGCTCAATTTTCTGCCTACATTTTCTAAACCAGATTCCTTTGACCTGCTGTAAATTTAATGTACAAAGACTAGTGATGATCTGGCCTCATTATTTTATAGTCACCCTCCTAATGCACAAGTTGCTTCTTGCTTTTAAAAAAAAAGGTACATAGAACATCTTATTCTTGAAGCTCCATCTTCCTTAAACATATTTCTTTTATATATGTTTCTAGTCTTCATTTAGCAAAGTCAGAAATTAGTTCATTGCTTGCTTATGACTTTTAGTTCTATTGATGAACACTGGTCTTGATACAATTACTACCGTAAAAGGAAAAGTCATTAAATCTTGTTTAAATGTTATTTATTTCTCCTTATTGTTACTGTAGTCTTAATATTTCATTTAATTCACCTGTCTGTTCAGAAAGTAACAAATAAAAGATCATGGCAAAGCATGATGAAAACATTAATACAAATTGCCTTAAAATATTTAGAGAGCAATTTGCAAAGAAGTTGATAAATTTCTAGCCAAATAAATAAATGTAAGTTGCTTTCAAACAACTTTTGAAAGATTAATAAATTTTTGGAGCGCAATTTGCAAAGAAAAGTGTTAAAATCTTAGCAAAAAAATTAAAACTGTTGTTTTAATTAAAAGTTGTTCCCGATACTTATTGAAAGATTAAAATATTTATTTTAAAAGCTCCATTAGCATTTCTTTATCTAATGTATATTCTTACGTCATGTATAAAATGATAAAATGAAGAAATGATAGATTTTTCACAATAATGCAAACAAATTGGTCTGTATAATGGCTCAGGTGTTTTTCCCCCCAGTTAAATGATGGTTGACTTTATGTTGAATCTGTTTCCATAAACTATAACTCAGAATTGACTTTTAGAAGAGTTCACATTGCACGTGTCTTCCTTTTTTTCAACTTTGTCTCTGTATAAGTAGATGGAATTAAGCTGTTATCTATTGGTGTAAATTGAGGGGTCCAAGAATTTCTCTGGCTCCAAACATCTCTTCAACAGCTTGTCTCAAGGCCTGGAATCCCACACTGAAGAAGTTTTGTATAATGAAAGTTGCCTGTGAAAATGCAATCATTTATGGGTTTTAAGACCTAAAACCATAAAAACCCTAGAAGAAAACCTAGGCAATACCATTCAGGACATAGGCGTGGGCAAGGACTTCATGTCTAAAACACCAAAGCAATGGCAACAAAAGCCAAAATTGACAAATGGGATCTAATTAAACTAAAGAGCTTCTGCACAGCAAAAGAAACTACCATCAGAGTGAGCAGGCAACCTACAAAATGGGAGAAAATTTTCGCAACCTACTCATCTGACAAAGGGCTAGTATCCAGAATCTACAATGAACTCAAACAAATTTACAAGAAAAAAACAGACAACCCCATCAAAAAGTGGGTGAAGGATATGAACAGACACTTCTCAAAAGAAGGCATTTATGCAGCCAAAAAACACATGAAAAAATGCTCATCATCACTGGTCATCAGAGAAATGCAAATCGAAACCACAATGAGATACCATCTCACACCAGTTAGAATGGCCATCATTAAAAATCAGGAAACAACAGGTGCTGGAGAGGATGTGGAGAAATAAGAACACTTTTACACTGTTGGTGGGACTGTAAACTAGTTCAACCATTGTGGAAGTCAGTGTGGCGATTCCTCAGGGATCTAGAACTAGAAATACCATTTGACCCAGCCATCCCATTACTGGGTATATACCCAAAGGACTGTAAATCATGCTGCTATAAGGACACACACACACGTATGTTTATTGCGGCACCGTTCACAATAGCAAAGACTTGGAACCAACCCAAATGTTCAACAACGATAGACTGGATTAAGAAAATGTGGCACATATACACCATGGAATACTATGCAGCCATAAAAAATGATGAGTTCATGTCCTTTGTAGGGACATGGATGAAACTGGAAACCATCATTCTCAGTAAACTATCGCAAGGACAAAAAACCAAACACTGCGTGTTCTCACTCATAGGTGGGAATTGAGCAATGAGAACTCATGGACACAGGAAGGGGAGCATCGCACTCTGGGGACTGTTGTGGGGTGGAGGGAGGGGGGAGGGACAACACTGGGAGAAATACCTAGTGCTGGATGACGAGTTAATGGGTGCAGCAAACCAACACGGCACATGGATACATATGTAGCAAACCTGCACATTGTGCACATGTACCCTAAAACCTAAAGTATAATAATAATAATAAAAAGAAAATGCAATCATTTCAGAAGGGCTAACACCTAATAAGGACTTGGTTTTTCAATGGTGGTACCAAGGCTTTTGGGTGTAGAACACACTATATGTATCTGTAGAAAAGCAGGGCAGAAATACTGGAGACCATGAGGGAGAGATGGAAGGAGAACTGGGCAGGTCCAACAGGCAAATGGGAGTGAGCTAGAAACATTCTCAAGTCTCTGGCTATTAACTCTCTACTCAGCACTATTGCCTCTTTGAGGATCCCTTAGAATATTTGATTACTTCCATTTTCTTTCCTGGAACTTATCTGAGTGACCTTCCCCCCATCCCTAGTTGATTGATTTTAATGTCTTTCTTGTATTATTTTCCAAATTATTCTATGAGTTTAAATCTCATCTTC
Source organism: Symphalangus syndactylus (assembly GCF_028878055.3). Classification (NCBI taxonomy): domain Eukaryota; kingdom Metazoa; phylum Chordata; class Mammalia; order Primates; family Hylobatidae; genus Symphalangus; species Symphalangus syndactylus. Next base: position 72,210,277 of record NC_072431.2, read on the forward strand.
TCCACTAGAATATGAACTTTTTAGACAGATGCTGCTTTTTTTTGGTATTTTCATAAACTCTAGGGCAATGCGGGGCATGCAATAGGTATTTACTAATATATATTGAATTGAATTTCTTCTAGCACTTAAAGAAAAGTTTAAAATGCTTGATATTCACAAATGGCTTTACAGGACACAATAAGGAATGCCTGAATTTATTAACAGTAGAATCCCTATGTATACTAAATAAATCTTCAGCTGTGACTAGTGTAAAAAATACCATTGATCCTCTATTTCTAACTGCAGAGAGAGCGAAAATGAAAGTTTGAGAGATGGCTGGCTGATGAGACGCCACCTGGGGAAGTGACAAGTTATGAGCCTTCTCAGGGGTGATGAGCACTATCTGCCTGACCATCCTGAGGGCTCCTCTTGCTCTCAATTAAGCCTGTGAGGATTCTTTTATCTTTATGGCAAATCCAACAACTGTCTCTATAATTTTGACGACCTCTTTGTTTTCATTAGTTGTGGAGGAAATAGCCTAGAATTTGGAATAAGATCTGAGTTCAATTGCCAGGATTGCTACTTACTAGCTCTGTGATGCTGGACCAGTTATTTACTCATCTGAGCCATTTTCTTAAATGGGTATAATAATAGTACTGCTGTGCTTTTTAAGTGTAATATGCTCCACAAAAGTTTGTTGCAGTTATGTGTTAATATGATGCTGAAAACACCTATTAGGTAGTACAGGTTGGGCATCCCTAACTTGAAAATCCAAAATCTGAAATGCTCCCAAATCCGAAACTTTTTGAGGAATAACATGACCCTACAAGTGGAACATTCCACACCTGACCTCATGTGATAGGTTGCAGTCAAAATGCTGCTGCACAACACACAGCATCTCCAAGGGAAAAATGACGTTCCCAGCCCCCTTCAGCTGCTGTTGTTTTGCAGCCGGTGCAGGTGTTCTGGTGATGTTACTGGGCTGCTTAGTTGCCCTGAACACATTATTTTTCACTGTGTTAGTTGTATTAATGGTCATATTTTTTACTGCTAAGTACTGTTGTGTGAATAAGTGTAAGAAAGTGATTGTTTATTGGTTGGATGTAAATATACAGTCAGGAATGATGGTGATGCCAAACAACCACATGGGTGGCTGAGAGAGTGATGCCTTTACTTTCTGATGGTTTGATTTACAAAAACTTTGTCTCATGCATAAAATTATTTAAAATATTACATAAAACTACTTTCAGGTTATGTGTATAAGGTGTAAACAAGACATAATGAATTTTGTGTTTAGACCTTGGTCTCTTCTCCAGGATCTCTCATTGTGCATATACAAACAGTGCAAAATCCAAAGAAATCTGAAATCTGAACCACTTCTGGTCCCAAGCATTTTGGATAAGGGATACTAAACCTGCAATCTAAAATATCTTTTATAACAGAATATGGACAAACATTTTTAAAATGGCAATTTTAAGTATAATCAGAAACCAGGATGAAAAAGTTAACATCCTATAGTTGTTAAAACTAGCAAAACTCACATGTGAAAATAATCAGGATAGCAAATATAACAAGTAGTTATAGGGCTTGTGTGCACCAATTATGAATCCATTTTGTCAAGTCCCTAGAAAACAAATAATAAGTTCTTATTCTCCAGGTAAAACATTAGGCTCTACTTGAGAGGAGGAAATTATTTGAATTAGGTGGGAGATGTGGTGCCCAGGCAGGTGGTACTGGGAGGCAGATGTCTCTCAGTTTGGTCTATATAGGCTGGTCTACAGCCCACTACCTATGACTCCCTGCATCTTCTGGTGATCAGATAAAGTCTCTCTTTTGCCCAAGTGAGTGAAAGAATCTCTTTCACCTGCCTAAACAGGTCAGCTTTTTAGGATAATTCTTATTGCTGGAAAATAAAATGTTGCATTGCAGTTTCAAATCTTACCCGGGCCCTACCCTTAGAATTCTGAGTTAATGGGTCTGGGGTGAAACTGCATATCAGGAGTTTTTAAAGCTCCCCAGGTGATTCTAATATGCAGCTAAAACTGAGAGTCATTGCTCTAAAAGCTCACTGACCCAGCAGTAAGCATTGGCCTAGGTCTTAGGATGTTGAGATTTGCAACTGAGATGTTACCTAATGCATGATGAAAATAACCCTAGAATCTTCTTTAATTATCTTAAGCAAATATTTCCAAAATTGCATTTCATTAAGCAAAATGCTACAGGGAAAGGATTCATTTAGGGAGCTTTGAATGTAGTTTCCTAAAATGTGGAAGGAAAAACAAAAAGGAGCCCCTACCTTATTGTAATGAATACAGTGAGGATGTTGCCAATCAGCCCTATTGAACAGATAATCCAAACCATGGAAGAGAGGATGACTGTATCTACAACACTGGCAGTTTGATAAGCAAACTCTTTATTCCAGGATTTGTTTAAAAGTTTGGCAGAGGTGTTCCAACAAGATGAGTGAAATGGATTCACTGTTCATGGACTTCCAGGGATTAAAGCTGTGAAGTAACAGGAAGTGATTTATTTAGTGAACATTCCCTCAATATAACTTCCTTTACCTAATTCAAATAATATTTATTGGAACCTCTTTTTTTTAAACCAAGATTCCATGGAACACAGGATTCCAGGGTGAGTATGATTGGTCCCTATTCATAATAATCTCACAGATTACCATAAGAGATAGGTAAACAGCAAGTTACAGAACAACATGAGAAGCACCATTTAATCTTTGTATCTTACCACTTCTTACTGTACTATATTCTTTGAGCATAGTCGATATTTATTTAGTATATACTGGTCCTGGTTGTTTACAGATCGCATCTATTCTTATTGGCCCGTTGGTCTGTTCATATTGGCTAGTATTCTTTTAACACTTAGGTTGTTAAATATATCCTCTCTGTCTGCTATAAAATACATAGGGTCTACTGAACTTGGTTGTTTATAAATGGAATGGGTAAGACTTCCTGATGTGATTACTGGACTATCTTGAAGCATGAGGAAGAGTTAGCTCAGCAAAGTACAGCTGTGGGAAGGGAAAAGTGTTGTAGCCAGCAGAGACACCATGTGCAAAGAAGCATTCAAGGAGAAATGCTCACTGCCAAAAAATAAACAAGTAAATAAAGCCAAATAGAACTGGAAAATTATTTGCTTGATCAACTGTTTTGATAAAAAACATTTTAAAAATGTCATCTAAGTCTGGTATTTGGTAACGATAAATTGGATTACTCAGATTAATCTTCCCACTGAAAATAAAATATGCTGGACAAAATATATGTGTGTGTATTTATATTTATGTGTGTTTGTGTGGGTGTACAGAGCAACTTAAAAATATTCAAGATCTGAAAAATCAGTAGGCCTTCCCTGGCTGGGCTTTGAATGAGATCTTGAAAGGGGAGTGGAATATTGAAGCACCAATGCTATCTTGATTTAGAAGGCACTTGTGGATGATATAACATCTGAAGTCTGATTGCATGTCTGGAAGAAGGCCAGAGAAAAATCAGGGTCTAGGGCCTACTGAGGCTGGGGAATCTTATAGGAGATACCCTCCTCTGAGCTGGAGCCTCAGGGGCTTCATGATTACATGTATTATATCTAGCCAGATTAAGAAAGTTCCCTTCCATTCCCAGTTCATCAAGCATTTTTCATCATCAGTAGATTTTTAGTTTAATATTAAGGATCATTTTCCATCAATTGAGAGTGATGTGATTTTTAAAAAAATGTTCATCTTCATTTGGTTCTTTTTCATGTCTGTCATGTTACTTTGATAATTGCATCTCCCCTGAAGAAAACTTTAATCATGAAATGCTGAACATTTCCCTTTCAAAACATGAAAGAGTGTCCACTATCACCACTTGTCTTCAATATTGGACTTCTCTAGTACAATGGGGGAAGAAAAAAATAGGATGTATGAGACTTGGAGAGTAAGAAAGTCTCAGGGTTATTATTATGTAGCTATAAGAGAATTTAGTAAGTTTGCTGGATATAAAAACAAGCAAAAACTTAATTATATTTCCATATATTTTCTACAAACCATTAGTAAAAGAAAGTTTAAAAGAGTTAACATTTAATTGTTAAAAATATATATACCTAATGCTCAACCCAGCAAAAATATGTAAGAACTCTACTGGAAAAATTATAACATTTAACTGATGTTAAAGAAAATTTGTAAATGGAGAAAAATACCAAGTTAATGAATTTGAAGGCTCATTATTCTATAGATGTCAATTTTCCCCAGATCGACTTATAGATTCAATGCAATTCCAATAAAATTCCAAGTTTTATTGTCTGTGAAAGATAACATACTACTTCTGAAATTTAAACATAAAAGGCTAAGTATAGCAAATAAACTTTTGAAAAAAGAGAACCAGATAGAAGGACTGGATTTATTTGATACTAAGACAAATTATAAAGAAACAGTAATCTACACAGTGTGCTATTTGAATAAGGATAGACAAATAGATCAAGTGAACATTAAAAAGAGCCCCCAAACACACCCACACATATATATTACACTTGATATATGAAAGATGTCACTTTACAGAAGTGAGGAAAGAATGGATGCTTCCATGAATGGTGCTGGGACAACTGCCTATCTAAATAGGAAAAAAAATCTCACTTCTATAAATATATATTATACATACACATATACACGAATTCATATATGCTTACATACATTTATATGCACATTGATTTAAAATCTATACATACATAAAAATAACTCCATGTGGCTTAAAAACAAATGTAAAAGGCTTTTAGAAGTGAATGTATAATATCTTTATGTCCTTGGAGTAAAAAATTCCATAAACAAGACACAGAAAACACAGATGTTTAATAAAAACCTGAAAAATTTGATTACAATGAAAAAAAATCTGTTCATTAAAAGACACCATTAAGATGGTAAAATAGGAAATCTCAGACCCTCTTTCTCCCATGGTAACACTGATTCAACTGCCATACATGGAACAATTCCCTTTGTGAGAAATCCAGAAACCAGTTAAGAAACTTTTGCATCCAAGGCAAATGGGAAAACAGCTACATCAAAGCCAACAGAAGAACCTGTGGCACCCTCTTGCCATAGTCTGTCTCTCTGGCACAGTGCCATGTGACTGGGGGAAACTTCCAGCTCCTGGCTTCTCCCTGGGGAGAGAGAGAAAACTAGAGCATGTTCATTTTCCTGACTTTCAAGGGGCTTCTTTGGGGACAGGCTTTTGTCTCATCTATCTCAGTGTATTGGCAGGAAATTTCATAATCTAGATACCTGGGGGCTCCTTAGAACAAAAGAGCTGGGAAGCGTGCTGCTGCTCCAGAGGACCTGTGGTATAGCTGACAGAGATCAATGCTGCTTGGCAGTCTCTTCCTTAGGAGGAGAGAAGAGTGGAGCATATACGCAGTGTTCTGGCTTTTGGGGGGGGGTTTCCAGAGGTACTGGTTTCTATATAGTCCAAATTGGGGCACTGATGAGACCTCATGTACTCTAGATGCCTGGAAGGCCACTTGGAACAGAAAAAAGAGTCAGGTGGCATGCTGCTATTTTGGAGAACCTGTGGTACAAAAGATAGATACCAACGGATAAAGAAATTATGAGTTCCAAGAAAAAAGAAATTTGTAAATCTCTCTAATTAGGAACCTAGACACAGATGTCTAGAGGAGACACGTCCACAGAAAATGTTTGAGATGTTCCCTGAATCTGTAGCTATGCTGCTTGGTGAAGATGTTTCCCTTCTGGAGCCAGTCTACAAAGTCTGGGAGAGGTAGCTATATTGTTAAAATGTGTAAATACCAATGAAAAGTTACAAGGAACACAAAGAAGCAGAGAAAATTGGCCCAATCAAATGAGCCAAGTAAATTTTCAGAAATTGATACTAAAGACACAGTTAGATACTAATTACCTGACAAATAATTCCAAATAACCACCATAGAGGTGATTGATAAACTCATTAAAACAATGCAGGAACAAAATGAGAATTTCAGCAAAGGGATAGAAAATATGAAAAAGAACCAAACAGATTTTGGAGCTGAGAAATGCAACAATTGAAATGAAAAATTCACTATAAAGTTTCAACAGCAGACTTGATCAAGCAAGAGAGAGAATCAGAAAATTTGAACACAACTAATTTGAAATAAACTAGGCAGAGGAGCAAAAAGACACAATAATAATAATAATAAGTTAAAAAAAAAAGCCTAAAAGACTATTGGACACCATTGAAAGGATCCATATACTTGTTATGAGAATCTCAGAAAAACAAGACAAAGAAAGGAACAGAAAGCTTATTTAAAGAAATAATTGCTGAAATCCTCCTAAATCTGGGAAGGGAAATGAACATCCAGATTCAAGAAGACCAGCCTACCTCAAATAGGCTACATCAAAAGAAGTCCACAAAGACAAGAGAAAACTTTGAAAGCAGCAAGAGAAAAATGATTCACCATATACAAGGGACTTCCAATACATCTGTTAGCAGATTTCTCAGCAGAAATCTTGAAAGCCAGGAAAGAGTGGGATGATATAGTCAAAGTGCTGAAAGAAAAAAAAAAAAACTGTCGACCAAGAATACTATGTCCAGCAAAAATATTCTTTGAAAATTAAAGAGAGATAAAGACTTTCTGAGATGACAAAAGCTCTTCAAGGACAACTACAAACCACTGCTCAACAAAATAAAAGAGGACACAAACAAATGGAAGAACATTCCATGCTCATGGATAGGAAGAATCAATATCGTGAAAATGGCCATACTGCCCAAGGTAATTTATAGATTCAATGCCATCCCCATCAAGCTACCAATGACTTTCTGCACAGAATTGGAAAAAACTACTTTAAAGTTCATATGGAACCAAAAAAAACCCCACATAGCCAAGACAATCCTAAGCAAAAAGAACAAAGCTGGAGCATGAAATCATGCTACCTGATTTCAAACTATACTACAAGGCTACAGTAACCAAAACACCATGGTACTGGTCCAAAATAGATATATAGAGAATGGAACAGAACAGAGGCCAGAGAAATAACACCACACAGCTATAACCATCTGATCTATGACAAACCTGACAAAAACAAGCAAAGGAGAAAGTATTCTCTATTTAATAAATGGTGTTGGGAAAACTGGCTAGCCATATGCAGAAAACTGAAACTGGACCCCTTCCTTACAACTTATACAAAAATTAACTCAAGATGGATTAAAGACTTAGACATAAGATCTAAAACCATAAAAACCCTAGAAGAAAACCTAGGCGATACCATTCAGGACATAAACATGGGCAAAGACTTCATGACTAAAACACCAAAAGCAATGGCAACAAAAGCCAAAATTGACAAATGGAATCTAATTAAACTAAAGAGCTTCTGCACAGCCAAAGAAACTATCAGCAGAGTGAACAGGCAACCTACAGAATGGGAGAAAATTTTTGCAATCTACCCATCTGACAAAGGGCTAATATACAGAATCTACAAAGAACTCAAACAAATTTACAAGAAAAAAACAACAACCCCATCAAAAAGTGGGCAAAGGATATGAACAGACACTTCTCAAAAGAAGAAGAAAAAAGTGTTTTAGGAATGCTTTTTTTTTTTAAGTATGTGTCAGGAACGCTCTTACACTTTTGGTGGCAGTGTAAATTCGTTCAACCATTGTGGAAGACAGCGTGGTGATTCCTCAAAGATCTAGAACTAGGCCAGGCGCGGTGGCTCACGCTTGTAATCCCAGCACTTTGGGAGGCCAAGGCAGGCAGATCATGAGGTCAGGAGATCGAGACCACGGTGAAACCCCGTCTCTACTAAAAATACACAAAAAAAAAATTAGCCGGGGGTGGTGGCAGGCGCCTGTAGTCCCAGCTACTCAGAGAGGCTGAGGCAGGAGAATGGCGTGAACCTGGGAGGCGGAGCTTGCAGTGAGCCGAGATTGAGCCACTGCACTCCAGCCTGGGTGAAAAAGCGAGACTCCGTCTCAAAAAAAAAAAAATACCATTTGACCCAGCGATCCCATTACTGGGTATATACCCAAAGGATTATAAATCAGGCTACTATAAAGACACATGCACACATATGTTTATTGCGGCACTATTCACAATAGCAAAGACTTGGAACCAACCCAAATGTCCATCAAGGATAGACTGGATTAAGAAATGTGGCACATATACAGCATGGCATACTATGCAGTCATAAAAAAGGTAAATTCATGTCCTTTGCAGGGACATGAATGAAGCCGGAAACCATCATTCTCAGTAAGCTATCACAAGGACAGAAAACAAAACACTGCATGTTCTCACTCATAGGTGGGAGTTGAACAACGACAACACATAGACTCAGGGTGGGGGACATCACACACCTGGGCCTATTAGGGGGTGGGGGCTGGGGGAGGGATAGCATTAGGAGAAATATCTAATGTAAATGTCGAGTTGATGGGTGCAGCAAATCAACATGGCACATGTATGCCTATGTAACAAACCTGCACATTGTGCACATGTACCCTAGAACTTAAATTATAATAATAAAAAAAGGAATACGAAAATCATGTCAAATATCTTTTCCAACCACAATGGGATGAAATCTATGACAGCAAAACTAGCACGAATTTATTTTTCCTTCTTCACAATTTCACAGATAGATTTTTTCTCGTGGTATATTATATCAAACTCAGCATATGGATTTTTAAAATTCCTTTATTAAGTAAAAATATTTTACCTTTTCACTTAAAGCACTTTATAGCTTTGCTTTGGCATATCCAAATTGCCAGCATTACTAGTCTTGTGCTTTGGGTCTGTTATTAAGTAAAATAAGGGTTACTTGGACACAAGCACTGCCACACTGTGACAGTCAGTCTGATAACTGAGACAGCTACTAAGTGACTGCAGGCAGATAGCATATGCAACCAGGATATGGTAGACAAAAGGATTAATCATGTCTTGGGAGAAATGAAGTCAGATAGCATGAAATTTCACCATGTCCCACTAATGGTGCACAATTTAAAACTTATGTATTTTTTATTTTGGAAATTTCTATTTACTAGTTTCTAACTGTGGTTGACCACAGGTAACTAAATCTTGAAAAGTGAAACCACAGATAAGAAGGACTAGCGTATGCTCAACTGATCTTCAACAAGGGTGCCAAAGTACACAATGGGGAGAGCATAGACTTTTCAACAAATGACGTTGAAAAATCTGTATATCTACATGCAAAGGAATGAAATTGGACCCTTATCTTTCACCACACACAAAAATTAACTCAAAATAGGTTAAATACTCACGCCTGTAATCCCAGCACTTTGGGAGGCCGAAGCGGGTGGATCACGAGGTCAAGAGATTGAGACCATCCTGACTAACATGGTGAAACCCCATCTCTACTAAAAATGCAAAAAAAATTAGCCGGGCGTGGTGGCAGTCACCTGTGGTCCCAGCTGCTTGGGAGGCTGAGGCGGGAGAATAGCGTGAACCCAGGAGGCGGAGCTTGCAGTGTGCCGAGATTGTGCCACTGCACTCCAGCCTGGGCGACAGAGCAACACTCCGTCTCAAAAAAAAAAAAAATGGTAAAACTCCTAGAAGAAAACACAGGGGAAATCTTCATGACATTGGTTTTGAAAATGATTTCTTTGGTATATGTCAAAAACACAGATAACAAAAGCAAAAATAGACAATGAGTCTACATCGAACTAAAAAGCTTCTGAACAGCAAGGGAAACAACAGAGTCTAAATACATCCTACAGACTGTGAGCAAAATTTGCAAACCACAATTCTGATAAATGGTTAATATCCAAAATATAGAAGGAACTCCTATAACATTATATTGATAGCAAATAAGCAAATAACTCGATTTAAAAAATGGGCAAGTAACCTGAACAGACATTTATCCAAAGAAGACATTGAAATGGCCAACAGATATATGAAAAGATGCTCAATGTCACTAATCAGGGAAATGCAAATCAAAACCACAATGAGAGATCACCTCATCCCTGTTAGGATGGCCATTACTAACAAACAATAAAAACATACAAATGACAATAAAAACAAACAAGTGACAAAACAAAAAAACCCCAGAAAATAAGTATTGAGGATGTGGAAAAATTGGAACTCTTGTGTACTGTTGGTAGGAATGTAAAGCAGTGTAGCCACTATGGAAAACAGTGTGTAGGTTCCTCAAGCCAACAGGTAGAAACCACCTTAATGAACACTGATAGATGAATGTATAAAAAACGTTTACACATACAATGGAATATTATTCAGCCATAAAATTAAGGGAATTCTGTCATATGCCACAATATGAATGAACCTTGAGGGCATGACACTAAGTGAAATAAGTCAGTCACAGAAGGAAAGATACTATATGATTTCACTTGCATGAAGCATCTAAATTAAACAAACTTATTGAAGCCAAAAGTAGAATGGTAACTGCCAGGAGCTGGAGGATGAGGAAATGGAGAATTGTTGAATGAGTATAAAATTTCAGTCATGCAAGGTGAAAACAGTTTAGGTATTTGCTGTAAAATATTGTGTTTATAGTTCATAATACTGTACTGTTCCTTTATCAATTTGTTTGGGGTTGGATATCATGTTATATGTTTTCTTTTTAATCATAATAAGAAATGCATGTAGAGGACAAAAATGAATGTTTGAGAAATGATGCAGAGTTTACTGGTTGATGTTCTCGGTGAAATATTCCATTAAATTGGCAGTATACATGGATATATCACTCTGGAAAACAAGGAGGTATTATTAAAGTTGAATAGATACATATTGTTGCCTGACCCAGAATCTTCCCCTTAGGTGGGATACACCTAAGGATACACATGTTTATTTGTACCAGGATATGTGCTCCAGAATGTTCACAGAAGTATTCATTTAAAATGCCTTAAACTGATTGTATTAGCCTGTTATCACAGTTATATGAAGAAATGCCCAAGACTGGGTAATTTATAAAGGAAAGAGGTTTAGTTGACTCACAATTCTGCATTTCTGGGGAAGCCTCAGGACTTACGATCATGGTAGAAGGCAAAGGAGAAGCAGGCACCTCCTTCACAGGGTGGCAGGATGGAGTGAGCACAAGCAGGAGAAATGCCACATACTTATAAAACCATCAGACCTTGTGAGACTCACTCACTGTCATGAGAACAGCATGGGGGAGGCCGGGCGCGGTGGCTCACGCTTGTAATCCCAGCACTTTGGGAGGCCGAGGCGGGTGGATGACGAAGTCAGGAGATCGAGACCACGGTGAAACTCTGTCTCTACTAAAAATACAAAAAAAAAAAAAAAAAATTAGCCGGGCGTAGTGGCGGGCGCCTGTAGTCCCAGCTACTCGGAGAGGCTGAGGCAGGAGAATGGCGTGAACTCAGGAGGCGGAGCTTGCAGTGAGCCGAAATTGCGACACTGCACTCCAGCCTGGGCAACAGAGCGAGACTCCGTCTCAAAAAAAAAAAAAAAAAAAAAAAAAAAGAACAGCATGGGGGAAGCTGCCCCCATGATCCAATTACTTCCACCCTTGTTCTGGCCCTTGACACATGGGGATTATGGAGATTACAATTCAAGATGAGATTTTGGATGGGATACAGCCAAACTATATAACTGAAATTAACCAAATGCCCATTTATAATGGAATGGATAAGTAGATTGTGATATGTTCACACAATGAAATACTATATAGCACTGGATGGGAACAGACTCTAGGTACACACAATAACATGGATGGATCTAAAATCATAAGGAAGGGCAAAAAGTGGAAATTCATATGTATGATTCCATTTTTATAGAATTAAAAAAACAAGACAAAGCGAATCTATATTACTAGGGATACATATAATGATGGTAAAAATATAAAGAAAAGCAAAGAAGTGATAACTGCAAATGTCAGATTGTTGGCCACCTCTGAAGAGAGAGTAAATTGTGACTGGTAAGTGATTCAGAGGGACCCTGATGAGCCAACAATGTCCTGGCTTTCTTGTCCTTGATAGCCAGTGTTTTATCTATGGTTCTGCAGGTTATAATAACAGTAAAAATATTGTTAAAAAACAGTCTAACGTCTGACCATATGGTTCCAAGGCAATAATCTAACTCTCTGTTTCTTCTTTATTAATGCTTATCTTAGTCTTAATTTTCTGCCACTGCTCTCTTTTACTTTCCAATTTGATTATTTCAAATTTTAAAAATCAGCTAATATGATGTCAACTTTGATTGTGGTTCTGTTATACGAAAATTTAACCCCAAAGTGTTTACAAAAATGTAGCAAAAGAGCTATTTTCAGGCAACACAGATAAATGTGACTGACTGGCTGAACTCATTGAAGAAATTCGTATGGTGAAACATTCAGTTAGTTACCTCATGTTGTCTTAAAAATAACTGATGTGGCTCTTTTAAAAGTCAAAATGATTAATTTATTTTAATTTTCATTTCATTGTTTAATGAAATACTCATGTTTAAGAAAGATTTGGCATACACAAAAATCTATGTTTTATAATTATAAAATGTAAGAGAACCAGAGAATGTTAACTTTTATGACACTTGTTTTTTAAGCACTTCTATAAGTTTAAAAAAGAAAATATGGATCATATATGCAAATGAATAGGTTTGGGAGGCATATCCATTTTTGAAAATGATGACTCAAGTTAAAGCCATAGGCAAACTTTTTCCAATGAATTATGTATAGCAAATTTTATGATCTCACAAATCATTTATGAATTTCAATATCTCTTCTCCAAATATAATCTACAGGAAGATAGCTCCCCACATGTGTTTCTAAGACTAACGGCTTCATGTCATAAGATTTGGGATTATAATATATTTGGCTACGTATTAATTCTTTGAATGCTTAACCAAAAAGAATTGCAGTCAGAAGACTTATTTGTTATTGACAACTCCCAGGCAAATGAAATCTCAGCCCAAAGCTTTGTAGCCTCACCCTTCCACCTCTCTATACAACTTGCTTTATTTATTTTCCAGCTCTCAAGTCCTTTGAGGAAGATGGGAGCTTCAAAGAGTAGGAAAGAAAGAAATATGTTAAATAATACTGTGTGAGGAAAGGACTTTGAAAGTAAACTATAACCTTTTTATCCTTGAATACCTGAAAAAGTAAGAGCTCTTTTACCTTAGCTGTCACTGTTTTTCTTTGGTGTCAATTAAAACTTCATGTTTACCATCTCCTGTAAATGTTGGAATTTGAAGTAAAGGCAAATTGGTGTATCAATGGAAATTCATCATAAATAGAATTGTGTAAATCCTCGTCATATTTGTAAGAAATTCGATGCTTTACTAACTTAATATAATTTCAAATTGAGAAACTCACCAAATCAAATAATAAATCCATGTCAAGAAAAATAACCTACTTGTCTTTCATCTTGTTTTGTGAACTGTGGCAGGTAGCAGCCTGCCTTCCCTCCAGGTGTATGGCCACTAAACTTGAAGAGTGAATGCCCAGCAGTATTTGGTACTTCACAGGTTCAGTAAGTACCGTATTCTTATCTTTGTGTTTTTAATAGAATGTTTCATTACTTAAATATACAGAAACAAAATATTAATTCACTGATGTTGTTAAATATCAGCTATTGAAAACGTTTAAGCATTAGTATTTAAATTATATTCATAATTTTAATTATTGCTAATATTTAATCAAAAGGTTATTTTAAAGAATCTTTTGTATAAAGAATCTCTCAATTCTTCAGTATGATTCATTATATCTAGGGGCCATTTTTATCGAGGAAAACTCCCTGTAATTTTATAATGAAAGCCAATGCTAAATAAGATTAACTGCATAAAAACTCCTTTGCAAAAACCCCCTTGCCCTGTCTCTCCATCTGTGCTCATGTGGTACCTTTGGGTTGAACCCATCCACCCTGAATATTAAAGAAAGAAGTAATTTTTTTCTTGATACTTTTCTAAGTATAAACCTTTTTCTCGTTCCTTAAATTTCAAGTTTTGACACTTACTTGAAATATGACCCCAGAAAACAGGTCTTAAACAGTTGAGTCTTTTGGTAGCAAGATTGTTTTTCTTTAAAAAAAAAGAGAGAGAAATTTATGCTTGTGAAGTTGGTGTTGAAAGAAGACTGACAGTGTCAGCTTAATGTATTCCGATTCACGTCGTTCATCTATATACACTGACATCTTCATACATACACAATTTATTCATGATGACTAGGACAAGGAAAAGGAGAAGTGCATTTAAAGAACATTAGGCTTTTTAAAGCAAAAAGACAGTGTTAAGAAGTCTGAAAAGTGATAAAAATATATGGCAAAGAGGAACATGATGCAGAGATGATATCAAAAGAACAGATGATGAGCTTACTTACATTGCAGTGATAGTTTTATAGTTTTGATTTTTTTTAACATAAACCCTAAAATAATTATCTTCAACTTATTTCAGTAAACAGTCATGATGATGAGATTAAGTGAACTGGTAAGCCAGCTTTTGGTTGCTTGTTTTGTTACTATGTTGAAGTTAAATACCAGGGGAAAAAATCATCTGGGGAAAAAAACCTACTGCTAATAACTAGGAAAACCACTGAAGACATTTCAGTAGCCGCAATGTGCAAAATAGCACAATTACATTTACCTGTCAGCAATCCCCCCTCCATACACACCTATGGATCCAAGTTTTATGCATTTATTCTCCAAGTTATGTCCCAACTAACTGGAGGATCTCATTTTTCACCTGATCCACCCATCTCCTTACATTCTATTCAACCTCTATTTGTGAAATCTGTATTTCAATGATCTCAAGGCATACTCTATTGTATGTCATTCATTCACTTAATACACATTATAGTGTCTATAGCAAAGAATTTGGTTTAGTAATCTCTCTTAGTCTCAGGTTCCCCATTGATAAAACAGTAATAATAATAGTATCTATCTCATAGTGAGGTTGGGTGATTAATGTGATAATCCAAAAACAGTATTGAGAATAATGTGTTCTAGTAAGTGTTCAATTAATATCAGTTATTACAATAATCATCGTGATCATCATTATGCACTAGATTTTGTTTACTGGGGGTATGGAACCCTGGGATGGAGAGGAGGTGGTAAGAACTGTAGGAATGAGTTGTGAACCAAGACAGGGCTGAGGTTAAGGCTCTCAGTTTTTAGTCCTTAATCTACAGGGAATGGGATTAGAAACACAGCACCAGCTTTTAGTTCAAAACACTTCAGACAGTGAAGAGAACCAGAGGAAAGTGGATCACTCCCATGATCCCATCTCTATATATTGATATTGTTTAGACAGCAGCTAGAATGACTGGATTTAGATATGGGGAAATTAGGCTTGGTCACCTCTCATAGCTAGAAAGCAAGCTAGGGGTCATTCCACCTCTCACTTCTCAGTTGACCACATATCTCTAAGTGACACGGAGAAGCTAGACAGAAAAGAATAATGGAGTTTATCCTAATGAGGAATACACCATCAGTTGGTGATCATGATGTAAAATTACAGTCATATTGGCTGGAAATGTATTTTAAACATACTCGCTACTTCGTTTCTGCCTCTTACCCACCTCCTTAGGATAAGTAGTGGCTAAACATTTAAATCAATGTAGCTTAAACAGCTGAACTTTATAATAATTCTTGACTGACAGAAAGGCACTTCACTTTTCAATCGCAAACATTCATAGCATCCTTCATTTGAATTATTTTACCAAGTGACTAGACAGAAATTTCTGTCCACTGGAATGATGCGGGAATTGAATCTCGCAGTTTGCGGGTGGGTATGCAGTCAGGAGCAGGTACAGGATTTGTGGATCTTTCAGCTTATACAACTAGGGGAAGGTCTTTAGGAAAAACACAAATTTACAAACACAAATTTAAGGGCAAAAAGGATACGACAGCACATCACAAATTTTAAAAAGTTAAAAATATCCCAAACATAAAATCCAGGAAAATAATATAGTATTTTGATTAACTGCCTAACAAACCTATATCTTTCTTCTACATGTTTGGGTTGCATAACCTTTAGTTATCTCTTCAAACGACAATGATAATATAACATCCATTTCACAGTTCGGAATCTATAGCCTTAGGAAACTATGTGATTTTTGCACAAGTCTCAACCTTTTTATGTCTGAGCATTTTCAGCCTATATGAAAACCAGCTGTAATCTGGTGGGCACCAATTATGTGCAGGGGCATCTCCAGATGGCATTAGTGTCCTAGGAGATGAAGCCATGGATGGTGACTGATGGTGCGAAGGAGCAGGACTGCTGTAGGCTCTAGTTGTGTAGCCACAATTGCGCCACAGCTCATCTCTCAAACCACCATCTATCTATGACTTTTGGTCAAGCTACTCCAGGTGTGGCTGCTGCAAGCTAGCCGCATCTGTCTACTTTCATGGAGCACCACCTGGGGTTTTTTTACAGCACTCCCCAGCTACCTCATGTTTGCCAATGCACCCACCTAACCTTCAGGCATCTTCAAAACCCTGTTTCTTACTTCAGTTCACCTTTGGACACCTGCTTTTGCACCGTCCCCATCCAGCCCTGCAAAGGGACTGCCTAAGCCTTGCTATAGTAAGGCCTGCTGACTAGGAACTAGGGTCTACTTCTCAAATTCCAGTTTTGCCTTTAAGAAATTGACATCCTTTGTTGACATTCTTGCGTCACACACTTGCTGGCCCCTTGCCACAGTTATTTCTTTGCCAGCAACTCATACATTCCATAGCATCAAAAGCAACCTTAGATGTATGGAGGCCAGAATGTCAATATTTACCTGACCTGCTGATTTTCTTTTGACTTCATTTTTATAACAAAGTTATATTTTAGTGAATTTGGTTTGGCATAAGTAAATACTTAGCTTTTGATTAGCAACTGGGGTCTGAGGTGCAGTCTGACATGTTATCCTACTCATTCATGAATCACCCTGAAAATGTGTGCATAAAAGTTAATTTTCTTCTGTTCAAGCAATATCTAACATTTTAATTAGCATGTTCAAAATCTCCTTTGACCTTGAACTGTATTAGCTGGAAGGGAAAGTTCTTTGAGGATTTGAAAACAAGTTAGGGAGCTCAGACTCAAGTTCTATGCCTTCTAAGACCTATTAGATTCTTAGGAAAACTCCAGCTCATCATTTTGCTAGAGAAGTTTTTACACATACTATATGGTTCAACCATGAATCACATTTCGAATGGTCATAATATTGAGCAATTGAATACTAATCTAATCAAATGTATTTTTTTAAAAACTCTACTGGGGGATAGGGCATTGGAAGTGGGGGCAGTAGAGTGAAAGAGTCCTGTAGGATTGCTCACTGGTGAGCCAGCACTTCTCTCCCCACAGGGTCTATCAGAACTGGTTTGCCACTCCCCTAGGCAGCTGGTATCAAGCTGCAAGGTGTTAGTCTCCACTGGCAACACTTTTATGTATGTAAAAGCCCTATTGTCACATTGCCTGCCCCACCCACCCAACCCCATATGCAAAGAAAGCAACAGGGGCTACAGAGGCATTTCTCTCCTAGAGTACAAACCTGGCCCAAGTACACCTCTCCATGTGATGCCAAGGGGCTGCAGGCTGGGGTCTCCATGTATTCTGCCAGTTCTTCTGCCTCTGAGTTCCAGCCTGCACTGCTTGATTCTTGTGACATTGCCTGAGCCCTTCTGCGAATACTTTCATTGTTGGGAGTCAATATATAGTGCCTAAAGCAAAAAACGTGGGACTATAAGCAATTGTTTACAGCTATTTAGAGGCATTGACATAAATGCCAACAATCAATCAGTGCCTTGGGGAAGAAGGAAATGAGAAGCTGGGGTGAAGGATTGCTATTTTTCATAACACATATTGTAGAACTATACAAAACCTTCATAAAGATAAAAACATGTTTTCAAAAAGGTTAAGCAAGTTGCTTTACTGTCATACTTCTCAAATGCTTAGGTAAGTAGAAAAATTCTAAGGGTGGAATAGCGTAAGCATTCCCCAATCTTACTTGATTCTAGAATCTTCAAAAAAATTATTTCTTAAAACAATTACTTACTAACATCTACAAAGGCAGAAATGTTATATCCCTGTATAGTAAAGTACACAACTTTATAAAAAGCAGAAAATACCAAGGTCTATAGGAAAGACATCATCTAGCACTTGCTGTGTGCCCACCTGCTCTTGTCCTGGGCATTGTGCTAGAGGTCATAGTGTGTGCTTGCTCATTTAATTAGCTTCTGATCATATCTGATGCTTTAATTTTGAGTCAGCCTCACAGCTCATTAATTCAAGAGAAATTCAGTGAGTGCCTACTATATGTCAGGCACTTCTGGGGAAATTACACAAAATACATGTGGTCCCTGACCTCACCAGACAGATTCCACAGTACTGAAGAAGAAAAAAAGAATGGCCTGCCTGCCTTTCTTTCTTTCTTTCTTTCTTTCTTTCTTTCTTTCTTTCTTTCTTTCTTTCTTTCTTTCTTTCTTTCTTCTTTCTCTTTCTTTCTTTCTCCCTTTCTCTCTTTCTCTCTCTTTTTCTCTCTTTCTCTTTCTTTTCTTTCTCTCTTTCTCTCTTTCTTTCTTTCTTTTTTCTTCCCTCCGTGGCCCAGGCTTGAGTATACCCGACTTCCTGCAGACTCCCTGCGTCCAGCTACCGTGATTCTCCTGCATCGGCCTGCGGGTTGCCTGGGATTGCGGGCGCGCGCCACCACCCCTGCCTGCTTTTTCTCCTTTGGCTGGAGGCGCGGTTTCGCCATGTTGGCCAGGCTGGTCTCCAGCTCCTGACCTCGAGTGGTCTGCCCGCCTCGGCCTCCCGAGGTGCTGGGACTGCAGACGGAGTCTCGCTCACTCGGTGCTCCATGTTGCCCGGGCTGGAGTGCCGTGGCGTGGTCTTGGCTCGCTGCAGCCTCCGCCTCCAAGCCGCCTGCCTTGGCCTCCCAGCGTGCTGGGATTGCAGCCTCTGCCCGGCCGCCGCCCCGTCTGGGAGGTGGGGAGCGTCTCTGCCTGGCCGCCCATCATCTGGGAGGTGAGGAGTGCCTCTGCCCCGCGGCCCATCGTCTGGGAAGTGAGGAGCGCCTCTGCCCGGCAGCCCCGTGTGCGAAGTGAGAAGCGCCTCTGCCCAGCCACCCATTATCTGGGAAGTGAGGAGCACCTCTGCCCGGCCACCCATCGTCTGGGATGTGAGGAGCGCCTCTGTCCGGCCGCCACCCTGTCTGGGAAGTGAGGAGCGCCTCTGCCTGGCCGCCCCGTCTGGGAAGTGAGGAGCGCCTCTGCCCGGCCGCCCCGTCTGGGAAGAAGTGAGGAGCGCCTCTGCCCAGCTGCCCATCGTCTGGGAAGTGAAGAGCGCCTCTGCCCGGCCGCCCCATCTGGGATGTGGGGAGCGCCTCTGCCCCGCCACTCCGTCTGGGAAGTAAGGAGCGCCTCTGCCTGGCCGCCCCATCTGGGATGTGGGGAGCGCCTCTGCCCCGCCACCCTGTCTGGGAAGTGAGGAGCACCTCTGCCCGGCCGCCCCGTCTGGGAAGTGGGGAGCGCCTCTGCCCGGCCGCCCCGTCTGGGATGTGGGGAGCACCTCTGCCCGGCCGCCCCGTTTGGGAGGTCTACCACGGAGGCCAGACACAATGTGGGGGCTGGACGTGGTGGCTCACGCCTATAGTCCCAGCACTCTGGGAGGCTGAGGCGGGTTGATCACTTGAGGCTAGGAGTTTGAGACCAGCCTGGCCAACATGGCAAAACATACGAAAAATACAACAGACAAACCAACCAACCAACCCAGCAACAACAACACAGGTCTACCCTGGAGTCATACTCTAATTTTTTCTATTTTCCTCCCTTTCTGATCCTTTATCCCACTTTCTTTTTCTTCCTCTTCCTTCTTCTTCTTTGTCAAATAGAGGATTGGGTTATTATCATTGATCCATACAAAGTCCCTCTCTCATTTATTTTCTTTAATTCCTACCCCCCATTTCTATTCCCCGTCTTCCCATGTGCAACCTTCCTAATATGTTTGATATGCATCTTTTTGTTTGTATGTATTTTTAGAAAATGCTTATTGTTTTGTGTGCAAAAAAATTAATAATAAAACTGGCATGTCTTCAAGAAAAAAAAGAAAAAGAGAATGGATATATACATATTCAGACAATCCATCACTGCACATCATTTTGCATTTCATTTATGGAATCCATTTTTGTAGGCTCTAAAGTAACTTTTACATTAGCTTTCAGCTGCTGCATGATTTGCTACAAGCCAGCTCAGCCCAGGTAGGTTAGAGCCAAACACTATTCTCTTAATTCAAGAGGCATGCCCATTTGCATCCTACATTCAGGGCTTCAAGGGTGGAGGGTATCTACAACTTCTTTAGTTCTCTGAAGTTTAGAAACCACTGCTATACAGTAACGTGACTGAGTTGATTTTATCATGAAAGCTCACAAAAGTAACAATGAGATCTCTTCAGGACATTTCAGCTTTAGCTTTTCCCAGTGGTGGGCTTGAGTCCTGTTTTCCTTAGACTTCAGTAATAGCTTAAGACATAAACTGATTTTACTGAACTCCTGAAACCTACTGAAAGGCAAGGACTCAAATTATAAAAACATCAAAATTCCTTTTTCTTTGTTAGAGTCTACTCAATTATTTTACCTACAAAAGTTACATTTGTTTACTTGAGCACATTTTTTAAATTAAAGCAAATATAATTAAAATAATCAGCTCATATAGTCCCTCATCTAAAAAGATCCATCCTGATGCATTTTCTTACAAGATAAAAAAAAGCCTTTCCCATATAGATGCTTGTCTTAATTTCTAACAAATTAAAAGAACAATGGCCTTGTGGGAAGCCACTGGTGGAAAAGCTGCAGGTACACACTGGGCCACTTTTCCAGGCCATGACTTACAGTGCACTTGATTTCCAGGGAGAAATGCATGCCTCATCACTGTGTTGTTAGAGGCTATGGACCACTTTATGACTGTGAGCATCTTCCTTTTGGATATAAGTACTGCAGAGAAACAAATCATTAGAGAGAAAGAGAAGCAGATGTGAGTTTTAATTGCTAAAACACACAAAAGACATAGACTGCTGGAGCTGTGCTTTTGCGGCATAGAGACCTGCTCTATCCCAGGAGCTAATAGAGTGCAGGGGCAGAGGCGCAGCTGGGACGTCAGCTGTCTGTCAGGTGGGGGAAGGGTGCAGAGCTATATGGATTCCTCAGCTAGGGGTCTCTAGGCACCCTTCTTATGCTACAGGAGAAGAACGTTTAGCAACTGAAAACAGCTACGCTGAAAAATATGCCTTTCAATATAGTTCTTTGGCCTTTCTCCATTGTTTAATGCTTCTAACATGTCATTTAATGTATTGATTTTCTTATTCAAACTACAGGTTAAGCATGTTCATCACAATCAGTGTTCATTTCTTCTTGGCTAAAATAACTCACCATATTTTTTAAATAATAAATGAAAATGATTTTTTTCACCTTTAATATTTGAAATCATTATAAATGTCTTGTGCCTTTTTCTAGGTTACACTTTAAAACAATCCTAGATAGCCAGGGTTGGGAATAAAATTACTGTGGAACTGCTTTACCATTTTTAAAAAGTCAGCACCAATTTTAATTTGACTACTTGCTAAACAATTACAGTTTACAATATCGTTATAGCTCTGGTTATAATAACATTCAGTTAAATCTTACTCCTCCAACAGGCATCACCATACCTATACTTCATATAAAGGTGGTGAGAAAGCCAAAAATGAGAAAAGACAAATAATTTTACCTTGATTGCCATAGAAGGATACCTAGGAAAATCTCTTTTGGGATACTATGCAAGGGACCCTAAAACAAATACCTCTTTGTTATAAAACTTATTTATTTGGTCAGTGAACTATGCCTTAAGTTGGATGAAGCCAGCAGACCTCAAATATAACCCAGCTAATGTAACTGGATTACAATGCAGCAGTTTGAATATAGTCATCAATGCCACGCTTAAAATATGAGTGACTTCCATCAACATAATATAAAAGGATTACCTCTTCCTCAGTGGTCCAGTTCCAGAACGCATGGTCACATTTCCTACACCAATTTGACACCATTAACAAAAAAGACCCAAAGGCCATGTCTCCATCAAAGTTCAAGACAACAGGACAAACACTGGGACAGTGCTGCTATTACCGCACATACCAAGAGCTGCTGGTAAAAGTGATGTTCTTCCAATCCTGATGAGGCAACAGTTTCCACAGGGACCCACAGGTTGCTGGAACAATGCTGACACCTCTTTTCTAAGGGAAGTGGACTGAGTCCTTCTCAGGTAGAGTTGCCAGTTAAAATACAGGACATCCAAATATTTCATAGGACATTCTTATACTAAAAAATTATTCATTCTTTATCTAAAATTCAAATGCAGATGGGTGTCCTATATTTTTCTTTGCTATATCTGGCAATCTTATTCCTGTGGTAGGGAGAAATTACTTCCCTTTTTGGATAGAAATCCTCCATTTTTCTCTTTGCTGAGTTTAGGGAAGACAGGAAGGGATATAAAAATTTTGCTCACAAGTCTGTGTTCTCCACTTGAAGACCCACTTATTTAGAGGAAAAAGAACTTAGAAAAAGAGTTTCTTTATTTTTATTTTATTTCATTATTATACTTTAGGTTTTAGGGTACATGTGCACAATGTGCAGGTTTGTTACATATGTATCCATGTGCCATGTTGGTGTGCTGCACCCATTAACTCGTCATTTAGCATTAGGTATATCTCCTAATGCTGTCCCTCCCCCCTCCCCCCACCCCACAACAGTCCCTGGAGTGTGATGTTCCCCTTCCTGTGTCCATTTGTTCTCATTGTTCAATTCCCACCTATGAGTGAGAACATGCAGTGTTTGGTTTTTTGTCCTTGCAATAGTTTACTGAGAATGATGTTTTCCAGTTTCATCCATGTCCCTACAAAGGACATGAACTCATCATTTTTTATGGCTGCATAGAATTCCATGGTGTATATGTGCCACATTTTCTTAATCAAGTCTATCGTTGTTGGACATTTGAGTTGGTTCCAAGTCTTTGCTATTGTGAATAGTGCCGCAATAAACATACGTGTGCATGTGTCTTTATAGCAGCATGATTTATAGTCCTTTGGGTATATACCCAGTAAATCACAAGCATTCTTGTACACCAATCACAGACAAACAGAGAGCCAAATCATGAGTGAACTCCTATTCACAATTGCTTCAAATAGAATAAAATACCTAGGAATCCAACTTACAAGGGATGTGAAGGACCTCTTCAAGGAGAACTACAAACCACTGCTCAGTGAAATAAAAGAGGATACAAACAAATGGAAGAACATTCCATGCTCTTGGGTTGGAAAAATCAATATCGTGAAAATGGCCATACTGCCCAAGGTAATTTATAGATTCAATGCCATCCCCATCAAGCTACCAATGACTTTCTTCACAGAATTGGAAAAAACTACTTTAAAGTTCATATGGAACCAAAAAAGAGCCCACATCACCAAGTCAATCCTAAGCCAAAAGAACAAAGCTGGAGGCATCACGCTACCTGACTTTAAACTATACTACAAGGCTACAGTAACCAAAACAGCATGGTACTGGTACCACAACAGAGACATAGATCAATGGAACAGAACAGAGCTCTCAGAAATGATGCCGCATAGCTACAACTATCTGATCTTTGACAAACCTGACAAAAACAAGAAATGGGGAAAGGATTCCCTATTTAATAAATGGTGCTGGGAAAACTGGCTAGCCATATGTAGAAAGCTGCAACTGGATCCCTTCCTTACACCTTATACAAAAATTAATTCAAGATGGATTAAAGACTTATATGTTAGACCTAAAACCATTAAAATCCTACAAGAAAACCTAGGCAATACCATTCAGGACATAGGCGTGGGCAAAATCTTACCAGGGTTTGCTGCCAGCCAACTGAATGGCTTATTGGAGAAAGGACTCATGACTCCTGGGCCTGAGGGACAGGCAGACAGGGAGATGGCTTCAGCAAGGACTTTCCACAGGTGACCCTGGTTCTGCAGTGACGGAAGCTCCTGTTGCACAGGGTTGTAAAATTATTCAGAAAGAGTAGGGATAATGCACCTACATTTTACCTGCTTTCAAACTGGTTGATAATTTACTCCTGGAAATTATTTTTTTTCGTTTCTCTAGTAAATTTATGGTCTATCCTATTTCTTTTATTTTATGCCAACCATTGCATTCTTTTAGGGACAGTTGCAGGAAAGAAACTATGATTTCCTATCAGAATGCTTGTTATAATTTCATTCTACTTTTCTGTGAAAATGTGCAACCTTCCAACTCTGAATCATCATCTTTTCCCTTTCTCAATTCTTATTTCGCTTCTTGCAAGTTTTTGAACATGTCAGTGAAGAAGCAGTTGAGTCATTTTGTGAAATAAATTTCCATTTACAAACATAGGAAGAGGACACATTCATGGACTCCAAACATAGGTCGAGCTGGCTCCCCTTATTTATTGGTTCTGCATTCCAGGACTCAACAAATGCACATCAAGAATATTTTAAATAAGGTTTCTGTACTGAACATTTATAGAATTTTACTTTTCTTTTCACTATTCCCTAAACAGTACAGTATAACAACATTTTAGGTATTAAAAGTAATCTAGAGAAGATTTAAAGTATGCAGGAGAATATGCATAGGTTATAGGTAAATACTATGCCATTATATAAAAAGAACTTACACATCCATGCATTTTGGTATACAAGAGGACTCCTAGAACAAATCCTTCAGAAATAGCAAAGAAATAAGATAAAGAATTCACAGTGTTCATAAAACTCTAGCTGCTTACTAGAACAGTTCGATGAAACAAAAGACGGACTTGAGACTGCCCTGGACCTGTATGGCTTGGCTGGCGGCCCCTGGCTTGCATGCCTCTTCTAGCAAGATGCACGTTAAGGCCACCATGTGCAGCTCAGGGAGAGTCAGGTGGCTTTTCACCAAGAGCAGGTCACATTCTTCTTTTGTCACATTCCTGCCTCTTAAGAGTGTCACGCTGAGAGGCATGCCTTCTTGATGCAGGAAAGAATTTGTTGGCAAGCTGTGCCAAACATCTGTTTCCATGTACTTCCTATGTACCCACAGTTGCAGATCATGAGAAATTAGATAGTTTATCAAAAAGAGCTTTCACTTTTTAAAATGTTCCTTTTTAGTTTCGGTTGAAGAAAAGAGACGACACAGTGTTAATTCCAGAAATGAAAGAGGATCTATCATTACTGATCCCATGAAGAATTAAAGAATAATAAAGAAACATTATAAACCACTCTATGCCCACAAATTTCATAACCTAAATGAAACAGACAAATTCCTTGAAAGAAACAATCTACCAGAACTCGCACAATAAGAAACAGATAATTTGAATAGTACTACATCTATTAAAGAAATTGGGTCAATTATAAATAACCTTACCAAACAGAAAGTACCAGGCTTAGATGAGATAACTAGTATATTTATGCAAATATTTAAGAGAAATTATTCCAACTCTCTACAATCTCCTCCAGAAAACAGAAGCAGAGAGAATACTTTCGAACTCATTCCATGGGGCCAGAATTACCATAATGCAAAATTTAGACAAAGACATTACAAGAAAAAAATAAAGAACAATATCTCACATAAACAAAGATGCAAAAGTCCTCACCCAAATATTAAGAAATTCAGTCCAAAATGTAAAAAATAAAAGAATTATATACTACAACCCAGTGAGATTTATTACAGGCATGCCAGGCTGGTTCAACATTTGAAAATAAATTAGGCTAAGTGTGGTGGCTTATACCTGTAGTCCTAATGCAGTAGGAAGTCAAGGAGGGAGGATCACTTGAGGCCAGGAGTTCAAGATAAACCTAGGCAACATAGCAAGACTCTGTCTTTAAAAAAAATTATAAAATGTGTTAGGGAGGATTCCCTCTTTTTCTATCGATTGGAATAGTTGCAGAAGGAATGGTACCAGTTCCTCCTTGTACCTCTGGTAGAATTCGGCTGTGAATCCATCAGAAGGCCAGCATCATCCTGATACCAAAGCCTGGCAGAGACATAACCAAAAAAGAGAATTTCAGACCAATATCCTTGATGAAGATTGATGCAAAAATCCTCAATAAAATACTGGCAAACCAAATCCAGCAGCACATCAAAAAGCTTATACACCATAATCAAGTGGGCTTCATCCCTGGGATGCAAGGCTGGTTCAACATACGCAAATCAATAAATGTAATCCAGCATATAAACAGAACCAAAGACAAAAACCACATGATTATCTCAATAGATGCAGAAAAGGCCTTTGACAAAATTCAACAACCCTTCATGCTAAAAACTCTCAATAAATTAGATATTGATGGGACGTATCTCAAAATAATAAGAGCTATCTATGACAAACCCACAGCCAATATCATACTGAATGGGCAAAAACTGGAAGCATTCCCTCTGAAAACTGGCACAAGACAGGGATGCCCTCTCTCACCACTCCTATTCAACATAGTGCTGGAAGTTCTGGCCAGGGAAATCAGGCAGGAGAAGGAAATAAAGGGTATTCAATTAGGAAAAGAGGAAGTCAAATTGTCCCTGTTTGCAGATGACATGATCGTATATCTAGAAAACCCCATTGTCTCAGCCCAAAATCTCCTTAAGCTGATTAGCAACTTCAGCAAAGTCTCAGGATACAAAATCAATGTACAAAAATCACAAGCATTCTTGTACACCAATCACAGACAGAGAGCCAAATCATGAGTGAACTCCCATTCACAATTGCTTCAAAGAGAATAAAATACCTAGGAATCCAACTTACAAGGGATGTGAAGGACCTCTTCAAGGAGAACTACAAACCACTGCTCAATGAAATAAAAGAGGATACAAACAAATGGAAGAACATTCCATGCTCTTGGGTTGGAAGAATCAATATCGTGAAAATGGCCATACTGTCCAAGGTAATTTATAGATTCAATACCATCCCCATCAAGCTACCAATGACTTTCTTCACAGAATTGGATAAAACTACTTTAAAGTTCATATGGAACCAAAAAAGAGCCCGCATCGCCAAGTCAATCCTAAGCCAAAAGAACAAAGCTGGAGGCATCATGCTACCTGACTTCAAACTATACTACAAGGCTACAGTAACCAAAACAGCATGGTACTGGTACCACAACAGAGACATAGATCAATGGAACAGAACAGAGCCCTCAGAAATGATGCCGCATATCTACAACTATCTGATCTTTGACAAACCTGACAAAAACAAGAAATGGGGAAAGGATTCCCTATTTAATAAATGGTGCTGGGAAAACTGGCTAGCCATATGTAGAAAGCTGAAACTGGATCCCTTCCTTACACCTTATACAAAAATTAATTCAAGATGGATTAAAGACTTAAATGTTAGACCTAAAACCATTAAAATCATACAAGAAAACCTAGGCAATACCATTCAGGACATAGGCGTGGGCAAGGACTTCATGTCTAAAACACCAAAAGCAATGGCAACAAAAGCCAAAATTGACAAATGGGATCTAATTAAACTAAAGAGCTTCTGCACAGCAAAAGAAACTACCATCAGAGTGAACAGGCAACCTACAGAATGGGAGAAAATTTTTGCAACCTACTCATCTGACAAAGGGCTAATATCCAGAATCTATAATGAACTCAAATTTACAAGAAAAAAACAAAAAAACCCATCAAAAAGTGGGCAAAGGACATGAACAGACACTTCTCAAAAGAAGACATTTATGCAGCCAAAAAACACATGAAGAAATGCTCATCATCACTGGCCATCGGAGAAATGCAAATCAAAACCACAGTGAGATACCATCTCACACCAGTTAGAATGGCCATCATTAAAAAATCAGGAAACAACAGGTGCTGGAGAGGACGTGGAGAAATAGGAACACTTTTACACTGTTGGTGGGACTGTAAACTAGTTCAACCATTGTGGAAGTCAGTGTGGCGATTCCTCAGAGATCTAGAACTAGAAATACCATTTGACCCAGCCATCCCATTACTGGGTATATACCCAAAGGACTATAAATCATGCTGCTATAAAGACACATGCACACGTATGTTTATTGTGGCACTATTCACAATAGCAAAGACTTGGAACCAACCCAAATGTCCAACAACGATAGACTGGATTAAGAAAATGTGGCACATATACACCATGGAATACTATGCAGCCATAAAAAAATGATGAGTCCATGTCCTTTGTAGGGACATGGATGAAACTGGAAAACATAATTCTCAGTAAACTATCGCAAGGACAAAAAACCAAACACTGCATGTTCTCACTCATAGGTGGGAATTGAACAATGAGAACTCATGGACACAGGAAGGGGAACATCACATTCCGGGGACTGTTGTGGGGTTGGGGGAGGGGGGAGGGACAGCATTAGGAGATATACCTAATGCTAAATGACCAGTTAATGGGTGCAGGAAATCAACATGGCACATGGATACATATGTAACAAACCTGCACATTGTGCACATGTACCCTAAAACCTAAAGTATAATAAAAACAAAAAAATAAAAAAATTAGTTCATCTTATTTCATATTAAGTTTTAAAAAGATAAGATCTTATCAATACATTCGGAAAAATCATTTGACAATACCCAAAATCTATTCATGAGAAAACCTCTCTGCAAACTAGAAATTGAGAAAAACTTCCTCAATTTCATAAATAATGTCTATAAAAAACTTGCATCTAACCTTATACTGAATGTTGAAACACTAGATGCATTCCTGCTAAGATCAGGAGCAAGGCAAAGATGTCTCCTCTCACCATTCCTATATAACATTGTACTATAAGCCCTAGGTAATGCAATAGGACAAGAATAGAAAAGGTACATAGATTGAGAAGGAAGAAATAAAACTGTCTTTTTACACAGATGATATAATTGCCTATGCAGAAATACAAAAAGATAACAAAACAAAATCTTAGAATAACCAATTTTAATGAGCAATTATAGCAACTTTGCACAATATAAGATTAATATACAAATGTCAATTACTGCCCTATATATCAGTAATGTAATTAGAATTTGAAATTTAAAAATTCAGTGACATTTACACTAGCACCAATAACAATGAAATTCTTAGGTACAAAGATAACAAAAGAAGGATTCAACATTGTTAAAACATCAGTACTTCCCAACTACATCTACATATTCAATGCAATCCCAATCAAAATTCCACAAAGTTAGTTTGTGGATATTGATAAACTGATTCTAAAGTTTATATGGAAAGGTAAAAGACTCAGAATAACCAAGAAATTATTTTAAAAGAACTGTTATAGGAATGACACTACCCAACTGTAAGCACTACTATAAAACTACAGTAATCAAAACAACATGGTATTGGTAAAAAAATTATACAGAAATAGACCAATGAAACAAAAGAGAAAGCTCAGATATTGACCCATAAAAATATAGTCAGCTTATGTTTGAGGAAAGAGCAAAGGCAATTCAATTGAGAAAGAATAATTTTTCAACAAACAGTACTGGAATAATTGGACATCCACATGCAAGAGAAAAAAAGAAAAAAAAAAACCTGAAACCCAGACCTGACAACTTTCTCAGACATTACTTACAATGGATCATAGACCTATATGAAAGGAAAACCCACAAAACTCCTAGAAGATAACGAAGAGCAGAATCTTAATTACCTCAGATTTTGCTCCTTTGACAAAACACTAAAAACGGCAGACACGGTGGCTCACGCCTGTAATCCCAGCAGTTTGGGAGGCCGAGGTGCGCAGATCACGAGGTCAAGAGATTGAGACCATCCTGGCCAACATGGTGAAACCTTGTCTCTACTAAAAATACAAAAATTAGCTGGGCGTTGTGGCATGTGCTTGTAGTCCCAGCTACTCAGGAGGCTGAGGCAGGAGAATCACTTGAACCTGGTAGGCGGAGGTTGCAGTGTGAGCTGAGATCACACCACTGCATTCCAGCCTGGGGAAGAGGGCGAGACTCCATCTCAAAAAAAACCAAAAACATGATCCATGAAAGGAAAAATTGCTAAGTTGAACCATATTAAAAATAACATTTCTGCACTGCCAAAGACACTCTTAAAAAAATAAAAAGGCAAGCCACCACAGAATGGGAGAAAATATTTACAAAACATATAACTGATAAAAGACTAGTACCAAAAATGTGCAAAAAACCCCAGAACTCTTAAAGTTCAAGAAGAAATGAACAACCCAATTATAAAATGGCAAAAGATACAGATACCTTACTAAAGAACATATAAGCCTGACAAATAAGCATATGAAAATGTGCTCAACAGCATATGTCATTGGGAAATTGAAAATAACAATGGCATACTGCCACACAGAGAATGGCTAAAATCCAAAACACTGACTACACTAAATCCTGGTGAGGATGTAGAGTAACAAGAGCTCTCATTTATTGCTGGTGAAAATGCAAAGTCCTATGACCAGTTTGGAAGACAGTTTGCTTGATTCTTACAGAGCCAAATACACACTTACATACAATCCATCAATCACACTCTTTGGCCTTAATCCAAAAGAAGTGAAAACTTTCATCCACATAAAACTCTGCAGATGACTGTTTAGAGCAGTTTTATACATAAATGCCAAAACATGGAACCAACCAAGATGTTCTTCAATAGATAAATAATGTTCTTAATAGGTAAGTAAATAAACTAGCTGTGGTGAAACGACACAACAGAACATTTTTTCACTGATAAAAGAAAATGAGCTGTCAAGGCTTGAAAAGACGTGAAGAACCTTAAATACATACGACTGTGAAAGAAGACAGTCTGAAAACACTACGTACTATAGAATTCCAATTATACGACATTCTGTAAAAGGCAAAACCATGGACACAGTAAGCAGATCTGTGCTTTCCCAAAGTTTGGGGTGAAAAAGGGAGAGATGAATAGGTGGGGTACAGTGCAGATTTTAAGACAATAAAACTATTCTATATAACGCAATCATGGATACGTGTCATGTCATTATGCATTTGTCAAAATCCACAGAATGTAAAACAGAAAACATGAATTCAAATGCAAACTTCAGATTTTAGTTAATAATAACTTTTCTATATTAGTTCATTAAGAGTAACAAATATGCCACACTAACATAAGGTGTTAATAATAGAGGAGAAGCTGGGTGTGGGAAGAGGATACATGGGAACTCTGTACATTCCACTCAATGTCTGTGTACACTCAATACTTACCTAAAAACTAAAGTATATTAAATATCCCAATGATGACTATCAAAAGTAGAATAGATTTTAAAATTATACTATGTTCATATAATTGAATATAGTACTATGTAGCAATTAAAATAAATAAATTCAGATGTTAAATGTCATCACCATGATGGTCATCACAAAAAGAAGCTATAGAATATACACAAAGGAAAATAAAAAGTTAAAACGTTCCACTAAAAAAAATCAACCCAACACAAAAGAAGAAAATAATCTAGAAAATGTAAAACAAAAAGATATAAGGTATACAGAAAACAAATAGCAATTGACAGAAGTCTACTTATGAATAATTTTTTTTTATTATTATACTTTAAGTTTTAGGGTACATGTGCACAATGTGCAGGCTTGTTACATATGTATCCATGTGCCATGTTGTTTTGCTGCACCCATTAACTCGTCATTTAGCATTAGGTATATCTCCTAATGCTGTCCCTCCCTCCTCCCCCCACCCCACAACAGTCCCCGGAGTGTGATGTTCCCCTTCCTGTGTCCATGAGTTCTCATTGTTCAGTTCCCACCTATGAGTGAGAACATGTGGTGTTTGGTTTTATGTCCTTGCGATAGTTTACTGAGAATGATGGTTTCGAGCTTCATCTATGTTCCTACATTGGACATGAACTCATCATTTTTTATGGCTGCATAGTATTCCATGGTGTATATGTGCCACATTTTCTTAATCCAGTCTATCATTGTTGGACATTTGGGTTGGTTCCAACTCTTTGCTATTGTGAATAGTGCCACAATAAACATACGTTTGCATGTGTCTTTATAGCAGCATGATTTATAGTCCTTTGGGTATATACCCAGTAATGGGATGGTGGGGTCAAATGGTATTTCTAGTTCTAGATCCCTGAGGAATCGCCACACTGACTTCCACAATGGTTGAACTAGTTTACAGTACCACCAACACTGCAAAAGTGTTCCTATTTCTCCACATCCTCTCCAGCACCTGTTGTTTCCTGACTTTTTAGTGACGGCCATTCTAACTGGTGTGAGATGGTATCTCACTGGGTTTTGATTTGCATTTCTCTGATGGCCAGTGATGATGAGCATTTTTTCATATGTTTTTTGGCTGCATAAGTGTCTTCTTTTGAGAAGTGTCTGTTCATGTCCTTTGCCCACTTTTTGATGGGGTTTTTTGTTTTTTTCTTGTAAATTTGTTTGAGTTCATTATAGATTCTGGATATTAGCTCTTTGTCAGATGAGTAGGTTGCAAAAATTTTCTCCCATTCTGTAGGTTGCCTGTTCACTCTGATGGTAGTTTCTTTTGCTGTGCAGAAGCTCTTTAGTTTAATTAGATCCCATTTGTCAATTTTGGCTTTTGTTGCCATTGCTTTTGGTGTTTTAGACATGAAGTCCTTGCCCACGCCTATGTCCTGAACGGTATTGCCTAGGTTTTCTTGTATGATTTTAATGGTTTTAGGTCTAACATTTAAGTCTTTAATCCATCTTGAATTAATTTTTGTATAAGGTGTAAGGAAGGGATCCAGTTTCAGCTTTCTACATATGGCTAGCCAGTTTTCCCAGCACCATTTATTAAATAGGGAATCCTTTCCCCATTTCTAGTTTTTATGAGGTTTGTCAAAGATCAGATAATAGTAGATATGCAGCATTATTTCTGAGGGCTCTGTTCTGTTCCATTGATCTATGTCTCTGTTGTGGTATCAGTACCATGCTGTTTTGGTTACTGTAGCCTTGTAGTATAGTTTGAAGTCAGGTAGCGTGATGCCTCCAGCTTTGTTCTTTTGGCTTAGGATTGACTTGGCGATGCGGGCTCTTTTTTGGTTCCATATGAACTTTAAAGTAGTTTTTTCCAATTCTGTGAAGAAAGTCATTATAGCTTGATGGGGATGGCATTGAATCTATAAATTACCTTGGGCAGTATGGCCATTTTCATGATATTGATTCTTCCAACCCAAGAGCATGGAATGTTCTTCCATTTGTTTGTATTCTCTCTTATTTCATTGAGCAGTGGTTTGTAGTTCTCCTTGAAGAGGTCCTTCACATCCCTTGTAAGTTGGATTCCTAGGTATTTTATTCTCTTTGAAGCAATTGTGAATGGGAGTTCACTCATGATTTGGCTCTCTGTTTGTCTGTGATTGGTGTACAAGAATGCTTGTGTTTTTTTTACATTGATTTTGTATTCTGAGACTTTGCTGAAGTTGCTAATGAGCATAAGGAGATTTTGGGCTGAGACAATGGGGTTTTCTAGATATACAATCATGTCATCTGCAAACAGGGACAATTTGACTTCCTCTTTTCCTAATTGAATACCCTTTATTTCCTTCTCCTGCCTGATTGCCCTGGCCAGAACTTCCAGCACTATGTTGAATAGGAGTGGTGAGAGAGGGCATCCCTGTCTTGTGCCAGTTTTCAAAGGGAATGCTTCCAGTTTTTGCCCATTCAGTATGATATTGGCTGTGGGCTTGTCATAGATAGCTCTTATTATTTTGAGATACATCCCATCAATGCCTAATTTATTGAGAGTTTTTAGCATGAAGGGTTGTTGAATTTTGTCAAAGGCCTTTTCTGCATCTATTGAGATAATCATGTGGTTTTTGTCTTTGGTTCTGTTTATATGCTGGATTACATTTATTGATTTGCGTATGTTGAACCAGCCTTGCCTCCCAGGGATGAAGCCCACTTGATCATGATGTATAAGCTTTTTGATGTGCTGCTGGACTCGGTTTGCCAGTATTTTATTGAGGATTTTTGCATCAATGTTCATCAAGGATATTGGTCTGAAATTCTCTTTTTTGGTTATGTATCTGCAGGCTTTGGGATCAGGATGATGTTGGCCTCATAAAATGTGTTAGGGAGGATTCTCTCTTCTTCTATCAATTGGAATAGTTTCAGAAGGAATGGTACCAGTTCCTCCTTGTACCTCTGGTAGAATTCAGCTGTGAATCCATCAGGTCCTGGACTCTTTTTGGTTGGTAAGCTATTGATTATTGCCACAATTTCAGAGCCTGTTATTGGTCTATTCAGAGATTCAACTTCTTCCTGGTTTAGTCTTGGGAGGGTGTATTTGTCGAGGAATTTATCCATTTCTTCTAGATTTTCTAGTTTATTTGTGTAGAGGTGTTTGTAGTATTCTCTGATGGTAGATTGTATTTCTGTGGGATCAGTGGTGATATCCCCTTTTTCATTTTTTATTCCATCTATTTGATTCTTCTCTCTTTTCCTCTTTATTAGTCTTGCTAGCGGTCTATCAATTTTGTTGATTTTTTCAAAAAACCAGCTCCTGGATTCATTAATTTTTGAAGGGTTTTTTGTGTCTCTATTTCCTTCAGTTCTGCTCTGATTTTAGTTATTTCTAGCCTTCTGCTAGCTTTTGAATGTGTTTGCTCTTGCTTTTCTAGTTCTTTTAATTGTGATGCTAGGGTGTCAATTTTGGATCTTTCCTGCTTTCTCTTGTGGGCATCTAGTGCTATAAATTTCCCTCTACACACTGCTTTGAATGTGTCCCAGAGATTCTGGTATGTTGTGTCATTGTTCTTGCTGGTTTCAAAGAACATCTTTATTTCTGCCTTCATTTCATTATGTACCCAATAGTCATTAAGGATCAGGTTGTTCAGTTTCCATGTAGTTGAGCGGTTTTGACTGAGTTTCTTAATCCTGAGTTCTAGTTTGATTGCACTGTGGTCTGAGAGAGAGTTTGTTATAATTTCTATTCTTTTACATTTGCTGAGGAGAGGTTTACTTCCAACTATGTGGTCAATTTTGGAATAGGTGTGGTGTGGTGCTGAAAAAAATGTATATTCTGTTGATTTGGGGTGGAGAGTTCTGTAGATGTCTATTAGGTCCACTTTGTGCAGAGCTGAGTTCAATTCCTGGATATCCTTGTTAACCTTCCGTCTCATTGATCTGTCTAATGTTGACAGTGGGGTGTTACAAATCTCCCATTATTATTGTGTGGGAGTTTAAGTCCCTTTGTAGGTCACTCAGGACTTGCTTTATGAATCTGGGTGCTCCTGTGTTGGGTGCATATATATTTAGGATAGTTAGCTCTTCTTGTTGAATTGATCCCTTTAGCATTATGTAATGGCCTTCTTTGTCTCTTTTGATCTTTGTTGATTTAAAGTCTATTTTATCAGAGACTAGGATTGCAACCCCTGCCTTTTTTTGTTTTCCATTTGCTTGATAGATCTTCCTCCATCCCTTTATTTTGAGTCTATGTGTGTCTCTGTACGTGAGATGGGCTTCCTGAATACAGCACACTGATGGGTCTTGAATCCTTATCCAGTTTGGCGGTCTGTGTCTTTTAATTGGAGCATTTAGTCCATTTACATTTAAAGTTAATATTGTTATGTGTGAATTTGATCCTGTCATTATGATTTTAGTTGGTTATTTTGCTCATTAGTTGATGCAGTTTCTTCCTAGCCTCGATGGTCTTTACAATTTGGCATGTTTTTGCAGTGGCTGGTACCTGTTGTTCCTTTCCACGTTTAGTGCTTCCTTCAGGAGCTCTTTTAGGGCAGGCCTGGTGGTGACAAAATTACTCAGCATTTGCTTGTCTGTAAAGTATTTTATTTCTCCTTCACTTATGAAGCTTAGTTTGGCTGGATATGAAATTCTGGGTTGAAAATTCTTTTCTTTAAGAATGTTGAATATTGGCTCCCACTCTCTTCTGGCTTGTAGAGCTTCTGCCGAGAGATCAGCTGTTAGTCTGATGGGCTTCCCTTTGTGGGTAACCCGACCTTTCTCTCTGGCTGCCCTTAACATTTTTTCCTTCATTTCAACTTTGGTGAATCTGACAATTATGTGTCTTGGAGTTGCTCTTCTCGAGGAGTATCTTTGTGGCGTTCTCTGTATTTCCTGAATCTGAATGTTGGCCTGTCTTGCTAGATTGGGGAAGTTCTCCTGGATAATATCTTGCAGAGTGTTTTCCAACTTGGTTCCATTCTCCCTGTCATTTTCAGGTACACCAGTCAGACGTAGGTTTGGTCTTTTCACATAGTCCCAAATTTCTTGGAGGCTTTGTTCATTCCTTTTTATTCTTTTTTCTCTAAACTTCCCTTCTCGCTTCATTTCATTCATTTCATCTTCCATCGCTGATACCCTTTCTTCCAGTTGATCGCATCGGCTACCGAGGCTTCTGTAATCTTCGCGTAGTTCTCGATACTTGGCTTTCAGCTCCATCAGCTCCTTTAAGCCCTTCTCTCCATTAGTTATTCTAGTTATCCATTCGTCTAATTTTTTTTCAAAGTTTTTAACTTCTTTGCTATTGTTTTGAATTTCCTCCCATAGCTCGGAGTAGTTTGATCGTCTGAAGCCTTCTTCTCTCAACTCGTCAAAGTCATTCTCTGTCCAGCTTTGTTCCGTTGCTGGCGAGGAACTGCGTTCCTTTGGAGGAGGAGAGGTGCTCTGCTTTTTAGAGTTTCCAGTTTTTCTGCTCTGTTTTTTCCCCGTCTTTGTGGTTTTATCTACTTTTGGTCTTTGATGATGGTGATGTACAGATGGGTTTTTGGTGTGGATGTCCTTTCTGTTTGTTAGTTTTCCTTCTACCAGACAGGACCCTCAACTGCAGGTCTGTTGGTTTGCTAGAGGTCCATTCCAGATCCTGTTTGGCTGGGTGTCAGCAGCGGTGGATGCAGAACAGCGGATTTTCGTGAGACCACAAATTCAGCTGTCTGATAGTTCCTCTGGAAGTTTTGCCTCAGAGGAGTACCCGGCCGAGTGAGGTGTCAGTCTGTCCCTACTGGGGGGTGCCTCCCAGTTAGGCTGTGCGGGGGTCAGGGACCCACTTTAGGAGGCAGTCTGTCCGTTCTCAGATCTCCAGCTACGTGCTGGGAGAACCACTACTCTCTTCCAAGCTGTCAGTCAGACAGGGACATTTAAGTCTGCAGAGGTTCCTGCTGAATTTTTGTTTGTCTGTGCCCTGCCCCCAGAGGTGGAGCCTACAGAGGCAGGCAGGCCTCCTTGAGCTGTGGTGGGCTCCACCCAGTTCGAGCTTCCTGGCTGCTTTGTTTACCTAAGCAAGCCTGGGCAATGGCAGACGCCCCTCCCCCAGCCTCGCTGCCACCTTGCAGTTTGATCTCAGACTGCTGTGCTAGCAATCAGCGAGACTCCGTGGGCACAGGACCCTCCGAGCCAGGTGCGGGACACAATCTCCTGGTGTGCCGTTTTCCAGGCCCGTTGGAAAAGCGCAGTATTAGGGTGGGACTGACCCAATTTTCCAGGTGTCGTCTGTTACCCCTTTCTTTGACTAGGAAAGGGAACTCCCTGACCCCTTGCGCTTCCCGAGTGAGGCAATGCCTCGCCCTGCTTTGGCTTGCACACAGTGCGCTTCACCGGCTGTCCTGCACCCACTGTTTGGCACTCCCTAGTGCGATGAACCCGGTACCTTAAACGGAGATGCAGAAATCACCCGTCTTCTGTGTCGCTCAGGCTGGGAGCTGTAGACCAGAGCTGTTCCTATTCGGCCATCTTGGCTCCACCCCCCGTGAATAATTATTTTAAATGTAAATGAACTATCAAATTAAAAGGCAGAGATCAGAACAGACTAAAAAACATGATCCAACTATCACCTTTGTACAACACTCACATTAGATTGAAAGACACAACTAGGTTGAAATTGAAAAGAGGAAAACAGATATTTCATGCAAATTATAAGCAAAAGAGATTTGGGTTGGCTATATGAATATTGGACAAAATAGACTTTGAATTGAAAAATGTTACAAAAGAAAACAAAGATATTATGTATTCAAAAAAGATTCCTTTAGCAAGAATATATAAACATTATAAGCATGCATGTACTTAATAACAGACCATTAAAATATATAAAGCACAAATTAACAGAATTGAAGAGAGAAGTCAACAATTCTAAAACAATAGTTGAAGATGTTAATACTCTACTCTCTGTAATGAACAGAATCACCAGACAGAAGATAAGCTAGGAAATAAATGGCTTGAATAACACAACAAACCAACTAGATTTAACAGATATATACATACAGGATACTCTACTCAACAACAAGAGAATACACACTATTCTCAAGTACACATGGGCATTCTCCAGGGTGGACTGTATGTTAGGTCACAAATTCAGTCAATAACAGAAGGAAAACTAAAACCCTCACAAAGTTGTAAAAGATAAACCACACACTCTTAAACAACCAATAAGTAAAAGAAAAAAATCTCAAGGGAAATTAGAAAATACTTAGAGAGGATGGAAAATGAAAATATAACATACCAAAAGTTATGGGATGCAGTAAAAGCAGTGTCAAGATCAGAAATTTACAGCTATAAGCACATTTAAAAAGGGTCTCAAATCAATAATCTAACTTTATGACCTAACGAATGAGAAAAAGAATAAGCTATGCATGAAATAAGCAGAAAGAAGAAAATAATCAAGATCCTACTAGAGATAAACAAAATAGAGACCAGAAAAAAAGAGAAAACCAACAAAACCAAAAGTTGGTTCTTGGTTCTTCAAAAAGGTTAACAAATTCACAAACTTTTAGCTACACTAAGGAAAAAAAAGACAGAATACTCAAAACAGTAGAATGAGAAATGAAATTGGGACATTACTACTGATTCTAAAAAATAAAATGTTTTTTTTTTTTTTTTTTTTTTTTTTTTTTATTATACTTTAGGGTTTTAGGGTACATGTGCACAATGTGCAGTTTTGTTACATATGTATCCATGTGCCATGTTGATTTCCTGCACCCATTAACTCGTCATTTAGCATTAGGTGTATCTCCTAATGCTGTCCCTCCCCCCTCCCCCCACCCCACAACAGTCCCCGGAGTGTGATGTTCCCCTTCCTGTGTCCATGAGTTCTCATTGTTCAATTCCCACCTATGAGTGAGAACATGCGGTGTTTGGTTTTTTGTCCTTGCGATAGTTTACTGAGAATGATGTTTTCCAGTTTCATCCATGTCCCTACAAAGGACACGAACTCATCATTTTTTATGGCTGCATAGTATTCCATGGTGTATATGTGCCACATTTTCTTAATCCAGTCTATCGTTGTTGGACATTTGGGTTGGTTCCAACTCTTTGCTATTGTGAATAGTGCCGCAATAAACATACGTGTGCATGTGTC
Source organism: Symphalangus syndactylus (assembly GCF_028878055.3). Lineage (NCBI taxonomy): Eukaryota > Metazoa > Chordata > Mammalia > Primates > Hylobatidae > Symphalangus > Symphalangus syndactylus. Next base: position 72,249,405 of record NC_072431.2, read on the forward strand.
TTTATAGCAGCATGATTTATAGTCCTTTGGGTATATACCCAGTAATGGGATGGCTGGGTCAAATGGTATTTCTAGTTCGAGATCCCTGAGGAATCGCCACACTGACTTCCACAATGGTTGAACTAGTTTACAGTCCCACCAACAGTGTAAAAGTGTTCCTATTTCTCCACATCCTCTCCAGCACCTGTTGTTTCCTGATTTTTTAATGATGGCCATTCTGACTGGTGTGAGATGGTATCTCACTGTGGTTTTGATTTGCATTTCTCTGATGGCCAGTGATGAGGAGCATTTCTTCATGTGTTTTTTGGCTGCATAAATGTCTTCTTTTGAGAAGTGTCTGTTCATGTCCTCTGCCCACTTTTTGATGGGGTTGTTTGTTTTTTTCTTGTAAATTTGTTTGAGTTCATTGTAGATTCTGGATATTAGCCCTTTGTCAGATGAGTAGGTTGCAAAAATTTTCTCCCATTGTGTAGGTTGCCTGTTCACTCTGATGATAGTTTCTTTTGCTGTGCAGAAGCTCTTTAGTTTAATGAGATCCCATTTGTCGATTTTGGCTTTTGTTGCCATTGCTTTTGGTGTTTTAGACATGAAGTCCTTGCCCACGCCTATGTCCTGAATGGTATTGCCTAGGTTTTCTTGTAGGATTTTAATGGTTTTAGGTCTAACATATAAGTCTTTAATCCATCTTGAATTAATTTTTGTATAAGGTGTAAGGAAGGGATCCAGTTGCAGCTTTCTACATATGGCTAGCCAGTTTTCCCAGCACCATTTATTAAATAGGGAATCCTTTCCCCATTTCTTGTTTTTGTCAGGTTTGTCAAAGATCAGATAGTTGTAGCTATGCGGCATCATTTCTGAGGGCTCTGTTCTGTTCCATTGATCTATGTCTCTGTTGTGGTACCAGTACCATGCAACCAATATCCTTGATGAACATCGATGCAAAAATCCTCAATAAAATACTGGCAAACCGAATCCAGCAGCACATCAAAAAGCTTATCCACCATGATCAAGTGGGCTTCATCCCTGGGATGCAAGGCTGGTTCAACATACGCAAATCAATAAATGTAATCCAGCATATAAACAGAACCAAAGACAAAAATCACATGATTATCTCAATAGATGCAGAAAAGGCCTTTGACAAAATTCAACAACCCTTCATGCTAAAAACTCTCAATAAATTAGGTATTGATGGGACGTATCTCAAAATAATAAGAGCTATCTACGACAAACCCACAGCCAATATCATACTGAATGGGCAAAAACTGGAAGCATTCCCTCTGAAAACTGGCACAAGACAGGGATGCCCTCTCTCACCGCTCCTATTCAACATAGTGCTGGAAGTTCTGGCCAGAGCAATCAGGCAGGAGAAGGAAATAAAGGGTATTCAATTAGGAAAAGAGGAAGTCAAATTGTCCCTGTTTGCAGATGACATGATTGTATATCTAGAAAACCCCATTGTCTCAGCCCAAAATCTCCTTAAGCTGATTAGCAACTTCAGCAAAGTCTCAGGATACAAAATTAATGTACAAAAATCACAAGCATTCTTGTACACCAATAACAGACAAACAGAGAGCCAAATCATGAGTGAACTCCCATTCACAATTGCTTCAAAGAGAATAAAATACCTAGGAATCCAACTTACAAGGGATGTGAAGGACCTCTTCAAGGAGAACTACAAACCACTGCTCAATGAAATAAAAGAGGATACAAACAAATGGAAGAACATTCCATGCTCATGGGTTGGAAGAATCAATATCGTGAAAATGGCCATACTGCCCAAGGTAATTTATAGATTCAATGCCATCCCCATCAAGCTACCAATGACTTTCTTCACAGAATTGGAAAAAACTACTTTAAAGTTCATATGGAACCAAAAAAGAGCCCGCATCGCCAAGTCAATCCTAAGCCAAAAGAACAAAGCTGGAGGCATCACGCTACCTGACTTTAAACTATACTACAAGGCTACAGTAACCAAAATAAAATGTTTTAAAGAGTGTACTGTGAACAGCCGTATGACAACAAATTGGGCAACCTAGATAAAATGGACAAATTCTTAGGTATAGAAAAACTGCCATGACTTGATGACCAAGAACAGAAAATCTCAATAGATCCATAACTAATGCGGAAATCACATCAGAAATAAAAAACCTGCTGACAAAGAAAAGCCCTTGACCTGATGGCTTCACTAGTTAATTCTACCAAACATTTAGAAAGAATAGAAATCCTTTTCAAACTCCTCCAAAAAATTGAAAAGTAGAGATTAGTTCCAAACTTATTCCATGATGCCAGCATTACCCTATACCAAAGCCAGAAAAAGACACTACAGGAAACTACAGATTAATTATCCCTTATGAACACTGATGCAAAACTCAATGAAATAGTAGCTAACCAAATTCAGCAGCATATAAGAAAGATGATCCCAACATGACCAAGTGGGATTTATTCTTAGAACGCAAAGATGCCTTAGCATATGAATTTTTTAACATGCATACACATTAACAAAATGAAAGGAAAAAATGATTACCTCATGGATACAGGAAGAAAAGTATTTTATAAAATTCTAGATCTTTTCAGGGTAAAAACACTCAACAAATTAAGAATTTAAAAATGAAAACACCAGCATTGTGAAATCCACATATTACAAACCCACAGCAAACAACATACTCCAGGGTGAAAGACAGAAAAGATTCTCCTGTAAGCTCAGGAACAAGACGAAGGTTCCTGCTTTTGCCACTTCTATTCCACATAGTATTGGAAGTTCTAGACAGAGCAATTAAGAATTAAAAAGAAACAAACTGTATCCAGATTGGAAAGGCAGAGGTAAAATTACCCCTGCCTACAGATAATATAATTGTGTGCAGAAAAACCTAGAGATTTCACTGATCCACACAAAAAGTATTACAACTAATTTCAGCAGAGTAGCAGTGTCCAAAATCAACATATGAAAGTAACTTGTGTTTCTATATCATAATAATAAATAACCTGAAAAGGAGACTAAGTAAACAAACTCATTTACAATAGCATCAAAAAGAATAAAATATGTGGGGAGTAACCAAAAAGATAAAAACCCCAATGACTTTTTTGCAGAAATAGAAAAATCCTGCCTAAAGTTCATATGGACTCTCAAGGGACCCTGAAGAGTCAAAAGAATCTTGAAAAAGAAGAGCATTGTTAGAAAAGCCCCACTTACTCATTCCAAAACTTACTACAAAGTTCCAAAATAGTGTGGTACTGCCATAGAGAAGCACATATGGACAAGTGAAACAGTATAGAAAGCCTATAAATAATTCCTCATTTATATGATCAAATGATTTTTGGATGCAAAGACCATTCAATGGGTAAAGGACTGTCTTTATAACAATTGGTGCTGGGGAAATTGGATATCCACATGCAAAAGGATGAAGATGGACCTTTACGCTACAAGTAAAAAATAAAAATGGATAAAACACCTAAATGTAAAAGCTTAAACTATAAAATTTTTGAATAAAATATGGGTAGAAAATACCATAACATTAGATTTGGCAATGATTTTAGGGATAGAAAACCAAACAACAAGCAACAAGAGAAAAAATGGACAACTTGGACTTTACGGAAAAAAAAGTTTTACACATTAAAGGATAGTATCAACAATGTCAAAAGGCAATGCACAGCCTGAGTGAAAATATTTGCAAATCACAAAAATCACATATCTGATAAGAGATTAATATCTGACTACATAAAGAACTTCTATAATTCAACAATAAAAAACCAACCTACTTGATTCAAAAATGGGCAAAGGGCTTGAACAGATATTTCTCTAAAGAAGATGTGAACTGACTAATAAGCATACAAAAGATACTCAAGACAACTACTCATTAGCAAATGCAAATCTAACCTATAATGAGATATTACCTCACACCCATTAGGATAGCTACTATCAAAAAAATAGAAAATAACAGTGTTGGTGAGGATGTGGAGTGATTAGAACCCTAGTAAACTACAGGTGGGCATGTACAATGCTGCACCTGCTATGGAAAACAGTATGGTGGTCCCTAGAAACATTACACATATAATTACCTTATGATCTAGCAATCTCACTTCTGGGATATACTCAAAACATATAAAAGCAGGCACACAAAGAGATATACATACACCTAGGTTCCTAGCAGCACTGTTCCCAATAGCCAAAAGGAGAAAGCAACCCAAGTACTGCTTGAATCATCAACATCAATGAATAAATAAACAAAATATGGTTTTTACATACAGTGGAACATTATTCACTTAGCAAAAGTAAGGAAATTCTGACACACAGTACAACATGGATAAACCTTAAGGACACTGTGCTAAGTAAAATAAACCAGTCACAAAGTGATAAATACTGTATGATTCCACTCACATGAGGTATTTAGGGTAATTAAACTCATAGAAAAACAAAGCAGAAGAGTGGTTCCCAGGGGCTAGAGGGAGGGTAACTGGGACCTGCTGTTTAATGAGCACACAGACTCAGTTTTGCAAGATAAAAAATGTTCTCTATGGATTGGGATGGTGATTGCCAAACAATATGAATGTATTTAATGCCTCCATACTTCATATTTAAAAATGGTTCAAATGGTTAATTTTATGTATATTTTACCACAGTGTAAAAAATGCTTTTTAGAATAAACAAACTATAGCTATTTGCAACAGCAAGGATGAATATCACAAAAAAAAACCACATAAAAGAAAGTAGATGTAAAAGTATCCATAATATATAATCTCATTTATATAAAATCCAGTAAGCAAACAAAACTGAGGTTCTGACTTTCAGTAGTGCTAGAGTAGCTTGTTGAACACTCTCACAGGTAACAGTGATAAAATCTGGATAAATTATTATATATAGTTACATAGAAATGAACAACTATATGCAATACATGCATGTGTGTGTGGTCACTGAATGAGGATTTTAACTGTGTCCACTGTAGGGGAGGTAGGCATTGCTGTATGAATCCAGTCAGATTAACCCCTCTTCAAATAATAACAATGCTCTTCAAAGCAATACAACAGAATTTAGAGTCTCTATAAATATTATTTATAATTTCTAGTACACAATATTAAAATTCATGAAATGTGTGAAAAAACGTTAAAATGTAATCTATACACAAGATAAAAAGCAGGCAGCAGAAGCTATTTCTAAGATGTCCAAGACGATGTAATCAGCAGACAAGGATTTGAGAGCAGCTATTATAAGTATGTGCTTGGGGATAAAGGAATATATCCTCATAATGAATCAACTCCTGTGGAGCCTTAGCAGAGAAATGGAAATGATAAAAAGAATGGAATAGAAAGATAATAAAATGAAAAATTAAAAAGACCTTTGAGTTTATAAACAGAGCAGAAACAGAAGACAGCAATACAAGTCATCCAATCTGAAGAGTGAAACAAGTTTGAAGAAAAAGAAAAGCGCCTTAGAGACCTGTGGAATGACTGAGTCCGCGAAGGAGAGGGAGAGAGAGAAAAATTAAATATGATACAAAAGCAAATAAACAACTAATAGCTGAAAACTTGCAAAACTTGGTCAAAACCCCAAATTTGTGTGTTCAAAAGGTGAACACACTTCAGAAAGAAAATACACATAAAACCATACCAAGGCCCTACTAGAAAACTGGCAGGGCAGGGCAGGGTTTTCAAGGGGCTTGTTACGATTTCTCATTTTCACCATTTATAATAAAGGACAATATGTGCTCCTTAGAGATTTCTTCCTGCTGAAAGACTGATATGTCAGGCGCAGATGACTTTTTAGTCTATTTTTCAAGGTTTAATTTCTTACCTTGGAAACCAATTAAATTTGTTTCTTCAAAATCTTGCAGTAAAATTGATGTTCCAGAAATATGCCCAGGGAGATTGTCCTGCTGTGTCCGCCCTGCACAGGACTGACCTGTGCCTATGCCAGTTTCAGAAGCGTGTAGTTGTGGAATACTTAAGAGTTAATCTAAAAAAGCAAATAGAAAAATGGATTCAAAAAATGATCACTATTAAGTTCCACCGGCAAAATCTTAAAAGTGTTTCCAAAGGGAGTATTTAAAAAGGGATAAAGATTTTTCCAGGGCACTCTATTCAGGGCAGAAACAAAGACACTGTCCAAACCTCACCACACAAACTTTCCTCATATGTTGGGAGGGACCAAGGCGCTCTCTGGTTCTGCGCCTGCATTAATTACGGAGGGGAGGTCCACACTAGGACCCCAAGGCCTGGGAACCAGCCTGGGTGGGGGACAAAGAACTGGTGGATGTGGGCTCACAAAGTAGTTTAGGGGGTCCCTTCCCCATGGCAGTTTCCTGACTGCATGCAGCTGGGTCAGGCCTTTTCCCTGGGACATTTTCTCATGTTTATCACAGTGGCAGGAGCGTCCCTGCGCGAGGCCTGACCCGGGCGTGGGCCATGCAGCCAGCCCAGGGTCCAACAGGTGCATCTGGGGAACACAGGGGCATTCATGGCAGCCCAGAGAGACAGAAAAAAAAAATATGGTTTTCAAAAGGGAAGTGCCAGGTTACCAGAGACTGGGTACCTTCACATGAGGCAGTGAACTGTCGGTTTCAGACACTCACGAGGGAGCTTCCCGCACTAGCCCAAAGGGCAGCACTGCGCATGTCTGAACGTGCGTGCCCAGGGGAGGGGCAATAAGAGGGCGCGGCTAAAAGGAGCTGCCCCTCAGAGGGAAAGGGGCGGGGTCGAGCCGGCTACTGAGGGGGGATGGGGGCAAGCGTTACCATGGCAACCCTGCTGCGGAGGCTGTGAGAGGTTGGTCTCTACCTGGTCTACGGGAAATCAAACCTTGGGCACAAGTCATGACGCCAGCACGTTGGGGAGACACCGTGTCACAAAGACAAGGTGAGATCGGCCGCTCCAGCCAAACTGTCTCCTCGAGGGCAGGAGAGGTTTGTGAACAGCCAAGCTTCCCTCCGCACGGCGGAACTGCACTGGAAGCCTGGACGAGCTCGGTGGAGGAGGGACCTTTGCTGGGAATGGGGGAAGCTGTAGTCTCTTATCCGCACCCAGCTATTAGTCGTAGGCTTGCAGGACTACAATCCCAGCACGAAACAGGATTGTGGTGCGGATCCTCAGAGGGAGACATGGCGCGGTGCGCTCCTGCCGGGCATGCTGGCAGGAATAGTCTTAGCCGCTTCCGGCCGTTGATCGCCTACAGTCCCAGCATACAACGGGAGTGGGGTTGGAGAGGATACCTGGAGGGAGGGGCAGCGCGGTCCGCTCCTCGCCAGGCATCATGCTGACAGGAGTAGTTTCTCTTTATTTTTTTTTTTTTTTTTTGAGACGGAGTCTCCCTCTGTCACCCAGGCTGGAGTGCAGTGGCGCGATCTCGGCTCACTGCAAGCTCTGCCTCCCGGGTTCATGCCATTCTCCTGCTTCAGCCTCCCGAGTAGCTGGGACTACAGGCGCCCGCCACCACGCCTAATTTTTTGTATTTTTAGTAGAGACAGGGTTTCACCATATTAGTCAGGATGGTCTCAATTTCCTGACTTCGTGATCCGCCCGCCTTGGGAGGAGTAGTTTCTTAATCGCTTCTGGACGTTGTCGCAGGGCTGCGAAACTACAATCCCAGCATGCAGCGGGAGTAGGGTGGTGGTGCGAATACCTGGAGGAAGAGGCAGCGTGGAGCGCGCCTCGCCAGGCATTCTGGGAGGAGTAGTTTCTTAACCGCTTTCGGCCGTTATTTCAGCACCTATTCCAGATGCAGTTTCTCTGTTTCTCTGTTTCAGACGCCCCTGACATAGCTACAGGGTGCTGGAATGTGGCTAGTGTGAACGGCAATGTGCTAGAAAGGTAAAATACAAGATTACATCCAAAGATTTAGCTTCAAAAATGTATATGTTTATTAACCATTACATACTAATCACATATTAAAATAATATTTTGGATATATTGGGCTGATTAAGTTGTTGCAATCAATTCCACCTGTTATTCCACCTGTTTCTTTCTTTTTTATTTTGAGACAGAGTCGCTCTGTTGCCAGGCTGGGGTGCTGTGGTGTGATCTTGGCTCACTGCAACCTCTGCCTCTTGAATTCAAGCGATTCTCCTGTCTCAGCCTCCCTAGTAGCTGGGATCGCAAATGCCTGTCACCACGCCCAGCTAATTTTTCTACTTTTGGTAGAGCAGGGGTTTCGTCATGTAAGCCAAGCTGATCTCGAACTCCTGACTTCAGGTGGTTCACCACCTCGGCCTCTCAAAGTGCTGGGATTACAGGCGTGAGCCACTGCAGCCGGCCCCACCTTTTTCTTTTTACTTTTTAACATTTGGCTACTAGAAAATTCAAAATTTACATGTGGCTCATATTTTACTGCAGAGGATTGCCACCCTTTTGAAATCTCAGGCTGCCCGCATGTATTAGTCCATTTTCACACTGCTACAAACAAATACCTCAAACTGCGTAATTTTTTTTTAAAGTAAATTGAATCATAGTCCTACATGGCTGCAAAATCCTTCAGAAACTTAAATTCATGACCATGACAGAAGGTGAAGGGAAAGCAAGGCACATCTCACATGGCGGAAAAAGCGAGAGAACCGCGGGGAGGGGGGACGTGCCACATTTTTAAACCATCAGGTATCTTGAGAGCTCCCTTACTATCACAAGAACAGCATGAGGATAATCCACCCCAACGATCCAATCACCTCCTCCCTGGTCCCTGCCCTGACAAATGGGAATTACAATTTTTTTTTTTCTTTCAGAGGAAGTCTCTCTGTGTCACCCAGGCTGGAGTGCAATAGCGCCATCTCGGCTCACAGCAACCTCCACCCTGGGGGTTCAAGCAATTCCCCTGCTTCAGTGTCCTGAGTAGCCGGGACTACAGGCATGCTGCCACACCTGGCTAATTTTTGTATTTTTAGTAGAGACGGGGTTTCACCATATTTGCTAGGCCTGTCTCGAACTCCTGAACTAGTGACCTGCCTGCCTTGGCCTCCCAAAGTGCTGGGATTATAGGTGTAAGCCACCGCACACGGACGGGAATTACAATTTGAGATTAGATTTGGGTGGAGCCAGAAAGTCCCACCATATCACTGCAAAGGATCCGCAGCAAGGAAGGTCATAAAATCCTAAATTTTAAAATAATTGTCATTATTTCAATTTATGAATAAATATTATATATAATTTATAAATGCACATGGCATTATACACAAGGTTAAATGCAAATACCCTCTGAAGTTGGCCTGGCTCAGATCAAGGAAGAAGCCCTGCCTGTGAAGGCTGCAGCCTAGGCTGTTATTTTTGCTTCACTCAGCCCAGTGTCTGATCAAATATTCCCTCACTCAGGGCATGAAGGGTGGGGCCTGAAACCTTATCCAATCAGGAGCCGTGGGCTAGAAACTGTCCAATCAGGCATGCAGCTGGAAAGCACAGGCTACTTCCGTAATTTTGCGGGCTCTTTGTGTTTCTCTGCGTCCAGAGCTGCAGTTCTTCTCTTCACTGCTCTGTGTCCTCTGCTCCTAGAGGCCAAGCCTATGTGTCCTTGTGTCCTGCAGGTATCTGCAGATTTATGGCTAAAAGACCGGGACCCCCTGGAAGCCGAGAAATGGTGAGTGCTGGGTCTGTCATCATGACAGAGGGGTGGGGGCTGGTTGGAACCGGCAGAAAGTGGCTGTAGCAGGATCCAGACTTTCTGGCAGTCAGCTCCAGAGCCTGACAACCCAAATCCTCTTTGGCCCAGCTCTGCTCTCGTCCCCTCCAGCCGCAGTATGGTGCCTGAGCCAGTGCCTGGGACCCTGGGATTTCTGTCTTTTTCCTCTGCAGTGGCTTTACCCTGGACTGGAGGCCTCTCTGGTTTGCTCTGCACTCCCAGTGCCTCATCTCACCCAGATTGTGCAGGGATGGGAAAGTCATCAGGGGAGAATCCAGACTCAGGGTGCAAGATTCATGAGTGGAAAGAGCTCTGGTCCTGGGGTCCCTAGTTCCTCATTTTTCCTTTTAGAGATGTATGGGAGTCACTGTAAAAATGAGAATCTGATCAAAGTGTGATTCAAGAATCATAGAGCGCCCAGCTATGGTTTGTGGGTTGTGATCCATGGGAGAGACTTGAAGAAAAGTCTGTTATAAGTTGCATGATGAAGCAAACCAGATTCAGTAAGTGGTTTGGTACAGTTATGTAGTTTCCTTATTTGTGAGACCGAGGTGAAAATTTCTTGGTTATGTCATCAGAGATTAATTGGCAGTCTGTGGTTTCCTAGGCCTGAATATTTTCTTCAAGATAGTAATTTCCAAGAAATGCTTTTTTTTTTTTTTTTTTTTTTTTTTTTATGTGAGAGGGAGTCTCGCTCTGTCTTCCAGACTGGAGTGCAGTGGTGCCATCTCACCTCATTACAACCTCCACCTCCCAGGTTCAAGTAATTGTCCTGCCTTAGCCTCCCGAGTGGCTGGAATTACAGGTGTGCGCCACCAGGCCCAACTAATTTTTGTATTTTTAGTAAGACGGGATTTCACCATGTTGGCCAGGTTGGTCTCCAACTTTTGACCTCAGGTGATCTGCCTGCCTCAGCTTCCCAATGGGCTGGGGTTACAGGTGTGAGTCACCACACCCAGCTGATTTTTTTTTTTTACCTTTTATTTTAGGTTCAGGGGTACATGTGCAGGTTTGTTGTGTAGGTAAAATCGTATCATGAAGTTTTTGTGTACAGATTATTTTATCACTCAGGTACTAAGCATAGTACCCAACAGATTTGTTTTCTGATTTTCTCCATCCTCTGACCCTCCACCCTGAACTGAGCCTCAGTGTCTGTTGTTCTCTTATTTGTGTCCACGTGTTCTCATTATTTTGCTCCCACTTATAAGTGACAACATACAGTTTTTTATTTTCCATTCCAGCACTAGTTTTCTAAAAATAATGGTCTCCAGTTCCATCGACGCTGCTGCAAAGGACATGATGTTGTTCTTATAGTTGCATCGTATTTCATGGTGTTTACATACCACGTTTTCTTTATCCACTCTACCATTGAAGACATACAGGATTATTTCTTGTTTTTGCTATTGTGAATTGTGCTGTAATAAACATGCGTGCATGTGTCTTCATGGTAGAAAAACTTACATTCACTGGGTATATTCCCAATTGTGGGATTGGGAATGGTAATTCTGTTTTCAGGTTTTTGAAAAAATGCCAAGCTGCTTTTCTCAATGGTTAAATAAATTTATACTTTCACCAGCAGCATATAAGCATTCAATTTCTCCACAACCTCACAAGCATCTGTTTTTGTTTTTGTTTTTACTTTTTATTCTAATTGTTTTTATTTGAATTATTTCTTTTTTTCCCATTATTCTAGTGTTTTATCTATCTTATTATGTTTACACAGAATCAACTTCTGGTTCCTTTGACAGAGTTTCACTCTTACACCTAGGCTGGAGTGCAGTGGTGCGGTCTCGGCTCACTGCAACCTCTGCCTTCCAGTTTCAAGCAATTCTCCTGCCTCAGCCTCCTGAGTAGCTGAGATTACAGGCATGTGCCACCACAGCCAGCTAATTTTTGTGTTTTTAGTAGAGATGGGCTTTCACCATGTTGGCTAGGCTGGTCTCAAACTCCTGAACTTGTGATCTTCCCTCCCCAGCCTCCCAAAGTGCTGGGATTACAGGAGCGAGCCACAGCACATGCATGGCCCATTGAACTTTTTATAGTTATTTATGTCTCAAACTTCATTTCAGCTCTGATTTTGGTTTTCTTGACTTTTGTGAGCTTTGAAGTTGGTTTGCTCTTACTTTTGAAATTATTTTAATTGTAACATTAGATTTTTAAATTGAGATCTTTCTAACTTTTTGATGTGGATGTTTAGTGATATATATTTTATTCTTAACACTGCCTTAGCTGTAACCCTGAGATTCTGGTATGTTGTATTTCGCTTGTAATTAGTTTCAAAAATTTTATTACTGCCTTAATTTCATTATTTCCAAAATAGCCATTTGGAAGCTGATTATTCCATTTTTATGTAATTGCATCCTTTCACATGTTTTTTGTATTGAATCATTCTATACATTTTCTTTTTAAAATTAATGAGAAAGATAAGAAGAAATGAAAATGCTGTGCTCTTAATCTAAATGCTAAAAATTATTCAGCACTTAGTACCAACTCCCAGGGTGCTATGAAAATTAAATAACAAAATGTGTTATTCCCAGCACAGTGTTCTGTGACATGCTCCTGAGCACACAGTACCTGCTTACTAAACGTTTTATTAGTACATGTGTACAGGCTTCCCAAATGCAGGTTTACTCAGACATTGCTGTCTTCTGTTGTCCCTGTAAACTTAAAAAAGCCAACAAAAATATAGTATTTCAGGGTGGAAATTGGTTGTTTTTATTTGTAGCAGAAGTATTAGTATTGTGACAAATGTGGTGTGTGTAAGGGACTCTTTTGCTGTGCCTGCTTTCTCTTGCTAATGCTAATAATGTGTCTGGGAAAGCACAATCAGCATTTACAGGGGACTTGTTGGAAAAGCCCATTCCTGGACCCTTTTGGATCCTGCAGAATCACATTGCATAGAGCGGGGCCAAGATTACCAAATGATTTATAAACTTGAGGGGTTCAAGATACATTCAGGACAGTTTAGTTCAACCTTTGCATCAAAGGAAGGCTGCACTGCCTGCCCTGTTTAAGTTTGGTAGGAAGAGGTCAGTGCGGTTCATGTTCCCATTACTCTAAAGAAAATTGCTGGTTTCTGATAGGGGACAGCAGGGACAAAGAAACATATTTTAATAGTTGTGGAGAAGCTCATTGTTCTCGCATTGCTCTGAAATCTTTTCAGTTATAAACAACAAAAATGGGTGAGTGTTTTCTGCAAGTCTCGGTCTTCCACCCGTGGGTGTGTGTGGTGGTAGCAGGTGAATAGGTTGTGCTTTAAAGTCATATTCACAAAATGCAGGTTTGATATTCCCAGGGCATCTTATCTGAAAATACATTTCAGAGAAAGAGGAGGAAAAGGAACAAATCACTTTTTCTCGGGTGAGCATGTCTCAGATCAAGCGCAGTGTCCACTCTGCCTTTTGGAACGCCTTGTGTTCAGAACTTACAAATTTTTACTTCTCTACTTGTGCTGTTGATCCCTAATGAGTTTGTTTCAACTATTTTTTTGTGATTTTTATGATAGTCAAGGAGTTCTGAAAAAAATATTTGTTTTCTATATGCCATAGCATTCTATAAATTTCTCTTCATCTTGGATTCTTGTATATCATGCAGAATTCTTACCACAAATTTATGACCTACGATATATAAAATGTTCCCATTGTAGCTGTTGAACATTAGAAGGTGTGGATACTCAAGATATCTACTGGGGAAACGCTGTTGTCTTTGGATATTAGTGAAAAATGAAACATGTTATATTGAGGTTTCATCTGTGTGCTCTATTAGTTCCATGCAGAACAGAGTTTAGAAAATGCTCATTTAAACAGCGTGGCATTTATTACACAGAAAGTTCTGAAAAAACTGTTAGGAGATACTTGCTTTCCAGGGTGCTAAGGAAAGACTACTTAAAATTACTAATAAAAATTACAGAACAGGGAAGTTATCTTCACCTTCAACTTTGCATAAAACTGATGTTTCTTTATGATTAAATTTAGGCCAGGTGCAAAGGCTTTGGCTTGTAATCCCAGCACACTGGGAGGCCGAGGCAGGCAGATCACATGAGGTCAGGAGTTCAAGGCCAGCCTGACCAACGTGGTGAAACACCATCTCTACTAAAAAAAAAATACAAAAATTAGCCAGGCATGGTGCATGCACCTGTAATCCCAGCTACTCAGGAGGTTGAGGCAGGAGAAGCACTTGAACTCAGGAAGTTGAGGTTGCAGTGAGATGAGATCACACCACTGCACTCCAGCCTGGGTGACACAGTGAGACTCTGTCTCAAAAAAAAAAAAAAATATATATATATATATATATATATATATAAAATTAAATGTTGATTACAATTTACCTTTCTGAGAGGAGAGAAATGCCACAGCAGTGATGTTGTGTCATGTGTGCATCAGCACATAATAAAAATGTGTCCTAATAAAGTTGACAACAATTTTATTCACTTGGTTCAAGATCTCTATGACATTTTTTTCCACTCTAGAGTTAATTCTTATTCTCTTAATTATTAAGGACACTTAGGAGATTTACTAGCTGAAGTGCATAAACCATCACATTTAATCTGGAAGCTGTCCTTTCCGTTTAGATGACTTTTGCTTATATTTGTCTTTTAAAAATGAAGGCTCTTATATCTTTATTTACAGGTGAGAGAAACTGGGAAAAACCCAGACTCTGCCATTTACTGGATATTTGACAAAATACTCTTACTAGGCTAGAAACATTGGTGAGCTTGATAAAAATTCTGAAATTCAGACTTTCTCCTAAATCTCCTGAAACAAAATCTCACAAGATCTTTAGTTTATTGCATATACTAAGACTTGAGAGGTATCTTCCAACTCATCATGACTGTTCTCTCTGAGAAACATACACAACTTATTCTATATGATGTAAATATAGCACTCAAAAATAGACATGTTCTGCCAGGTGCAGTGGCTCATGCCTGCCATCCCAGCACTTTGGGAGGCTGAGGTGGGTGGATCACCTGAGGTGAGGAGTGCAAGACTTGCCAGGTCCACATGGAGAAACCCCGTCTCTACTAAAAATACAAAAATTAGCCAGTCATGGTGGCTCATGCCTGTAGTCCCAGCTACTCAGGAGGCTGAAGCAGGAGAATCGATTGAGCCCGGGAGGTGGAGGTTGCACTGAGCCAAGATCATACCACTGTACTCCAGCCTGGGCAACAGCGTGAGACTGGGTCTCAAAAAAAAAAAAAGAAGAAGAAGAAGAAAAGAAAAACAGAAAAAAAATACATGTCCATGTTGATGCCCTTAATTTTATAATGTATCATACAGAAAAGTATCAAATCTACAGTGGTATTATGGATCTTATGCTATCCTCTTTTCCCAGAGTTAGAGAATACTTCTGTGTTAAAAATTATCTTATTGAATAATTTTAGTCACTCTTGTAAGTGAGAACCACTTCTTTTTACTCTCTTTTTTAGCTTGAATCAAATAAAAATCTCTGCCTACGGCTATGTGGTAAGTGCTTGTGTGTTCATGAGTGGTTTTGTTTGTTTGTTTGCTTGTTTTCCAGGGACTGCTGACATTCAGAGACATAGCTATAGAATTCTCTCTGGAGGAATGGCAATGCCTGGATTGTGCTCAGCGGAATTTATATAGAGATGTGATGTTAGAGAACTACAGAAACCTGGTCTCCCTGGGTGAGGATAACTTCAATACATAATTCCTAATATATTTCTTTTCTCTTTTCTAAGATGTTTTTGGTAATTTCTGCTTTGCGTGAATGAATTTTAGATCTCCAGTTTTAAGAAAATCTTGGAGATTCATTGGTGTAGAACAAATTCTTCAAGATGTTTTATCTTGACCAGAACTTTTCCCTTTCCTGAGCTTATGTATCTTTTGCTCTAGGTTAGTGGGAATTCCAAAAATGCCATGGCATAAAATATCATTGCCCACACATTAGAATTCAGTTGCTCTCACCAATTTTTGATTCAGTAGTACTGAGTAGTGAAATTAAGGACCTACAAATTTAAAATATTTTCTGAATATTTAGAAAGTACTATTATGAATCAATATTAATTTTCTAGAATTTTCTATTATATCCTCTAAGCATAATACTAATTTGATAATTAAAGAATTCAGCATGATCTATGTTACTTTTTTTTGTTAATAAAACAGGTATTGCTGTCTCTAAGCCAGACTTGATCACCTGTCTGGAGCAAAATAAAGAGTCCCAGAATATAAAGAGAAATGAGATGGTAGCCAAACACCCAGGTAGGTGAGTGAATGAAGCAGATGAGACGGATGAGAGGTACACAAATCAAGGAGGCAGCCAGTCCTTAAAAGGTAGTCTGGGGAGCTGTGCTTTGATGAAAAGAGTTTCTGAGAAGCTCAAGTCATTTTTTTCTTTTGCTCTCACATAGGGACACCTTCTGCCTCATGCTGTTAAATTCCCTAAGGATTCCACTTTTGCTTCAATAATCTTTCTTCAAGTTCCCCGTGTGAGTCAAAGTTTTCTTTAAAGGTTATCAGGGACTGCACAAGCTGACTGCTTTGCCATTGCTTTTGGGGACACACTAATATCTGCATATTTTTGAAAAACTCTAAACCATCAAAATTTTTTTTGCATCATGTCTAAAATGTGTGAGAATAGTGGTTTCTCTTTCATTGGTGGTCATTCATTTTTCTGCACATGCCATTCTGTTTTTATTACTATAGCCTTGAAATATATTTTAAAGTTTTTACAAATTTTTTTTAAATTTTTTAATTTTTTATATGTATTTATTTATTTAGAGGTTTGGTTATCCCCCCACTTGCTGTAGGGGTATATGCAAGCAGGTTACCTTTTATGTCTTCATTTTACTGTGTTGCATATTTTAGATATAGATTCATAAATGGTATTGCTGTATTATATAATAATTTCATTTTAAATTATTTAAAGAACATTTATGATATTTTTATGATGGCTGTATCTTTTTTCTCATAAAAAACAACTTACATAGGTTTCAACTTCTTTACATCATCAACAGTTGGTGTTTTAAAAAAATTTATAGTGGCCATCCTAATTGATGTAAGGTAATTTTGTTTTGTATTGTGATTATATTTTGCATTTTTCTATAAATTATTAATTTTGTGCAACCTTTGAAATGCTTCTTCCCATTTGATATCTTTTTATAAATATTTAGTTTAATCATTTTTCCATTTCTTTCTTTCTTTTTTTTTTTGTTTTTTTGAGACGGAGTTTCGCTCTTGTTTCCCAGGCAACAAGAGCAATGGCGCGATTTCAGCTCACAGCAAACTCTGCCTCCTGGGTTCAAATGATTCTCCTGCCTCAGCCTCCTGAGTAGCTGGGATCAGGGATGTGCCACCACACCCAGCTAATTTTGTATTTATAGTAGGGGTGGGTTTTGCCATGTTGGTCAGGCTGGTCTCGAATTCCTGACCTCAGGTGATCTGCCCACCTCAGCCTCCCGAAGTTCTGGGATCACATGTGTGAGCCACCGCACCCAGCTCCTTTGTCCATTTCTAAATCAAGTAATTCAATTATTGTTGTCTAGTTCTAGGAGTAGTTTATATATTTTCAATATTAAGTCTTATCACGTGTGATTTTCAAATATTGTCGCCAATTTCTTGGGAGACACTGTCACTCTATTAAATGTTTTATTTGATTGCAGAAATTTTGAAGTTTAGCCCAATTAAATTTTTTTGTTCTCCTCTTTGTTGCTCATGCATTTGATGGCATATCTAAGAAAATGTGCCAAGACCAAAGTCATGTCTTTGCACTATACTTTTTTTCTAAGACTTTCATTAGGTTTTTTTTAGTCTAAGTACTTTGTTTAAAATATTTTTTGTATATGATGCAATTAAACCATTCAACTTCATTTTTTCAATGTAGATGTCCAGTTTTCAACATTATCTGTTGAAGGGATTATATTTTCTCCATTGGCTGCTCATGGCAACCTTGAGGCAGATTATTTGGTCATACACAGAAGAGTTCATTGCTGGGCTTTTTATATTGTTCTATCATGTCTTTATCTGTCTTTTTGTGAATACCACATAGTTATTGTTATTGCAGCTTTTTATTATGTTTTGAAATTGTGAAGTATAGTGCCTCTGTGTTTTTCATGTGTGTTTCTCTAGATTTGGTTCATAATAAAATTTAAAAATTTTAAACAATATTTCAGGAATAAATATGCTTTTGGAATTTGGATATAGATTATATTAAACTTGTTCACCACTGTGGGTTATATTGACATCTTAACAAATTAAGTCATCACTTAAATATGTTGGCCCTTGAGAAAAAATATTAAATTTAATTAATTTAAATTATTTGATCCTGTGCAAGAATACAACGAAGAGTGTGTTTATTTCCATGTATTTTTGATTTGCCAGTATTACTTTTTTTCTTTTTAGTTTTATTCAGTTTGGGTTAGAAAACATATACTGTATGATTTTGCTCTTCTTAATTTTTTTTTTGACTCAGGGTTTCTCACTCTGTTTCCCAGACTATAGTGCAGTAGCACAATCTTGGCTCACTGCAGCCTCAACCTCTTGGACTCAAGTAATCGTTTCACCTTGGCCTACTGAGTGGCTGGCACTACAGGCATACCCCACCATGCCCAGCTAATTTTTAATTATTTGTAGAGACAGGATCTCACTGTATTCCCAAGGCTAGTATCAAACTTCTTGCCCCAAGTGATTCTTCCACCTTGGCTTCCCAAACTGCTGAGATTACACCTGTGAGCCACTGCACCTGGCTGATCTTTTGAAATTTACTAAGACTTATGTGTTCTAACAAAATGCACCAGGTGCAAATAAGAATATTGTGTATCCACTTACTTTTGACTGGAGAGTTCTGTACATGTCTGTTTAGCCTATTTGGTTTGTGATATGGTGTAGATGCCCTCCAAATCTCATGTAGAAATGTAATCTCCACTGTTGGATGTGGGGCCTAATGAGAGCTGTTTGCATCATGGAGACAAATCCCTCATGAATGACTTGGCACAATCCCCTTGGTAATCATAGAGTTCTCACTCTATTAATTCACATGAGAGCTGGTTGCTTAAAGGAACCTGGCTCCTCCACCTCACACTCACATCATCTTTCACCATGTGACATGTTTGGTTCTTCTTTGCCTTACACTCTAAATTGTAAGCTTCCTGGTATCCTCACCAGAAGCAGATGCTGGCATATACTTCTTGTACAGTCTACTGAACTGTGAATCAAAAAAATCTTTTTCTTTATAAATTACGCAGTCTGAGGTTATTTTCTATAGCAATGCAAAATAAATTCACACACATACACAATATAATATTCTTCAGGTTTTCAGTTGTTTTAATTGATTTTTTATTTAAATTTTTTATTTATTATTAAAAATGAGGTCTTAATGTTTATAATTTTGTGTTGCTATTTTATTTCTTGCTTCATTTCTGTCAATATTTGCTTTATATATTTTGAAGCCCTGATGTTATATATGCATATACATATAGATAGACATAATAGTTATAGATTCCTAGTAAATGGACTCATTTTACCATTATATAATATCAATCTTTGTCTCATGCTAGTAATTGACTCATTTGCTTTTGTGTGTCTATAAAGATTTTTTCTTTGTGCTACATTGGAGATTCTGTAAAACATCTTAAATGTTACAACAGTATATTTTAAACTGGTAAAAAAATGACTTCAGTTGCATAGAAAAATTTGTCCTCATTGTATCTACCCTGTACTTCTTATTGATATTGCTAATTATATCTTTTTATGTTTTATAATTATTTTTATGCTTATATTTTTCAAATTTTAAAGAATAACTAAAAATATTTTCTGTACCATCACAATAATGCCACAGAATTTTACTTTTTGTATATGCATATGTTTTTCAGGAAGTTATGTATTTTCATGTGATTACATATATTTTTCATCATGTTATTTTAAGTGGAAAGACCTCTTTTCAACATTTTATTTAGGGCACATGCAATGATTATATGCTTTTCCAGCATTTATTCATTCTGGAAGAGTTTTATTTTTCTTTATGTTCTAGTACATTTTTTCTGGTTTTATTATTCTCACCATGAAAATTTTTTTCAGCCTTTGACCCTTTTACACAGTTCTTTTCTGACCTGCAAGGTTTCTGTTTACAAGTTCACTGGTTGTCTCAGAGGACTATGCTTATAAATAATATCTCACTTTTATCTTGCAGCTCCCAAGATTATCTTCTGGTTTGTGACTTTTGAAACTTTGCTTAAATTTGTGTTGCGGATCTTTTTGTGTATATCCTAGTTTGTTTGTTTAGCTTCTTCATTTTTTACATACTTTTTTCTTACTTTTAAATTTTTTCAGTTATTCTTTTTTACCTCCACATTGTTTATTTTTATTATTGCAAGTTTTGTTGGTATTCTTATTTTTCTTATTTTATTTAGGTGTCTGGTTTTCCATTTTTCTCATTGACCATAATATGGATTATCTTAAATTTTAAAAATCAAGATATACATCTTTATTTTTATAGTTGCTTTTTCAAAATTTTTGATTTTTTTGATTGGACCATGTTGTCCTCATGTTTTATATACATTGTAATCTTTGAGATTTAGACACTAACATAAAACTACCTTTCATGATCTTTACAATGCAGCTCTTTCCTGTCATAGCAGGACACCAATTGTCTTTGGTAGAGATTCTGGGATTCTCACAAACATGTTCTCAGGATGTGAGAATTTTGGGATTTTCACAAACATGTTCTCAGGATGTGAGCAATTTGTATTTATTTTTCAATTAAAAGACTTCTTCATATTTCTTCTTAGTGGTCAGTAACTACGTTCTACACCTATCTTCTGCCCATGGTACTGCAGTCTTTCTGTGGTTGTAACATTCACTTTTGAGCTCAGAAGACTTAAAGCTGTTATTAAAGACACCATGTTCTTCTATTGGGCATGAGGAAGGGCTGTGTTGGGTAAATATAGCAGACTTTTCTTTTCTATCTGTATGGCTCTGGACATTGTGCTCACATGGTGCACACACTTACTTTATTTATAAATTTCCAACAAAGGTATTTTGATCACTATGATTTTGTTACATTTATACATCTATGAAGGAATTATGGCCTGTGGTATTTTGATATGGCATTTTGCTAATGTACCTTGTATAATTTTATATATTTCATTTGTAGAATATATGAGTCCAGAAAGTGGAGTAACTTGTGCTTTTTATGTCTTTCAGTTACGTGTTCCCGTTTCACCCAAGACCTTCAGCCAGAGCAGGGCATAAAAGATTCACTCCAAAAAGTAATACCAAGAACATATGGAAAATGTGGACATGAGAATTTACAATTTAAAAAATGCTATAAAATTGTGGGTGAATGTGAGGTGCACAAAGGAGGCTATAATGAAGTTAACCAATGTTTGTCAACTACCCAAAGCAAAATATTTCAGACTCATAAATATGTCAAAGTCTTTGGTAAATTTTCAAATTCCAATAGATATAAAACAAGATATACTGGGAAGAAACATTTCAAATGTAAAAAATATGGCAAATCATTTTGCATGCTTTCACACCTAAATCAACATCAGGTAATTCATACTAGGGAGAAGTCCTACAAATGTGAAGAATGTGGCAAATCCTTTAACTGCTCCTTAAACCGTACTACACATAAAATAATTCATACTGGAGAGAAACCGTATAGATGTGAGGAATGTAGCAAAGCCTTTAGCTGGTCTGCAAACCTTACTAGACATAAGAGAACTCATACTGGAGAGAAACCCTACACATGTGAAGACTGTGGCCAAGCCTTTAGTCGCTCCTCAACACTTACTAACCACAAGAGAATTCATACTGGAGAGAGACCCTACAAATGTGAAGAATGTGGCAAAGCCTTTAGCATATCCTCAACCCTCACTGACCACAAGAGAATTCATGCTGGAGAGAAAACTTGCAGGTGTGAGGAATGTGGCAAAGCCTTTAGCTGGTCCTCAAACCTTACTAGACATAAGAGAATTCATACTAGAGAGAAACCCTATGCATGTGAAGAATGTGGCCAAGCCTTTAGCTCATCCTCGAACCTTACTAGACATAAGAGAATTCATACTGGAGAGAAACCTTACACATGTGAAGAATGTGGCCAAAACTTTAAGCGCTCCTCAGCACTTACTATCCACAGGAGAATTCATACTGGAGAGAGACCCTACAAATGTGAAGAATGTGACAAAGCCTTTAGCTTATCCTCAACCCTCACTGGCCACAAGAGAATTCATACTGGAGAGAGACCCTACACATGTGAAGAATGTGGCAAAGCCTTTAGCTTATCCTCAACCTTCACTGACCACAAGAGAATTCATACTGGAGAGAGACCCTACACATGTGAAGAATGTGGCAAAGCCTTTAACTGCTCCTCAACCTTTATGCAACATAAGAGAATTCATACTGGAGAGAAACCCTACAAATGTGAAGAATGTGACCAAGCTTTTAAGTGGCATTCAAGTCTTGCTAAACATAAGACAATTCATACTAGAGAGAAACCCTACAAATGTGAATAATGTGGCAAAGTACACCCTCAGGCCTTATAATACATAAAATAATTTATACTAGAAAAAAACACTACAAGTGTAGAGAATGTGGCCAAGCCTTTAACCAGTTCCAAACCTTAATTGAACGTAAGAGAATTCATATTGGACAAAAATTTTATAAATGTAAAAAAAGTAACAAAGCCTTTAACCAACCCTCAAACCTTAATGAACCTAAGAGAATTTATTTTTTTAAAAATTTTTTGAGATGGAGTCTCCCTGTGTCACCCAGGCTGGAGTGCAGTGGCATGATCTCAGCTCACTGTAATTTCTGCCTTCTGGGTTCAAGCGATTCTCCTGCCTCAGCCTCCTGAGTAGATGGGATTACAGGCATGTGCCACCACACTGGCTGATTTTTGTATTTTTAATAGAGATAGAGTTTCACCGTGTTGGCCAGGCTGGTCTTGAACTCCTGACCTCAGGTGATCCACCTTTGTCAGCCTCCCAAAGCCTAAGATAATTTATGTTAGAGAGACCCTAGAAACACACAAAAAAGTGACAAAACCTTTAAGTACATCTCAAGCCTTACATAATACCTGATCATTCATTCTAGAGAGAAACTCTACAAAACCAAAGAATGTGATAAAGCTGTTAACTAGTCTTGAACCCTTATTATACATAAGAGAATTAATACTGAAGAGAAACCCTACAATATGGAATATGGCAATGTCTTTAAAAACTCCTCAAACCTGAATAAATGTAAGATAATTGATATTGGAGAGAAACCCTGCAATTGTAGAAAAAAATGTGGTAAACGCTTTAACTGGTTCTCCATGCTTACTCACTAAAAAATTTTATACTGGAGAGAAACTCTGCATACATAAAAATGTGACAGAGCATTTCAGCACACCTCAAACTTTTCTAAAAAAGAGAAATAATACTGGTGAGAAACTCTAGAAATGTGTTAAATGTGGCAAGGACTTTAAATGGTAGTCACACGTTATGGTAAGTAAGATAATTTATACTGAAGAAAACTCCTACAAATATGAATAATGTGGCAAAACTTTTAACAAATTCTCACAGCTTATGGTACAGGAAAGCATTTATACTAGAGAAAAATTGTACAAATACAAAGAATGTGAAAAGCCATTAATATCAGGTCACATCTTACTCAATATCAGAAAGTTTATACTTAATAAAGGGATAATAGGTCAGGTGTGTTGGCTCATGCCTATAATTCCAGCACTTTGGGAGGCCAAGGTTGGTGGATCATGAGGTCAGGAGTTCAAGACCAGCCTGGCCAACATGGTGAAACCCCATCTTTACCAAAAATACAAAAATTAGCCAGGTGTGGTGGCGTGCACCTGTAATCCCAGCTACTCGGCAGGCTGAGGCAGGAGAATTACTTGAACCTGGAAGGCAGAGGTTGCAGTGAGCTGAGATAGAGCCACTACACTACAGCCTGTGTAACAGAGCAAGACTCCGTCTCAAAAAAAAAAAATTATAAATGTGATTACTGTAAAAATACCTTTTGGAAAATATAGGCCTTTAAAGTAAAGACTAGTTATTCTGAAGACAAACATACAAACATAAAGAGGATTGTTGTACCTTTACTTCATTACAGATTTTATGGTACACGTTTTATATTAAAGGAAAAATTTGAAGATCTGAAGAAGATGCTCAAACTTTGTTGAACATTAGAGAATTTATATTGGAGAGAAAGTCTGAACGTGTAATGAATGTGAAAAACATTTGTTCAAAAACTACAGCTTAGAAAACACCAGTTCATACTAAATATTTTTGCAGAACCAGTAAATGGGGAAAACATATTAAATCAAAATTAAGTCTATATAAACATCTGAGGAGTCACAGTAGAAAGAATGAAGACACTGAAACTTCATACATTACACTAAATCAGAGTGTTGAGTGTAAAAGAGATCCAAAGCTAACACCATATACATGTTAAAGAAGTAGTTTTTTTGGAGATTTATAATTACCTTCGAGGTATGCTTCTTTCTTCTATAAAAAAAATAGTTTCTGAAAAGCAAACAATAATGTAACTCAAGTCTCAGATTCCGTCATGTTGACTCTTCCCATTGTTTGTGAAAGTATTTGATCAGTTGTTTCATCAGAGATAGGAGAGATTTTTTTTATCAATTGTACGTTTATGTAATAAAATGCAATAAATTTAAAAAATTTTTAAAGATTATGTGTCAACTTAATTTTTTCATTAAACAAAGTTTTTAATGTATTAAAACTATTGTGCTTTGAATGAAGTGTTAATTTGTCATCAAATTTAATGGGTCCCATTTTACTTAAGGTTCTAAGTAAAAGATGGTAACAATATACTATTTATTAATGTAGGGGAATGGCATCTCTAGTAATCTCTTTTTTGCCAGTGTTTTTTGTTTGTTTGTTTGTTTTGAAATGGAGTCTTGCTCTGTTGCTTAGGCTGGAGTGCAGTGGCATGATGTCGGCTCACTGCAAACTTTACCTCCTGGGTCCAAGCGATTCTCCTGCCTTCAGTCTGCCAAGTAGCAGGGACTACATGCACATGCCACCACGCCTGGCTAATTTTTGTATTTTTAGTAGAGATGGGGTTTCACCATGTTGGCCAGGCTGGTCTTTAACTTCTGATCTCAGGTGATCCACCCACCTCAGTGCCCCAAATTGGTGGAGTTACAGGCATGGGTCACCACGCCTGTCCTGCCAGTGGTTTAAACTGCAAATAAGTAGAAGAATTTTTTTCTCATAAATCAAATTTGTGTTCTTTTTTACTCTATTTAGATTTTTTTTTAAATTTTGTGGGTAGTGTGCATACACACTTATGGCATATATGAGATATTTTAACACAGGCATACATTAGTTAATTATCACAGCAGCATATATGAGGTATTCATCACCTTGAGCACGTATTTATCCTTTGTATTACAAACAATCTCATTATAAAGTTTTATTTTAATATGTGCAATTGAATTATTACTAACCATAGGGTCATTTTATGGTCATAAAAATTGCATGAGTATAATTAATATACATTTCTGAGTCTTGATTATTTTTAAAAATTGTTTTGTATATTTTCTGTACATGTGGCCTCTCTGCTGACAAACAAAAACAGACTTTTAGTTTTGATTTACATAGAGTTATATATACAAATATATTATTCTAAAGACATATCAACCAGGCACGGTGGCTCATGACTGTAATCTCAGCACTTTGGGAGGCTGAAAGGGGTGGATAATTTGAGGTCAGGAGTTCAAGACCAGCCTGGCCAACATGGTGAAACCCCATCTCTACTAAAACTACAAAAAATTACCTGGGCGTGGTGGTATGTGCCTGTATTCCCAGCGACTAGGGAGGCTGGGGCAGGAGAATCACTTGGTCCTGGGAGGCAGAAGTTGCAGTGAGCCAAGATGGCAGACCTGCACTCCAGCCAGGATGACAAAGCGAGACACCATTAAATATATATATATAAGTTATATATATATGTATATATAACTTGCTATATATATATATGTATATATAACTTGCTGTATATAAATTAGCTGGGCGTGGTGGTATGTGCCTGTATTCCCAGCAACTAGGGAGGCTGGGGCAGGAGAATCGCTTGGTCCTGGGAGGCAGAAGTTGCAGTGAACCAAGATGGCAGACCTGCACTCCAGCCAGGATGACAAAGCGAGACACCATTAAATATGTATATATAAGAAAGTTATATATATATGTATATATAACCTGCTATATATATATATGTATATATAACTTGCTATATATATGTATATATAACTTGCTACATAACTTTCTTACATATATATTTATGTTATAAATATATACATATATATGTAAGAAAGTTATGTAGCAAGTGAGTGTGTTTGTGTGTGAGTTTGTATGCATTTTCAGAATAGAAGAACAGTATTGAAACAAAAAAGATTATTTTAATAAGGTGGATAATTAATGAGAAAACTGGAAACCTCAGAGATTCTCAAAAAAATCTATATTCTGTGACTCGTATTGAATTCATTACTGTAAAATTTTATCCCACCCAAATCTTATCTCAAATTGTAATCCCCATGTTTCAAAGGAGGGACTTGGTGGGAGGTGATTGGAATATGGGGATAATTTTCCCCCATGCTGTTCTCATGATAGTAAGTGAGTTCTCAAAGGATCTGGTGGTTTCATAAGTGGTGTTTTTTTCTGCTCTGCCTCTCTCTTGCTGCCTAGTGAAGAAGATACTTGCTTCTCCTTTGCCTTCCACTATAACTGTAGGTTTCCTGAGACCTCCCCAGCCATGCAGAATTGTGAGTAAATTAAACTTCCTTTCTGTGTAAATTACCCATTCTCTGGTAGTATCTTTATAGTAGTGTGAAAACAAACTAATACAGAAAATTAATACAGGTAGTTTGGGGCACTGCTATAAAGATAATTGAAAATGTGGAAGTGACTTTGGAACTGGGTAACAGGCAGAGGTTGAAACAGTTTAGAGAACTCAGAAAAAGATAGAAAAATGTGGGAAAGTTAAAACATTTGTCCATATAGAGAACCATATATGAATATTCAGAACAGCTCTATTCACAATAGCCCCAATCTTGAAACAACCCAAATATTTATCAAATGAGGAATAGATAAAATATTATGGGATATTGCTCAATGATGAAAAGGAACAAACTACTGATAAATGCAACATCAATGAATCTTCAAAAACATAATCCTAAGTCCAAGAAGCCAGACACAAAAGAGTACATTCTACATTATTCTATTTATGTGAAACTCTAGAAAAACAAATCTAATCTGTAGTGCCAAAAACTAGATCTGTGACTGTCCGGGGCCAGAAACATGTTAGGCATAGGCAGAAGGGCATGCACAGGAGGAGGACAGAATTGACTAGGAAATGGAACTTTGGGGTGGTGGTAATATTCTGCTTATTGATTGTGGTGGGTACACAGGTGTCTACATTTGCCAACATTCATAAAACAGTGCACTTAAAATGCATGTATTCTTGGCCGGGCATGGGGGCTCATGCCTGTAATCCCAGCACTTCGAGAGGCCAAGACGGGCAGATCACAAGGTCAGAAAATTGAGACCATCCTGGCCAATATGGTGAAACTCCATCTCTACTGAAATATAAAAAATTAGCCGGGGGTGGTGGCACACACCTGTAGTCCCAGCTACTCAGGAGGCTGAGGCAGGGGAATCGGTCGAACCCAGGAGGTGGAGGTTGCAGTGAGCCGAGATCTCACCAGTGCACTCCAGCCTGGGCAACAGAGCACTCCAGCCTGGGCAACAGAGCAAGACTCCATCTCAAAAAAAAAAAAATTCATGTATTCTTATTGCATGTACACTATACCTCAGTAATGCTGTAAAAACAAAGCTGAAACAATTCCCAGTTAATGCCCCAGCAATACCTATACCAGACAGCAACAGTGATGACAAAAAAAAGAACCACATGTTGAAAAGATACTTAATAGGTAGATGTAGACAGGCTGGACTGCCATGAAAAAAAAAAAAAAAAAAGACTCCCAAAATGCAATTACTTAAACAAGTAAACAAGATAGGGATTTATGTCTCATGTAACTATCTAGTTAGGGTGTGCACCTTGAGGTCATCCAGGAAGGCAGACATCAAGCTCTGCTATCCTCTGCCAGTGGTCTTATTCTAGGGTTGGCAGGCCCACAAATGGTCCCATAGACAGAATTTAGGAGGCCTGTGAACCTGAATGGGGAAAAAAATACATCTTTATTTTCACTAGCTCCTAAATGAAGTTTAGCAATCTCTTCAATTATGAATTATGACAACAAATCACAGTAGTATTAGCAATGCCTGTGGCTTAGCAACTTGAAGTCACAGATTATTTTCACATCACAGTACAGTTAATAAAGAACCTTGAAATATCACTCATAATTATTATTGCTTTGAAATTACTGTAAATATAAGACCTGGCTGCTAAATTTTGTTATTTACTGTGTTAATAAAAAAATGCTATATGACTAGATAACAAATTAGGTCACTTAAATGTTGATAACTGTACCTCAGTATAATTGGCTTTTGTTATAATTCTATACATTTTATTTTATGTATTTGGAAAAGAGGTCATAGGACTGTCAAAGGGCCCATGTCACAAAGAATGTTTAAGAACCCCTGTTCTGGGCTATTGTCATCACCTCTGTGGTCTAAGCTAGGCTGCTGCCCCCTCTAGTTTATACAAGTAGGAAGAGGAAAGAGAACCTGGAGGAGGTATGGCACACATGGCCTCTGCTTACGTATCAGAGAACTCAGTGTCCTGGCCACAGTCAAATACAACAGAGGTCGGGAAAGGTTGTGTATCTCAGCTAACACATGTCCAGCTACAAGTTTCTATTACAACTGATGAAAGAGACAACTAGCGGGCTCTCTACATTGATCCAATCCTGTCTGAGGATGACCATGTAGAAGCATAAGGAGAGGAGACAAGTGACTCCGACAGTGTCCAAGTTTCTGACTTGGGATACCATTCACAGACGGGGAGAAGAAGCAGCAGAAGATATTAGGAAGAAGAAAAAACATTCCAATTAGACAAGTTGACCTTGAGATTCCTATGAGCAGGGGTATACTGACAAACCTGCCCTCCCAGAAAACAAAAACAAAAATCCTGTTTACAGCCTTTGATGATTTCCGTGATGCAAATGTACCCATGACGGCCTATTTCAAGCTACCAAGATGATGTCACCAAATGAGCAGTTGGAAAGAAATGTGCATGAATAGGCTTTCATAAGCTAGCAAAGGCTGGGTTCAGCTCACCTCTACCAGTGAGGATTTCCAAGTGGAAACATCTTAAAGACACTGAGATATGCAGAGCTCAAGCTAAGGAGTAGAATCCAGGTGAGACATTGATTTCAGAATAAATGAGATTATCTGGCCATAGGATTCTAAGAAGAATTCTGATTTGCAGTTACTTATGGCTTAGACAAATGTGATCTTGATTAAGGGTTGCAAGTAGAAAATAGATGCAAAAATAAGTATGATACAGAGGATGGGGTTAATAAATTCCAAAACTCTGCCATCAGTAAAATTCCTTCTGACAAAGAAGCTCTCTGGCCACTCTCAAATGAGCCAATTCTAACCAAAGTTGGTAGCTCATCAGTGGAAATGTCAGACCAGGGATATAAACCACAGAACTGCTTGGTTGTCAGGACCAGAATCTTGTGACATATCAGCAATCCAAGGTAGGTGGATTCAGCCTGAGGTGATCCTCCTCTTGAATGAGGGACTCTTCAAGGGAATCTCCCCTAGAATGTCCATCAATCTAATGAAGGCACAGACACATAAGGAGATACAACAGTGTAGCACATATTATTACAAAGGTATGCATACGAGACTATAAGAGCACAAAGGAATAAATTATCAATGAAAATGATTGAGGAAAGAACAGTTGGCATTAAAGCTCAAACCCAAACAATGAATAGGAATTTTCCAAGTTTACCAGGAAGCATGGTGGAGATTGAGCAGTGTTGGTGCAGTGAGGGAGGAGGTAATAAGAATTTCAGGCAGAACAGCTTGGGCAAAGACTCAGGAGCTTAGAAGAACAAGGTTTCTTCAGAGATCAACAAGAATTTGGTATTTCTACTACTGTATTCTTATCCAACATACATGTTTATTTCATTCATTTTGCTGCTTCTCTTTATCTTCAGTGCATTCCATGGTACCTGACACCTATTGGGTAAGTACTCAGTATTTTACAGAATAAGTTTAAAGATCTATGAAAAGGAGTTTAAGAATCTAAGATTTATAGAAGTGCAATGGCAACCATACTTTCTTTTTTTCAAATGCTGCTGAAACGTATCCATACACACTACTTTCTGGGCAAGGAAAAATGAATCAGATGAGACATTATAACTCATACTTTACGAAATTCACTTTGAAGTCAGAAAACCTGGGTCAGTTTCGGGGGCAGGAGGGGTCAGAGTAGCCCCTTGGCTGATTTTTTTTTCCCCTATTCAACGTGCTTTTTGAGAAAATATGAAATTTCAGTGGATAGAAGTTGAAGTTGTTCTAAAAATCAGGATTATGTTTTGAAATTATTTATTCAACAAATATTGTGCTTGTCAGGCACCATGCTAGGCACTGGGCATACAACGCTGTGATAGGCATTATTCCAATTCTTCAGTAATTGACAGTCTTTGGGAAATTAAAAAGTAAACAATCTATTGCAATATAGTGTGTGACACACATTAGAGCTGGCCCTTGTCTTCTCTCCTGCATTCATTCGGTCTCAACACTCAACACCTCCACAGGTTCTCCCGCACCACGCTTCAGTAACTGGGGAGTCACAGATCAATCAGAATGTAGTGATTCAATACGAGTTGCAACTGTGTACTACATCTTGTTTAAAATGATTTCATCTTGGACTTCCCAAAGGTTAACCAGCTCTAAACTCATCCTTTGTTCTCTCCCTTCCATTTGGCATGTGAAGTATCTAATATTGCTCTGCACATACCAGATTCAAAACACAGAACCTTTTTGGATTCCACAAAATGAATCCACTCACACAAAAGCTTTCACACAATTGAGACTTCACTGAGGATTTGGTAGGGGACAAAGAGGCAAGGCTTTACATTTGGTTTCCCAAAATAAACTATTTAAAGCATATAATTTTATTTCTGATCTCCATGATGGTACTAACATGGGCATGGTGTGGACGAGCTTCTCTCTCTCTCCCCATCTCTCTCCCTCACCGTCCCTTTCTATCTCCTTTTTCCCCTTCCTCACGCAGTGCCCAGCCTTATTGGATCATCTCTTCTTTATTACAGAGTAATTCATCCCTGAAGGAGTTTCTGTTTCTAAATTTCAGACTTGGCATTCAGCAAAACAAAAGCTACCCATCCCACCTCCCTGTCCAGTTAACAGGACTGGGTTTCTTTAAAGGCGTTTTACAGATTATGTTTTGTAATATGAGCGTATTCCTGTGGTTCCATCCACTATCCCTAGTGTTCCCCCAAAAGACATGCTGATGAATTAATTTTTCTGCTTGTCATTGTAATTGTTATGTGTTGTAACTAAGAAAATACAGAGGGCATTAAGAGAACCTATGAGGTGACTTTGACTTCACTTCAGGGTCCTGGAAGGAGGAAGCAACAATCCTAAGTGGAACTTGGACAAGAAGCACCCAATAGATAGACAAAGGGATTGGGAGTATGAGTTGTTAGTGGACAGAGGGAAAGAAGAGAGTGACTCACAAAAGAAGAACACAATTTTGGAGGCAAATTACAAGTTAGAAATAAAATAATGAGTGAGTACAGAGAGATGCACTTCTCATGACTCCTCTCTTGTGTCATCTCTCCTAGAACATTCGTCACGTCCTCAAGTATGATGCTTCAAATAATGCTGCTGATCTTGATCTCTTTTTTAGTAGTAACTTGGGTGATTTTTATAATTTCTCAGAACTTAACAAAGGTAGGAGAAAATCACCTGTGATGCAAATCACACAGGTAAGCCCTCACCTGTGCGACCAGCCTCCAGTCAGTTCCACTCTATTAGTCCTGCCCCTCCTCCCCCACTTCAACTCTGCCCTACCTTCTCCCTCTCTACCTAACTTCTTAGAGGTATTGTGGACACCAACAACCTCTATTTCCTCATTTCCCACTCATCCTCAGTCCATTCCAATTAGGATTTGACCTTGCACATGCTTCCAAAATAGCCCTTGTTGAAGCTACCAACTTCCTCATCAGTTAATAACTGATTTATTCACTCAATCTAGGTGTATATATTACCTGGCCATGTAAATCCAGCTTGTCATTTTGTCTTTTTATTGCGTCTATGATTTCCTTTTCCATGCAAAAGTTATTTTTTTAGCAGTACTGTTTCCCTTGTAACATGTTTCTGGGTGTTAAGTCATAGTTAGAAAGTTTTTCCCGCTCAAAGATTATACAGGTATTCATCCATGTTTTCTTATTTTTTTACCTGTATAGCTACATTGTCTACAAATATCTGGTCCACTTGGAATTTATCCTGTTGAATGGTATAAGATATCGATCTCATTTAACTTTTTCCATATGGCTCTCTGATTATCCTAATCCTCTTATTAATAATTCCATCCTATATCCTCACTGATTTTGAGTGCGGCCTCCATAGCATACTAAATTTGTATATATAATGAGGTCTATGTCTGATTTTCAATTCTGTTACACTGTCTTTTTATTCATGCATCAATACCATCCTACTTTAATTATAAAGATTTTTACAAGTAAGTTTTAATATCTAGTAGAGCTAATCCTACCCACACCCAACACTTTTGGCTTTTCTATTCCCCATACGTTTTGTAACTATTCTCTCTCATTTATCCTTTCAAGTGAACTTTCTAACTGGCCTGTCTGTCCAGAAGATATTTAGGACATTATTATTGTGATTTTGTTAAATGTATAAGTTAACCTTGGAAGACTAAACAACATTCTAATGATGTTAAGTTTTTCTATCCAAGGACATGGTTTCCTTTACATTTGTTCAATTTTGTTTTCTTCAGTAGCATTTTGTGAGTTTTCCTCATATAAATCTTGGACACTTGTGCGAAATGTACACTTAAGTATTTTATTATCATTTTGCTGCCATATTTTGGATAGTCCCTTCCATTTTAGCTTCTCTGTCTTTTGTCTCTATACACAAAAGCTATTGAGTTTTTAATATATTAATTTTATTTCCTACTATTTTACTAAATTCTTTCATTATTTGTAGTCATTTCTCCATTGATACTTTGGGGTTTCTCAGATAAATAACAATTGCATTTGAAAATAGAGATTATTTTTATTTACTTTTCAATTCCAGTGTCTCGAATTGCTTTCTCTTCTCTAACTGCATTAGCTAACACCTCCATCCCGATGTTCAATGTAATGAGATAGCAGTCCTTGTCTTATTCCTGATTTTGGTGACAAAGCCTTAATATTTCCCTTAAGTAAAATGCAAGCTTTTGAGTTAAAGTATATATTTTACGTGTAGAGGAAATCCATAAATTTCTTTTTGTTGTGTTTTTCAACATGAATTAGTACTAATTTTGTCAAAGTCCTTTTGTGCATTTATAAAGATAATCATATAATTCTTCTCATTAGCTGTATTAATGTGATGAATTACATTAAAAATGGAACAAAATGTGTATTCCTGGAATAAAACTCTGAGTTGTGATGGACTATTTTTTTCTAATGTTCATTTTGATTGCTTGCCAATATTTTATTTAAGGTATATATCTCAATATTCATAAATCTAAAGTTCTTGGTACAATATGAGGTTTTGGAAAATATATTATACTTGTTTCATAAGAATTGATTGGAAGCTTTTTGTTTCTATTTGTTTCTAGTGCTCTGAACTTATTTAAGTAATACTGGGATTGACTGATCTTTAAAGTTTGGTAGAATCCACCAGCCTGGCTTGGTGCATTCAGTAGCAGTGCTCTACTACTTTTTTCACTATTCTCTATTTTTTTAATGTCGCTCAGGTCAATTTTGATAGGTTGTATTTTCTGAGTTATCCATTTTATCTAGATTCTCGCATGTATTTGCTTAAAATTGGGAAAATCATCTTGTGACTTTTAAACTTTTCCCGCTTTTCAGATCTTCCCCCCAAAGATGTCTTATTTTACATATTTGTGTTTTCTTCCTTTTGAATTGATTAGATTCACTAGTGGCTTGTCTATTTTTTTGATTTTTTGTTAAATAAAAACCTGGCCAGTAAAGAAAGTGCTATCCATTTTAGAAGTGGAGCCACCCAGGAGATGCTGGGCAAGTATGTTGCAGACAGAACGTGCCTCAAAGATCTTTAGACCAAGTGACCAAGTAGAACACTGAAGCCCTGTGCATTGGAAAGAAAACTATGACTCATTCACATACATTGCAACTTGAATGTCTATGTTTCAGAATTGTTCGGGCAAAGCCCTTGGACAACATTATACTCTGTGGAACACTGGAAGACCTTTCTATCTGTAAGGCAGGCTACTCTGCTATAACAAAAGGCTATGCTGGTAACTAAGGACATACAAGAGTTAATAAAAAGACAGCACTCCTGGCTGGGTACGGTGGCTCATGCTTGTAATCCCATCACTTTGGGAGGCTGAGGTGCAGTGAGCCGAGATCACACCACTGCACTCCAGCCTGGGCAAAGAGCAAGACTGTTTCAAAAAAATAAAACAAAACAAAAAAAGATAAAATGAAATAACAAATATGGAAATATTTTAAACTCTAAACTGTCACATATATTAGAGATTGTTTCAACTACCTTCTTCATCAATTTATTGAGTACTACATTTTAAATCAGAGCTTCTTGGGCTGGGCACAAAGGCTCACACCTGTAATCCCAGCACTCTGGGAGGCCAAGGTGGGCAGATCACTTGAGGTCAGGAGTTTGAGACCAGCCTGGCCAACATGGTGAAACCCCATCTCTACTAAAAAAAAATACAAAAATTAGCCGGGCGTGGTGTGCACCTGTGGTCTTGGAGCTACTTGGAGGCTGAGGGAGGAGAATTGCTTGAACCTGGGAGGCAGAGGTTGCATTGAGCTGAGATCTCGCCACTATACTCCAGCCTGGGTGACAGAGTGTGACTCCGTCTCAATAAATAAATAAATAAGAGTTTCTCAAAGTTCAGTGTGCACACAAATGACCTGAGATCTCATTAAAAATCCAGGCTGCAGGCCGGGCACGGTGGCTCAGGCCTGTAATCCCAGCACTTTGAGAGGTCGAGGTGGGTGGAATCTTGAGCTCAGGAGTTCTAGACCAGCCTGGGTGACATAGCAAGACTCTGTCTGTACTAAAAAAAAAAAAAAAAAAAAAAGCCAAATACAAAAAAAAAGTGGCAGATGCCTGTGGTCCCAGTTATTTGGGACTCAGGAGGCTGAGATGGGAGGATCCCTTGAGCCTGTGGGGGTGGAGGTTGCAGAGTGAGCCAAGATTGGGCCAGGCCACTGCACTCCAGCCTGGGTGACAGGCAAGAGCCTGTCTCAAAAATAAAAGAAAAAAAAATCAATGTTTAAAAGAAAAGGAGTTATGGCAGAGTTAGAGGCCTAAGTCATGTGACTGCACTTGTGTCCCTGTGTTCAGGGGACTTTGCAGAAGCAGTACCCATGCCTGAAATTCAAGGACATGTAGAAAATGAGAGTTGCTTGGCCAGGCGCGGTGGCTCATGCCTGTAATTCCAACACTTTGGGAGACTGAGGCGGGTGGATCACCTGAGGTCAGGGGTTCAGGACCAGCCTGGCCAATCTGGTGAAATCCCATCTCTACATCTGTAAAAAATACAAACACTAGCCAGGCATGGTGGTGGGTGCCTATAATCTCAGCTACTCAGGAGGGCGAGGCAGGAGAATCACTTGAACCCGTGAGGCGGAGGTTGCAGTGAGCCAAGATCATACCATTGCATTCCAGCCTGGGCGACAAGAGTGAAACTCAGTCTCAAAAAAAAAAAAAAAGAGAGTTGCTTTTGTGTCCTCAGCTATGTCCTTTCTCAGAGTCCCCAGTCTATTTTTTTTTTTTTTTTTGAGATAGGGTCTCACTCTGTCACCCAGGCTGGAGTGCAATGGCGGAGTCCCAGCTCACTGCAACCTCCGCCTTCTGGGTCCAAGTGACTCTCCTGCCTCAGCCTCCCAAGTAGCTGGAATTACAGGTACCTGCCACCACACCCGGATAATTTTTGCATTTTTAGTAGAGATGGGGTTTTGCCATGTTGGCCAGGCTGGTCTCGAACTCCTGACCTCGTGAACCATCCACCTCAGCCTCCCAAAGTGCTGAGATTACAGGGGTGAGCCACTGCGCCCAGCCAGGCGCCCAGTATTGAAGGAAGAGGAGCCCCAGGTGAGGATAAGTGGGGGCAAGGCTTGTTGTGCTTAGGGTAGCCAGAGGCCAGCCCTACAGGACCATGTTTAAACGGTGGGACCCCTCTGTCCTGGTCTCCAACCACCCACTCCAAGAAGAGAGGCCTCACTCTTGCCTGAAAGATCCTTCTCTGACACTTGACCTTCCCTTCCCACAATCCCTGGAGTGAGAACAGTGAAATCACCTTTGCAAAATTATAACTAAGGAAATCATGACAGTGAATGACATAAGACCTAACCAACTCCATCTTGCTTCTAACATCTAAACTGTCCTCATCCATTCCCGGGTGTAGGCCGAACTAGTCTCGGGAAGGAATTTAGTCTGTAGTTTAAACTAAATATAATAGCCTTTCCCAAAAGCTAAACTGTTCTTGTAAAATGAACGAAAGGCCACCAGCCATCGAGTTAGAATAAGAGGGGTTGGAATTCTAAGTATTACCAGCCATCATTCTGGAGGTCATAAGATTTGCAACTTCTACAATCACTCTTGAAGGTGACATCACTATTGTGAACCTAAGATCGGCCTTTCAAAATGGATCTTCAGGTTTTTGCATTTCTAACAACCAGATGGCCCCTTCTTTATTTGTCAACCAATTCTGAGGCACCCCCACTCAGGAACTGACTCAGCAGAAGAGAACAGCTTTAACTCTCTGTGATTTCATCCCCTAGCCAACCAGTCAGCACTCCCGATTCACTGGCCCCCTACCCACCAAATTATCCTTAAAAACTCTGATCCCTGAGTTTTCGGGGAGAATGATTTGAGTAATAATAAAACTGTGGTCTCTGGCACAGCCGGCTCTGCGTGTATTATTCTGTGTGTGTGTGTGTGTGTGTGTGTGTGTGTGTGTGTGTGTGTGTGTGTGTTTTTTCTTCGAGATGGAGTTTCACTCTCCTTGCCCAGGCTGGAGTGCAGTGGCTCGATCTCGGCTCACCGCAACCTCCACCTGCCAGGTTCAAGCGATTCTCCTGCCTCAGCCTCCCCAGTAGCTGGGATTACAGGCATGTGCCACCATGCCCGGCTAAATTTTTTTGTACTTTTAGTAGAGACGGGGTTTCTCCATGTTGGTCAGGCTAGTCTCTAACTCATGACCTCAGGTGATCTGCCCGCCTTGGCCTCCCAAAGTGCTGAGATTACAGGTGTGGGGCCCCATGCCCGGCCCTGTGAATTACTTTTTATTGCATTTCCCGGTTTGATAAATCGACTCTGTCTAGGCTGCGGGCAACGTGAACCCCTTGGGCAGTTACAGTAGGAGGAAGGATGTTCTGAGGTGGGCAGGTATGCAAACCTCCCTACAAAGTCCAAGGAAGCTGAGGGGACCAAGGAAGAGTGGAACCGCCCAACAGGTTCACCTTGCCTGCTGCCTAGAGAGAGCTCATTTACCAAGACAGGGGAATTGCCATAGAGAATAATTCTTATGGAGGCGGCTGTGCTGGAGACCTGAGTTTTATTATTACTCAAATCAGTCTCCCTGAGCATTCAGGGATCAGGCTTTTTTTTTTTTGAGATGGAGTCTTGCTCTGTCACCCAGGCTGGAGTGCAATGGCACAATCTTGGCTCACCGCAACCTCCACCTCCGGAGTAGCTGGTATTACAGGCATGTACCACCACTCCCGGCTAATTTTGTATTCTTAGTAGAGACGGGGTTTCTCCATGTTGGTCAGGCTGGTCTTGAACTCCCGACCTTAGGTGATCCGCCCTCCTTGGCCTCCCAAAGTCCTGGGATTACAGGCATGAGCCACCGCTCCTGGCCTTTTTTGTTTTTTAATCATAATACAATTTTTGTCTTATCAACAAAAGTCAGGCATGAAATGAAATAGAACATTTTGAAATACATATAAAGAGACCAGGCACGGTGGCTCATGCCTGTAATCCCAGCAGTTTGAAAGGCCGAGGTGGGCGGATCGAGGTCAGGAGATCGAGACCACCCTGACTAACACAGTGAAACCCCATCGCTATTAAAAAAACAAAAAGTTAGCCGGGTGTGGTCGCGGGCACCTGTAGTCCCAGCCACTCGGGAGGCTGAGGCAGGAGAATGACATGAACCCGGGAGGCAGAACTTGCAGTGAGCAGAGATGGTGCCACCGCACTCCAGCCTGGGCCAACAGAGAGAGATCTGTCTCAAAAAAAAAAAAAAAGAAAAAGAAAAAGACACAAAGAAAGTGAAAAAAATTAGTCACATATTCTTTTTTTTTTTTTTTTTGAGACGGAGTCTCGCTCTGTCACCCAGGCTGGAGTACAGTGGCGCAATCTCGGCTCACTGCAAGCTCCGCCTCCCGGGTTCACGCCATTCTCCTGCCTCAGCCTCTCCCAATAGCTGAGACTACAGTCGCCCGCCACCACGCCCGGCTAATTTTTTTGTATTTTTAGTAGAGACGG
This sequence comes from Symphalangus syndactylus, assembly GCF_028878055.3. Lineage (NCBI taxonomy): Eukaryota > Metazoa > Chordata > Mammalia > Primates > Hylobatidae > Symphalangus > Symphalangus syndactylus. Next base: position 72,287,624 of record NC_072431.2, read on the forward strand.
GGTTTCATCGTGGTCTCGATCTCCTGACCTCGTGATCCACCCGCCTCGGCCTCCCAAAGTGCTGGGATTACAAGCGTGAGCCACCGCGCCCGGCAGTCACATATTCTTGAAAGAATTACTGGTAACATTTCAGTGTCCTTCTAGCACTTTTTTCTAAGTATGCATATAGATTTTCCTCACTAATCGGATTTTTCTTTTTTTTTTTTTTTTTTTTTAAGAGGGAGTCTCGCTGTTTTCCAGGCTGGAGTCCATTGGCACGACCTCAGATCACTGCAAACTCTGCCTCCCAGGTTCGAGCAATTATCCTGCCTCAGCCTTCCAAGTAGCTGGGATTACAGGCGCCCGCCACTACGCCCGGCTAATTTTTGTATTTTTAGTGGAAACGAGGTTTCACCACATTGGCCAGGCTGTTCTCAAACTCCTGACATCAAATGATCCGCCCGCCTCGGCCTCCCGAAGCGCTGGGATTACAGGCGTGAGCCACTGCGCCCGGCCTTAATCACATTTTTCTAAAAACGAAGTGGGAAATCTCATGGGGTCCACAAGGTAGATTCGGCCCCTGGCCTATATGTTGGGGTTTTCAGAATTAGAGTCTGGAGGGGGTCCCCACCACTCTTCAGCGGCAATACCGCTCTCGGCCCCAAGAGGGAGATGTGTGCTCAGGAACGTCAGCTCCAAAGCTGGAAACGGTAGCCCTGAGGACCTGGCGCTAGCAGCTCCCATTTGGATCATCCTTAGTTACTCCTAGCTTTATTGCTTACTGCTCAGTGCGCTTCTTGGAAACCTTGGTTCATGAGGAAAAAAAAGACAGAACTCACATGCTCACTCTTGCACCATTCTGCCTCAATTTGGTAAATCTTTGGACAGCTCTCCCCTCGTGTTGCAGCCTCAGGCTTCGCAGGTCATCGCTCCCAGCCTCACCCCTTCACCAATTTCCCTTCATTGCCCAGGACCCATAAGGCCTTTTGGGCCCAGATGCCCTGGTCCAGCTTCCGGCCTACTTCCTTGTCACCTGCCACCCCACACACTCTGTTTTCAAACAGCAGTGGGCTTACCTCAGCTACGATTGCTATCACACCTCTGCCACCAGCAGACATTCCGGCGTGCTGCATTTTTTTTTTTTTTTAGACGGAGTCTGGCTCTGTTGCCCATGATGGAATGCAATGGTGCGACCTTGACTCACTGAAATCTTCGCCTCCCGGTTTCAAGAGATTCTCGTGCCTCAGCCTCCCAAGTAGCTGGGACTACAGGCACCCACCACGATGCCTGGCTAATTTTTTGTGTTTTTAGTAGAGACGAGGTTTCACCATGTTGGCCAGGCCGGTCTCGAACTCCTAACCTCAAGTGATCCACCTGCCTCGGCCTCCCAAAGTGCTGGGATTACAGGCGTGAGCCACAGTGCCCAGCCTGAACTGGGCAAACCTTTGGACAGCTCTCCTCTTGTGTTGCAGCCTCAGGCTGCGCAGGTCATTGCCCCCAACTTGACACCCTTCACTGGTTTCCCCTTATTGCCCTGGACCCAGTCTGAACCTCTCATAAGACCTGTCAGGCCCCAATGTCCTGGCCCCGCTTCCAGCCTTTGTCCCTGCCGCCCACCACCCCACATATAGTTACCGGACAGCACCGGGTTCATGTCAGCTGCGATTGCGAACACTCGGCTCTGCCACCAGCAGATCCTCCTGTATGTAACTTTCCAGAAGGCTCTTCCCAGCATTTTTTTTTTCTTTTTTGAGATGGAGCCTCACTCTGTGGCCCAGGCTGGAGTGCAGTGGCATGATATCGGCTCACTGCAACCTCCACCTCCTGGGTTCAAGCGATTCTCCTGCCTCAGCCTCCCAAGTAGCTGGGATTACAGGCATGCACCACCACACCCAGCTAATTTTTGTATTTTTAGTAGAGACGGGGTTTAGCCATGTTGGCCAGGATGGTTTCAATCTCTTGACCTCGTGATCCGCCCACCTCGGCCTCCCAAAGTGTTGGGATTACAGTGTCAGCCACTGCGCCCGGCCTTCCCAGTATTTCATAAGCAGTTACCTCTTCCCAGAAGTCTCCCTTCACCCTGCAATTCTGTTACGTGATTCTCTGAGCTTCTGTGGGGCACAATGAGCCCCCGTCACGCCACTTAGCACGCGGGAGTGTCTGCCTGCCTTCTCAGATGGAAGCTCCATGAGGGTGAGCACGTCAGCCTCACACATGCATATCCCCAGCACCTCAACACCGTGCTTGGCACCCCGTAGGGCTCAGTAAGGATCTTACTAAATATGGCCAGGTACAGTGGCTTGCACCTGTAATCTCAGCACTTTGGGAGGCCAAGGTGGGAGGATTGCTTGAAGCCAGAAGTTTGATACCAGCCTGGGCAACATAGTGAGACGCCATCTCTTCAGTATATTAAACACTTAGCCAGGTGTGTGGCGTGCACCTCTAGTCCCAGCTACTCAGGAGGCCAGGATGGGATAGTCGCTTGAACCCAGGAGCTCAACGGTGCAGTGAGCTATGATTGTGCCACTGCACTCCAGCCAGGCTGGCAAAACGAAATCCTCTAAAAAAAGCTGACTAAATGTGTGAATGAAGGAATGAATGAGTGTGTTCTTCCCTGTTCCCCGAGAAGGGTCTGCAAAAGCCAGGGCACTTCCTTCCATCTCCTTCCCTCCCTGTTCACCGAGTGCCTCTCATTATCTCCCAAGCCTCTGCAGACACATCCCAAGGAACAATGCTGCTGAAGGACTACTTCTGTTCCTTGTGATAGTGGAAAGAAATGGGATTCAAGCCAGGCACTGTGGCTCATGCCTGTAATCCCAGCACTTTGGGAAGCTGAGGCGGGAGGATTGTTTGAGGCCAGGGGTTTGAGGCCAGCCTGTGCAATATAATAAGACCCTCATCTCTACAAAAAAACAAAGATTAGCCAGGTGTGGTGGTGCATGCCTGTAATCCCAGCTGCTTGGGAGGCTGAGGCAGGGGGATAGCTTGAGCCCAGAATGTTGAGACTGCAGTGAGCCAAGATCACGCCGGTGCACTAGAGCCTGGGTGACAGGGTTAGACCCTGTCTGTAAAAAATACTAAAAAAATTAAAAAGAGGCCAGATACAGTGGCCCACACCTGTAATTCTAGCACTTTGGGAGGCTGAGGCGATGGATCACCTGGGGTCAGTTCGAGACCAGCCTGGCCAACATGGTGAAACCCCATCTCTACTAAAAATACAAAAATTAGCTAAGTGCGGTGGCACACACTCGGGAGGCTTAGGCAGGAGAATTGCCTGAACCCAAGAGGCAGAGGTTGCGGTGAGCCGAGATTGGGCCACTGCACTCCAGCCTGGGTGACAGAGCAAGACTCCATCTCAGAAAAAAATAAAAATTAAAAACATAAATAAATAAAAGATACGGGATTTGCAGTGAGGCCAACCCAGCCTCAAAACTGGCTCTACGACTTACCAGCTGTGCACTTACCTTATTTTCTCCATTTGCAAAGTGAGGAAAACAGGACCAAGCTTGCAGGGTTTCTGTGAGACGGCGCTTGCCAGCCTGACATGTGGTAGGCGGTCATTAGATCAGGGTCTTCCTCCCTCTTTCCCAGTGTCCCTGCCTAAGCTCCCTCTGGAGCCTTGGGACACACACACTCCTGTAATCTCAAGTAGCAGCCGCTACTTCCCTGACCCACCTCTGTCCCCCCAAGGTTACCCGGTCCTCTATCTCCCCACAAAGAGTAGTGCCAAACACAGAATAGATGCTCCAAAAATATGAAAAGAATAAAGGAATGAATGAAGCAGCCACTGCAGTATCCCCGGGGGGCATGTTCCCCAGTAGCCACCAGCCTCCTTTATTTTTTCTTTTCTTTTTTTTTGTGAGAAAGAGTCTCACTCTGTCACCCAGGCTGGAGTGTAGTGGTGTGATCTTGCCTCAATGCAACCTCTGCTTCTGCCTCCTGGATTCAAGTGATTGTCCTGCCTCAAACTCCCAAGTAGCTGGGATTACAGGCACCCACCACCATGCCCGGATTTTTTTTTTTTTTTTGAGATGGGAGTCTCAGTTTGTCACCAGGCTGGAGTGCAGTGGCGTGATCCCAGCTCACTACAAACTCTGACTTTTTGGTTCAAGTGATTCTTCTGCCTCAACCTCTTGAGTAGCTGGGATTACAAGCACACACCACCACATCCAGCTTATTTTTGTATTTTTAGTAGAAATGGGATTTCAGCATGTTGGCCAGGCTGGTCTCAAACTCCTGACTTCAGGTGATCTACCCACCTCCGCCTTCTAAAGTGCTGGGATTACAGACGTGAGCCACCATGCCAGCCGCCAGTTTCGGTACTTTTTTTTTTTTTTGAGAGAGTTTTGCTCTTGTTGCCCAGGCTGGAGTGCAACGGTGCGATCTCAGCTCACTGCAACCTCTGCCTCCCAGGTTGAAGCAATCCTTCTGCCTCAGCCTCCCGAATAGCTGGGATTACAGGCATGTGCCACCATGCCTGGCTAATTTTGTATTTTTAGTAGAGACAGGGTTTCACCGTGTTGGCCAGACTGGTCTCGAACTCCTGACTTCAAGTGATCCACCACCTTGGCCTCCCAAAGTGCTAGGATTGCAGGTGTGAGCCACCATGACCAGCAAGTTTGAGTGCTTTCTATCAATCCACCTTTGTCTCCTGACTCTTCCTCCTCTTCATAGTATTGAGTCCATCTAGTGAGTCTTAAATTTTTGTTATTGTATTTTAAAATTTCCATTTGAGTCTAGGTGCAGTGGCTCACGCCTGTAACTCCAGCACTTGGAGGCCGAGGCGGTCAAATCACTTCAATTCAGGAATTTGGGACCAGCCTGGGTGACATGTGGCAAGACCCTGTCTCTACAAAAAACACAAAAATTGTGCCCTTTTTGGTAGCACATATACTAAAATTGGAACGGTAACAGTGAAGATTAGCATGGCCCCTGCGCAAGGATAACACGCAAATTCGTGATGCATTCCATATTCTTGCCACAGTCTGCTGCCTGTTACTTCACTTTGCTTCCCTTCCCCGGATCCTTCCATAACGTCACAGGGCCCGTGAGGCCATAGCATTCTCATGTTCATCTCCCATTGCACCACTGAGGTTGGAGATTGGAGAACAATCTGGCCATCCCCACTCAGGCGTGGCACCTTGCCACCTGCCCCCTCGTGCAACAATAAATAAATTTTTAAAAATACAAAAATTAGTCAGGCATGATGGTACACACTTTTACTCCCAGCTACTAGGGAGGCTGAGGTGGGAGGATCACTTGAGTCGAGGAGGCGGAGGCTGCAGTGAGCTGAGACTGTGTCACTGCACACAAGCCTGGACAACAGAGACTCTGTCTTAAAAAAAAAAGAGGGCTGGGCCTATGTACCAGCTACTTAGGGGGCTGAGGCAGGAGAATCGCTTGAACCTGGGAGTGGGAGGTTGGAGTGAGCCAAGATCGTGGCAGGGCACCCCAGCCTGGACGACAAGAGCCAAACTCCATCTCAAAACCTCAAAACAACAAAACAAGACCAGGTGCAGTGGCTCATGCCTGTAATCCTGGCACTTTGGGAGGCCAAGGCGGATAGATCACCTGAGGTCAGGAGTTCAAGACCAGCCTGGGCAACATGATGAAACTGCATCTCTACTAAAAATACAAAAATTAGGCTGGGCATGATGGCTCACACCTCTAATCCAAGCACTTTGGGAGGCCAAGGCAGGCGGATCACGAGGTCAGGAGATTGAGACCATCCTGGCTAACACGGGGAAACATCTCTACTAAAAATACAAAAAATTAGCTGGTTGTGGTGGTGGGTGCCTATGGTCCCAGCTACTTGGGAGGCTGAGGCAGGAGAATCGCTTGAACCCGGGAGGTGGAGGTTGCAGTGAGCCGAGATCGGTCACTGCACTCCAGCCTGGGAGACAAAGCAAAACTCTTCTGTCTCAAAAAAAAAAAAAAAAAAATTAGCCAGGCGTGGTGGCAGGCACCTGTAATCCCAGGTACTCGGGAGGCCAAGGCACCAGAATCACTTGAACCAGGGAGGCAGAGGTTGCAGCGAGCTAAAATTGTGCCATTGCACCCCAGCCTGAGTGACAGAGAAAGACTTCGTCTCAAAAAACAAACAACCAAAAAACAAAAACAAAAAAATCGAATAAAAGGATAGTAAGGAAATAGTAAGCAGCTCTACCTATGTAAATCCAACCAGTTGGATGAAATGGACCAATTCCTTGAAAACTACAAACTACCAAAAAAGTACTCAATATGAAACATAATTTTAAAAATCTTGCAACAATGTTAAAAATTGAATTGTTTTTCACTTTGAGACTGCATCTCACTCTGTCACCCACTGGAGTGCAGTGGCACAATCACGGTTCACTGCAGCCGTGACTTCCTAGGCTCAGGTGTTCCTCCTACTTCGGCCTCCTGAGTAGATAGGACTAAAGGTGCCTGCCACCACACCCAGCTAATTTTTTTATTTTTCGTAGAGACAGGGTTTTGCCAAGTTGCCCAGACTGGTCTCCAACTCCCAGGGCTCAAGCAATCCACCTGCCTTGGCCTCCCAAAGTGTTAAGATTACAGGCATGAGCCACTAGGCCCAGCAGTTTTTTTTGTTTTGTTTTGAGATGGTATCTCAGTAGTCTGTCACCCAGGCTGAAGTGCAGTGGCGCAATCTCAGCTCATTACAACCTTCACCTCCTGTGTTCAAGCAATTCTCCTGCCTCAGCCTCCCAAGTAGCTGGGACTACAGGTGCCCACCACCACACCTGGCTAATTTTTCGTATTTTGAGTAGAGACAGGGTTTCACCATGTTGGCCAGGCTGGTCTCAAACTCCAGACCTCAGGTGATCCACCCACCTCAACCTCCTAAATTGTAGGATTACAGGCATGAGCCACCATGCCTGGCCTTGAATTCATAGTTTTAATAAAGCAATTTCTTGTCTTTGTGGTCGCATACAGCTAGTTTGGTGATTCCCTGGAAGGACCCATGTGACTCCAGATCAAGTTCTACTCTAATGAAGATTTATTACAGCAGAGAATACAATACAAGAACAGCAGGAAAAAGGACATTAATAGATGAAGGCTGGAAGGTCAAATGCACACTTTTTTATCCTCTCTCTGCAGGGAGAGCACAGACATATCTTTTCCAGGAGCAAACTGCAAGGACTTGTGTGAGATGTACTCATCCAGGAAATCCCACTTGAGTTCTGGAGTCAAAATTTGTGTGGTTAGGCCAGGTGCAGTGGCTCACCCCTGTAATGCCGCACTTTGGGACACTGAAATGGGAGGATTGCTTGAGTCCAGGAGTTTGAGACCAGCCTGAGCAACATGGTGAGACCTAGTTTTTATTAAGAAAGAAAGAAAGAAAAAAAGAAAGAGAAAGAAAGAAAGAAAGAAAGAAAGAAAGAAAGAAAGAAAGAAAGAAAGAAAGAAAGAGAAAGAGAAAGAAAAATCAGGCCGGGCATGGTGGTTCGTGCCTGTAATCCCAGCACTCCGGGAGACCAAGGTGGGAGGATCACCTGAGGTCAGGAGTTCGAGACCAGCCTGGGCAACATGGTGAAACCCCACCTCTACTTTAACTACAATATTAGTCGGGCATGGTAGCAGGAGCCTATAATCCCAGCTACTCTGGAGGCTGAGGCAGGAGAATCCCATGAACCTGGAAGGCAAAGGTTGCAGTGAGCCTAGGTAGCACCACTGCACTCTAGCCTAGGTGACAAGAGAGAGACTCTGTCTGGAAAAATAAAAACAAATAAAAAAATACAAAATTTGTGGGCCGGGCATGATGGCTCATGCCTATAATCCTAGCACTTTGGGAGGCTGAAGAGGGTGGATTACCTGAGGTCAAGGGGGTAGAGAGCAGCCTGGCCAACATGGTGAAACCCCGTCTCTACTAAAAATTTAAAAATATTAGGTGGGTGTGGTGACACAGGCCTGCAATCCCAGCTACTCGGGAGGCTGGGGCAGGAGGATCGCTTGAAACCAGGAAGCGGAAGTTTCAGTGAGCTGAGATGACACCATTGCACTCCAGCCTGGCTGACATTCCTGCCATGTGACCAACACAGCCTAAACCACCAGGTTGGACGTCATAAATTTTTTGTCATTTTTTTTTAGAAATGAGGTTTTACTATGTCCCCCAGGCTGGAGTGCAGTGGCATGATCATAGCTCACCTTGCCTTTTTTTTTTTTTTTTTTGAGACAGAGTCTCATTCTGTCACCCAGGCTGGAGTGCAGTGGTGTGATCTTGGCTCACTGAGACTGCTGTCTCCTGGTTTCATGTGATCTTCCTGCCTCAGCCTCTCAAGTAGCTGAGACTCACCACCATGTTCAGCTAATTTTTTGTATTTTCAGTAGAGACAGGTTTTTGCCATGCTGGCCAGGCTGGTCTTGAACTCCTGACCTCAAGCAATTCTGCCCACCTCAGCCTCCCAAAATTCTGGGATTACAGGCATGAGCCAGTGTGCCTGGCCAAGCATCATGAATCTTTATGTTTACTTTAAACCTGCTGACAGCCTGGTTCATCTGGGCTCACTGTTTTGGGTAGCTATGTGAATATCCCAGGAGTTGGTTTGCAGTTTGACCAACAGCCATCACCTTGGTTACAGAGAGAAGTGAGAAATGAGTGAAACAGACCCGCTCTGTTAACTCTTTCCTCCCACTCTTGAAAAAGGTATTTCCAGACCCAGATAGTTTCACTGGGGAAGTCTGCTCATAGTTAAAGAAATATCAACACCAATTACACGTAATCTCCAGAAAACAGAAGTGGAAGCACTTTTGGACTGATGAGGCCAGTACAGTTGACCCTTATAACTGCAGGTTCCCCATCCATGGATTCAGCCAACCACAAATGGAAAATATTCCAAAATATGGACTCCAGACATGGTGGCTCATGCCTGTAATCCTGAGAATCGCTTGAATCCAGGATGCAGAGGTTGCAGTGACCTGAGATCGTGCCACTGCACCACTGCACTCCAGCCTGGATGACAAGAGTGAAAATCCATCTCAAAAAAAAAAAAAAAAGAAAGAAAGAAAAATAAAAAAATCACCCTGGGCGGGCATGGTAGCTCACACCTGTAATCTCAACATTGTGGGAGGCCAATGAGAAAGGATTGCTTGAGCCTAAGAGTTTGAGACCAGCCTGGGCAAATAGCAAGACCCCTGTCTCTACAAAAAAATAAAAAAAATTAACAAGGCATGGTGGTGCACCTGTACCGTAATCCCAGCTACTTGGGAGGCTGAGATGGGAGGATCACATGAGCCCAGGAGTTCCAGGCTGCAGTGAGCTATGACTGCAACACTGTATTCCAGCCTGGGGAACACAGCAAGATCCTGTCTCAAAAACAAACAAAAAAACAAAAACAGAAAAAACTCAGCTCTGCCATTACCTCTTAAAAACTTTTCCTTAACTTGCAGTCTAGAGTTGGAAGACCCCTCCACTAAGATCTGGTGAGAGGCTAACTGAATAAGAACACTTTGACCATCATATTATAATAATTGCTTTATTATTTGTTTTGAGACAGGGTCTTGCTCTGTCCCCCCAGGCTGGAGTGCAGGGGCACAATCACGATTCACTGGAACCTCAACCTCCCAGGCTCAAGAAATTCTTCCACCTCAGCCTCCTCAGTAGCTGGGACTACAGGCATGCACCATCACACCCAGCTAATTTTATACATTTTTTATAAAGAGGGGTGTCAGCTGGGCATGGTGGCTTGTAATCCCAGCACTTTGGGAGGCCGAGGCGGGTGGATCACCTAAGGTCAGGAGTTCCAGACCAGCCTGGCCAACATGGTGAAACCCCATTTCTACTAAAATTACAAAAATTAGCTGATTGTGGTGCCACATACCTCTAATCCCAGCTACTCAGAAGGCTGTGGCAGGAAAATCGCTTGAATCCAGGAGGTGGAGGTTACAGTGAGCCGAGATCGCGCCATTGCACTCCAGCCTGGGCAAGAAGAGTGAAACTCCATCTCAAAAAAATAATAATAAATAAATAAAATAAAATAAAAGAGGGGCATCTCGTCATGTTGCCCAGGGTGGTCTTATATTCCTGGGCTCAATCGATCCACCTGCCTCAGCCTCCCAAACTGCTGGGATTACAGGCATGAGAGCCACTGTGCCCGACCAGAGCTGGACTACATATCTCTATTAAGCTTTTCATCAGGGCCAACTGGGCACTGGCTCCTGATCCACCAGTCCTATGTGGCTGCAGAATGAATGGCCCCAATAAAGATTCTCCCCCGAGCCCCCTACCCCCAGATCTTCCTGCAAGGTTGGCAGAGCTGGATGCTCTGAAAGCTAAGAGCACGTGGGCCAACCAGCACCTGGCCAGAGAAGGGGAGGAAAACATGTGAAGGCTCACAGGTCTGGAGTCTAATGCCTCACTGGACACAGAACAGCCATCCCCACGTGCAGCTGCAGGGCGAGGAAGGTCAGCTCTTTCCCCCTTCTCAACCCTCCTCCCAAACACCAGGCAGGTTTCTGAGAATAGCAAAAGGCCAGCAGACCCATCTTCAGGGTCTCTGCGATCAGAAACATGCAAACACCTTTTTCTTTTTTGCTTTTCTTTTTCTTTGCCTTTTCTTTTCTTTTTATTTTTTTTCTTTTCTTTTTTTTGAGACTGTGTCTCGCTCTGTCACCCAGGCTGGAGCGCAGTGATGTGATCTCTGCTCACTGCAACTCTGCCTCCTGGGTTCCAGTGATTCTCCTGCCTCAGCCTCCTGAGTAGCTGGGATTACAGACACCCATTATCAAGCCCAGCTAATTCTTGTATTTTTAGTAGAGACCAGGTTTTGCCATGTTGGCCAGGTTGGTCTTGAACTTTTCACCTCAAGTGATCTGCCTGCCAAAAGTGCTGGGATTACAGGTGTGAGCCACTGCTCCTGGCCCAAAGACCTTTTTCTTCATGCTTTTTGGGAGTTAATTAAGCACCAGTATCTGAAAAGCTGTTTCTGCCTCCCACACTTGGAGGGCATGGTGGAAACAGAGTCCAGGAATGCACAAGGCTGGGAATTAGGTTCAGCAAGGTCTGGTATAGAAAAACTGAACCTAAAGGAAAATCATATTGTGCACTCAGCAGTACTTTGTAAAGAGTGTTTCAGTACCATCATAAAAAGAGGCCGGGCGTGGTGGCTCATGCCTGTAATCCCAGCACTTTGGGAGGCCAAGCAGGAGGATTGTTTGAAACCAGGAGTTGGAGACCAGCCTTGGAAACATGAAGAGACCCCATCTCTACAAAAAAAAAAATATAAAAATTAGCCCAGCATGGTGGTGCATGCTTGTGGTCCCAGCTACTCTGGAGGCTGAGATGGGAGAATCCCTTGAGCCCAGGAGGTCAAGGCTGCAGAAAGCTATGATTGTACCACTGCACTCCAAACTGGTCAACAGAACAAGACCCTGTCTCAAAAATAAAAATAAAAAGACATAAGCTAGCTGACTTTTTTAAAAAAAATTTATTTTGAGACAGAGTTTCGCTCTTGTTGCCTGGGCTGGAGTGCAATGGTACAATCGGCCTCCCGAAGTGCTGGGATTACAGGCATGAGCCACCATGCCCAGCGAAGAAATGATTTTTAGAAAACCAAAAGACAAAGACTGCAGCAGCAATAGAGGGCAATGTTTCAATCATAAACTGTTCCTGCAAAGAGAGGTAAGCCTGGCCTCCCCCAGGGAGCCTTTGCTGAGTGCACAGCACCTTCCTCCTTGCCTCCTCCTGTGTTCGCCTCCTGGCCTTCTATCCCTTACTGCACTCTCCTGCATCAGTACATGCACCACTGCTCAGGACCCATTCAGCTGGACAATGTCGGGGCTTTGGGAGAACGGTAAGATGTGGTCCCTGCCCTCTTCTAACCAAGACGAATGCCTACAAAAATAAAAATCACATCAGTAGGTTAATGTTTGAGTTCTCAACTAGATGGTAGGAGCTGGGCATGGTGGCTCACACCTGTATTCCCAGTACTTTGGGAGGCTGAGGTGGAGGATCATCTGAGGTCAGGAGTTGAGACCAGCCTGACCAACATGGTGAAACCCCGTCTCTACTAAAAATACAAAAAATAGCCAGGCATGGTAGCAGACACCTGTAATCCTAGCTACTCAGGAGGCTAAGGCAGGAGAATCACTTGAACCCAGGAGGCGGAGGTTGTAGTGAGCCGGGATCATGCCACTCTACTCTGGCCTGGGTGACAGTGAGGCTCTGTCTCAAAAAATAAAATAAATAAAGAATAAATAAACAAGATGGCAGGCCAGGTGTGGTGGCTCATGCCTGTAATCCCAGTACTTTGAGAGGCTGATGTGGGCAGATCACCCGAGATCAGGAGCTTGAGACCAGCCTGGGCAACATGGTGAAACCTCATCCCTACTAAAAATACAAAACTTAGGCTGGGCACAGTGGCTTACACCTGTAATCCCAGTACTTTGGGAGGCCGAGGCGGGCAGATCATGAAGTCAGGAGATCAAGACCATCCTGGCTAACATGGTGAAACCCTGTCTCTACTAAAAATACAAAAAAAAAAAAAATTAACCGGGTGTGGTAGTATGCACCTGTAGTCCCAGCTACTTGGGAGGCTGAGGCAGGAGAATCACTGAGCTGAGATTGCATCAATGCACTCCAGCCTAGGCAACAGAGCAAGACTCCGTCTGAAAAAAGAAAAAAAAAATTAGCCAGGCATGGTGGCGGGTGCCTCTGGTCCCGGCAACTTGGGAGGCTAAGGCATGAGAATCACTTGAACCCAGGAGACAGAGGTTGCAGTGAGTGGAGACTGCACCACTGCACTCCAGCCTGTGAGACAGAGTGAGACCTTATCTCAAAAATAAATAAATAAATAAATAAATAAACAAAGAAACAAACACTGGATGGAAATCACATCCAGGCCCTGTAATTTCCAAGAGAGGAAGACCAAAGAGAAGTCTGCGGTGTAGGGGAAATCCCCTTGGACCTGGGATCTGGTCCAGACCAGGCACCGCCCTGCCAGGGAGGCCAAGAGCCGCAGTGTGTGCACAGGAAATGGTGGGGAGTTTCTACTCTGGGATGAGGGAGAACTGTTGGTAGTACTCTAAGTTTTTCTTTTTTTTTTTTTTTTTTTTTTTTCGAGACAGGGTCTGGCTCTGTCACCCAGGCTGGAGTGCAGTGGTGCGATCTCAACTCACCGCAACCTCCACCTCCTGGACTCAAGCCGTCCTCCCACCTCAGCCTCCCAGGTAGCTGGGACTACAGGCGTATGCCACCATGCCCAGCTAATTCTTATGTTTTTTTGTAGAGATGGGGTTTCACCATGTTGCCCAGACTGCTTTGAACTCCTGAGCTTAGGTGATCTGCCTGCCTCAGCCTCCCAAAGTGCTGGGATTACAGGCATGAGCCACTGCCCCCAACCTACATGCTACTTTTTTTTTCACTGATTGATTGATGGAAACACTCTACTTTTTCATAGTTAAAACTGTTTATAGGCCATACACAGTAGCTCATTCCTCTAATCACAGCACTTTGGGAGGGTGAGAAGGGAGGATGGCTTTAGGCCAGAATTTGAGACAAGCAAGGGCAATATAGTGAGACCCCATTTCTATAAAAAAATTAAAAATTATCTGGGGGTAGTGGCTCATGCTTGCAGTCCTAGCTACTGAGGAGGCTGAGGCAGAAGGATCACTTGAGCCTGGGAGTTTGAGGTTGCAATGAGCTGTAATTGCACCACTGCCCTCCAGCCCGAGTGACAGAGCAAGACCCAGTCTCAAGAAAAAAACAACAAACAAATAAACATTGTTTATACTTATTATTATTTCACTAGCTGTACTAACCGATACCCTCTTTTTAACGATTTTTGAAAATGGTACTTCCTTTTTTTCTGCCAGGATATAGACACAATACTGCATATACTCATTTGAAAGTACGAAATTCTGTTACTTGCCTTTTATCTTCACTTTTTTTTTTTTAAGACAGTCGCACCCAGGCTGGAGTACAGCGGCACAATCTCAACTCAATGCAACCTCTGCCTCCTGGGTTCAAGTGGTTCTCATGCCTCAGCCTCCCGAGTAGCTGAGAATCCAGGTGTGCCCCACCTCACTGAGCTACTTTTTAAATTTTTTTACGGTCTTGCTATGTTGCCAGGCTGCTCTCAAACTCCTCCTGCCTCAGCCTTCCAAAGTGCTGGGATTTACAGGTATGTGCTACTGCACCTAACCAATTTTGTCATTTCTTTTTTGTTTTTGTGAGACAGGGTCTCACCCTGTCACCCAGGCTGGAGTGCAGTGACACAGTCATGGCTCACTGCAGCCTTGAAGTTCTGGGCTCAAGTGATCCTCCTGCCTCAGCCTCCTGAGTAGCTCAGATGACAGGTGCACACCACAATCCCTGGCTAATTTTTGTAGAGATGGAGTTTTGCCATGTTGCTCAGCTGGTCTTGAACCTCTGTGCTTAAACAATCCTCCCGCCTCAGCCTCCCAAAGTGCTGGGATCACAGGCGTGAGCCACCGCTCCCGTCTGATTTTATCATTTCTTAAAAATGAGATTGGGAGCTCCCTGAAAAAACTCTTCATTTTACTTGTTTGTATTCTTCATTAAACTTGCCCAATGTTCACTGCTTAGCCAATTCCAACATTGGTTATAAATTATCTATGCTAACAATAAATTATCTAAGCTAACAATTCAAAGGCAGCTGTGTGCAGTGGCTCATGCCTGCAATCCCAGCAATTTGGGACGCCAAGGCGGATGGATCACCTGAGGTCAGGAGTTTGAGACCAGTCTGGCCAACATGCCAAAACCCTATCTCTACTAAAAATACAAAAAATTAGCTGGGAACGGCGGGTGCCTGTAATCCCAGCTACCTGGGAGGCTAACGCAGGAGATTCGCTTGAACCTAGGAGGCAGAGGTTGCAGTGAGCCGAGATCGCACTATTGCATTTGAGCCTGGGCCACAGAGTGAGATTCTGTCAAAAAAAAAAAAGATCCAAAGGCTGAGTGCTGTGGTTCACACTTGTAATCCCAGCACTTTGGGAGGCCAGGTGGGCAAATCACCTGAGGTCGAGAGTTGGATACCAGCGTGGCTGGAACCTTTTTTTTTTTTTTGAGATGGAGTCTCGCTCTGTCATGCCCAGGCTGGAATGCAGTGGTGCGATCTCAGCTCACTGCAACCTCCTGCCTCCTGGGTTCAAGTGATTATTCTGCCTCAGCCTCCTGAGTAGCTGGGATTATAGGCACCTGCCACCATGCCCAGCTGATTTTTGTATTTTTAGTAGAGACGGGGTTTCACCATGTTGGCCAGGCTGGTCTCAAACTCCTGACCTTAGGTGATCTGACTGTCTCTGCCTCCCAAAGTGCTGGGATTACAGGCATGAGCCACCTTCCCACCCAGCCAAAAAGGTTCCTTTTAACCCTTTTTCATTCATCATTCACAAAGATTATCTCTCTTTTTGTTTTTTTTTGACAACCCCTATTTTTAGATCTCAGGAATCTAGGTAGTTAAGAACTTCAGCACAATATATATATGAGAAGGAGTCTCGCTTTGTCACCCAGGCTGGAGTGCAGTGGCATGATCTGGGCTCACTGCAACCTCCACCACGTAGGTTCAAGTGATTCTCGTGCCTCAGCCTCCTGAGTAGCTGCAAGGATAGGCACCCATCACCACGCCCAGCTATTTTTTTTTCTTTTTGTATTTTTTGTAGAGACAGGGTTTCACCATGTTGCCTAGGTGTGTCTCAAACTCCTGGCCTCAGGTGATCCACCTGCCTCAGCCTCCCAAAGTGCTGGGATTACAGGTGTGAGCCACCGTGTCTGGCCACACTGTATTTTTGGTGTAGTTTTTCTTATGTTAGAATGACATGAAAACGGCTAAGCCCTATGTTAAATGGACATCTTTGATATTTATGACACTTGCTATATAGCATTTGCTTCCTGCATTGATTTTTAAATGCTTAGAAATAAAATCCCTGGCGGGGCATGTTGGCTTACATGTATAATCCCAGCACTCTGGTAGGCCAAGGCAGGAGGATCACTTGAGCCAACAACATAGTGAGACCTGATCTCTCCAAAAAAAAAAAAAAAAAAAAAAAAAAAAAAAAAAAGAAAAAGGTGACCAAAATTAGATGGGTGTAGTGGCATAAGCCTACAGTCGCAGCTACTCAGGAGGCTGAGATGGGAAGATCACTTGATTCTGGGAGGTCGAGGCTGCAGTGAATTGAGATTGTGGCACTGCACTCTGGCTTGGGTGACAGAGCAAGACCCTGTCTCAAAAAAGAAATAAAACCTCTGCTAGTCTCAGAAAATGATGTGAATTCAGAGGAATAAAATGTTGTGGTGGTTGGGATGCAGTGGCACACACCTGTAATACCAGCTACCCAGGAGGCTGAGCTGGGAGGATCAATTGAGCCCAGAAGTTCAGGGCTGTGATAAGCTGTGATCGTACCACTGCACTCCAGCCTGGGTGACAGAGAGACTCTGCCTAAAAAGCAAAACAAAACAAAACATAATATTTGACTTCACAGGGCTGTTATGAGAATTAAATGAGGTAATGTATGAGGAACTAGTATATGAGGTATAAAATGACGTTAAAGTCTTGGTTATAAGAGTTGTTGATGGTATTATTTGGGGAAATGAAACCAACTCATTGAGCACGCACCTAGGCTAAAAGGTGGTGCCCATTCTACAGGGATAAGGCATTGTTCAAAGTTTTAAAAGGTTTTTAGTTCCTTATTCATAACTTTTCTTGGGTTTGCACAAAGTCAACTGACATAACAAGACTGAATTTCTTATTTCATTTTTATCTTGTAATGAGAGGTTTATTTACTCATGTTTTAAATCTTATGTAGTTCTAAATCAGCTGTTCTTATTTTATTTATTTATTTTGTAGAGATGGGGTCTCACTGTGTTGCCCAGGCTGGTCTCAAACTCCTGTGCTCAAGCGATCTTCTTGCCTCGGCCTCCCAAAGGGCTGGGATTATAGGATAAATCAGCTGTCTAAAACAAAAGTATGGCCAGGCACAGTGGCTGATGCCTGTAATCTCAGCACTTTGGGAGGTCAAGGCAGGCAGATCACCTGAGATCAGGAGTTCAAGACCAGCCTGGCGAACATGGTGAATATCTGTCTATACTAAAAATACAAAAATCAGCCAGGCATGGTGGTGGGCAGCTATAATTCCAACTACTTGGGAAGCTGATGCATGAGAATCACTTGAAAACCCAGGAGGTGGAGGTTGCAGTGAGCCAAGATGGCACCATTGCACTCCAGCCTGGACAACAAGAGCAAAAATCTATCTCAAAAAAAAAATTAAGAAATAATAAATAAATAAACAAAAATACACCCTGAAAAAACATTAGCATCCTTAATACACACAGCAGGAGGACAGGCTTCCACGTCTGTGGCTCCATCTCCAATCATGATTATTTTCTTAAAATGAAAATTTTCCTTTAAATGTTTAATCACCTTTCCTTTTCCATCAGATTTGGCTGTTGGCTGCATCTCATCAAAACCTACATCTTCACCTTAAGAGAGCAATAAAAACAGGGTTAAAGATTCACAGATGTATCTTACCACTTCCAGCTTTCTGCATAGATGACATATTCACTTAAATGTCACTGAGAAGGCAAAAATAGCCCTCGGTAAATTCGCGCAACCTGGGGCTCCATACCTGTTGCTGGGAATAAGTAAGCTTTGCTTTGCTTTTATTTCCTTTTATGATTATGAACATAGAAATGGGGTCTTGATATGTTGCCCAGGTTGGTCTGGAACTCCTAGGCTCATATGGTCCTCCTGCCTCGGCCTCCCAAAGTGCTGGGATTACAGGTGTGAGCCACCACACCCAGCCAACCTTTGCTTTTAAATTATAAATATCAATTGTAGAGATGGCTCTATTAGGTAATAAATACCTAGGGGTGAATTTGTTATATCCTTTAAGCTTCCAGTAATTGTAAAACCTTGTTGAGATGGCAGCACACCATATTAATATATCAAATGTATTTATTATTTATTGATTGATTATTTATTTTTGAGACAGAGTCTCACTCTGTTGTCCAGGCTGGAGTGCAATGGTGTGATCTCAGCTCACAGCAACATCCACCTCCCAGGTTCAAGCCACTCTCATATCTCAGCCTCCCGAGTGGTTAGGATTACAGGTGCATGCCACCACACCAGCTAAGTTTTGTATTTTCAGTAGAGATGGGGTTTCACCACTTTGGCCAGGCTGGTCTTGAACTTCTGACCTCAGCCTTGGCCTCCCAAAGATCTGGGATTACAGGCATGAGCCACCATGCCTGGCCTTAATACATTAAATTTAAAATGTTAATATATAATGTCACCCAAGAGGAAATTCCAGATTATTTTTGATCAATTATTTCTATTTTTACCGTAATTACCACACTCATTCTTGACTTCTTTTTTCAATGATCTCTATCTCTAGACCATTCAAGAATGTTCTATTAACATATTTACATTTTAAAAATATTTGGTTTTAAGAATATCAGCCCCCTTGGCCGGGTGCAGTGGCTCACACCTGTAATCCCAGCACTTTGGGAGGCTGAGGTGCGTGGATCACCTGAGGTCAGGACTTTGAGATCAACCTGACGAACATGGTGAAACCCTGACTCTAATAAAAAAAATACAAAAATTAGCCAGGTGTTGTGGTGGGCACCTGTAATCCCAGCTACACGCGAGGCTGAGGCAGGAGAATCGCTTGAACTCGGGTGGCAGAGGTTGCAGTGAGCCGACATCGAGCCACTGCATACCATCTAGAGCAACAGAGTGAGACCCTGTCTCAAAACAATAAAATAAAAAGTAAAATAAAAAGAATATCACTATCAGTCACTCCTTGACATATCTGGAGATCTGAGGAAACATAACAGCTGTGGCACCGCTATGGACCAGAGAGGGGACAGGAGGCTTCCCCAGGGGCAGCTGTAGTTCAGTAATGCGTTTACAGAAGTCTCCCTTCTGAAGTCTCCATCTTTTTTTTTTTTTTTTTAAGACAGAGTCTCACTCTGTCACCCAGGCTGGAAGTGCAGTTGCATGATCTTGGCTCACTGCAGCCTCCACCTCCCAGCTTCAAGTGATTCTCCTCCCTCAGCCTCCCAAGTAGCTGAGACTACAGTTGTGCATCACCACACCCAGCTTATTTTTGTATTTTTTTTTTTTTTTTTAGCCGAGTTGGGGTTTCACCATGTTGGCCAGGCTGGTCTCGAACTCCTGACCTCAGGTGATCTGCCCACCTCGGCATCCCAAAGTGCTGGGATTACAGGCATGAGCCACCATGTCCAGCCCAATTTTTGTATTTTTAGTAGAGACAGGGTTTCACCATGTTGGTCAGGCTGGTCTCGAACTCCTGACTTTGTGATCCACCTGCCTCGGTCTCCCAAAGTGCTGGAATTATACGCGTGAGCCTCCCTGTCCAGCCTTATATGTGTTTTTCTAAATGCACTTAGAAATCAATGGGTAGGGCTTGGCTGCTTTAGGAAACCATTCCAGAATTCTACTCTGCCCATGGGCCTAGAAAAACACAAGGTGAGGACAAACAAAGAAAGCTTAGGTTTTCCCTGGAGAAAGAGGAAAGGTGGAAACAGACAGGACCAGACAACCGGCCAGACAGGACAATGTGTTAAGGGCTGAAAGAACCACACAGGCCACATCTTTAATTTCAGCACTTTGGGAGGCTGAGGTAGAAAATCACTTGAGAACAGCCTGGGCAGCATAGCAAGACCCCATCTCTACAAAAAAAATTTTAAAGGCTGGGTATAGTGGCTCAAACCTGTAATTCCCACACTTTGGGAGGCTGAGGTGGGAAAATTGATCACTTGAGCCCACAAGTTCAAGACCAGCCTGGGCAACATAGTGAGACCCTGTGTCTATAAAAATTTTTTTTAAAAATTAGGCATGGCGGCCTATATCTGTACTCCCAGCTACTTAGGAAGCTGAGGCAGGAGGATCTCTTGAGCCCAGAAGGTTGATGCTGCAGTGAGCTGTGATGGTGGCACTGCACTCCAGCCTAGGTGACAAAGTGAGACCTTGTCTCTCAAAAAAATTTTTTTTATAAATTAGCTGGATATGGTAGCATGCACCTGTAGTCCCCACTACTAAGGAGGCTAAGATGGGAGGGCCATTTGACCCCAGGGGTTTGAGACTGTAATGAGCCATGATTATACCACTGTACTCCAACCTGGGCAACACAATGAGACTCTGACTCTTAAAAAAAATGTATATATAGGCCGGGTGCGGTGGCTCACACCTGTAATCCCAGCACTTTGGGAGGCTGAGGCAAGTGGATCATTTGAGGTCAAGACTTGGAGACCAGCCTGGCCAACATGGCGAAACCCGTCTCTACTAAAAATACAAAAATTAGCTGGCTGTGGTGGCAGATACCTGTAATCCCAGGTAATCTGGAGGTTGAGGCAGGAGAATTGCATGAACCTGGGAGGCGGAAGTTGAAGTGAGTTGAGATCACACCATTGCACTCCAGCCCGGGCAACAGAGCAAGACTTCATCTCAAAAAAATAAATAAATAAAATATTGCCAGGCACAGTGGCTCACGCCTGTGATCCCAGCACTTTGGAAAGCTGAGGTGGGCAGATCACCTGACGTCAGGTGTTTGAAATCAGCCTGACCAACATGGCGAAACCCGTCTCTACTAAAAATACATAAACTAGCCTGGCATGGTGGTGGGCACCTGAAATCCCAACTACTCAGGAGGCTGAGGCAAAAGAATCGCTTGAACCTGGGAGGTGGAAGTTGCAGTGAGCCGAGATCACACCATTGCACTCCAGCCTGGGCGACAGAGCAAGACTCTGCCTCAAAAAGAATAATAAATAAATAAATAAAATTTTAAAAAACAGTAATAAAACTAAAGAATAAAAATGAAAATAAATAAGCCACCCAGAGGGCACTCTAAAGCAATAGTTAGATACTCTCAGGAGGATGTGCCCCCCAACACTGGTGCTGAAATACACCTGGAACCGGGACTCCTACCTTATGCAGTGAGTTAGGTGTCCGGGGTGCTCTGCTATGAGTCTCTGCACCTGCTCCCTGGAGGGCTGGATTAGGGCTAAGTGCTCCGTGAGAGCAATTTTGAAAGGCACTGCCCCACCCATGGCTCGCTGTGTCCTGGGAGGGAGACCCAACAGTCAGGCCAGCCAGTTCCGGTGTCCTTGAGGTTAACATGCCTTACTGCTTCAGGTCTACACAACATCCACCAAAAGGAAGATGCTACCAAGAGCCCCACTGTGCAAAAGACAGGCTTTGCTGCTATGAGAGCAAGGCCTTGGAATAAACTTTTGAAAGTTTACGTGAAAATAACGTTAACAGGCTGGGTGCAGTGACTCATGCCCATAATCCCAAAACTTTGGGAAGCTGAGATGGGCAGATCACCTAAAGCCAGGAGTTTGAGACAAGCCTGGCCAACATGGCGAAACCCCATCTCTACTAAAAAAAAAAAAAGGCAAAAATTGCCAGGCATGGTGGTGTGTGCCTGTAATCCCATGTACTTGGGAGGCTGAGGCAGGAGAATTGCTGGAACCTGGGAGGTGGTGGTTGCAGTGAGCTGAGATCATGCCACTGCACCCCAGCCTGGATGACAGAGTAAGACTCAGTCTCGAAACAAAAGAAGCCACACAGCCTATCCATAGGTAGTTTTCTTGAAAGCTGTGAGCTGTCAAAATCAAGAAAGAGACCAAAGGCTAAACGTTCTTCCATGAAAGGCAGTTGAAAATGAAATGGTGGCCAGGCATGGTGGCTCATGCTTGTAATCTCAGCACTTTGGGAGGTCGAGGCAGGCAGATCATGAGGTCAGGAGTTCGGGACCAGCCTGGCCATCATGGTGAAACCCCATCTCTACTGAAAATACAAAAATTAGCCAGGCATGGTGGTGCATGCCTGTAATCCCAGGTACTCAGGAAGCTGAGGCAGGAGAATTGTTTGAATCCGGGCGGCAGAAGTTGCAGTTAGCCGAGATTGCGCTGCTGCACTCCAGCCTGGGCTACAGATTGAGACTCAGTCTCGAAAAAAGAAAAAAAGAAAAGAAAAAAGGCCAGGCACAGTGGCTCATGCCTGTAATCCCAGCACTTTGCGATGCAGAGGCAGGCAGATCATGACATCAGATCAGGAGATCGAGACCATCCTGGCCAACATGGTGAAACCCCGTCTCTACTGAAAATACAAAAATTAGCTGGGCGTGGTGGTGTACGCCTATAGTCCCAGCTACTCAGGAGGTAGAGGCAGGAGAATCACTTGAACCCATGAGGCAGAGGTTGCAGTGAGCCGAGATCATGCCACTATACTCCAGCCTGGGCGACAGAGCATGACTCCATCTCAAAAAGAAAAAAGAAAAGAGAAGAGAAGAGAAAAGAAACAAAAGAAAGGAAAAGAAAAGAAAAGAGAAAAGAAAATGACATGGTGTATGACTGGGGGACTGGGGCTGTGGAGGGAGGTGCCCAGCTGCAGGGCAGGAGGGCAGGAGGGAGGGAGGGGCTCTGACCCAGAATCCACCAAGAGGCTCTGAACCTTTCCAGGGAACCAATAAGGCCACACTTTCAACCATGACACAAAGCTGCTGGATACTTGGGCCCCGCCCCGCAAACCATCTTCTTTGGTTAGTGACAGTTGTCATTCCCCTGATCAAGCTAAGAACCTGTCTTATCCATATTTGTTTGCCATAAATATTTATATAAATGAATGAATATATCAAATTCAGCTCTAACGAATGAAAGAAAAAGCCTAGTGCTCATGTTCCACAGCCAGGGTCTAGCACTTCATCCAAAACAGTCACTCTACATGTACCCTAAAACTTAAAGTATAATAATAATAAAATCTAAAAAAATAGAAATTCTTTATCATTTCATAAAGTGAATAAAAGCTATCCCTACATTTCTGACACCGCATTTCTGACATCCTCAATGCCACACATTTTGGCTAGCTCATCGGTTCCTTCTTCTCTGATGACTGTGCTGTCAACATCAAAACACACTGCATCTGCTGAGGGGAAAAGCTTCCTCAGCTCTGAGTGGGAGACCATCCTTGGAAGAATTTTCCTCCTATAGGAAAAAAAAGATAAATATATTTAAAGACATCAAATAAAATTATGAAAAGATCCTAACTTGTCTAATAAGCCAATCTAATTTGTGTCAAAGTCAGTGCAGGCCACATAACAGTGTACTCATGAATTCATTCCTTTCTTTTTCCTTTTCTTTTTTTATTTTTTACTTCCCACATGACACCAATTTCTTTTCTATTTCTTTTTTTTTTTAAGATGTAGTCTTACTCTGTTGCCCAGGCTGGAGGACAGTGATAGGATCTTGGCTTATTGCAACTTCCACCTCCTGGGTTCAAGTGATTCTCGTGCCTCAGCCTCCTGAGTAGCTGGGATTACAGGCACGTGCCATCACACCCAGCTAATTTTTTTTTTTTAATTTTTAGCAGAGACAGGGTTTCACCATGTTGGCCAGGCTGGTCTTGAACTCCTGATCTCACGTAATCCACCTGCCTCGGCCTCCCAAAATGCTGGGATTACAGGTGTGAGCCACCGCACCCAGCTGGTACCAGCTTTTAAATATATTTGATGTTGAGGCCAGGCACGGTAGCTCCCGCCTATAATCCCAACATTTTGGGAGGCTGAGGCAGGCAGATCACCTGGGTCAGGAGTTCCAGACCAGCCTGGCCAACACGGTGAAACCCTGTCTCTACTAAAAATAAAAATTAATATAAATTAGCCAGGCATGGTGGTGTGCGCCCATAATCCCAGCTACCCAGATGCCTGAGGCAGGAGAATTGCTGGAACCTGGGAGGTAGAAGCTGTAGTGAGCCGAGATCGCACCACTGCACTCCAGCCTGAGTGACAGAGCAAGACTCCATCTCAAAATAAAAAAAAACATATATAATATATATTTTATATATATCATCAAATATATACATGTATTGTTGAAACAGTATTCAATTATTTTTGACCTAATTGTAGCAAGAAAGCAAGCATTAAAGTGGAGGTGTGCATAAGGCTCTGTGGGCACACAGGAAAAATGTTTACCCTTTTCTACGAAACAGGATTTCAGACTGGACATGGTGGGTCATGCCTGTAATCCCAGCACTTTGGCAGGCTAAACCAGGAAGATTTCTTGAGGCCAGGAGATTGAGACCAGTCTGGGAAACATAGAGAGACTGAGTCTCTACTAAAAATATTAATACAGAAAATTAGCTGGGCGTGGTATACGCCTATAATCCCAGCTACTCGGGAGGCTGAGGTGGAAGAATCACTTGAATTGGGAGGTGGTGGCTGCAGAGAGCCAAGATTGCAACATTGCACTCCAGCCTGGGTAAGAGAGCAAGACCCTGACTCTAACTAGAAGAAAAGAAGGAAGGCTTCAAGGAGGCACAGGTATTTGAGCTGAATCTGACAGGTAAGTGGCCCTCTAAGTGGGTTGTCGAAGGGCAGGGCATCGATTTGGCATGTGCTGGGAGGAGAGGGAGAGAGGTGAAGACAAGGAGAGACGCTTGTGATGGCAGAGGGAGGAGCGTGAGCAAAGATGAAGAGAAGGAAGAAGCAGATGACGTGCTGGAAGCTACCCCGTGGCTTGACCCAGGGGCCTGGCAGTGCATCAGGAGTTCAGACTAAGCAGGTCCTAGGGCCAGGCTAAGGAGCTTAGACTTTAACTTCCAGGTACTGGAAAATGCTTTAAGCCTCAGAAGAAAGGTCAGAGGTAAATATAAGGGCTAAACATACACAACGTCGCCAATGTAGAGGGGATAGTTGATGACATGGTCTGATTAAAGTCTAGGGAAAGGCCGAGCATGGTGGCTCATGCCTGTAATCCCAGCACTTTGGGAGGCTGAGGCAGGAGGATCACTTAAGGCCAGGAGTTCAAGACCAGCCTCATCAACATGGCAAAACCCCATCTCTAATAAAAATACAAAAATTAGCCAGGCAGTGTGGCATGCACCTGTAGTCCCAGCTATTCGGGAGGCTGAAGCAGGAGAATTGCTCGAACCTGAGGGGCAGAGATTGCAGTGAGCCGAGATCATGCCACTGCACTCCAGCATGGGTGACAGAGTAAGACCCTGTCTCAAGAAAATAAAAAATTATAAAAGTAAAGTTCAGGGACAACAGAGAGAGGGAGAAGAGAAGAGAGCTAAGGACAGAGCCTGCAGGACCACCACCTTTACATCCTGACTTGAGCCTGGGAAGGAGAAGGAAGATGGTGAAGTTACAGGAAGAAACTCTGGGAGTCACAGAAGCTGCAGAGGACAGAGTCAAAACGAATTTTATTTATTTTTGAGGCAAGTTCTCACCCTGTCACCCAGGCTGGAGTGCAGTGGTGTGATCGTGGCTCACTGCAGCCTCCAACTCCCGGGCTCAAGAGATTCCTCCTGCATCTGCCTCCCAAGTAGCTGGGACTACAGGCATGTACCACTATGCCTGGCTAATTTTTTAAAAATTTTTTGTAGAGATGGGGGTCTTCTATGTTGCCCAGACTGGTCTTGAACTCCTGGACTCAAGCAATCCTCCCACCTAGGTCTCCCGAAGTGCTGGGATTACAGGCATGACTGGGATTACAGGCATGAGCCCCCATGGGTGGTTTTTATTTTTTAGAAAATCTTTGGACTAGAATTAGGGTGAAAGGGATCCTCAAGGTTGCCTAGACCAGCCTCCCATCAGAGACTAATATGTCATACACAAGGCTACACAAATAATGTAAGTAATCTATATTTAGAATAGACTGTGGTTAAAAACAGACTCAAAGCAGGTGACCAACCCACTGCTCAACTGATTTCCAACCAATGCAGTTGGCAGAATAATGCCATTTAAAGCTGGCCTGGAAAAAAAAATATTTTAAGTCAGGGGTCAGCAAGCTATGGCTTGTAGGTCAAATCCACCCTGCCACCTGGTTTTGTGTGGCTCACAAGTAGGAATGATTTTTACATTTTATTTTACTTTTTTTTTTGAGATAGCATCTCATTCTGTCACCCAAGCTGGAGTGCAGTGGTGCCATCATAGCTCACTGCAGCCCAAAACTCCTGGACTCAAGCGATCCTTCCATCTTGGCCTCTCGAGTAGCTGGGACTACAGGTGTGAGCCATCATGCTCAGCTGATTTTTACATTTTAAACAGTTGGGAAAAAATCATTAGAAGAACAGTATTTGTTGACATGTAAAAATTAATGAAATTCAAATTTCAGGCTGGCTGCAGTGGCTCATGCCTGTAATCCTAGCACTTTGGGAGGCTGAGGCAGGAGGATTACTTGAAGCCAGGAGTTCAACACCAATCTGGGCAACACAGCAAGATCCCATCTCTACAAAAGTATTTCTTAAATTAGCCAGGTGTGGTGGAGCGTGCCTACAGACCTAGCTACTCAGAGGCTGAGGGAGAAAGATTGCCCGAGCACAGGAGTCTGAGGCTGCAGTGAGCTCCAACCATGAAACTGCACTCCAGCCTGGGTGACAGAGTGAGAGCCTGTCTCTAAAGTAATAATAATAATAATAAATAAAAATGAAATTCAAATTTCAGTGTCTATTAAATCTTTTTTTTTTTTTGAGAAGGAGTCTCGCTGTCACCCAGGCTTGAGTGCAGTGGCATAGTCTTGACTCACTGTAACCTCTGCCTCCCAGGTTTAAGCGATTCTCCTGCCTCAGCCTCCTGAGTAGCGGGATTACAGGCTCCTGCCACCACACCCAGCTAATTTTTGTATTTTTAGTAGAGATGGGGTTTCACCATGTTGGCCAGGCTGGTCTTGAACTCCTGACCTCGAGTGATCCGCCTGCCTCGGCCTTCCAAAGAGCTGGGATTACAGGTGTGAGCCACCGCACCCTACCAGAGTCACCACACCTGGCCAATTAACATAATGTCTTCATTACATAATTTATTGCATTCATGATCTGGCTCCTATGCCTATGTATTTTACCAATCTCATTCCCCACAAATACACATACACACACACACACACACATAGTCACACGGACACACACACACTTTTTTTTGAGTTAGGGCCTCACTCTGTCACCCAGGCTGGAGTGCAATGGTGCAATCTCAGCTCATTGCAACCTCTGCCTCCCTAGCTCGAGCGATTCTCCCACTTCAGCCTCCTGAGCAGTTGGGACCACAGGCATGCATTGCGATGCCTGGCTAATTTTTTGTATTTTTAGTAGAGACGGTGTTTTGCCATGTTGGCCAAGCTGGTCTCGAACTTTTGGCCTAAAATGATCCATGCTCCTTGGCCTCCAAAAGTGCTAGGACTACGGGCGTGAGCAACAGTGTCTGGCCACACACCCAATTTATGGCTCAAGGAATACTAAGAACATGTTTCTTTTCTTTTTTTTTTTTCCGATACGGAATCTTGCTCTGTCACCCAGGCTGGAGTGTAGTGCAGTGCCGCGATCTTAGCTCACTGCAACCTCCCTCACCTGGTTTCAAGCAATTCTCCTCCCTCAGCGTCCTGAGTAGCTCAAAAAAACAAACAAACCAAAAAAAAAAAAGACCCAGCAATCCCAATCTTGGAGTTTTATCTGAGAGACATGAAAACATATTCATAGCAGCTTTATTTGTGACTGCCCAACACTAGAGAAAACCCAATGTTCATCAACAAATAGCTAAACAAATTGTGGTATATCCCCACAATGGAACACTACTCAGTAATAAAAAGAAGTGAATTACTGATACATGCTACAACATGGATAAACATTTTAAAAATAATTATACTGATGGGGCCAGGCCCAGTGGCTCACACCTGTAATCCCAGCACTTTGGAGGCTGAAGCGAGCAGGTCATGAGGTCAGGAGTTCGAGACCAGATTGCGCCACTGCATCCAGCCTGGGCAACATGAGTGAAACTCTGTGTCAAAAACAAAACAAAACAAATCAAAAACCAAAAACCCCATTGTTCTCTTTATAAACTTCTTTTGGCCAGGCGCAGTGGCTCACACCTGTAATTCCAGCACTTTGGGAGGCCGAGGCGGGAGGATCACAAGGTCAGGAGATCAAGACCATCCTGGCTAACATGGTGAAACCCAGTCTCTACTAAAAATACAAAAAAATAGCTGGGCGTGGTGGCGGGTGCCTGTAGTCCCAGCTACTTGGGAGGCTGAGGCAGAAGAATGGCGTGAGCCTGGGAGGTGAAGCTTGCAGTGAGTCGAGAGCGTGCCACTGCAGTCCTGCCTAGGGAAAAGGGCGAGAATCTGTCTCAAAATAAAAAAAAAATTAATTAAAAAAAATAAATAAAGATAAACTTTTTTTTTTTTTTTTTTTTGAAATGGAGTCTCACTCTGTAGCCAGGCTGGAGTGCAGTGGCTCAATCTCGGCTCACTGCAACCTCCAACTCCTGGGTTCAAGCAATTCTGCCTCAGCCTGCCTAGTAGCTGGGATTGCAGGCATGCACCACCATACCCACCTAATTTTTGTATTTTTAGTAGAGACGGCGTTCAGCCATGTTGGCCAGGATGGTCTCGATCTCCTGACCTCGTGATCTGCCCACCTCAGCCTCCCAAAGTGCGGGGATTACGGGCACGAGCCACTACCCCTGGCCTGAAACTCAACTTGTAACCACTTGGGTCTGGAGAGTTTGTGTTTGTTTTATTTTCCCTTACCTTGACGTCTTACTTTTAACTCCCAGTTTTTGTTTTTTAGTTTTTATTTTATCATGCGTATTCTTACTCTAAGTCATCTCAGATCGACACGAAATGAGGCAGAGTACAAAAGAAAGAAATAAACATAATTGGGCCAGGTGCGGTGGCTCACACCTGTAATCCCAGCACTCTGGGAGGCCGAGGCGGGTGGATCACAAGGTCAGGAGATTGAGACCATCCTGGCTAACACGGTGAAACCCCATCTCTACTAAAAATACAAAAAATTAGCTGGGCACGGTGGCGGACGCCTGTAGTCCCAGCTACTTGGGAGGCTGAGGCAGGAGAATGGCGTGAACCCGGGAGGTAGAGCTTGCAGTGCTAGCCGAGATCGCGCCACTGCACTCTGGCCTGGGTGAAAGAACGAGACTCCATCTCAAAAAGAAAACAAAAAAAAAGAAATATAATTGAATAAAGTTGCTTTTTAATAACAACATAACTCATTTATAAGTAAAAATTGAAATCTGTCTCTTAAGTAATCTATTATGTGCAGAATCTTATATTCCAGCTGACTTTCATTATAAAACAGAAAATCTGCCCCTTTAGGAAAAAGAATTCTAGTCCCAAAATGTTATAAAAACTACACTTTAAAATTGCAGCATCTATGTAAATTCACATATTTTAAGGCAAATAAGTATGCTATTGTGAGTTATTGAGAATAATATACAAAAGAAGCCACAAAATACAAATGCAAAATAACTAGAATTGCTTTTATGTCTTCATGAAATGACTTAAAGCTTGCGGGAAAAGAACACGAGTTTTCCTAACAGGAGACACCACTCTGAGTCTCCACGTTCACCTTTCCCTGGAATCCACTGAAGCAGCAATTCTCAGATCATGGGCAAACTCTTATCCTTTCACTTTTTGACATCCCTGTTAAGTCTCTGTTGTTGTTGTTTGTTTTTGAGACAGGGTCTTGCTCTGTTGCCCAAGCTGGAGTGCAGTGGTGCAATCATAACCCACTGCAGCCTCGACCTCCTGGGCTCAAGGAATCCTCCCTCCTCAGCCTCTTGAGTAGCCGGGACTAGACATAAGCCACCATGCCCAGCTAACTTTTTTATGTCTTTTGGAAGAAACAGGGTCTTGCTATGTTGCCCAGGCTGGTCTCAAACTCCTGGCCTCAAGCAATCTTCCTGTCTCAGCCTGTCAGTGCTCTTAGATTACAGGTGTGAGCCACTGGGCCCAGCTCAGGCCCCTGTTTTTGTAAGTCCATCAATAGTGGTGTTTCCAATCAATTTCTTTTTTAAACTTAAATTTATTTAAAGAGGAAACAGCTTAAATAATATACAGTATGTGTGAATTCATGGGTTTGCTATTTTCCTAAGGTACACTAAAATCAATTCATAAGTATTAAAAAAATAGTATGAGGCCGGGTGCGGTGGCTCACACCTGTAATCCCAGCACTTTGGTAGGCTGAGGCGGGTGGATCACCTGAGGTCAGGAGTTTGAGATCAGCCTGATCAACATGGTGAAACCCCATCTCTACTAAAAATACAAACATTAGCCGGGCATGGTGGTGTGTGCCTGTAGTCCCAGCTACTCGGGAGGCTGAGGTGGGAGAATTGTTTGAACCCAGAAGGCAGAGGTTGCAGTGAGCCGAGATCACACGACTGCACTCCAGCCTAGGTGACAGAGCGAGACTCCAACTCAAAAAAAAAAAAAAAAAAAAGTATAGTGTGTTACCCTAAAACTATCACCCCATGTTGCCCATGGAACAGTGGTGAGGGGCTCTGTCCTGGGGGATAAGTCTGCACTGGGCTACTCCCAGCCCTTGGAAGTAGATTAACTAGGTTGAATGGAGGAGGAAACCTGGCCACAGTAAGATGTGCATGTCAATGAGTCAGCAGAGAAAAGAGGAAGACTCCCCCCAGTTAAAATGAGGCTGGCCGTGTGTGGTGGTTCACGCCTGTAATCCCAGCAGTTTGGGAGGCTGAGGCAGGCGGATCACCTGAGGTCAGGAATTCAAGACCAGCCTGGTCAACATGGTGAAACCCCATCTCTCCTGAAAATAGAAAATTAGCCAGGTGTGGTGGTACACGCCTATGATCCCAGCTACTCGGGAGGCCGAGGCAGGAGAATCGCTTGAACCCAGGAGGCAGAGGTTGCAGTGAGCCGAGATTGCATCATTGCACTCCAGCATGGGCAACAAGAGTGAAACTCTATCTCAGAAAATAAATAAATAAGAATTAAAAAAATAAAGAGAAAGTGAGGCAAGATGGGAATACTTTTGCTGAAACATAGGCAAGGAAGTCTTGTTGAAAGATTGCTGAGCAGTGATGTTAAGAAAGATCTTCAGGAAACATGGGGTGAGGACACCTCACTGTCAGATGGTCACCATTAGCAAATAGCTCACCCCAATTCTTTCTTGTTGTGATGTAGAAATGACAGGTTGGTTTCTAACAGTAATTCCAATAGAAATCCAACAGTAATTGCAATTGACTTTTATTTTACTATTATTTATTTTTATTTTTATATTTTTGAGACGGAGTCTCACTCTGTTGCCCAGGCTGGAGCGCAGAGGCACGATCTCAGCTCACTGCAACCTCTGCCTCCTGGGTTCAAGCGATTCTCCTGCCTCGGCCTCCTGAGTAGCTGGGATTACAGGTGTGTGCCAGCATGCCCGGCTAATTTTGTATTTTCAGTAGAGATGGGGTTTCACCATGTTGCCCAGGCTGGCCTCAAACTTTTGGGCTCAAGCAATCCTCCCACCTCTGCCTCCCAAAGTGCTGGGATTGCAGGTGTGTGCCACTGCGCCTGGCCAAAAATGCAGATTCTTGAGCCCTATCCCAGAGGTATGGTCCTCCAGAGATTATAATGGGTGCTAATATTGAGAACCACTGTTCTAGAAGAAACCCTCTTGTTGTACAGTAAACAGGGTGAACGGCAAGAAGACCTGAGATCTAGTCACAGATCTGTAGCCAATTAGCTGTGACCTCAGACCAGAGCCAAATTGCTGTCACCTGGAATGTGGGCAAAGGCCTGGGTCTGAGCAAAAGTTCCCAGCCTAGAATCACCTGGGTACCTTTTTATTTATTTATTTTTTTTTTTGAGACAGGGTCTCACTCTGTTACCCAGGCTGGAGTGCAGTAGTGCAATCTTAGCTCACCACAACCTCTACCTCCCGGGTTCAAGTAATTCTCTCACCTCAGCCTCCCAAGTAGCTGGGACTACAGGCACACACCACTACACCTGGCTAATTTTTGTATTTTTAGTAGAGACGGGGTTTCACCATGTTGGCCAGATTGGTCTCAAACTCCTGACCTCAAGTGATCTGCCCATCGTGGCCTCCCAAAGTGCTGGGATTACATGCGTGAGCCACTGCACCTGACCTCTGAGTAGCTTTTTGAATTCTGATGCTGCTACACCAGAGTCCCTACTTTATGATTCAATTTATATTAAGTTTTAGAACAGGCTGAAACTAATTTATAATGGGAATAATCAGATCAGTGGTTGCCTGATCAGACGGTGGGAGTGGATCAACTGAGAAGGTATACAGGGGAAGTTTTTTTTGGGATGATAGTGATGTTCTGTCTTGATGGGAATATGGGTTACATGGGTGAATTCATTTGTTAGGATTTACTGAGTGGTACACATAAGATTTGTACATTTTACTATATGCATTAACATTTTTTTTTGTAGACAGGGGTCTCATTATGTTGCCCAGCCTCGTCTTGAACTCCTGGGCTCCCACCTTGGCATCCTAAAGTGCTGGGATTTCATGAGCCCCCATGCCCAAGCCTAGAATATTTGATTCTTTTCTTTCATGCTATGTTATTATTTAAAGCCATGATTCAGATGATGCTCTGTCTCTGGTCTGGGATGCAAGTTTATCCATTGGAAAAATATGATCTACATTGCAACGTGATCCTCAAGAACACATTGAAGCCAAAAGGAAGAGACTTATGTGCTCTCTCTTCTTTTTTTGAGACAGAGTCTTGCTCTGTCACTCAGGCTGGAGTGCAGTGGTGCCATCTCGGCTCACTGCAACCTCTGCCTCCCAGGTTCAAGTGATTCTCCCACCTCAGCCTCCCGAGTAGCTAGGATTACAGGCGTGTGCCACAATGCCCAGCTAATTTTTGTATTTTTAGTAGAAACATGGTTTCACCATATTGTCCAGGCTGATCTTGAACTCCTGAGCTCAAGTGATCTGCCCACCTCGGCCTCCCAAAGTGCTGAGATTACAGGCGTGAGCCACCGCGCCTGACCTGTATGCATATTTTATGCCCAAAGAAAAAAGGACTATAAATAAATACAAGAGTCTTGTTATAATATGTGTGCTGAAGTGTTTAGGGGTGAAATGTACTAATGCCACAATTCATTTTGAAATGCCTCAAAATAGAATGGTTTGAGGGATGGATAGTCGAGTAGATTATATGATAAACTGAACATAATGAAATGCTAATTGTAGACTTCAGGGGTGGATATGGATATTCACTGCAAAATTCTTTCAACTTTTCATTAAGTTTGAACATTGCTTAAGAACGTTAATTCATTTAGTTTTTAGAGACAGGGTCTTGCTCTGTTTATCCGGCTGGAGTGCAGTAATGTGATCCTAGCTCACTGCAGCCTTGAACTCCTGGGCTCAAGGGACGCTCCCTTTTCAGCTCCCAGGAAGCTGGAATTACAATTGTGCTCCACCGCATTTGGCTAATTACCCAGGCTGGTCTCAAACTCTTGTCCTCAAGTGATCTTCCCACCTCGGCCTCCCAAAGTGTTAGGATTACAAGTGTAAGCCCCACACCTCAAACGTTTTTATGATAAAACACTGAAGGGAAATTCTGATACCGAGACCCTACACTTACATTGGTTAATGAGATCTTTCCTCAATTAAATATCCTATCATTGGAAATTGGTACATTTCTTTGTCAATGGCAACAGTTTTTAAGCCATTCACATACACACGTTCCTGGGAGAAGCGACACTGTGAGAGATTGTTTTTTTTTCACCCCTGAAAATGAACTTATCGGGAAGTACATTCATGATCTCTCCACAGGTTCTAATAATGGGGGGAGACCTGGGTTCTGCACCTGGCCTTGTCGTAGTTACTGTTGCTTTCAGGCGATGGCACCTGTTCTCCAGGTGTGAATCTGGACTTGTACTTGCTTTAGCCACATATGACCACCAGGGGGTGCAGTCACCCCACAGTTGCCTGGAGCGCCCACGTTCTTCAAACTCACAGCTTGAAATGTCACCGGCGGCCCGGGCACTGTGGCTCACGCCTGTAATCCCAGCACTTTGGAAGGCCGAGGAGGGCGGATCACGAGGTCAGGAGATCGAGACCACCCTGGCTAACACGGTGAAACCCTGTTTCTACTAAAAATACAAAAAATTAGGCGGGCCTGGTGGCGGGCACCTGTAGTCCCAGCTACTCAGGAGGCTGAGGCAGGAGAATGGCGTGAACCCAGGAGGCGGAGCTTGCAGTGAGCCGAGATCGCGCCACTGCACTCCAGCCTGGGCGACAGAGCGAGACTCCGTCTCAAAAATAAATAAATAAGTAAACAAATAAATAAATAATAAAAGAATTGTCACCTGTGGCCGTCTGAGGTCATCCGCTGTTATTTTACCTTTTTTCTTTCTTTTTTCTTTTCTTTCTTTCCTTTTCTCTTTCCTTTCTCTCTATCTCACTCCTTTTCTTTCTCTTTTTTTCCTTTCCTTTCTTCTCTCTCTCTCTCCCTCCCTCCCTTTCTTCCTTCCTTTCCTTCATTCCTTTTTTCTTTCCGTCTTCCCTTCTATCCTTCCTTCCTTCTCCCCTCCCCTCCCCTCCCTTTCCTGACAGAGTTTCACTCTTGTTGCCCAGGCTGGAGTGCAGTGGCGCTATCTTGGCTCACTGTAACCTCTGCCTCCCGGATTCAAGCGATTCTCCTGCCTCAGCCTCTCAAGTAGCTGGGATTACAGGTGCCCGCCATCATGCCTGGCTAATTTTTGTATTTTTAATAGAGATGGGGTTTCACCATGTTAGCCAGGATGGTCTTCAAATCCTGGCCTCAAGTGATCCACCCGCCTCGGCCTCCCAAAGTGCTGAGATTACAGGTTGTAAGCCACCATGCCCAGGATACAAAAAAATTTTTTTTAATTAGCCAGGCATGGTGGCATGTGCCTGTAGTCCCAGCTACTCAGGAATCCAGGTAGGAGGATTGCTGCAGCCTAGGAGCTCAAGGCTGCAGTGAGTTGTAATCGGGCCATTGCACTCCAGCCTGGGTGACAGAGTGAGACCATCTCAAAAAAAAAAAAAAAAAATGTGGGCCTCCCACCAAGGGTAGGAAACATCAGAGGACCACGCCTGCCCATTCACCTGTCCTGAGCTCCTGCTGAAGCCAGGGCCACCAGATGGGGGCAAAAGACCTCCCTTAAAGCAAGTCCCAAACCACCATTACCTCCAACGAGTACAGATAGGTGGAGCATTCGTGCATCAAGTATGGTGACCAGAGGCTGGCACTCAGCACCTTCAGCTGGCCCTGGGTCCTGGCTCCATTGGCCATGACTTTGTTTTCTGCATCCAGAAGAGGCACTTCCAACTCGAACTGGTTAATGCACTTGACGGAGATCTGGTAATTCACCAGCCCTGCAGGAGGCAAGAAATACCAGGGCTGAGGGAGGGACACGACCTGGGCCACACAAACGGGAGTGCCCCGCAGTCACCACTCCCAGACAATCATTTGTTTCTGATGCTTTTTTTAAATTTTAATTTTTTTTTTTTTTTTTGAGACAAAGTCTCGCTCTGTCCCCCAGGCTGGAGTGCAGTGGCGTGATCTCGGCTCATTGCAACCTCCACCTCCAGGGTTCAGGTGATTCTCCTGCTTCAGCCTTCCAAGTACATGGGATTATAGGTGTGCACCACCATGCCCAGCTAATTTTGTATTTTTAGTAGAGATGGAGTTTTGACATGTTGGCCAGGCTGGTCTCCAACACCTGACTTCAGGTGATCCTCTTGCCACGGCCTCCAAAATTGCTAGGATTACAGGTGTGAACCCCCACGCCCGGCACTTTTTTTTTAATTTAAAAAAAGATTTTTTTGGCCAGGCAACATGGTCACACCTGTAATCCCAACACCTGGGGAGGCTGAGATGAAAGGATCGCTTGAGCCCAGGATCAGCCTTGGTGACATATTAAAACCACTACTTCCCTAAAAATACAAAAAATTAGCCAGGCATGGTGGTGCGTGCCTGCAGCCCCAGCAGCCCCAGCTACTTGGGAGGATGAAGTGGGAGGACTGCTTGAGCCAGGAGTTCCAGGCTGCAGTGAGCTACGATCTTGAGGCAGGGTAGGTAGTCAAGAAAGTGACCATGTCCTTTGGATGTGCCATCCACGGTGCTGAGACAGGTGATGTGTAAACAAGCAAGTACAGCTACCGTGCATGTGCACCAAGAGGGCGACCCAGAACTTGCTTAGACTAACACCTCTTCCTAGCTCCTTAGGAATTCATCATGGAAGACTCCCAGTGTCTCCCCAGTGATAATCAGCGCTGTCTCATCCTTACGAGCAGCCTGCCCTGAATTCTCTCTCTCTCATGGTCAACTGTGTATTTTGCACTTCATTATTTTTTCTGAGACAGGGTCTCGCTCTGTCACCCAGGCTGGAGTGCAGTGTTGCAATCACAGCTCACTGCAACCTCCACCTCCCGGGTTCAAGCAATTCTCCCATCTCAACCTCCCGATTAGCTGGTATTACAGGCACATGCCATCATGTCCAGCTAACATTGGCCAGGCTGGTCTGAACTCCTGAGCTCAAGTGATCCACCCACCTCAGCCTCAGAAAGTGCTGGGATTACAGGCATGAGCCACTGTGTCCACGCTATTCTGCACTTAACTGTCAAAACACTTTTTCCTTTGCAATAAATTGCTGTATGCTGCATCATCTTTGCTGTGTGATTCTTGTTTAAATTCTTATTTACTTATTTATTTATTTTTTTGAGACAGGGTCTCACTATGTTGCCCAGGTGAGTCTCCAACTTTTGGCTCAAGTCATCTGCCCACCTTGGCCTCCCAAAGTGCTGGGATAACAGGCATTAGCCACCACACCCAGCCTAAATCCCTTTAAACTCAGAACTGTGGCCCCACAACAGCTGTCAATAATCTCACCACTGCACAGCAGCCTGGGAGACAGTGCAAGGCCTCATCTCAGAAAAAGAAATTATTTTAAAAAAGACAAAAACTTATATATTTTTTTCCCTTACAGACAAGAGTATCCCAGCTGGGTGCGGTGGGTCACCCCTATAATCCTTACACTTTGGGAGGCCGAGGCAGGTGGATCACCTGAGGTCAGGAGTTCGAGACCAGCCAGGCCAGAATGGTGAAACCCCATCTCTACCAAAAAAAAAATACAAAAATTAACCGGACGTGGTGGCAGGTGCCTGTAATCCCAGCTACTCGGGAGGCTGAGGCAGGAGAATCCCTTGAACCCGTGAAGTGGAGGTTGCAGTAAGCCGAGACCCCACCACTGCCCTCCAGCCTGGGTGACAGAGCAAGAATCTGTCTCCAAAAAAAGACAGGGTCTCCCTCTGTTGCCCAGACCAGAGTGCAGTGGCACAGTCATAGCTCACTGCACCCTTGACCCCCAGGCTCAAGTGATTCTCCTGCCTCAGCAGCTGGGACTATGGGCACACATCACCGTGTCTGGCTAATTTTTAAATTTTTTGTGGTGATGGTCTCGCTGTGTTGCCCAGGCTGGTCTTCAACTCCTGGCCTCAAGTGATCCTCCTACCTGGGTCTCCTTGCAAAGAGCTGGGTTGACAGGAGTGAGCTACTGTGCCCGGCCCCCCGAAGCTGCCTGTTCCTTGAACACAATGTGTAGCAAGGGGAGCTGGAGTGAGAGCAGCACCGTGGGGAAGGGACAGGATGGCCACCCTGAGCTGTGTGACCTTAGGCCAGATCCCTCTTCTCCAAGCAAGCTCAACCACATGGGTGATTTCAGGAGCCTGTGCCCGCTCAGACAGGCTGGATTTTAGCTTCGTAGGTGGATGGGAACCTGTGAGGGTTTAGAGATGCTGGGAGAACCCTTTTCCTGGGAGAGCTTTCCAAAGAGGGAACAAACAGAGCCACCCTGGGCCCGCTGAGGGAGGATCCTTCCAGAAGCCCTCACCACTGTCATGCTCCACGCTGGTGGTGACGGTGATGTCATCGATGTAGGTGGTAGGTGTCGTGTACAGAAGCAGAGCCCACTGCGATCCCACGCAGTTGAAAAAGTCCACTCTGCGAAGGCCACCCTGTCCCTATCTAGAAGACCACGGGGTGGGACGGGAAGGTGGGTGGGTGTGGTGGAGACAGGATGGTACCCACTTGGAGGTGTTGGTCATGTAGCGGATGGTCCCTGGTGGCAGGGCGGAGGGAGTGAGCATGTTGTTGATGGTGATAGCGATAGGGAGGCAGGAGGCCAGGGGCCCCACCTAGACCAGGCTGCTGATGTCTGCCCTTCATGCTCTAGCGTGTCAACCCCATTCACCCACTGCAGGCACAGGGGATAAGGGGAGGGGGCGGCAGGTCACGGCAAGAGGCGGGATATTAGGCACTCCCTCACATAACCTGCAGCATGGGGCTCAGGGGCCTGCCAGCCAGATGGGAAGAATGACATCCCAATGGGGTAGATCAGGCCACCTATCCCCCTACACAGCGCACAGCCCCCTGGGCAGGGGAGTGCCCCCTACTGTCCCACCCCAGAAGACAGACTGTGGGTGGCAAATGATGGAGGTCCCATGCTGTTCAGCAGCCGTGCGCACTCAACCTGCCCTGCCTGCTCCTGGCCGCACTGACCACGATGGCATAGGAGTGGGCACTGCCAATCCTCAGCACCACTCTTGTGCGCAGGTCCTGGGTCCATCGCTCCGGCAGGGTCACCTCCCATTCGTACCACACCTAGCCAACAAAATGCCACAGCCACCAGTCCTGGCCAATGTCGTTGACGCTGGAGAGAGCTCACATGTCCAGGATAGGGCCCGACTGCAGAGAGAAGGGCCGGGCTCAGCTCCTAGGCCCCCAAAGAGATCCAGGACCAATATGCTTCACAGCTGTATCCCCAGGACTAGCGTAAGCCCTGACACATAGCAGGGACTCTGCGGAACGGACAGAAAACTTGCTGATGACAGGTCAACTGCCAGGGCAGTTTGTGCACCTGGGCCAGTGGGGCCAGGAGTTCCTCTTCGAGTGGATGGGCCCAATATCTCCTGAGAGGGGAGAGCCCAGGGCCACATCCAAGCCTGAGGCAAGAGGGTTCAGACCCATGACTAACAGGGAGATGACCTACTGCCTGTCACAGGGAGGAAGGCTGGTTGGGGGATGGGGGGACTTTGCTTAGGACACTGTGAGTGGGGCGCACGCTGGCACCCAGCCCTCTCCTCTCTTCCTCCTGTACTGAATGCCACGAAGTCAGAAACAGAGGGTGTAGACCAGGCAAAAGCAGCCCAGACCTCACCTGGTGCCACTTCTCTGCTGACCACATCCAAGTCAGGAGGGGGACAGGGGTGGCATCCTTCACCTGATGTCACATCCCATCCTCTATCTGAACCTTGAAAACCAACGGACCTTCCTGCCTTGGCAGAGTTGACCTCAGGATGTCTTAACTGTCCCCTCCTCCCGATCCCCGGACCCAGCTCTGTGCAACACATGCCACTCTGGCAGGATGAGTGTCTGGGTGGCTCATGCTTGTAATCAGCGCTTCGGGAGGTCAATGTGGGAAGACGGCTTGAGGTCAGAAGTTCGAGAACAGCCTGGACAACATAGTGAGACCCTATATCTTAAAAAAAAAGTTTTTAGTTTTTCTTTTTTGAGACGGAGTCTTACTCTGTCGCCCAGGCTGGAGTGCAGTGATGTGATCTCGGCTCACTGCAACCTCTGCCTCCCAGGTTCAAGCAACTCTTCTCCATCAGCCTCCCAAGTAGCTGGGATTACAGGCATGTGCCACCATGACCAGCTAATTTTGTAGTTTTAGTAGAGATAGGGTTTCACCATGTTGGGTGCCGTGGTCTTGAACTCCCGACTTCATGTGATCTGCCCACCTCGGCCTCCCAAAGTACTGGGATTATAGGCTTAAGCCACCGCACCTGGCCCAGGCAAATTTTTAAAAAAACATTTATTTTAGAAATGGGGTCTCACTATGTTGCTCAGTCTGGTATCAAACGATCTTTCTTTTTTTTTTTTTTGAGACAGAGTCTTGCTCTGTCACCCAGGCTGGAGTGCAATGGCATGATCTCAGCTCACTGCAACTTCCACCTCCTGGGTTCAAGCGATTCTCCTGCCTTAGCCTCCTGAGTACCTGGGATTACAGGCACCCGCCACCACGCCTGGCTAATTTCTGTATTTTTAGTACAGCTGGGGTTTCACCATATTAGGCTGGTCTCGAACTCCTCACCTCGTGATCTGCCGCCTGGGCATCCCAAAGTGCTGGGATTACAGGTGTGAGCCACCATGCCCGGCCCTCAAAAGATCTTTCTACCTCAGTCTCCCAAGTAGCTGGGACCCCAGGCATGTGCCACCACACCTGGCTGAGTTTTCTAATGTGTTCCAGTATGTTTTTTTTTTTTTTTTGAGACGGAGTGTCACTCTGTCACCCAGGCTGATGTGCAGTGGCGCGATCTCGGCTCACTGCAAGCCCCGCCTCCTGGGTTCACGCCATTCTCCTGCCTCAGCCTCCTGAGTAGCTTGGACTACAGGCGCCAGCCACCACACCCAGCTAATTTTTTGTATTTTTAGTAGAGACGGGGTTTCACCGTGTTAGTCAAGATGGTCTCTATCTCCTGACCTCATGATCCACCCATCTCAGCCTCCCAAAGTGCTGGGATTACAGGCGTGAGCCACTGCACCTGGCCATGTTTCCAGTCTTTATAACATTAGGATCTGATGGACTTAGACGTCCCAGTTCCCAGGATCATGGTAAGCAGAATACTTTCTTTTTTTTTGGCTGGGCGTAGTGGCTCACGCCTATAATCTCAGCACTTTGGGAGGCTGAGGTGGGTGGATTGCTTGAGCTCAGGAGTTTGAAACCAGCTTAGGGAACATAGCATAACCCCATCTCTAAAAAAATACAAAGATTAGCCAGGCGTGGTGGCATATCCCCCAACCAGCCTTCCTCCCTGTGACAGTCCCAGCTACTCAGGAGGCTGATGTGGGAGCATCGCTTGTGCATGAGAGGTTGAGGCTGCAGTGAGCTGTCACTGCACCACTGCACTGCAGCCTGGGGGACAGAGCAAGACCCTGTCTCAAAAAAAAAAAAAAAAAAGTGGGTAGTAGAGAAGTAACATTAGAAGGCTGGGTGCGGTGGCTCACGCCATCAATACCAGCATTTTGGGAGGCTAAGGCGGGCAGATCACCTGAGGTCAGGAGTTCGAGACCAGCCTGGCCAACACAGTGAAACCCCGTCTCCACTAAAATACGAAAAATTAGCCTGGTGTGGTGGCACACACCTGTAATCCCAGCTACTCGTGAGGCTGAGGCAAGGAAACTGCTTGAACCCCAGAGGCAGAGGTTTCAGTGAACCGAGATTGTGACACTACACTCTAGCCTGGGAGACAGAGCAAGACTCTGTCTCAAAAACAAACAAAAAAAAAAAAAGGAAAGAGAGAAAAAAGAAATAACATTTGATATATATGGACCCAGAAGCTAATGTGTGTGAAATACTTCGAGTCATCAAAGAAGTACAATTGTAAGCATATAATTTCATTCTTGTTGCTACCTAGTCATAACATGTCATCGCTCATAACAGAATGGCCTCAATCATTTGGTGTGTGCAATCTCACACACAGAGTTTTTATTTTGTTTCGTTTGCTTGCATGTTTTAGAGACACGGATGTGCTCTGGCACCCAGGCTGGAGTGCAGTGGTGTGATTATAGCTCACCGCAGCCTCCAACTCCTGGGTTCAAGCAACCCTCCTGCCACAGCCTCCTGAGTAGCTGGACACAGGTGCGTGCCACCACACCCGGCTAACTTTTTTAAAATAGAGTTTGCATTTTTATGATAATTACGTGCACTAGAAGTTATTACAATTCTTGTGTTTATAGGGTAGAAACCTGTATAAACAATGATAATATCTTTTCATGAAGTCACAGCCCAATGTATCAGTTCACATATTTTTTTTTTAGATGGAGTCCCACTTTGCCTCCCAGGCTGGAGTGCAATGGCGCAATCTTGGCTTACTGCAACCTCTGTCTCCTGGGTTCAAACGATTCTGCTGCCTCAGCCTCCCGAGTAGCTGGGATTACAGGCACACAACACCACACACAGCTAATTTTTGTATTTTTAGTAAAGACTGTGTTTCACCATATTGGCCAAGCTGGTCTCAAACTCCTGACCTCAAGTGATCCACTGCTTCAGCCTCCCAAAGTGCTGGGATTACAGGCATGAGCCACCACACGCAGTCAATTTTTTTTGAGACAGATCTCACTGTGTTGCCCTGGCTGGAGTACAGTGGCACCATCACATCTCACTGCAGCCTCGACCTTCTAGGCTCAAGTGATCCTCCCATTTCAGCCTCCCAAGTAGCTGGGACCACAAGCATGTACCACCATGCCCTGCTCATTTTTAAATTTTGGGGTGACATTTTGGGGTCTATGTTTCTCAGGCTGGTCTGTCTCAAACTCCTTGGCTCAAATGATCCTCCCACCTCGGCCTCCCAAAGTGCCGGGATTAAAGGTGTGAGCCACCCTGCCCAGTCTCCTGGCGCACTTGAAATATAATTCAAACTCCTTACTGTGGCCAAGAAGGCTTTGTGTGACCCAGACCCTGCTCAATTCTTACTCTCACTCACCATTCTCCAAACATTCAAGCCACTTTCTGTTCCTTAAAAGCCCATTCC
Organism: Symphalangus syndactylus; assembly: GCF_028878055.3. Taxonomy (NCBI): domain Eukaryota; kingdom Metazoa; phylum Chordata; class Mammalia; order Primates; family Hylobatidae; genus Symphalangus; species Symphalangus syndactylus. The sequence continues at coordinate 72,329,917 of NC_072431.2, forward strand.
TGCCTTGGAGACTTCGCACGTGTAGCTCCTATAATTTCCACTTCTTTGTCATTGAAGCCTCAACTCAAATGTCACATCCTCAGTGAACTCCCCTCTGCCCACTTTTTAAATCATGATAACTAACCATAGAGGTTAACCAAATATTTCTTTCTCCCTCTTTACACATGAAGTGGAACTGTATGTCTTTGACCCTGTCATGTGAGGGGTGACCGTGTGACTTTTTGGTCAATGAAATGTAAACAGCCATTTTTTTTTTTTTTTTAGAGAGAGAGGTTCTCAGTCTGTCACCCACGCTAGAGTGCAGTGGCACGGTCTCGGCTCACTGCAACCTCTGCCTCCCAGGCTCAAGCAATCCTCCCAACTCAGCCTCCCGAATAGCTAGGACTACAGGCGCATGCCACCACGCCGGGCTAATTTTTTGTAGAGATGGGATTTTGCCATGTTGGCTAGGCTGGTCTAGAACTCCTAAACTCAAGTAATCTGCGCCCCCATTGGCCTCTCAAAGTGCAGGGATTACAGGCATGAGCCACCACGCCCAGCCTGAAACAAACAAACAAAAAACAAAAAAAAATTTTTTGAGACTGGAATCTCACTCTGTTGCCCAGGCTGGAGTGCAGTGGCGTGATCTCGGCTCACTGCAACCTCCACCTCCCAGGTTCAAGTGATTCTACTGCCTCAGCCTCTCGAGTAGCTGGGACTACAGGTGTGCGCCACCACATCTAGCTAAATTTTGTATTTTTAGCAGAGAAGGGGTCTCACCACATTGGCCAGGCTGGTCATGAACTCCTGACCTCAGGTGATCCACCCACCTCAGCCTCCCAAAGTGCAGAGATTACAGGCATGAGCCACCGTGCCCGGCAAACAGCAATATTTTTAAGAGCCAATGCCTGATTTTCTGCATCCCTTTTTCCTGCCTTGGTGATCATAGAAGCACATATGAAATTGAGCATCCCTCAGCTGGGTTCCCTGAGCAACTTATGGAAATCAAAGCCCCCTTTCCAACCTGTCATGGATGTGTAGCATGAATGAGAAATAAATATTTTATTGATTCAAACAACTGAGGTTTTGGGGTTGTTTGTTACTGCAGCTTAATTAGCCCGTCCTCACTGATACACCACGTGCCAGACAGACCCTCATCTGGGGGGGCCAAGGCAGGTGGATCACCTGAGGTTGGGAGTTCTAGACCAACCTGATGAACATGGAGAAACCTCATCTCTACTAAAAAAAAGATACAAAATTAGCCAGGCATGGTGGTGCATGTCTGTAATCCCAGCTACTCAGGAGACTGAGGCAGGACAATTGCTTGAAACCCGGGAGGTGGAGGTTTCGGTGAGCCGAGATTGCCCCATTGCACTCCAGCCTGGGCAACAAGAGCGAAACTCTCTCTCAAAAAATAAAAAAGCAAAAGAAATTGTAGCAGTAGTTTTGCCCTGTCACTCAGGCTGGAGTACAGTGACATGATCATAGCTTACAGCAGCCTTCAACTCCAGAACTCAAGTGATCCTCTTGCCTCCTGAGTAGCTGGCACTACAGGCATGCACCACCACCTCTGGCTAATTGTAATTTTTTTTGTAGAGACAGGGTCTTGCTATGACCCAGGCTGGTCTCAAACTCCTGGTCTTAAAAGATCCTCCAGCCTCGATCTTCCAAAATGCTCAGATTACAAGCATGAGCCACTGTGCCTGGACAGGAATTGTTTTTATTAACAGTAAAATCAATGCTTCTGTAACATTTTCATAAGGCAATCTAGTGGCTAGGGTTACCCTTCCTTTTTTTTTTTTGAGACAGAGTCTCATTTTGTCTCCCAGGCTGGAATGCAGTGGTGTGGTTTTGGCTCACTGCAACCTCTGCCTCCTGGTCTCAGGTTCAAGCGATTCTCCTGCCTCAGCCTCCCGAGTAGCTGGGACTACAGGCATGCATCACCACCACGGGTAATTTTTGTACTTTTAGTAGAGACGGGGTTTTGCCATGTTGGCCAGGCCAGTCTTGAACCCCTGACCTCAGGTGATCCGTCCGCCTGGGCCTCCCAAAGAGCTAGGATTATAGGCGTAAGCTACCATGCCTGGCCAGTTGTTCTTTCTAGCTGCAAAATGGGGAACAAAGGGTGCAGAAGACATGGGCCAAAATCCCAGCCCTCGTCACGCCCCGTGGGCCTGGCGGCGGCTTTCCTCTCGCACAGCTGGGGTACATGATGTGCACACTTCCTCAGAAGCCTGGGCTGTCTATTACCTGAAAGAGCTGACAACTGAGCCCAGGGAGGGGCTGAGGGGATGGAGCAGGGGAGGCGGCGGTGGTGGCAGAACTGTCCGCAGAGACACACTTTGGTGTGGTACTCCATCTTGGTTCTTAGTGGTTTCAGGTAGATGCTGCACAGCTGGCCATACCCCTCGCTCAGGTGGCCCTTTTAGGAAGAGGAGGAGAAACAGAGTCAAAAACAAGAACATGACAGTCGAGAGATCTGCGGCCAGGAATTCTCTGGTAAGGAATCTATCTTCTTTTTTCCTCCCCTTTATTTTATTTATTTAGAGATGGGGTCTAGCTCTGTTGCCCAGGCTGGAGTGCAGTGGCACGATCTTGGCTCACTGCAGCCTCTGCCTCCTGGGTTCAAGTGATTCTCCTGCCTCAGCCTCCCGAGTAGCTGGGATTACAGGCATGTGCCACCAGCCTGGTCAATTTTTATATTTTTAGTAGAGATATGGTTTCACCATGTTGCCCAGGCTGGTCTCAAACTCCTGGCCTCGAGTGACCCGCCTGCCTTGGCCTCCCAGAAGGCTGGGATTACACTACAGGTGTGAGCCACCACGCCCAGCTAATTTTTGTAGTTTTTAGTAGAGATGGGGTTTCACCATGTTGGCCAGACTAGTCTCGAACTCCTGATCTCAGGTGATCTGCCCACCTCTGCCTCCCAAAGTGCTGGGATTACAGGCGTGAGCCACCGCACCCAGCCATCTACCTTTATTCTTAAATGTAAAATAGAATCAATCTATTTTTCTCACTTAATATGCTGCAATTTTATTCAACTTCTTAAACTTTCTTTCATTATTTTTAGTGACTGACTAGTATTATTGTAATTTATTGAACTGACTCAATAAACTCAAATGAGCTGAAGCCAATTCAAGCCAGTTGAAATTTTTACTATCATAAACCATTTCAATGAACATTCCTTACAGCACAATCTTTTGTACAAACATAAGGACTTTGTTTGATAAATTCTGGACAAAGCTGCCTACTTAAGAATGTTGAGTCTGGCCAGGTACAGTGAGTGGCTCATGCCTGTAATCCCAGCACTTTGGGAGGCCGAGGAGGGAGGATTGCTTGAGCTCGGGAGTTTGAGACCAGCCTGGCCAACATGGTGAAAGCCCATCTCCACAAAACATTAAAAAATTAGCTGGCCATGGTGGTGTGCACTTGTGGTCTCAGCTATTCAGGAGGCTGAAGTGGGAGGATCACTTGAGCCCAGGAAGTTGAGGCTGCAGTGAGCTGTGATCCTGTCACCATACCTCCAGCCTTGGTGACAGAGCAAGAAACTGTCTCAAAACACCACCACCACCACCAACACACACACAAAAGACTGCCTCCTTGGTACAGCAGAAGTAAAGATAAATAATAAAATAACAAACGCTTGTACTCCTGCACTGAGGAAGTCCTCCCTAAGGACTATGAAGAATTCTACTGCCTCAAATCGCTGCTGTGATCGGGGAAGGAAAATCTGCCCTAAATTCACAAAACCTTCAGCTGAGAATTTAATTTCAAGTGATCTCAATCGAAGCAAATACCAGTTCTCCATGGAGGAACCTGCCTTCATTACAGACTTCAAAGAATTCTCCACAGATAGAATTCCAAGGAAGATGAGCAACTTAGGGCAGAAAATAACCGAACATAAAACTACACAGCATGGGCAAAATGCACCAAAAAGGACAGAGGACAGAAACAAATCTCTAAAGACTTTAGATAATAGAATTACAAAATATATATGAAATGACTTTGGTTCATATATCTAAAGAAATAAGAGACTGTTTCAATATATATGCAGAGCATAATAAATTGTAAAGGAGGAGAAGCAGGGCCAGACACAGTGGCTCCTCCTGCCTGTAATCCCAGTGCTTTGGGAGGCTGAGGTGGCAGATCGCTTAAGCCCAGGGGTTCGAGACCACCCCAGGCAACGTGGCAAAACCCTGCATCTACAAAAATTAGCTGGGTTTGGTGGTGCACACCTGTTTTCCCAGCTACTTGGGAGGCTGAGGTGGAAGGATCACCTGAGCACAGGAGGTTGAGGCTGCAGTAAGCCATGATCACGCCACTGCACTCCAGCCTGGGTGACAGAGTGAGACCCTGTCTCAAACAACAACAACAACAACAACAACAACAACAACCACCTCCCCCCACGAAAAATAAGCAGATTATAAATAGAACTTCAAGAAATGAAAACTGTACTAATTGGGCCAGGTGTGGTGGCTCATGCCTGTATAATCCTAGCAATTTGAGAGGCCGAGACATTGGATTGCCTGAGTTAGGAGTTCGAAACCAGCCTGGCCAACATGGTGAAACCCCATCTCTACTAAACATATAAAATTAGCTGGGCGTGGTGTCACATGCCTGTAATCCCAGCTACTTGGGAGGCTGAGACAGGAGAATTGCTTGAACCTGGGAGGCAGAGGTTGCAGTGAGCAGAGATCGTGCCATTGCACTCCAGCCTGGGCAACAAGAGCAAAACTCTGTCTCAAAAAAAAAAAAAAAGAAGAAGTAGAAGAAAAGCAAATAAAACTGTACTAAATGAAATTGAAAACCTTATGGAGAAGCTTAATAACACATTAGACCCAACTGGAGAGGAGGCAAACTGAAGGCTGGAGCTGATAAAAATTATCCAGAATACAGCAAAGACAAATAGGTAGAAAAAACTGAAAGAGTGGTTTAGAGACATGAGGGGTAGGATGAGAAAGTCTGACACAGGTCTAGCCAAAATCTGAGAAGGGGCTGGGCACGGTGACTGATGCCTGTAATCCCAACCCTTTGGGAGGCCGTGGAGGGAAGATCACTTGAGGTCAGGAGTTTGAGACCAGCCTGGGCAACATGGCAAAACCCTGTCTCCACTAAAATATAAAAATTAGCTGGGTGTGGTGGTAAGTACCGTAATTCTAGCTATTCGGGAGGCTGAGGCAGGAGAATTGCTTCCACCTGGGTGGCGGAGGTTGCAGTGAGCTGAGATTATGCCAGTGCACTCTGGCCTAGGCAACAGAACAAGACTCTGTCTCCACAAAAAGAAAACGACATTCTTTTTTTTTTCTTTTTTTTGAGACAAAGTCTCATTCTGTCACCTAGGCTGGAGTGCAGTGGTGCGATCTCGGCTCATTGCGAACTCCGCCTCCCAGGTTCATGCCATTCTCCTGCCTCAGCCTCCCAGGTAGCTGGGACTACAGGCGCCCACCACCAAGCCCGGCTAGTTTTCTGTATTTTTTTTTAGTAGAGACGGGGTTTCACCGTGTTAGCCAGGATGGTCTCAATCTCCTGACCTCATGATCCGCCTGCCTCGGCCTCCCAAAGTGCTGGGATTACAGGCATGAGCCACTGCGCCTGGCCAAAAACGACATTCTTAAACATGCAAACACGGTGTTAGCCACCAGTAGACTCTCAATTATGGAAGTTATAAAACAAATAATCCAGGCAGAAAGAAAGTCATCTCAGATGGAAGGTCTATGGAAAGCGCAGAATAAAACAAGAAAAATAAAACAATAACTTACAGAGTTTAAAGATAAACATAACCAAAACCAAAATACATGCTTATGCTAACAGATAAATTGAGGGACTGAATGGAACTAAAATATTCTAAAGTCTTTGTGTTACACAGGAAACAAAGATATGAAAGGCAGACCTAGATAAAACAAGCAAGCATTTTGTAATTATTAGAGAACATGCCAAAAACAAAAAAAGTAGATTTGTTTTTTAACCTCCCAAATGGTAATGAGGAAAAAACAGAATGAGAAAAAAATACCCAGCCAATCCAAAAAAAGGCAAGGAATGAGAGAAATAGAAGTAGAACAGATGGGACAAATACAAAGCATAGAATAAATTGGAGACAGAAATCTAAACATACCATGTAGCATAATAAATGTAAATAGACTAAATGCCCCGTTAAAAAACAAAGACTACCATCCTGGATAAAAAAACAACAACCACAAACCACACAAAATCCAACCAAATGTTATTTATAAGTGTTATTTCTAAAACATAAAAATACAGGAATGCTTCAAGTAAAAAGATGGAAAAATATGTACCAGGCAAATTCTAACAAAAAGGAAAAAGACCTAAGCTTTACATGTTACAGGGAATGTTTTCTAGCACACAGTTGGGAAATCTGGGGACAACTCTCAACTTTGTTCTGGTACCTAATTTTGTGACTTTAGGACAAGCTGCTTCCCTTTCTGGGCCTGTGTTTCCTCACCTATGATAGGTAGACAGGACTACATAGTTGCCAGTGTTTTATAGGTGCAGACAGATACAGGTAAGACTGTGCAAAAAGGCTAAAGTAGTAGTTTTCAACTGGTAGAGGCAAAAGAACATATCAGAATCAACCAGGGAGTTTTTTTTTTGTTTTTTTGAGACAGAGTCTCACTCTGTCACCCAGGCTGGAGTGCAGTGGCCCAGTCTTGGCTCATCACAACCTCCGTCTCCCAGGTTCAAGTGATTCTTCTGCCTCAGCCTCCCAAGTAGCTGGGATTACAGGCACACGCCACCACACTCAGCGAATTTTTATATTTTTAGTAGAGCCGGGGCTTCACCATGTTGGCCAGGTTGGTCTCAAACTCCTGACCTCAGGTGATCTGCCTGCCTCGGCCTCCCAAAGTGCTAGGATAACAGGCATGAGCCCTGCGTCTGGCCAAGGGAGATTCTTCAAAATGTAGATTACCCCTCTCCATATACACACCCACAGACATCAGAATCGGGGGTGATTGTGGTGTGTGTATAGAAATGCCCTTTTCCACTGACTGTGATATTGCCACCTACCTCCCCCCTCATCCTAAAGCACTGATAATCTCTAAACAGGAAAGAAAAAGCTCTGGCATTAAGAATTGGGTATGCTAATTCTAATTCTCAATGCACTATGACTCCAACGGGACCAGTAGAAGGAGAAGAGAAATAGGAACTGTGGGCTGGGCACAGTGGCTCATGTGTGTGATCCCAGCACTTTGGAAGGCTGAGGTGGGAGGATCACTTGAGGCCAGGAGTTCAAGACCAGCCTGGGCAGCATAGCGAAACCCCCATCTCTACCAAAAAAAAAAAAAAAAAAAAAAATAATGCATGAACCATGGCTGTGTGGCTACTGCTGAGGGATCCCAACTCTTGGACAGCTTTGTGACATGAGTTTCCATTGGCAGGAGAAGCTCCCAGGCCCTGGAAATTTCCTGAAGCATCCAGGGACCCCAGGCAAGACTATGGATATCGTGGTACTCTTTGGGGGCATCCTTAGTCCCTCTCTGGCACTCATGGGAGAAATCCTCAACAAACTGAACGAGATGAATTTATTTCACCCTCCAGTCCTTGCTCTGTGGCCTCAGGGGAAGGACAGGAGAAGCAGGTGGTTCCGGGGTACATCTCCAGACTCACCCACATCCTGCTCATGTCACTCAATTCATTTCTGTATCTCAGAGAGTCCTTCAGGACCTGCAGGAGCAAAAGAACAGCCTGTGAGAGAATGGAGAAGGAAGGAAAGACAAAGGAAAGGAGGATGGAGAGAGGCGGAGGTAAACCTGGGGCAGAGGGACAGGCTGATGGGAGAGAGGCTCACCCACCTCTAATGGGGAACCCAAAGGCCAGGAGAAGGGGGCAGTGTGGGAGACGACAGCAGCCTCTGTGACCCAGGCAGTCACTTTCCCCACAAGTGTCCCTGGCTCCCTGCCACCCCACAGCCCCAGAAACTCACGTTCGGGTGTCCGTCTCAGAGGAGTTTGTGGAACACATGGCAGAACTTCCAGCAGAGCACTGTGTTGCTAGACAGAGGCAGGCGGTTGACAACAGACCAGAAGGTCTGTGCCCCTTTCTCATGGTGGGTGCCCAGTATGCACAGTGAGGGGGGGGTTATGGAAAACAATGGCATGGGCTCTGCTTCCCAGGATCCAGCCTGCACCCAGCCACTGCAGGGGACCAAGCCTGCACCCAGCCACCACGGGGGAGAGAGGCTGCACCCAGCCACCGCGGGGGACCGAGCCTGCACCCAGCCACCGTGGGGGACCCAGCCTGCACCCAGCCACCACGGGGGATAAAGGCTGCACCCAGCCACTGTAGGGGACCAAGCCTGCACCCAGCCACTGCAGGGGACCAAGCCTGCACCCAGCCACTGCAGGGGACCGAGCAGTTGTGCAAGTTGTGGTTGGCAGTGCCTTGGAGGGAGTGCCGCTCAGAGCTAAGACACCATGGAACTGTACATTCCTTCTGGGAGTTTTAGGGTAGATGGGAATACTTGTTCTAATAAAATCCACTTGAGTAGACAATTTCCTGAGATGCAAGCATCTTGAAAGAAAGGTGTCTTTTTCTAATTTGCATAAATACCCTGTAGGCCACGCTGGTACTGCGTTGCCCTTTCTATGAGAATGCTGAGTTGATGACGGGTCCTTCGGGAATAACTACAGCTATTTGTTGTGGTGGTTGAGATAGGGTCTTGCTCTGTCACCCAGACTGGAGTGCAGTGGTGCGATCATAGCTCACTGTAACCTCGAACTCCTGGGTTCAGGCAATCCTCCTACCTCAGCCTCCCAAGTAGCTGGGGCTATAGGCATGCACCACTATGCCCGGCTCATTTTTAAAGTTTTGGTAGAGATGAGGTCTTGCTGTGTTGCCCAGGCTGGTCTCAAGTTCCTGGCCTCAAGTGATCCTCCCGTCTTGGCCTCGCAAAGTACTGGGGTTACAGTCATGAACCATTGTGTCTGGCCTCGTGACACCTAACTTTTAAACAACATTTGAGGGCTTCCTCAGGTTCTTATGCATTATTAAAAGTGAGGGTGTGCAGACTGGGCACAGTGACTCACGCCTGTAATCCCAGCACTTTGGGGGGCCGAGGTGGGTGGATCACCTGAGGTCAGGTGTTCAAGATCAGCCTGACCAACATGGTGAAACTCCATCTCTACTAAAAATACAAAATTAGCTGGGCGTGGTGGTGGGCGCCTGTAATCCCAGCTACTCAGGAGGCTGAGGCAAGAGAATCGCTTGAACCTGGGAGGTGGAGGTTGCAGTGAGCCAGGATCATGCCACTGCACTCCAGCCAGGGTGACAGAGCAAGACTCCATCTCAAACCAAAAAAAAATAAAGTGAGGGTGTGCTTCCGCTCCTCATCAAGGACCTTGGTTCCTGCAGGGAATCCTGCACCTTGACCCCTTGGCTCCTCCTCCAGGCAGCACCTCTGGCCCCTTTCCATTTAGCCAGCCTTGTGCTTGCCTTGACAGCAGCAATCTTTGTCTAAAATGCCCTTTCCGTAAACCTCAACACCCCACTTCTTTCATAAACCTGCCTGGCCCCATTCAGGGGCACCTTCAATCTCCCCACACCTTAAATTCCCCATATGTGGAATCTTGGAACTGCTTCTCCCCAGGCCTAATTCCAAACACACCCACCCCCTGCAGATAGTCGTCAGTTTGCATGTAATAAATGTCCATCAGAGTCGAGCGCAGTGGCTCACACCTCTAATCCCAGCACTTTGGGAGGCTGAGGCGGGCGGATCACCTCAGGTCAGAGTTCAAGACCAGCCTGACCAATATGGTGAAACCCCGTCCCTACTAAAAATACAAAATTAGCCCAGTGTGGTGGTGCAAGCCTGCAATCCCAGCTACTTGGGAGGCTGAGGCAGGAGAATTGCTTAAACCTGGGAGGCAGAGATTACAGTGAGCTGAGATCATGCCATTGCACTCCGGCCTGGGCAATGAGCAAAACTCCGTCTCAATAACAAAAGCCCTTTCCATAAACCTGCACACCCCACTTCTTCCATAAACCTGCCTGGCCCCGTTCAGGGGCACCTTCAATCTCTCCACACCTTAAATTCCCCATATAGGGGATCCTGGAACCGCTTCTCCCCAGGCCTAATTCCAGACACACCCACCCCCTGCAGATAGTTGTCAGTTTGCATGTAATAAATGTCCATCAGAGTCGGGCGTGGTGGCTCACGGCTGTAATCCCAGCACTTTGGGAGGCTGAGGCAGGTGGATCACGAGGTCAGGAGATTGAGACCAGCCTGGCCAACATGGTGAAACCCCATCTCTACTAAAAGTACAAAAATTAGCTGGGCGTGGTGGTGCACGCCTGTAATCCCAGCTACTTGGGAGGCTGAGGCAGGAGAATCGCTTGAACCTGGGAGTTGGAGGTTGCAGTGGGAGTTGGAGATTGCACCATTGCACTCCAGCCTGGGCGACAGAGCGAGCCTCCATCTCAAAAATAAATAAATGTCCCTCTGGCCTCCCATGATTTTAAGTTCGGCTATTCCAGATCTCTGTCATTAGTGAGCTCTTTTTGGAGTGAGGAGAGAATTTCCACTTTTGTAATTGCGTGCTTCAACAAGATTCACAGACCCAGTAACTGGGCACTGTCAGCTGTTAGGCCAACTCTGTGCCCGGAACGTTAGGCTTTACTCAGTAAGGCTCAGGTCGCAAGTGCACTGTCATTTAGGGCAGAAAGACTCGCCTCAGGTAGGAAACTAAATGACTCACCCGGAGCACATGTTATTTTGCTTCTGAACTGAAAGATACCATAAAGCTCCTTTCCTCAATGACATTTTCATTTAGAGAGGGGTGGGCTTAAACAGATGTTTGGGTCTGGAAGCTAAAATCAGCTTTTGGTGTAGGAGTCTTTCCTTCTTTCTTTCTCTCTTTCTTTTTCTCTCTCTCCCTCCCTCCTTTCCTTCCTTCCCTCTCTCTCTCGTTCGTTCGTTCTATTTTTTTTTAGACAGGGTCTCGCTCTGTCGCCCAGGCTGGAGTGCAGTGGCACAGTCTTGGCTCACTGCAACCTCCACCTCCCAGGTTCAAGCGATTCTTGTGCCTCAGCCTCCCAAGTAGCTGGGATCACAGGCGCCCGCCACCATGCCCGGCTAATTTTTGTTTTTTTAGTAGAGACGGGGTTTCACCATGTTGCTCAGGCTGGTCTCGAACTCCTGGCCTCAAGAGATCCACCCACCTTGGCCTCCCAAATTTCTCGGATTACAGGTGTGAGCCACCATGCCTGGCCTTGGTGTAGGAGTGATTTCTGAAATAATTTTTGGTTCCGCTTAAAGCACAGCCCCTGCAGACTGCAAGGAAGCAGTGAGGAGAGACCAGCAACCCCCAGCCTCCCCACACTCCCTTCTCCCAGCGGATAGCACTTACTTTTCCTGAGAGCAGCCTCCTAAACCAAAGCTGAGTGCAGAGCCAGCCGGGGACCCTGGCTTTATTAAATTTAAATTAATTTTGTTAATTAATTTATTTTTTAGAGACAGAGTCTCCTTCTGTTGCCCAGCCTGGAGTGCATTGGTGCAATCATAGCTCACTGCAGTGCAATCATAGCTCACTGCAGCCTCCGACTTCTGGGCTCAAGTGATCCTCCCTGCTCAGCCTCCCAAGCAGCTGGGAGCTACAGGCATGCACCAACACACTTAGCTAATTTTTTATTTTTTGTAGACATCGGTCTCATTGTGTTGCCCAGGCTGGTCTTGAATTCCTGGGCTATGTGATCCTTCTGCCTGGGCCTCCCAAAGTGCTGGGATTACAGGTGCGAACCACCACACCCTGCTCAGGCACCCGGACTTTGAAATGTGCAAGGAGACCTTTCTGGCATTCTTTCACATTATAAGCATTTTTATGCCCGAAGTATGTGTCAAAGACTGTAAAATCCATTCAGGGAGAAAAAAAAGAAAATAAGAAAAATAAGACTCAGTCCCCAGCCCTCCAGGAGTGAATACCAAGGTGGCGGGCCAAACTGTTCACCATTTAGGCATCTGTGATAAATGTGTAAGCAGCATTTCTGAAGTCAGACCTCCTAATGCTTATTCAGTTTGTATCTAAGACAGCTGATAAAAGACCCAATAATAGATAAATGGGCTGGGCGTGGTGGCTCACGCCTGTAATCGCAGCACTTTGGGAGGCCCAGCGGGAGGACTGCTTGAGCCTAGCCAGGAGTTCAAGACCAGTCTGGGCCACAGCGAGACCCCATCTCTATAAAAAATTAGCCAGGCATGATGGCGTGTGCCTATAGTCCCAGCTACTCAGGAGGCTGAGGCGGGAGGATCACTTCAGCCTAAAAGTTGAGGGCTGTAGTGAGCCTCCAACTGATTGTGTCACTGCACTCCAGCCTGGGTGACAGTGCATGATCCTGCCTCAAAAAAAAAAAAAAGCGGGGGCACGGCTTGGAGGCTGTTTCAGAAGGTCCCACTGAGCCAAGGACTCAAGGCCAGGCCACAGCCGTCCCAAGTGAGGCCCTGATAACATTTCACCACACTCAGAAAACCTTGTCGGCTCATTTCAATCCATAGTGATTTTGCTTTCTTTAGGATCTCTCTCTCTCTGTCCAACCCAGGGAGTTCCAAATCCGAATGGATTCCAATGGTGGAGTTAAATCAGGCCCCACCTCAGTTTTTGAATTACAATCAATAGGGCTGGGTGCCAGCATCTGTATCTTAACGTTCCTCCATGTGATCCTGCTGAAAGGCTGGTATTTGCAAATCCCTTTTTTGGGGGAGTGAAGGGTTTTTTTTTTTTTTTTTTTTTAAGAGACAGGCCTCACTCTGATGCCCAGCCTGGAATGTAGTGTTAAGATGAGAGCTCACTGCAGCCTCGAACTCCTGGCCACAAGAAACCCTCCTACCTTGGCCAACCAAAGTGTTGGGATGACAGGAGTGACCACTGTGTCTGGCCAGGAAAGCCCTTCTGTTTCACTTGAATGATATTTCTGCAGCATACCTACAACCATTGTTGTATTAAACTGCATCATTGCGGGAAAAGAAAAGGTGAGAGGTGACTGTTTTGCTTTTTTCTGAACATATCAGACCCAATCTGGGCTGTTTAGCTTTTTTTTTTTTTTTTTTGAGATGGTGTCTTGCTCTGTCACCCAGGCTGGAGTGCAGTGGCGCAATCTCGACTCACTGCAACCTCTGCCTTCCAGGTTCAAGCGATTCTCCTGCCTCAGCTTCCCAAGCAGCTGGGATTACAGATGTGCACCCCCACACCCAGCTAATTTTTTCTGTATTTTTAGTAGAGACGGATTTAAACATGTTGGCCAGGCTGGTCTCAAAATTCTGACCTCTGGTGATCTGTGTGCCTCGGCTTCTTAAAGTGGTAGGATTACAGGCATGAGCCACCGCGCCTGGTTTGCCAATTTTTTGATAACGTATCAACATCATTTAAGATGGGCACAGCCTCAGTGTAGTGTGTCTAGACAAGGTGGCCAGAAGAGAGAGGAATATGCAAACCAGGCTTAAAGATGGGTTAAATCAGAGCATTTCATTCCACAAAAGAGAAATTTTAATGGAGTCAGAACATTGATGATCTAATATTTGAAAGCCTATTAACTAGGAGAGAGATAGCAAACTATTTTGTTGTAGGAGGACCCACCCAGCTCTGATGGTTTAAAGCGTTATGAATGCGAATTTGAACTCCAGAAAAGCAGAGCTTCCTAACAATGGGACTTCCACAGCAATGGGATCTGCTTCCTCATTCAGTTTGTGCCTTTCCCATGAGTGAGAGACTCCTAGGAGAGCCGCAGCCCATTAGGAAAACGGGTGGGAACTCACTCGCAAGTTCTTTGTTTTTTTTGAGATGGAGATTTGCTCTTGTTGCCCAGGCTGGAGTGCAATGGTGCGATCTTGGCTCGCTGCAACCTGCGCACCCCGAGTTCAAGTGACTCTCCAGTGCCCTCTCCCGAGTAGCTGCGATTACAGGCAACCGCCACCATGCCTGGCTAATTTTTTGTATTTTTAGTAGACACGGGGTTTCACCATGTTTGCCAGGCTGGTCTCAAACTCCTGACCTCAAGTGATCCACCCCCTTTGGCCTCCCGAAGTGCTGGGATTACAGGCATGAGCCACTGAGCCCGGCAGGGAACCCACAGGTTTTCTGGATGTCTCTGAATGTCATGCAACTCTTTTATTTATGAAAAAAAATTTTTTTGACACAATGTCTTGCTGTGTTGCCCAGACTGGAGTGCGGTGGCAAGATCACAGCTCACTGCAGCTTCTAATTCCTGGGCTCAAGTGATCTTCCTGTCGCATGAGTCTCCCAAGTAGTTGGAACACAGGTGCCAGCCACCACACCTGGCTAATTTAGTTTGGTTTTGTTTTTTTAGAGATGGGCTCCTGCTATGTTGCCTATACTGGTCTTGAACTGCTGGCCTCAGGCAATCTTCCTCCCTTGGCCACCCAAAGTGCTGGGATCACAAGCATGAGCCACTGTGCACAGCTGAGATTTTTTGACTTAGTCTTTTTGTACATGCGATATTTTATTCATAGAATCCATAAATGGAAGGGAAATTTCTGAGTTCAGAGCAATACATATGATACAAAACTTGATACAGAGACTAGAGTTTCTTAGCCGAACTCCTCCGGGCTGGCTTAGGTAATCCATGGACTCCCTGAAATTGGGGACACCATTGGAAATACGTGTGAGCTCAGGGGCAGTTTCCTATGATTTTCAGGCCTCAAAATGTCTCTTGGACTCAAAGTTGCCTTAGGGCAGAGGACGCGTGTACCCCCGGTACAGAATCTCGGACGGTGAATGTCAGTAAACATTCGGCAGAAAAGCTCTGCCAAATTGAGTGCTCTGATGTGACTTTTTCATCAAGTCAATGTTCCTGGGATCTCTTGTACATGATAATCTCACTCTGGTACATGATAATCTCACTCTTGTACGTGACAATCTCATTCTTGTGAGATTTCATAGTTTCTGCTTACCCTAGTTTTCTTTCCCACCCTATTCCCTCTCCCACCAGACTGGACTCTGAAATGGGCACGTACAAAGAGGAGACCCCAACATGCTTCAGGCTTTGAGTGGAGAGAACACAGCCTCTGCTGGGACAGGGAACAGAAGGATGCGGAGACCCTGAAGATGCTTCTGGACAGTTGTCTAAGGTTGGGACAGTGGCAGGAGATACCATTCACCCAGAATCTCCAGGACAAGAGATCAGCCTGGCAGTTACAGTTTTGTTTCAAACTGGTTGCCAGGTTGGAAAGACCGATGACATCAGAGATTCCGACCTTCCTGATTGGAAGGATTGGACTCCGTGGGCACCTGGAGTTCAGTTGGACAACAGTATCTTCTCAGAGCTGTTCCCCACTCCTGACTTCTCCTAGCCTTGAGAATTGATAACATACTCTTCTGGATCCTAGCAGTGTCCAGAAGAAGGCCATGGACAGAACAGAGACTAGGTTCCCTGAGAGGGGACAGATTACGGGAAAGATCATGACCAGCCGTCAACCGCATCCCCAGGATGAGCAGAGCCCCCAGCGGAGCACCTCGGGGTACCCCCTCCAGGAGGTGGTGGTTGACGAATTGTCGGTACCATCAGGTGAGGGAACTGGAGGAAGAAGAGGTGGGATAGGATTGACTCAGACGAAGGAAGGGGGCTGGGTGCAGTGGCTCACGCCTGTAACCCCAACACTTTCGGAGGCCAAGGCAGGCGATCACCTGAGGTCAGGAGCTCAAGGCCAGCCTGGCCAACATGGTGAAACCCCATCTCTACTAAAAGTATAAAAATTAGCCAGGTGGTAGTGGTGCGCACCTGTAATCCCAGCTGCTCGGGAGGCTGAGACAGGAGAATCACTTGAGCCTGGGAGGAAGAGGTTGCAGTGAGCCGAGATCGCGCTACTGCACTCCAGTCTGGGTGAGAGAGACAATGTATCAAAAAAAAAAAAAGAAGGGTCAGCGGTCAGGAAGGAGAACCTGAGGAGGGTGTGTGGAAAGAATGGAGAAATTCAGGCTGGGTGCAGTGGCTCACACCTGTAATCCCGGAACTTTGGAAGGCCAAGGCAGGTGGATCACTTGAGGCCAGGAGTTTGAGACCAGCCTGGCCAACATGGTGAAACCCTGTCTCTACTAAAAGTACAAAATTAAGCTGGGCATTATGGCAGGCACCTGTAATCCCAGCTACCTGAGAGGCTGAGGCAGGAGAATAACTGGAATCTGGGAGATGGATGTTGCAGTGAGCTGAGATTGCACTGCTACACTGCAGCCTGGGCAACAAAGCAAGATTCTGTCTCAAAACAAAACAAGAAAGGAGGGACTCAGAGAGCCAGGAACCAGGGAAGGACATGAGGCGGTGTTCTGGGGACAGAAAGACGGAAGAATGGGGAGGGGAAGGAGCGGCACTTGGGGTTGAGCAGAGGAGAAAGTCAGAAAGGTGGCTTAGAGAAGCCAGCAGTCTGCGAGACTGGGGAGGATGGAGAGTGGTTTGGGGTTTTGGGTCGGGGTCTAAGTTGATCAGATGCAGAAGCATTACACGGTGGCCTGGTTTCTTTACTCAGCCCCTGGGGTAGATCCCAGCCCCCCATGTAGGTCACTTTGCTGGAAAAAGAAGAGGGAGTGGTCCGACGAATCTGAGGAGGAGCCAGAGAAGGAGCTCGCCCCTGAGCCTGAGGAGACCTGGGTGGTGGAGACGCTGTGTGGCCTCAAGATGAAGCTCAAGCGAAAGCGAGTGTTGCCCGTGCTCCCTGAGCACCACGAGGCCTTCAACAGGCTGCTTGGTAGGAGGACACCCCAGAGAGCACCTCCAATCCTGTTCTCCTAAAAAAGAGCAAACTTCCAAAAATCACACTTTTCCAATGGGAAAAATATGCCCCCAGTGGGTGAGCTTTCCATGCGGGAGGACTCTGAAGTGATCACTCATGAGGGACACTTAGGAGACGACAGAGGATTAGGCTAGACTTGATAAAGGTTGGCGCTTGGGATAAGAAAGCTTGGTTTCGGGCCAAGCATGGTGGCTCATGCCTGAGATCCCAGCATGTTGGGAGGCTGAGGCAAGAGGATTGCTTGAACTCAGAACTTTGAGGCTGCAGTGAGCTATGACTACACCACTGCACTCTAGCCTGGGTGACAGAGCAAAACCCTGTGTCAAAAGAAAAACTAAGGCCGCGTGTGGTAGCTCATGCCTGTAATCCCATTACTTTGGGAGGCTGAGATGGGTGGATCACTTGAGGTCAGTTGTTCGAGACCAACCAGACCAATATAGCGAAACCTCATTTATACTAACAATACAAAAATTAGCCAGGCGTGATGGTGCATGCCTGTAATCCCAGCTACTCAGGAGGCTGAGACAGGACAATCACTTGAACCCGGGAGGCAGAGGTTGCTTTGAGCCAAGATAGCACCACTGCATTCCATTCTGGGTGAGACAGTGAGACCCTGTCTCAAAAAAAAAAAAAAAAAAAAAAAAGAAGGAAGGGCCCAGAAGTCAGGAAGGAGCACGTGAGGAGGGTGTGTGGGAAGAATGGAGGTACTGACGCGCAGGGTGCAGTGGCTTACACCTGTAATCCCATCACTTTGGGAGGCCAGGCAGGCAGATCACTTGAGGCCAGGAGTTGGAGACCAGCCTGGCCAACATGGTGAAACCCTGTCTCTTCTAGAAGTACAAACATGAGCTGGGTGTTCTGGCGGGCACCTGTAATCCCAGCTACTTGGGAGGCTTAGGCAGGAGAATCACTGGAACCCGGGAGGCGGAGGCTGCAGTGAGCCAAGATCGCACCACTACACTCCAGCCTAGGCCACAAAGCAAGACTGCGTCTCAAAAAAAAAAAAAAAAAAAAAAAAAAAGGGACTCAGAGCCAGGGACCAGGGAAGGACATGAGGACATGAGGAAGTGTTCTGAGGACAGAGAAATGGGAGAATGGGGAGGAGCAGGAGCAGCACATGGAGCTCAGCAGAGGAGACAGACACAAGGAAAGATGGCTTGGAGAAGCCAGCAGTCTGCGAGGCTGGGGAGGATGGACAGTGGTTTGGGGTTATCGGTCGGGATCTAAGGTGATCAACTGCAGAAGCATTACACCATGGCCTGGTTTCTTTACTCAGCCCCTGGGGTAGATCCCAGCCCCCCATGTAGGTCCCTTTGCTGGAAAAGGAAGAGGGAGAGGTCGGACGAATCTCAGGAGTCGTCATCGGAGGAGCCACAGAAGGAGCTTGCCCCTGAGCCTGAGGAGACCTGGGTGGCGGACACGCTGTGTGGCCTCAAGATGAAGCTCAAGCGAAAGCGAGTGTCGCTGGTGCTCCCTGAGCACCACGAGGCCTTCAACAGGTTGCTTGGTAGGAGGACACCCCAGAGAGCACCTCCAATCCTGTTCTTTCTAAAAAGAGGAAACTTCCAATAACCACACTTTTCCAATGGGAAAAATATGCCCCCCCACTGGGTGAGCTCTCCATGTGGGAGGACTCTGAAGTGATCACTCATGAGGGACACTTAGGAGACGATAGAGGATTAGGCTAGACTTGATAAAGGTTGGCGCTTGGGATAAGAAAGCTTGGTTTCGGGCCAGGCGTGTTGGCTCACGCCTGAGATCCCAGCACCTTGTGAGGCTGAGGCAAGAGGATTGGTTGAACTCAGGACTTTGAGGCTGCAGTGAGCTATGACTGTACCACTGCACTCCAGCCTGCGTGACAGAGCAAAACCCTGTCTCAAAAGAAAAACCAAGGCTGGGCACAGTAGCTCATGTATGTACTCCCAGCTACTCAGGAGGCTGAGACAGGAGAATCGCTTAAACCCGGGAGGCAGAGGTTGCAGTGAGCTGAGATCGCATCACTGCATTCCAGCCTGGCCCACACAGCGAGACTCTGTCTCAAAATAAATTAATAAATAAATAAAAATAAAAATCAAATAAAGAAAAACAAAATCAATAAACAAAGTGGTTTCAGCTGTGCCCTCTGAAAATGTCTCTTACAGACTTTTCTAAACCTAAGTGTCTCCATCCATAGTGGCGGATACCAAGGCCATGGTCACACCCTGATGTGACTGTCTCATGAAGAAATGATGGGAATTCCTTTATGACTCTGCAGTGGTCCCTCCGTGTCTGCTGGAGGGGGTCCTGGCTGATTCCCAGCTCTACATCCTATAGATTCTCACACCCACGGCCTCCTTCGGCCTCTTCTCAGGGGATTCTCAGAGCAGGAGCCCCTCTCCCTTGCCCAGTGAAACTCATTCTCCCCTCTCCCATCCACCTCACCCGTGGCCACAATCCTGAGACTTCCCCCCGGGAGGCACACTTCTCCTCGCTGCTCTGCTGCTCCCACGGAAACCCTGTCCTGCTTCTCACACTGACATCTGCTCTCTAATCACAGAGGATACTGTCATTCAAAGATTCCTGGCCTGGGACAAAGACCTGAGGGCGTCGGACAAGGTAAGGTTGTTCTCCATGTAACTGTGTTCCTGTTCCAATGCACGGCTGGGGGGAGGGCGCAGCTTCCAAACCCACAGTTCTCTCTCCACCACCTCCCACCAGATGCTCCATCTTTTTTTTTGTGTGTGTGAGACAGAGTCTTGCTCTGTTGCCCAGGCTGGAGGGCAGTGTCTCGATCTTGACTCAGTGCAGCCGACGCCTCCTGGGTTCAAGCAATTCTCCTGCCTCAGCCTGCAAGCAGCTGGGATTACAGACATGAACCACCAGGCCTGGCTAATTTTTGTGTTTTTAGTAGAGACGGGGTTTTGCCATGTTGGCCAGGTTGGTCCCGAACAACTGACCTCAGGTGATCCACCCGCCTTGGCCTCCCAAAGTGCTGAGATTACAGACGTCAGCCACTGTGCCCGGCCAGCTCCCATGGTCTTGAGTCTTGTCACCCACACGTTCTTTTTTTTTCGGAGACAGAGTCTAGCTCTGCTCCCCAGGATGGAGTACAGTGGCATGATCATAGCTCATTGCAGCCTCTAACTCCTGGGCTCAAGCAATCTTCTTTCCTCAGCCTCCTGAGGAGCTGGGACTAGGCACATGCCACCATGCTCAACTGTATTTTTGAAATCTTTGTAGAAACAGGGTCTCTCTATGTTGCCCAGATTGTTCTCGAACTGTTGGGCTCACGTGATCCTCCTGTCTCCACCTCTCAAAGTACTGGAATCACAGGCTTGAGCTGCCACTCCCACCTATTCTTGGTCTTTTCATGACTTGTCAGCATCTCCCTCAGGACTCTGCTGGTCTCTTGCAGAGTGAATGAATGGCCCCTGCCTCTCCTACGGGTCCTGTGGGATCTGAGCCCTGGGGCACAGTCTGGCCGCAGCCCTGAAACTCCTGGCCCCTCTACTCTCAGCTCTTTGGGACAGTTCTCTGCCTGGCACACAAAAGGCCCTCCTGACAGCAGCCGACCTAGACACACCCCCTCCAAAGATCCCATCGGAGCCCACCATCCTGGGAGCATCACCGAAAACCCTTCCTCCGGCTTCTTGGATTTGCATCCGACCTTGGAATACCCCTCCACCCCACAATTTCCACATGAGCACAGTCACCCCAACATTGAGGTCCCTTCTCTGATGGGCAGCCCCTCCCCAGACCCTCATTCCCCCTCTCCACAATCTTCCTCTTCCAAGATGTGACCTCTCCCTCTCTGTGTTCCTTTCTCTCCATCAGTATCTCCTGGCTATGGTCATAGCGTATTTTAGCCGGGCCGGCCTCCTCTCCTGGCAGTACCAACGCATTCATTTCTTCCTGGCTCTGTGAGTGGTTTGCTGCCTCCTATCCCTCAATATCCAACACCCTGGGATAGCGGGGGAAGTGGGATTCCAGCCTTTCATTTATTCTTTCACCTATTTGTCCTCTTTACACTGTGTACAAAAAAGGGAGGATTATACTATCATAGACTGTTGTTTCTAAAAAGAAACTCAGGCTGGGTGCAGTGGCTTATGCCTGTAATCCCAGCACTTTGGGAGGCCGAGGCAGGTGGATCACCTGAGGTCAGGAGTTCGAGACCAGCCTGGCCAACATGGCCAAACCCATCTCTACTAAAAATAGGAAAATTAGCTGGGCATGGTGGTGTGCACCTGTAATCCCAGCTACTCGGGAGGCTGAGGCAAGACAACCCCTTGAACCCAGGAGGTGGAGGTTGCAGTAAGCTAAGGTTGAGCCACTGCACTCCAGCCTGGGTGACACAGCGAGACTTTTTCTCAAAAAAAAAAAAAAAAAAAATCCCAAAAAACAAACTCCAACGCCAGTGTACAAATAAAAGAATAAAACAAAAGGAACCACAAACCGCTCCTAAGGGAAAAAGAAAAGTAGTGGAGGAGCGGACACGACGCTTCCCCCAGCAAGCAGACGTTTCTGGTTCTTCTCTCTCTCTCCTACTTACATCAACCACAAACGCCATCAACCTCCTCCGGGTTCCCATGACAGAGGTCACGGTTCAGGTCCCCCTCGCATCACTCAAATCCACTGTCAAATGCTCCCTGCTGGGGTCTCCTGGAGTCTCTCCCCAAGCCAGGGGGCTTTCTAGTGCAGCCTGAGCATCTTTCCAAAGCACGACAACCTCACTGTCCACCTGAACAACTTCCTTAGCTGATGTCTTTCTCTATCGAGGCCAGGGTCCACAGTGCCAATTCCACCCTCTCTACAATCTCTACAAGCACACTGGCTCGCCATCTTGGTGTTTCCTGGCGTGGCTTCACTGCCCCTTCCAAATGCCCTCCACTCGACTTTGTGTTTGTGTTTTCTGTCTGGGTGTCCTGCGTACACGTGATTCTGAAGGGAAGGACCCATTCCTTGAAGTCAGTTCACCCCACAGCCTCTGTGATGCCTTCCCCTCATCTTCCAACTTCTGCATGCCCGTAGCTCTCCAGTTACATCCTGGACACTGGGATTAGGTCATCTGCCCTGATTACTCCCAGTCCCATTAGACTAGATGCCTGTAGAAGGCAGGGTCCTGGCAAAATATCAATGTATACAATTTCTTTTATTTTTTTGAGACAGACTTTCCCTGTCCCCCAAGCTGGAGTGCAGTGGTGAGATCATAGCTCACTGCAGCCTTCATATCCTGGGCCCAAGCGATCCTCCCACCTCAGCTTCTTGATTAGCCCCAACTACAGGGCTGTGCCACCACACCTGGACAGTTTGTTTATTTATTTATTTGTTGAGACAGAGTCTTGCTCTGCCTCTCAGGCTGGAATGGAGTGGCCCAATCTCAACTCGCTGCAACCTCCGCCTCCTGGGTTCACACAATTCTTATGCTTAAGCCTCCTGAGTAGCTAGGACAAAGGGGCGTGCCACCGCAACAGGCTGATTTTTGTATTTTTAGTAGAGACGGGGTTTCTCCATGTTGACCAGGCTGGTCTCCAACTCCTGGTCTCAAGCGATCCACCTGCTTCAGCCTTCTAAAGTGCTGGGATTACAGGCATGAGCCACCACGTCTGGCATATTTCTTATATTTTTAAGAGAGACAAGTGTCTTGCTATGTTGCCCAGGCCCGTCTCAAACTCCTGGCCTCAAGTGATCCTCCTCCTCCCGTCTCCAAATGTGCTGGGATTCCAGGCATAAGGCACCATTCTTGGCCACCAGTTCGGTTTTTGTCTCCATCCTGAAGGAGTGGGAGACACCCTTGATCAGGTCTCTGTCCAGCAGAGCCCTCCTGAGGAAGGCGTGGCTCTCTGCAGGGTGGGTGCCAGTCCTGAGCTAGGGACGGTCGCCTGCCCTCCTCTCTGGGAAGCTGACCTCAGACGGAAGTCTCTCCTGGTGGTGCCCCTGAGCAGTAACCTGATTTCTGTCCCCAGCTACCTGGCCAATGACATGGAGGAGGACGACGAGGCCCCCAAACAAAACATCATCTACTTCCTGTACGGGAAGACCCGCTCTCATATACCCTTGTTCCATAAGCGTCGGTCCCAGTTACGCCGTTCCATGAACTGGAGGGCCAGGAAGAACCGCTCTCAGATAGCCTTGTTCCAGGAGCTTCGGTTCCAGTTCTTCTGTTCCATGCGCTACAGGGCTTGGGTTTCCCCGGAGGAGTTGGAGGAGGTGGGTGGGGCCTGGGGAGGTGGGGAGGAATCAGGTGGGCTGGAGGCTGGACAAGGGGAGAGACAGGTATCCTGGCGAGTCCCCGTCTTCTCAAACGGCGTTTGTTTTTCCAGATCCAGGCTTATGACCCAGAACACTGGGTGTGGGCACGAAATCGCGCCCGCCTTCACTAGAGCTCCAGGGACCGTGCAGGCCTGAGGTCATCGGCCTGAGAGAAGGTACATCTGCATCCTCCGGGGTAAAGGCAGAATATTGGGGTCTACTTCAGAAATCCGAGGAACCCAATTGCTTGATCCGGCTTCAAGCCTGGGCAACGTGGCGAGATCCTCTCTCCACAAAAGTACAAAAATTAGCCAGGCGATGTGGGAGGCATGTCTACTCCCAACTACTCAGGAGGCTGAGGCGGGAGGATCGCTGGAGCCTGGGAGGTCGGGGCTGCAGGGAGCCCTGATCCTGCCACTGCACTCCAGCCTGGGCGACAGAGTAAGACCTTGCCTCAAAAATGATCATAAATACTGAGTTCGGGGAGGTTCATTATGATTGACGCACTTGAGGTACCGATTTGGGTCGAGGGTTCAGTGAAGCTTTGGTTTACATCTTGCGCAGCTAACCACGTTGAGCACAGAGCGTGAGACTTCGTCATGAGGAGGTAGGATTATGGATTAGGCTTCTGGACTCGTGGTTTGCGATGTTGTCACATTAGAAACAGATCTAGCATGGTTACAAGTTTAGATCTTAAGTGACACAAAAGGCCCCAGCTGTGATGAAGTCCAAAGCCACATTCTCTGAGAATACCCTACTCCCTGGGAAGACCCACCCAAAGTCCTTGCTATGAAGCAGATCACTGGGGCTGACCTTGGGTGTATTAAGTGAGTTTTGGAGTCATGGTCACCAAAGCGTGATATCACAGTTGAACATGATAGTTCAGAAGCAGGGTATAGAATGAAAGGCAGGAGATAAAATTGCATTTCTCAATTGCTCTGAACTCTAGTTAGACTTGACATGGGACGTGAATAGCCTTCCTGTCTAGAGAGCTGCCTCCTTGAAGTGTAACATCGTCTCTCTCACTTCCAGAACACTGTGCCGAAGGGAGATGTGGATTTTCAGCAGAACTTTATTCCAATGCTAATGGCAGACACCAGGGAGGAGGAGAGGAGCCATTTGTGCAGATCATCTAGAAGAACCTGGACCGTTCTTGGTGGAGCTGAATACAGTGATCACGTTGTCCTCCTAGGAGCAGGGGTGGGGGTGGGGGGTGGGGTACTTCTAGGAGTCCTTGGAGAAAAGTAAAAAACTAGGAGTGTCTCCAGTTCCACCCTTTCCTGTGACACCACCTCCCTTTTTCTATTGCTGAATTCCAACCTCCCTGGGGCAGAACCTGGAGGCCCTGTTTCTTACGGACTTGGTTGCCACAGTCCAGGAGCATTTGAAGGCACAGTGCAGGGGCTCAGATTGGCACAGAATTCTTTGTGAAATATCAGTGCCATAGACTGTAACAGATAGCTTCAATCACACTATGCATTTATTGGTTTGTTTGGAAAATGTTGGCCATTGAATTATTAATAGGTTTATTTCAAATAGTTTGGAAATTGTTGTACTTTTGAAAACATGCTGTTCCTGTAGTTTGTTGATGAGAGTTATAGCTGTTATATATACATAAAGATAATTTTCTTTTCATTTTTAAGAATTCTTTTTATCCTATTTTATTATCTTTAAATTTTTTTCTGTATTATTATATGTGCTCCTGAAGCGAGCACTCTTTTTATCTATGATACTTCCATAATAATCTCTTCTATTTATAGCTATTGGTAGTTCCTCTAAATTCTCATGATAGAAATTTTTATTTGCTGTTTAGCTTTGTGACTCAATTGTGAGAATTCAGTTGTGATTTTTAACATGTCTCAGATATACACACTAACATGTCAAATATATACTATTTTATTGGTTTATTTTGAAAAACATAGGCATTGAATTAAATATTATTTTATTAAATATTTATTAAATATATTAAATATATTTATTTAAATATTATTACTTTAAATATTATTTTAAACATTTTGGAAATACTGGTATTTTTGAATAGATGCTGTTTCTATAAAGTTGTGTGATGGGTGTTATAACTGTTATATACACATAAATAAAATTTTGTTTTTCTTTTTAAGAGAGAATTATTTTTATCCTAAATCTTTTACCTTTCAATCTTTGTATCTATTATTACACGTGCTGCTGAAGGGAGCATGGTTTTTATCTATGATACTTAGTTAACATACATATTACATTTATAGCTATGTAGTAGTTCCCCTAAATTCTTGTAAAAATAAATTTTATTTGATATTTAGTGTATGTTTGAAATGTGAGAATTCAGATGTAATTTTTTACCTTGTACTGGCATATTTGTATGTTACTTTAAAGAGGATGTGTGTTCTAAAGGAGGGCATGAGCTGTGTGTTTTCAAGAGAACAATGCAGTGCGACTCTTGGGGAAACATAATAAAGATGAACTTTTCTCACCTTCACAGTAAGTGTGATCACATTGGTCTGGATTATTTGCTGTCAAGTGATATTTTTCCTTAATGGGGTTGTGGTTATTTGAACATATTTATTAGGTCTGGAAGATAATCCTGTGTTGTTTTTTATGTAGAAAAAAACATAAGGCTGGGTGCAGTGCTCACACCTACAATCCCAGCAGTTTTGGAGGTCATGATGGGAGGATCACTTGAGGCCAGGAGTTTGAGGCCAGCCTCAGCAACATTGCATCTACATCTATTTTTAATTTTTATTTTTTAAAGAAAAACAATAGAAGAGAAGGCTGATCTTAAGCTACAGGGTTGTTTTGTATGTTTGTTTGTTTTGGAGACAGAGCAAGACTCTGTCTCCCAGGCTGGAGTGCAGTGGTACAACCTCAGCTCCCTGCAACTTTCACCTCCAGGGTCAAGCGAATTCTCTTGCCTCAGCCTCCCAAAGTAGCTGGGACTATAGGCACCCGCCTGTATGTCTGACTTTTGTAAAAATAGTAGAGACAAGGTTTCACCATGTTGGCCAGGCTGGTCTTGAACTCCTGACTTCAAGTGATCCACCCACCTCGGCCTCCCAAAGTGCTGGGATTACAGGCATGAGCTACTGCACCCAGACGCCAAGCTAGAGTTTTAAGGCAGGAAATGAGAGAAAGATATTGAGAGAGGAAAACCAGGTGGTAAGAAAACTCTAAAGGTGGCCGGGCATGGTGGCTCATGCCCGTGATCCCAGCAGGAGTTTGAGACCAGCCTGGCCAACATGGTGAAACCCTGTCTCTACTAAAAATACAAAAATTAGGCAGACGTGGTGATGCACGCCTGTAATCCCAGCTATTTGGGAGGCCGAGGCAGGAGAATCACTAGCAGAGATTGTGTCTCCCCACTCCCTCTCCAAATAAAAGGAAAGTTCCTGCAGCAGTTCAAGCTGTGAAAGGCAGGCCCTCTGCCATGCAATTCTTTCTGTTTTTTCTATTTTTGGAGTCAGGGTCTGGCGCTGTCACCCAGACTGGGGTGCGGTGGTGCGGTCATAGCTCACTGCGGCCTCCGACTCAAGCTCTAGCGATCCTCTTACCTTGCCTTTCAAATTGCTGGGATTATAAGCAGGAGCCACCACGTCTGGCCTGTGTGACACAATTCTTTTTTTTTTTTTTTTTTTGAGATGGAATCTCGCTCTGTCACCCAGGCTGGAGTGCGGCGGCGCCCTCTTGGCTCACTGCAAGCTCCACCTCCTGGGTTCACACCATTTTCCTGCCTCAGCCTCCCGAGTAGCTGGGACTACAGGCACCTGCCACCATGCCCAGCTAATTTTTTGTATTTTTAGTAGAGACGGGGTTCCACTGTGTTATCCAGGATGGTCTCAATCTCCTGACCTCGTGATCTGCCCGCTTCAGCCTCCCAAAGTGCTGGGATTATGGGCATGAGCCACCGTGCCCGGCTTGTGTGATGTAATTCTGATGTCATCTCCCTGATGTTACCTCAAATGCCACAGGTTAAGGCCACCAGCCCCCAATAGGCTGCCCTCGCTTTAGATGCAGCTGCAGGCTTGGGTGTCCTCAGACCACAGGTACTTCTCACCAACTGGCTGCAAATCTGGAGGTTCCCACCATGCCTTCAAGTTTGATAATTCACTACAACAACTCACAGAACTCAGAAAAGCATGATACTTTCTTTCTCCCTTTTTTTTTTTTTTTTTTTTGAGATGGAGTCCTGCTCTGTCACCCAGGCTGTAGTACAGTGGCCACCACCCTTGGCTAATTTTTGTATTTGTATTGGAGATGGAGTTTCGCCATGTTGGCCAGGCTGGTCTTGAACTCCTGACCTCAGGTGATCCGCCCACCTTGGCCTCCAAAAGTGCTAGGATTACAGGCATAGCCACCATGCCCGGCCGACTTCTAGAGTTTCAATAACAGAGATGTGGTTCAAGAAGAAAAGGGAGACATGTTTTGTAGATGGCAGGAGCTTCATGAAAAGAAGCCAGTGAAGGGCAGGGTGTGTAGCTGTCTACCTACGGAAACCAGCCAGGAGCCTCCCCGCAGGGACTTCAGCACAGACGGCTGGGAAAATCTGCATTAACCTGAGCTCTGGACCTAAGAGAGGACAAGGCCTTGACTGTTTCTACAGACTCAAAAGACGCAATCTTTGTGGTCCATGCCCAGGATGTGATCTGGAAAACAGAGGGCCTTCTAAATGCCAACAACAAGGAAATCAAATGTGCAACAAACAGAAATATTGGCATTGATGTGGGCCATGGAGAGGCCTAAACAGATGACTGTAGTCCACTGCCAAGGTCATCAAAGGGGTGACTCTGAAATAATAAATTTCAGACGCCATGGCCCAAATAGCTGCACAAGGTGGGGAAGTCCTCCACATGCCTCTGCTTCCTTCAGTACCTTTTTATGAAATAAGCCGAAGTACTTCCCTGGGGAATTTCCTTTTTGTTTCTTTTGAGAAGGAGTCTTGCTCTGTCACCCAGGCTAGAGTGCAGTGGCGCGATCTCGGCTCACTGCAACCTCTCCCTCCCGGATTTCAGCAATTCTCCTGCATCAGACTTCTGAGTAGCTGAGATTACAGGTGCGTGCCACTATGCCCAACTAATATTTGTATTTTTAGTAGACAGGATTTCACCATCTATGCCAGGCTGGTCTTGAACTCCTGACCCCGTCTTGGCCTCCCAAAGTGCTGGGATTGCAGGCGTGAGCCACTGCACCCAGACTCCTTTATTTTTTGAGATGAAGTTTCGTTCTTGTTGCCCATGCTGGAGTGCAATGGCGAGATCTCAGCTCACTGCCAGCTCCTCCTCCCAGGTTCAAGCGATTATCCTGCCTCAGCCTCTCGAGTAGCTGGGATTACAGGCACCACCCAACACCAAATCCAGCTAACGTTTTGTATTTTTAGTAGAGACGGGATGTCACCATGTTGGCCAGGATGGTCTTGAACCCCTGACCTCTAATGATCCACCTGAATTGGTCTCCCAAAATGCTGGGATTACAGGCGTGAGCCACTGCACCCAGCCCCTCCCATACCTCTTTTGCCCAAGGCAGTACAATTCAGAAGAATCTTGCCAGGGAAGACTGGTAAATGGACCTCAATGTGATGCCGATGGCTCCTCGTGGATTTAGATACCTCCTAGTGCTTATTGATACCCTTTACCAGTTACACAGGGGCTTTTCCATGCCAGACTGAAAACGCAGGAGGTCAGTGATCATCGACCCTCAACTATTTACTAGCAGAACACTGAGGGGACTGTGCGGTCACCAATACCTCCTATTGCACTTGGATAAACACCTCCCAGGAAATAGAGATGAATAGAAAGGAAATAGTCAAACAAGCAGAATGGCTGCATTCCTTCAACCAGAAGGGTCCATTAGTCTGTTTTCATACTGCTATAAAGAACTACCACAAACTGGGCAATTTACAAAGAAAAGAGGTTTCATTGACTCACAGTTCTGCAGGGTGTACAGGAAGCGTGGCTGGGGAGGCCTCAGGAAACTGACAATTATGGCAGAAGGTGAAGGGGAAGCAGGCACATCTGGCCATGGTGGAGCAGGAGAGACAGAGAGAGTGAAGCCAGAGGTGCTGCACGCTTTTAAACAACCAGATCCCATGAGCGCTCACTCACTGTCAAGAGAACAGGAAGGGGGAAGTCAGCCCCCATGAGCCAATCACCTCCCACCAGGTCCCTCCCTCAACACTGGGAATTACAATTTGACCTGAGATTTGGGTGGGGATACAGAGCTGAACCATATCAAGGGTAGTTCAACCACTGAGATTAATTGATTGCTTGACTGAGATGGTGTCCCGCTCTGTTACCTAGGCTGGAGTGCAGTGGCACAATCTCGGCTTACTGCAACTTCCGCCTCCCGGGTTCAAGCAATTCTCCTGCCTCAGCCTCCCAAGTAGCTGGGACTACAGCACATGCCACCATGCCTGGCTAATTTTTGTATTTTTAGTAGAGATGGGGCTTCACCATGTTTGCCAGGCTGGTCTTGAACTCCTGACCTCGTGATCACCCTGCCTCAGCTTTTCTTTTGTTGGCATTACAGGTGTGAGCCACCGCACCCGGCCAACCACTGAGATTTAGAAGGCAGTCGAGCCCACTATACCACACCTCACCTGGTTTCTTCCTCTACTGGGGTCCCTCGTGGCCACTGTTCTGTCACTTTTCGGTCCTATTTATTTAAATGGATGGTAAGCTGTTGGTCCTCCAGGCTCCAACACTTCCACCTTCACCTTGTATTACAACAATACCAGCCTTTCAAGCTACTCCAGGTGACCCCAGAACTCATTTGAACTCAGAAGCCCACTCACTTTAGGGGACTCAGTGCCCCTGGTCAGCATGAAGTCGATGCAGAAGCATGACCTCCATCCCTAATCCCTCAAGAATGAGCGGAAGGTGTCAGCAGGAGGGTGGGGGTGCGGTTTGTAAATCTGTAACTGCATCAGACCAAATCTAGTTCAACTTTTTTTTTTTTTTGACAGAGTTTCACTCTTCACCCAGGCTGGAGTGCAATGGCATGATCTCAGCTCACTGCAACCTCCCCCTACTAGGATCAAGTGATTCTGCAGCCTCAGCCTCCCAAGTAGCTGGGATTACAAGGGTGCACCACCACACCTGGCTAATATTTATATTTTTAGTAGAGACGGGGTTTCACCATTTTGGCCAGGCTGGTCTTGACCTCCTGACCTCCACATGCCTTGGCCTCCCGAAGTGCTGGGACTACAGGCGTGAGTCACTGCACCCGGCTCAGTTCAACTTTTATGTAATGAAGTTGTCAGCTGTTTTTCAATTGTCATGGACCTGCAGGTTGAAGGTCATGTACCCTGTGCATGCCCAGGTTAAGCAAGTGTGCCACCATAGAGTGGAACCTAAGAGCTTGGCCTGAAGAGCTGGGACCCATTTAAGAAACGGACACCCCATAGCAGAGCCAGGATCCAATCAGATTGAGTTTTGATGTCACCCCATGGCAGGATCCAGTCAGATCACACCTCCCAGCATTACTTTATTGCAAGATCCAATCAAATCACACCTCATTACCGTATGCTTATAAAATCTGACATAGCCCCCAGCTGTGTAAGGGAGATTTGAGTATTTCCTCCTGTGTTCTTGCTAGCTGACTTACAAAAAAGTTTTTTAAAAAAGGCTGGGTGTGGTGGCTCACGCCTGTAATCCCAGCACTTTGGGAGGCTGAGGCAGGCAGATCACTTGAGGTCAGGGATGCAAGACCAGCCTGGCCAACATGGCGAAACCCTATCTCTATGAAAAATACAAAAATTAGCTGGGCATAGTGACACACACCTATAATCCCAGCTACTTGGGAGGCTGAGGCAGGAGAATCACTTGAACCCAGGAGGTGGAGGTTGCAGTGAGCCAAGATCACACCACTGCACTCCAGCCTGAGAGACAGAGTGAGAAGACTCTGTCTAAAAAACACAATGTTAAAATTAGCACCAAATGATTTACAAGTAAAAAAAATTTTTAGCTGCATATGTTTACATAACTTTAATTAGATTATGAAAAACACATACAAAATGGAAAGGCACAAAGAAGAGAGCAAAACATGCATGAGATCTCACACCCAAGGATAACCACTGAGAACATGAAAGTGCTGACTCTTCCAGCCTTTATACTATACACATTTAGGCCATTGTTTTGTTTTTATAAAACTGGAATCATATAATACAGATAGTTTTATAATCTGGTTTTTAAACACAACAATTACATAACATTTAGCTGTTTCATTTGCATTCAAATTCATAAGGGTTCCAGTAACTCATTTATCAGAAAACCAAGAGAAATATTCCCATGAAAATATAAGTACGTAAGGCCAGGCATGGTGGCTCACGCCTGTAATCCCAGCACTTTGGGAGGCCAAGGTGGGCGCATTACCTGAGGTCAGGAATTCGAGACCAGCATGGCCAGCCTGGACAACATGGTGAAACCCCGTCTCTGCTTAAAATACAAAAATAAGCTGGGTGTGGTGGTGTGCGCCTGTAATCCCAGCTACTCAGAAGGCTGAGGCAAGAGAACCGCTTGAACTTGGGAGATGGAGGTTGCAGTAAATTGAGATTGTGCCACTGCACTCCAGCCAGGGTGCCAAAGTGAGCCTCCATCTCAAACAAAGATAAAAATAAAAAATTATATATATATAATATATATATGTTACTGTATGTATATTATATATATTATACATATGTATAATATATATATGTATATTATATATGTATAATATACATATGTATATTATATATATGTATAATATATATATGTATATTATATATATATGTGTGTATATATATATTTTTCCAGACAGGATCTTACTGTGTCTCCCAGTCTGAAATACAGTGGCACAATCATAGCTCACTGCAGCCTCAAGTTCCTGGGCTCAAGTGATCCTCCCACTTCAGCTTCCCAAGTAGCTGGAACTACAGGTGCATGCCACCATGCCCAGTCAATCTTTTTTGTAATTTTTCATAGAGGCAGGGTCTCACTATGTTGCCCAGTCCTAATAAACACTATGTGGTGAAAACAAAAAAGTAAATCACCTTAAAGTTAAGTCTTTAATGAGAAATGCAAATAAAGCATTTCTCAATAAATGATGGGAAGAGAATCAACTGAAGAATAAACATCTTTAGTAAATCTTTTGCTCATGTGCATTAACCAATACTCTTGAAAACCAGGATTAAATTACTGTACCTTCTTAACATTCCTTTGAAATTCCTTATGGCGCATAGGTAGCATAGAAAGTAACTGCTTCACGCTGACTGTGGTCCCTCTGGGGCGGGGGTAGGGGGTTTTCTGGATGATTTTCCCATTGTGATCAAACACCAGTCGAATCCTAACCTTTGCCAATGCGTGGCAGGTAGAAATGGTGACATTGCTGTGAGAGAATACCAGGCATGGTGTGTTCAGTGAGAGACCCATGATGTTGGGCACTGACTACGCTTTTCTTCACTTGCTTTTCTCTCAAAACTTTCTTAAAAAGCTGATGATCCCTGAGATAACCAAGATCTAAATGGTTGAGGAGTCATCATAATATCTAAGGTTTGGCATCTAAAAGACAGTGAGACAGAGAGCACTAAACATGTTTTGTTTTGAAAAAAGCTTTGATTTCATTTTCAGGTTGAACTGTAAAACCATAAATAATCTCAAGATTTATTTATTCACAAATAGAGATTTGTTTTGTTATTACACTTCAAACAAAATTTTTTAAAAAATTTTTAAAAGGTTTTAAAAATTTTTTTAAAGAATCCAAAAGATACTATAATTAAAATGTATACGTAGGGCAGGGTGCGGTGGCTCATGCCTGTAATTCCAGCATTTTGGGAGGCCGAGGAGGGCAGATCACTTGAGGCCAGGAGTTCCAGACCAGCCTGGGCAACATGGCAAAACCCCATCTCTACTAAAAATACAAAAATTAGCCATGAGTGGTGGTGCACGCTATAGTCCCAGCTCTTCAGGAGGCTGTGGCACAAGAATCACTTGAACCTGGGAGGCAGAGATTGCGGTGAGCTGAGACTGTGCCACTGCACTCCAGCCTGGGGGACAGAGTGAGACACTGCCTAAACTATATATATATATATAATTATAAAAATTTTGTATCTGTGCTATAATTAAATAATGCTTTGGTGAAATGTTTCCCTAAAATTTGATAGTGAAAACCAATGGTAACTATCATTTATTATCTACATGTTATGTTAAAATTGAGAAGTTACTGTTTTAATAAGGGTAATCACTTTTTTAACAATACTATTTGCTTCATTTCATTCATTTATTGCTCACATTTCAGAAGTACTATGACTTAGACTGGCAGTGAGACAAAACAGAATTCAGAAGTTAGAAGTTGAGATACTGAGATAGAAAATTGTAAATAATGATTCCAACTAATTTTCAGAAAGGTTTTTCTAAGGGGTCAAGTCAATGGATAAAAATATTGTTTCACGTCGGTGCACAAAGTGAGCTCACAGCTTCCGCCTGAAAGCCGAAAGTTTCAACCTGAGTTAGGTCGGCAAACTCTTAAATCTTAGATGTGTGATGTTTCAGAGCTGAAAGAGAGTGTAAAGTGAGGACTAAGATACCTCAAGTGCTATAACAACGAATATACATGATATCTAGTAACTGGCTTTAAAAAACTGTTTTTGCTTTTCCCAAGACAGTTTTATTCAAAATTCTGAGACATGTGGCCCAATTATTTTATAATAGGATTAGAAAAAGTCAACTTACTTAAGCCTTTGAAGTTTTCTTCTTCTTCCCTACATCCATTGTCTGAAACTTCAATGAGATCCACTCCATAATCCTTAAGCTTTAGATCTAGAAAGTTTAAAATATTTATAGTTATTAAAAATGGACCCATGCTATGTGTTTATATTGATATTATTTATAACATACGCAAATTTAAGAGTCATAACTATACCTTTAGTTAAATGTACTAGTGTCATTTTGTGTATTTCATTTTTATAAAGTCCTTCCTGGGTATTTACCAGCCCAGATTGAAAAGTTTAGCGTTTTCTTTCTTTTCTCTTTTTTTTTTTTCCTAGGCTAGTCAAGTGAAGCAGTTGGAGTGGAGAAGGAACAAAAAATCTGTAACTGGTTGTGATCAAGTAGTGGGTAACACCGTTGCACTTTGACCAGCCTTTTCTTTTGAAAGAAATAATTTTAACATACCCAGTAAGGAGAATGGGGGCCGGACGCGGTGGTTCATGCCTGTAATCCCAGCACTTTGGGAGGCCAAAGTGAGCGGATCACCTGAAGACTAGCCTGACCAACGTGGAGAAACCCTGTCTCTACTACAAATACGAAATTAGGTAGGGGTGGTGGCGCATGCCTGTAATCCCAGCTACTCGTAAGGCTGAGGCAGGAGAATCGCTTGAACCCAGGAGGCAGAGGTTGCGGTGAGCCAAGATCGTACCATTGCACTACAACCTGGGCAACAAGAGCAAAACTCCATCTCAAAAAAAAAAAAAAAAAAGAAGAAAAGAAAACTGGTTCTGGAATCAGACTTCCTGGATCCTATTTTATTAGCTTTATAATCTCAAAAAAAGGAAATTTCCTGTTCCTTAATTTCCTCATCTGTAAAATGCAGATAAGTTCTATATCACAAAGTTATTTGGCAGATTAATAATTTTTTATTTGTTTTAATTTTGTTATTTTTTTTTTTTTTTGAGATGGAGTTTTGCTCTTGTCACCAAAGCTGGAATGCAGTAGCACGATCTGATCTTGGCTCACTGCAACCTCCACCTCCAAGGTTCAAGCAATTCTCCTTCAGCCTCCTGAGGAGCTCAGATTACAGCCATGCACCACCACATCTGGCTAATTTTTGTATTTTTAGTAGAGACAGGGTTTTACCATGTTGGTTAGGCTGGTCTCGAACTCCTGACCTCAAATGATCAGCCCCCCCCTCAGCCTCCCAAAGTGCTGGGATTACAGATGTGAGCCATTACTCCAGGCCTATTTTATTTTATTTTATTTTATTTGAGACAGAGTCTTGCTCTGTCACCAGGCTGGTGTGCAGTGGCATGATATCGGCTCACTGCAACCTCCGCCTCCCGGGTTCAAGCAATTCTCATGCCTCAGCCTCCCAAGTAGCTGAGATTACAGGCTTCTGCCACCAGGTCCGCCTAATTTTTGTATTTTTAGTAGAGACAGAGTTTCACCATTTTGGACAGGCTGGTCTCGAAATCCTGACCTCAGGTATCCACTCGCCTTGGCCTCCCAAAGTGCTGGGATTACAGGCGTGAGCCACCATGTCTGGCCTACTTTAGTTATTAATAGAGACGAGGTCTCACCATGTTGGCCAGGTTGGTCTGGAACTCTTGGACTCAAGCAATCCCCCCAACCTTGGCCTCTCAGAGGGCTAGGATTACACGTGTGAGACACCATGCTCAGCTATTCTGCAAATTAAATGAGATATTTCTGTGTAATTCTTAGCATAAAACCTTCCTGGCACACCGTAAGAACACAATAAAAGCTGTTATTATTATTACTACCTAGCTAAGTACTAGGCACATAATAGGTGCTAACTTTAACTTAAAAATAACTTATTACTACATCAACACTTGATAGTCTTCTTTCAATAACAAATGTTTCTTGACTACAACAACATTCACTGATCATTTCTTGTGGCTTAAAACTCTCCCAAACTTACCAATATTAGTGGCACCAGCATCCAGACTGTTTTCTACTAACTCCTTCACCGCAGTGCTTAGACTCAGTACCACTGGCCCAGAGCAAATCTGATGGACTGACTTCCGACCAACAGGCTTGATGGCCTTAGCAGCTTCTGTACTAAAGAAATGTTATAAGAAACAAAGCAACTATTCAGCTATATATTTTCATCCTGATTTTAACTGTGGGAAATGACTCAACACCATAAATAGTTTATGGGTCTAATCTATTCATTTATTATATTAACAAATACATTTATTATATCCAGAAATAAAAACATTGTTTTACAATCCTTAAACATGTACCCAAAATACTTCTGGATAGATACTTCAAATTCAACAGATCCTTACTATCTAATTATACTAGGATCCACATGGAGAAAACATACATTGTATCTCTCAAATTACCAAAATCTTTGGCAACAATGGCGTCTTTCTTGAAAACTGAAAGCATGGCCGGGTGGGGTGGCTCATGCCTGTAATCCCAGCACTTTGGCAGGCAGAGGCAGGCGGATCACTTGAGGTCAGGAGTTGGAGACAAGCCTGGCCAACATGGTGAAACCCTGTCTCTACTAAAAATACAAAAAATTAGGCAGGCATCATGGTGGGCGCCTATAAACCCAGCTACTCGGCAGGCTGAGGCAGGAGAATCACTTGAACCTGGGAGGTGGAGGTTGCAGTGAGCTGAGATTGCAGCATTGCACTCCAGCCTGGGCAATGAGCAAAAAAACAAAGTGAAAGCAACATAATTTCCCACAGAATTAGAAAAACCAACAGTATGCTGGAAAATACACAATGTTTAAGTCAAAATCATCTCAGAAATTGGGTACCAGTGACATAACTATTCCTTATACACAGTTGCCTTTGATATCCTACTCCAAATTGAAGCTGCCAGCTGCTGTCTTAGCAAAGACCGTCAAAGTTCTTGCTGTACTAGCTTTAAGAGTTTTATAATGGTTTTATCTCCCCTTATTCCCTGCTCCAAGCCATCCTCCACTCTATTACCAGAGCTATTTTTGAAATCACAAATCTGGTCAAATAATTTTTCTGCTTAAAAGTTTACTAGTGCCCCACTTCCTACTAAATGAAATTTAAAATCTAGTCATCACTGGGCCCAAAACTACCTTCTTTTCAGAATCTCTCTAATCCTTTCCTTTTATCAAATCCCCTATATTATTATTATATTATTATTTATTATTATTATTATTATTTGAGCGTGCTCACCCGGTCGCCCAGGCTAGAGTGCAATGGCATGATCTCAGCTCACTGCAGCCTCCACCTCCCAGGTTCAAGCGATTCTCCTGTCTCAGCCTCCCAAGTAGCTGGGATTACAGGCACCCACCATCACACCCAGCTAATTTTTGTGTTTTTAGTAGAGATGGGGTTTCACCACGTTGGCCAGGCTTGTCTTGAACTCCTGACCTCAGGTGGTCCACCCGCCTTGGCCTCCCAAAGCGATAGGATTACAGGAGTGAGCCACCGCAACCAGCCATCCCCTATATTGTAGCACAGTGAACACAACAAGCTCTTTTAGACACTACAGTGCATAAGCAGGTCTCTGTCTAAACTGCTCTCCTCTTCCTCCTTCGCCCAACCAATGTCTGCTCATCCAAAGAATGTATCCCGTGTGTTCATTAACTTAGCAATTTCCAGTAAACAGGTTAATTGACAACTTGTTAAGAGAAGGCAGGAAACCTCCATGAAAGAGAAATCACTGGGTATTTCCTACAGCATTTAACTCATCGTAGGCCTTCAATAAACCCTTGTGAAATAAACAAACCTCTTTACTCTTCATTCTACCTTGCTAAGAATCTCACCTAAGTCTGTCTACCATGTGAAATGTAGAATGATGTATAATCCTTTGGGCATATGCCAGTAATGGGATTGCTGAGTCAAATAGTACCTCTTGTTCTAGATCCTTGAGGAATCGCTTTCTGGCATTATAGTTTCTACTTTCTATTTGATCTGCCTTTTCTGTGCTTTATTTTCTTTTTCAATTTTCTTTTTGGGTGATTGTATTTTTAAGTTTGATTGTCCTCTCTATCATTTTGGAAGTTTTCACTCTATCGTATTCTTTTTTACTTATTTATTCATTTTTTTGAGACAGTCCTGCTCCGTTGCCCAGACTGGAGTACAGTGGCATGATCTCAGCTCACTGCAACTGCCAGCTCCCTGGTTCAAGAGACTGTCCTGCCTCAGCCTCCTGACTAGCTGGGATTACAGGCTTGTGGGCTAATTTTTTTGTATTTTTAGTACAGATGGGGCTTCATTATGTTGGCCAGGCTGGTCCCGAACTCCTGGCCTCAAGTGATCTGCCCGCCTTGGCCTCCCAAAGTGCTGGGAATACAGGCGTAAGCCACCATGCCTGGCCTATCCTGTTCTTTTAGTCAGTATCCTTAAAATTTTGATATGCTTAAGTAACTTGAAGACCAAAGTTAAACAGAATATTTCTTTCTCTGAACAATCACAGATGTTAGAACACTTTAAATAACTTATCCTCTGTCTTACATATTATTGTGGATCAATATTTAGATTTATGTTGTAAATTCCAGCCTGTAATCCCAGCTACTAGGGAGGCTGAGGCAGGAGAATCGCTTGAACCCGGGAAGCAGAGGTTGCAGTGTGCCGGGATCATGCCACTGCACTGCAGCCTGGGTGACAAGGCAAGATTCAGCCTCAAAAGAAAAAAAAAAGAAAGAAAGAAAAGAAAAGAAAAGAAAAAGAAATATAATTACTTAAAATGGAGAGTACTCAGTCCAATGGAAGCCTTCTCTGGATGATCCTCAGACGGCAATAAAGGACACTGAGGATGAGGATAATCACTCATCTTTTCCAGGTGAGTGTGCACCTGGTGAGACAGGAGCAATGACCTGTTGGAGGTAGCAGGAAGAACAAGTGAGGGAAGTGTGTAACTGATGTGGCCTCAGGGGCCACGTGGCAGGTAAAACTCGAGGGGCTGCAGGCACCAGGTCATGGAAGATTTGTGTGTTCTCCATGCTTTCCGTGCTCTTCATTAGGAGAATAAAATGTTTTTGTTGTTGTTGTTGTTGTTTTGAAATGGGGTCTGTGTCACCCAGGCTGCAGTGCAGTGGGAATCAGAGCTCACTGCAGCCTCGATCTCCTGGGATTAAATGATCCTTCCACCACTTCAGCCTCCCAAATTTCTGGGACTATATATGTGCACCACCATGTCTGGGTTAATTTTCAAATTTTTTTGTAGAG
Organism: Symphalangus syndactylus; assembly: GCF_028878055.3. Taxonomy (NCBI): domain Eukaryota; kingdom Metazoa; phylum Chordata; class Mammalia; order Primates; family Hylobatidae; genus Symphalangus; species Symphalangus syndactylus. Next base: position 72,368,724 of record NC_072431.2, read on the forward strand.
ATGAAGTCTCATTATGTTGTCCAGGCTGGTCTTGAACTCCTAGGCCCTCCCACCTCGGCCTCCCAAAGTGTTGGGATTGCAGGCATGAGCCACTGGGCTTGGCCTAGAATTTGTTCTTAGTAAAGGGAACACTGGATGTTTTTAAGGTGAGAGTTAACCACAACTAGATTTGTGTTTTTAAAAAATCATGTAGGAGCATTGAGAGAGATGGTTAGAAAGAACGAAGGAGATTGTATATATGGCTGCAACCATATCAGACACTGAACATGCTCTTCTTGCTATATGGCTTTCATATTCCTTCCGTAGAGGAGACCTGGGCAGATTTATGATACTGTGAGACTTTCAAGCCAGATCACAGAACCCAACAGTTTCCCCCCAGGCCTCTTGGTATGTTTGTTCTTGGAACTCACCAACATGCCATGAGGATGCCCACGCATTTGTGGAAAGATCCAGGAGGAATGAAATTCAGGACCCCAGCTGAAAGCCACGGCTGAGCTCCCAGCTGACAGTTGGCATCAACTACCAGCCATAGGAGTACACTATCTTGAAAGTGGATCCTTCATTCTCGGTGATTTCCACATGGTACAGAGAGGGGCTGACACTGCTCAACCCTGCCCAAATTGCACATTCAAGGGCAAAAGAAAGGATTACTATTGTTTTGAGACATTGTATTTTGTGATGATTTGCTACTAGGCAATAGATGATACCAGGAGGGAGAATGGAAATAGAGGCATTCATTAGAGAACACAATTACTCAGGCAAAAGATGATGAGGGCTTAGCTAAAACATTCATTAATTGAACAAAATTATTACACGTCAGGCACGGTGCTATGACATGGGAACAGAATATGAACGAGATAGACAAGGTCTTGTCTCTGAAGAAATTGACTGTTTACTGGGCAGAAAGGATGGCATGTAGAATACAGCCATTGAGCTACTTGATTACATTTACCTAAAGTTGCATGATCTCGCCATGTAATATTAAGAGGCATTTAAAAATAGAATAAAATAAATAGAAAAATGCATTATTATAAGGGTAAAACTTTTAGCATCCAGATAGCATGAAAATGGCATTGGCTTTACTCTCTATGCCCTATTGAACATGTTAGGAAGTAGGGTTTTTTCTGCCTTTGTCTCCATTAGAGAAAACCTTCATGTGGGCAATTTTGATGCTCCCCTGCCATTGTGGGATTTTCAGTTCAAAGCATTTACTATTTGCATCAGTGCTTGTTGCTTTTTTTTTTTTTTTTTTTTGAGGCAGAGTAGGAGGATTACCACAGTATTCTTTTCAAGTGCTCTCAGTCCCTCATCAAAGGGAGGGTTTTAGAGCCTTAGTTTGTTGGAGATTCCATATAAGACTATTCTTGGTTTGGGGTTTTGAGTAAATCACTTTTGCTTAAACATCAGAGAGAAAGAGCACTAACCCATGCATTGTCACTTACAAAGTCCAAGTGCCAATTATTTTTATAATTTTAAAATGGAATTTGGGGTTTAACGGTACTCAAAGGGGTCTCATCATGACCCGATTCTGCATGTCCACTAGGGCAAGCTGGCTTTTGTTCCCATTGTTCTGCTGGGAATGGAATCATCAGAGGTTTTTTTGGTTGTTGTTGCTGAGTTCTTTGAACTCTTCTCTTAGTGCACAGTTGGCCCTACACCCTCTGCAGCACGTGGTGCTGTTGACCACGGCCTGGTTCTCAAAACCTGGGTCTCCACTGACTTCTGTGCTAATATGCTTGGCTCTTCTCTGATTCCTTTCTCTGCTTCTGTTGCTGGCTTTTCTTTCCACTTCTTTCTTGGTCTTAAATATTGATATTATCCGGGATTTAGTCATTAAATCCTGATGTGGTTTGGATCTGTGTCCCCGCCCAAATCTCACGTCTAATTGCAATCCCCAATGTTGGAGGTAGGGGCCTGGTGGGAGGTGACTGGATCGTGGGGGTCATTTCCATGGTTTAACACCATCCCCCTTGATGCTGTCACTGCAAGTTCTCATGAGATCTGGTTGTTTAAAAGTATGTTGTACCTCTCCCACTCTCTTCCTCCTGCTCCTGGCCATGTGTAATGCTGGCTCCCCACTTTGTCTCTGTCATGATTGTAAGTTTCCTGAGACCTCCCCAGAAGCCAAGCAGATTACAGCATCATGCTTTCTGTACAGCCTGCAGACTGCGAGCCAATTAAACCTCTTTTCTTTATAAATAACCCAGTCTCAGATACTTCTTTATAGCAATGTGAGAACAAACTAATACAAATCCCTTCCAATTTCCCAAGCTACTGTTATCTGTTTCCAAGACTTCCATCCATCTAATGACTGTCTATATTCCGACGAGTCTCAAAAACCACATCTACTACCCTTGAAGCATCAATGCTTAGGAATCACCATTTTTAAGGATACAAAATTGAGCAAGCCATACTCTCTCACAGCAAGGAGTTTACAGTCTATTAGGGCAGACTAGATGTGCACACGCATTGTGTTTTCAACTTGGACTTCCCCATCTGGCCTAGCAGAGAACAGATACTCAAGACTTAAGGTTTCATGGTCAAAACTAATTTCTTCCATTGCATAGAAGTAGCACCAACACCGAAGGGGGTTAAGACAGATACATATAAAGCTATTTTATTTGAAACTGTATGAAGTTTGGGAGAAAACAAAACTCCTTGCCATCTCAGCTGTAAGTAGAACTGTATCGGGTGGTGTTGCTAAGTTGTAAGCCACAAAAATGGACTCCAGCTAATTTCAACTGAGAAAAAGAGTTTACTGAAAGAATAGACAATCTGTCTTGGAATTGAAGAAAGAACTGGATAACTAAGTTTCCAAAACAAAACAAAAAAAGCACCAACACCATTCTGGAAAACTGGGCAACAGAAACACACAGATTATCACATGCCCAAACCTGGGCTCAGAGGTAGCTCCACCAGAACTCCAAAGTAAATAAAGCTCTGTAGGCTAAGACCTGTTAATTAACTTTAAAAAAATCACAAATTTATAAATTCAGAGGAGACTTTATTTTTTATTGTTATTTTTTGAGATGGAGTCTCGCTCTGTCACCCAGGCTGGAGTGCAGTGGCGTGATCTCAGCTCACTGCAAGCTCCACCTCCTGGGTTCACAACATTCTCCTGCCTCAGCCTCCCAAGTAGCTGGGACTACAGGTGCCTACCACCACGCCAAGCTAATTTCCTTTTTTATTTTTAGTAGAGATGAGGTTTTACCGTGTTAGCCAGGATGGTCTCGATCTCCGGATCTCGTGATCCACCCGCCTCAGCCTCCCAAAGTGCTGGGATTACAGGCATGAGCCACCATGCCCAGCTGAGAAGACTTTATTTCTTGTAAAGGGTTATATCCTGCAAGATGGTCATCCCATAGGCTGGGAAGTGTAGCCTCTGGCCCAGACCAGAGACAGGCACATCAGAGGAGGAGGAGCTGGGGCAGGAGTTTATGCTCAACAGGTTGGCTAAGCATACACATTCAACAGATTAAGGAAGAGCTATGAACATTCATGAAGGAATCTTGATGTATGCATGTTGAACAAACATGCATCTAACATAGGACCCGTGTACACGTTGTGGTGGAGACTTAATGCTTAAACGTATTACAGTTAGTCTCTAAATGTCAAAACATCTTTTCGGGATATGGAGCTACTCAAGTGTGCAGCCTCTATAAACAGGCTAAAACTAGTCATGGCTAGTGGTCTTCTTATGAGGAGGAAGATACAGAAAGCAGTCTCTTGTCCAATCAAAGCTGTAGTTGTGACTCGTGGAACTAGGGGATCAGTTAGTGTCTGGTGGTGAGCTAATTATTTTAATAATACTTATTCCAAGGTCAATGCTTGTTTAGCGCCAGAGAAAAATAAAAACCTTGTGGCAGTTAGAATGTAGTTCATTCTTTAAGCGTAGGGTTGTCTGTCTGACTTAACCTTGCCTGACATAACCTTAGATGCTGTTTATAATTTGATATCTTATTGCCACAAAGAGTCTGTTCTGTCAGTACTGTGGTCTCTATTTTTAACATCAGTGCTGCTCAGTTGTGTCTGAACTGCAAAAGGGCATGTATTATGAAGCATTTCTGACCTCCCATCCCATCATGGCTGGAAACTCAGTTTTCAGTTTTTTCTGGGGTCCCCTCCGCCAAGAGAGTTTGTTCAGTTGGTTGTGGCAGCGGGGGAGAGGTGGGGCTTAAGAGTTCATTTTTAGTTTACAGACCACAGTCACCTACCCCAATAGAAAAAAGTGGGGTCTGGGCACAGAGGCTCATGCCTGTAATCCCAGCACTTTGGGAGGCCGAGATGGGTGAATCACCTGAGGTCAGGAGTTCGGGACCAGCCTGACCAATATGGAGAAACCCCATCTCTACTAAAAATACAAAATTATCCAGGTGTGGTGGCACGTGCCTATAGTCTCAGCTACTCAGGAGGCCGAGGCAAGAGAATTGCTTGAACCCAGGAGGTGGAGGTTGAGGTGAGCCGAGATTGTGCCATTGCGCTCCAGCCTAAGCAACAAGAGTAAAACTCCATCTCAAAAAAAAAAAAAAAAAAGAAAGAAATAAGTGGATTAGTCAATCACAGTGCTTGACTCACAGTGGGTGTTCAACAGCAGACTTCTGAATGAAGAAGTCAATGAATCAGGTTACTAGGTAGATTAGATAACACCTGAAATGTCTGCCAATGATACTAGAATTCTTTTCACAGACCAAGGTGAAACTTTCTGGGCATTTTAGTGTGGCTGGCATGATGAATAAACTATATTTCTGTCTGAATGGGAAGACAGGAATACTGTGTGTAGCCATCTTATTGGGATTCAGAAATCACCCTGGTTATTACCGAACCAAATAAAAATAAACTCAGAAGAATTTGCACATCACACTATAGTTTTTTTCACTGATAGGGGCATTATGGGATGCTGAGGGATGCCAGAAAAGGAGGCAATAATGCTCCTTTGGATATAGAACACTTGAGATTTGACAGTTTTACATTTTTATTTCTGTGAAGGCAGGATCCTGACAGGGCTATATTCTGCCACTCACTCACGCTATTTTCTTGTAAACAGCAGTGAACGAAAGACAGGAATGGAGACACCTTATTACTCAACTCGGCTACAATTTTATAGCACTGTGCCCAGAAGGACACACTGAACTATCAGTGTCAGTCAGGGAAACACATGACGCAAACAAATAAAGCACTGTAGAAATTCCACAGATGGACAGGAGCCACATTCCATCCAGCAAGCTCTGTGCCTTTAAGCCTGTCTGGGAAGCATTCCTTACTCAAGATGTGAAATGGACAACCCTATTGACCCACTGGCACATTTGTATGTCTAGAGCCTTGTTTTAATATTTTTTCTTTTTTTTGGGAAGCACTGACTTCCAGGCACCAAATCTGTTCCTCTACTTCTGCAGAACAAACTAGCATAGTGATTTAAAGAAACTATTTATTTGGCTCTTACAGTTATGCGGGTGGACTAAGCTCACCTGGGTGGTTTTCACTTGGGGTCTCTCAGTTTTTTCCTAAATTTTCAACTTTTAAGTTCAGGGGTACATGTGCAGGATGTGCAGGTTTGTTACACAGTTAATGTGTGCCATGCTGGTTTGCCACACAGATCATCCCATCACCTAGATATTAAGCCCCACATGCATTGGCTATTCTTCCTGATGCTCTCCCTCCCCCAACTCTCATGACGGGCATCAGTGTGTGCTGTTCCCTCCACGTGTCCATGTGTTCTCATCATTCAGCTCCCACTTGTAAGTGAGAACATGCAGCGTTTGGTTTTCTGTTCCTGTTGTTAGCTGGGGACAATGGCCTCCAACTCCATCATGTCCCTACAAAGGACATGATCTCATTCTTTTTTATGGCTGCATAGTATTCCGTGGTATATATGTACCACATTTTCTTTATCCAGTCTATTATCGATGGGCATTTGGTTGATTACATGGCTTTGCTATTGTGAATCTCTCAAACAGTTTTGCAGTTAGATGTTGATTAGAGCTGGGGTCATCTGAAGGTTCAACTCTTCTCTGATGTGTCTCGTGTCTCAGTAGGGGTAACAGAGCTATGTGGGTTAGCTGGGCATCACACTCTTTTCATGTGGCCTCTCCATTGGGGTTAAGCTAGGCTCCCCAACTGCAAAGCATTTATAGGCCAGTGCAAACTTTCCAAGATCTCCCAGTGGCAGCCGCACAAGCCATGTGGAATCACAGGCCTGTTGATGTTCAAGGAATGGAGATTGCATGAGGGTGTGAGTCCCGGGAGCTTCATCTCATTAGGAAACCATCTTTGAACTATAGCAGAGAAACAGCGAAAGAACAAACGTAACTCACTCCATTTTTGTTTAAGGGACCTTTTCTCATTCCTGCACGTAGCCTAGGATAATTTTAGGACACTAGGATAATAACGCACACACAGCAATCATGTAGTTTTAAAAACGAACTCTGGGATTAAGGGAGATGTAAACAACTAGCTGTTTTGTTGAAAGATTTATATTAGCACTGTGATCTGACCAAGGACGAAGAAGTTCCCAACCTCCTTGGACCCTCACTAGTGCCCAGATGTCTGCGGTGGTTGGTTACCCCCTTTTAAAATTTAAATTTTTTTTTAAATATGGAATGCTTCAAAAATTTGCACGTCGGCCGGGCGCGGTGGCTCACGCTTGTAATCCCAGCACTTTGGGAGGCCGAGGCGGGCGGATCACGAGTTCAGGAGATCGAGACCACGGTGAAACCCCATCTCTACTAAAAAAAAAAAATACAAAAAAAAAAAAAAAAAAAAAAGAATTTGCATGTCGTCTTTGCCCAGGGGCCTTGCTATTCTTCTCTGTACCATTCCAACTTTAGTATATGTGCTGCTGAAGCAAGCACTGTCAGTTACATCTTGATCCTAGCCGCCCCCCTTCCCCCTGCTCTTAACATAGAAAGAGCCTAAAACTTGTTGTGACTTAAGATGGTACTTTAGGACGATATCCACCATCTTCTTGCTTTGCTTGCTCTCCAAATCAACAGCTTTTCTTCCCACAAATTCTTGTCTCTTGTGTAAGGCTTTCAAGTGGTCAGCAGCTGAACCCTGGTTCGGTTACAGAGCGAGGCTGCGCTAAGTCTCTTCTCATGTATGTGGCCTCTGGAGGGGCTGTGCATGGTCTTGTCACTTGTCCTGCATGCTTTCCACATCCTGGAGTCCTATGGTTCCCCCAGTTTTCCCTATTTCTTAGATCCAAATGCACCTGCCTGCCTTCCTGAGGCATGTTGTTCTCCCATCTCTGCCTCATGGCCTAGGTTCCTGTTACTGATCACCAGATGTCCCCCACACTACACCCCTTCAGGGAAGTGGTTCTTGGCTGCCCAGGCCAGACACTTCTCTTAAAAACTTTCAAAGGCCAGGTGTGATAGCTCATGCCTTAATCCCAGTACTTTGGGAGGCTAAGGCAGGAGGACTGCTAGAGACCATGAGTTTGAGACCAGCCTGGGCAACATAATTACACCTCATCTCCACAAAAAACTTAAAGATTAGCCAGGTGTGGTGGTGTATGCCTGTGGTACCACCAACTCGGGAGGCCGAGGCAGGAGGATCACTTGAGCCCAGGAGTTTGAGGCTGCAGTGAGCTATGACCTTGCTACTGCATTCCAGGCTGGGTGACAGAGGAAGACCCTGTCTCTAAAAAGAAGAAAAAAAAACTCTCAAAGAAGAGTTCCTTCTCTTTGTGACACTGACAGCAGTTTGTACATAATCAGCTGCAAGACAATTTGGCTAATGAACACCTCCTCTGCAAGTCACTTCAAAAGAGCAGCAGCAACTGTATTTTGTGTATCTTTTAAAAAATCATAAAAAATCAGTATCATATGTTCCGCACTTAGTGCCTAGTGGCAGCTCAGAAACTTGTGTTCAGTGAATAAATGAGTGAACATCCCTTTTCAAACTGCTGTGCTCTATGTTGGGGCATCTTTTTCAAGGTAATTTGCTCCTTCTGTTGGGAACACATTTTTTTTTTTTTTTTTGAGACAGAGTCTCACTCTGTGGCCCAGGCTGGAGTGCAATGGTGCACTCTCGGCTCACTGCAACCTCCACCTCCTAAGTTCAAGCGATTCTCCTGCCTCAGCCTCCTGAGTAGCAAGGATTACAGGCATGTGCCACCATGCTCAGCTGATTTTTTTTGTATTTTTAATAGAGAAGCGGTTTTGCCATGTTGGCCAGGCTGTTCTCAAACTTCTGACCTCAGGTGATCTGCCCCTCTCATCCTCCCAAAGTGCTGAGATTACAGGCCATGGGGAACAAATCTTCTGATGGAGGAGAGATTTAGCTGAATGCAGGGGATCTGGGGCCTTTTAAGAGACTTGGAAATAAGGAACAATGCATGGAATTTTCAGAGAGGTTGCCTTCTTCCTGGGATGCAAGGGTTGGGTGCAGTGGATTAAACTCCTTGGGGATCCTATGGATTGGGGATGGAGGCACAGATTAGTGCGTCCTCACCTGGGCCAAAAACTGAGGACAGTCTTTCCACGTGGTGGCCGCAGCAGGGGATCTGGGCTGATTTCCCTGAGCAGGCAAGAAAGAGACAGTTGGCACTCACGGGTGACAGGTGGAATATTTAAGCTGCAAAACTGGTGTGAATCTGGTAAGAAGCAGGACAGGTGTGTAGACTTTCAGACCATTGAAAAGGGGCCCAGGCTGCCAGCAACAATCTGAGTTAGGAGACGTTCTGCAGGGAGCACAGCTGGCAACCCGAGTGTCTCATTTCTCCAGCCTGCTGAGGTCATACCTTCCTGTATTAACCAAATCATATAAATGAAGCCTCTATCCCACTTCTTCACGGTGAATCTGGTGTTCCCCCTACCTTCCCCCAGAGTGTGCTAGATGGTTCTGACTACCAAATCCCCAACACATTGCTGGCCATCTGAAAATGCTGTATCTTTCTCATGATTTCACACCAAATGTGAACACAGGTGCCTCTCCTTCAACTCCATAGCACCACCAACCCACAAGTGATTTCAGCAGAGAAGTCTGGGTTGTGGGACAAAAGGAAATGATAGCGCAGGGCAGGAAACAACTTCAAAAGAAACAGCAGAAATTGCTGTTCCTAAAATTTAATGGCCAACCATCACCCCAGAAATTCCCTTAAAAGCTTTATTTATCCTTGGTTTCAGCTGAATGTTATTTTGTGAAAGCTTCATTCTGCTTAGAGCCAACACCTACTAATACTATCTGCAGCTGCCTCAACATGTAAAAAACTCTTTGAGCCTGCCAAGTGAAATCTTCAAATGTCTTAACACTAAATATATATAATTTTGGACAGGTGTGGCGGCTCATGTTTGTAATCTCAGTGCTTTGGGAGGACGAGTCAGAAGGATAGCTTGGGGCCAGGGGTTTGAGACCAGCCTGGGGAATTTAGCGAGACCCCATCTCTACAAAAATAAAATAAAAATTAGCTCACTGTGGTGGCACATGCCTGTAGTCCTAGCTACTCAGGAGGCTAGGGCAGGAGGATCACTTGAGCCCAGGAGTTGGAGGCTGCAGTGAGCTATGATTGTACCACTGCACTCCAGCCTGGGCCACTGAGCAAGAAGACCCTGTCTCCTAAAAAAAAAAAAAAAAAAAAAAGAAAAAAATAATATGCCAGAATTCCTTAACCAAAGAAAATGCCTTTAACCAATAAAGAGAAATTTATGCTCCCTATTCCTGCCTCTTTCATATAGATTTTCTTTTGTATAACCAAAGGCTCCTTTAAATGGTATTGGTTGGTGTGGCTCACGCCTGTAATCCCAGCACTTTGGGAGGCAGAGGCGGGCAGATCACTTGAGGCCAAGAATTCGAGATCAGCTTGGGCAACATGGAGAAATCTTGTCTCTACTAAAAATAGAAAAATTAGCCTGGCTAGGTGGCAGGCGCCAGTAGTTCCAGCTACTCAGGAGGCTGAGGTGGTAGGATCACCTGAGCTTGACGTAGAGGTTGCAGTGAGCTGAGATCATACCACTGCACTCTAGCCTGGGTCACAGAGTGAAGCCCTGTTTCAAAATAAATACAGAGTATTGGTTAACTAAGTCTACCTACGTTAATTGTGTGCCAACTATCTATTAGACATCATGTGGCCTCCTGGACATACAGAAGTGAAAAAAATCACACAGGATTCCGTCCTTCGCAGCTTCATGTCTCCCCCTTCTTCCCTGGTTTTCTCTGAGCTCCGGGAGGGATTGGGGGGTGTTCAGTCCGATGTCCTTGCTGGGTGAACAAAGTGAGTGAGACCAACCTCCACCTCCATTTGAAGGAACTAACGCTCCTCCCTGCAGCAAGAATAAAACAGATCTATGAACACTGTGGCTGCAACCAGCCTAGCCATTCCCCACCTGAGAACTGTGGCCCCATCATCTGCCTGGAGTCACCTCATCTTCTCCGTAACTTTTTCCTACATCCTTTCAAGGAAGAAATCACTCCCTCATCGTGCTCCCTTGGAGACTTGCAAAGTCCTCAGTCATAGCCACGAGGTCGAATTCAGTTACACCTGTACATATTGATCTCACCCCATAGCTGGTTAGCTCCAGGATGAGTAGAATTTCTTCTTGCCCATTTCTGTGGCCCCCCCCATTGGACACCATGCCTGGAGCAAAAGGTAATTAACAAACATTTGAAGAATAAGCTGGGCTTTCTGAGTTTGTGTTGGCAATTAAAATTAAAACTGTCCACAGAAATACTATTTGATGCAGCAATTCCATTACTGGGTATATAATAATAAACCCAAAGGAATACAAATCATTCAGTTACAAAGATGCATGCACGCACATGTTCACTGCAGCACTATTCACAATAGAGAAGATGGAATCAACCCAAAGGCCCATCAATGATAGACTGGATAAAGAAAATGTGATACATATACACCATGGAATACTTTTAAGCCATAAAAAGGAATGAGCTCATGTTGTTTGCAGGGAATGGATGGAGTTGGAAGCCATTATCCTCAGCAAATTAATGTAGGAACAGAAAACCTCTCTCTCACCACACATGAAAATCAAATCACATGGCTTAAACACTTATTTAATACATTGAAGACTAGAAACTATGAAACTACTAGCATAAAACATTGAGGAAACACTTCAGAACACTGGTCTGGGCAAAAGTTTTTGACTTGAGACCTCAAAGCACAGTCAACCAAAGCAAAAATAAACAAATGGGATTCCATCAAGCTAAAAAGCTCTTTGCACAGCACAAGATACAATATAAAAGAAAACCCACAGAATGGGATACAAAATTTGTAAACTACTCACCTGACAAGGGATACAAAGCCAGAATAGATAAGGAGCTCAAACCACTCAATACCAAACAAACCCAAATAATCTTATTTAAAAATAAGAAGACCTGAATAGATATTTCTGAAAAGACGACAGATAAATGGCCAACTGGCATATTAAATAACGTTCAGCATCACTAATCACAGTATTGCGAATCAAAACCATAATGATGTATCATCTTACCCCTTACAACTGCCTTTATCAACAGATACTGAAAATAACAGATGCTAGCCAGGATGTGGGAAAAAAACTACCCTTTGTACACTGTGAGTGAAACTGTAAAATATAATAGCTACTATGGAAAACAGGATGGAGGTGCCTCGATGTATTAGTCTGTTCTCACACTGCTATAAAGAACTAACAGACTGGGTAATTTAAAAAGAAAAGAGATGTAATTGACCCACAGTTCCACAGGCTGTACAGAAAGCACAGCTGGGAGGCTTCAGGTAACTTACAATTATGGTGGAAGATGAAGGGGAAGAAAGCACATCTTACCATGGGGGAGCAGGAAAGGAAAAGAGTGAAGGCGGAAGTGCCACATACTTTTAAACCATCACATCTCATGAGAACTCATTCACTATCACAAAGACAGCAAGGGAAAATCCGCCCCCATTATCCAATCACCTCTCATCAGGCTCCTCCCTCCAATTTGATGTAAGATTTGAGGCAGGGACACAAATCCAAACCACGTAATTCCACCCTGGCCCCTGCCAAATCTCATGTCCTTCTCACATTGCAAACTACAATTATCCCTTCTCAACAGTCCCCAAGTCTTAATTCGTTTTAGCATTTACTCAAAAGTACACAAAGTCTCATCTGAGACAAGGTTTACTCTCTTCTGCCTACGGGCATGTAAAATCAAAAACAAGTCAGTTACTTCCTTCCAGGATACAATGGGGATACAGGCATTGGCCAAAACAAAGGTGATACAGGCCCTGTGCAAGTCTGCAATTCAGTAGGTCAGTCATTAAATCTTGGGCTCCCAAGGCCTTGGGCAGCTCTGCCCCTGTGGCTCTGCAGGCAATAGCCTCCTTGGCTGCATTGATGGGATGGCATTGAGTGCTTGTGGCTTATACAGGTCCACAGTGAAAGCTGTCAGTAGATCTACCTTTCTGGGGTCTGGAGGATGGTGGCCCTCTTCTTGCAGTTCCATTAGGCAGTACCTCAGTGGGGACTCTGCGGGGGCTCCAACCCCACATTTCCCCTCTGCATTGTCCTAGTAGAGGCCTCTGCCCCTGCAGCAGACTTCTGTGTGAACAGCCAGACATTTCCAAACATCCTCTGAAATCTAGGTGGAAGGTCGCAAACCTCAACTCTTGTCTTCTATGCACCTGCAGACCTAACACCACTTGGAAGCCACCAAGGCTTAGAGCCTGCACTGTCTGAAGCAATGGCCCAAGCTGATCTTGGCCCATTTTAGCCATGGCTGGAGCTGGAGCAGGTGGGATGCAGGGCACCATATCCCAAGGCTGTTCAGAGCAGCAGGGCCCTGGGCCTGGCCCGTGAAACCATTTTTCCCTCCTAGGTCTCCAGGCCTATGATGGGATAAGCTGCCATAAACATCTGTGAAACACCTTGGAGGTGCTTCCCCATTGTCTTGGCTGTTAACATTCAGCTCCTCTTATGCAAATTTCTGCAGCCAGCTTGCATTTCTCCCTGGAAAATGGGTTTTTACTTTCTTCTGCATGATCAGGCTGCAAATTTTCCAAAGCTTTATGCTCTGCTTCCCTTTTAAATAAAAGTTCATTTCAGATAATCTATTTGTTCCCACAAATGAGTGTACACTTTTAGAAACAGCCAGGTCACATCTTGAATGCTCTGCTGCTTAAGTATTTCTTCTGCAAGATATCCTAAAGGATCTCTTTTAAGTTCAAAGTTTCACAGATCTCTAGGGCATGAGTAAAATACCACCAGTCTCTTTGCTAAAACACAGCAAGTGTGACTTTACTCTAGTTCCCAATGAGTTCCTCCTCTCCATTTGAGACCATCTCAGCCTGGACTTCCTTGTTCATATCACTATCAGCATTTTGCTCAAAACCATTCAAGTCTCTAGGAAGTTCCAAACTTTCCCACGTCCTCCTTTCTTCTGAGCCCTCCAAACCATTCCAACCTCTGCCCAATATTCAGTTCCAAAGTCACTTCCATGTTTCCAAGTATCTTTATAGCAATGCCCCATTCTTCTGGTACCAGTTTTCTGTATTATACTTTATACATACTGCTATAAAGAACTACCTGAGACTGAGTAATTTAGAAAGAAAAGAGGTTTAGCTGATTCACAGTTTTGCAGGCCATACAGAAAGCAAGGCTTGCAGGGGCCTCTGGAAATTTACAATAATGGCAGAAAGCAAAGGAGAAGCAAGCACATCTTACCATGGCAGAGCAGGAGATAAAGAGAGCTAAGAACAAAATGCCAAACACTTTTAAAACAATCAGATCTCAGGAGAATGCATTCACTGTCATGAGAACAGCAAGGGAAAAATCTGCCCCCCATGATCCAATCACCTCCTACCAGGCCCCTCCACCAACTTAACATGAGGTTTGGGTGGGACACAAATCTAAACCATATCACTCACTACACTGAGAGTAGAATTAGCCACATGATCCACCAATTCCACTATGGAGTATGTATCCAAAAGTAAGGAAATCAATACCTCTAAGATATCTGCACTCCCATGTTTGTTGCAGTACTAATCACTGCAGCCAAAACATGCAAACAACCTAAATGCTCATTTTAGGAATTAATGGATAAAGGAAACATGGTACACAGTAAGAATATTGTGCAGCCATAGAAAAGAATAAAATCTTGTCATTTGCAGCCACATGGATAAAATGGGAGGTCTATCCATTAGGTCTATTGGGATAGAATGGGTGGTCTATTCCATCAAACACAGAATGTTTAATGAAATAAGCCACATGCAGAAAGACACAATAAATGTTCTCACTCACACGTGGGTGCAACAAAAATGGGTCTCCAGAAGATAGAGGGTAGATTGGTGGTTACGAGAGGCTGGGATGAGAAGCAGGAGGGGAGATAAAGAGAAGTTGACTAATGGCTACAAATACACTATTTGATAGAAGAGGTGAGGCCTAGTGTTAGATAGCTCCATAGGATGACTATGATTTAAAATAATCTATTGTACATTACAAAATAGGTAGAATTACGCTAGCATAAAAAGGACGTTATGCTAGTATAAGGAAATGACAATTTTTTTAAGGGGATGGATATTCCAGGTACTCTGACTGATATGATGTTTACAAATTATAAAAATGTATCAAATTATCCTATGTACCCTGAAAAAAATAAATTGTATGCTCAGTCACAATCATAGTTATTGAAACGATATTATCTGATCACCTGGCAATTAGAAATGAACCCTTACTAATAGGAATTTTATAAACACAGGTTGGAAAACCTGAGAAAACAAAGCTCAAACAAGGAGTAGCTTACAGACACAAATCACAAACCGAATTCAAAATGTAATAGATGACAGACAATACAAATACAAAAATATTAAACACAAAATCAAAACTAGTGTAATACAACTAAAACACTATCTGAAAGTTATCCATAGTTTCTATATGTTTCTGACAACAAAATGAGTTAAGTATTTGACCCCAGAAGCTAGATAAAGAATTGAAAAGAACAGTAAGAAAGTTGACAATTATAAAAGCAAAATCCAACTTAACAACCTAGGAAAAAATCACCGAAGTCTATCTTTTTTCTTTCTTTTTTGAGACAGGGACCTCTGGCTCTTTCACCCAGGTGGAAGTGCATGGTACAATCTCATCTCACTGCAACCTGTGCCTCCCAGGCTGAGGTGGGGGAATCACTCCTGAGTAGTTGAGACTACAGGCATATGCCACCATACCCAGGTAATTCTTTTTTTTTTTTTTTTTTTTTTTTTTTGTAGAAATGGGGTTTTGTCATGTTGCCCAGGCTGGTCTTGAACTCCTGGGCTCAGATGATCCACCCACCTCGGCCCCTCAAAGTGCTGGGATTATAGGAATGAGCCACTGCACCCATCCAGGAGTCTGTCTATTTTCAACAAAGATTTCGAGAACACGCAATACAGAAATCACACTCTCTTCCACAGAAGACACTGGGAAAACTGGATATATCCACATGCAGGAGAGTAAAATCAGAAGCTCCTCTCACAGCATATTAAAATAACGAATTGAAAACTTCAGACAGACTTGAAACTGTAGTACTAGAAGAAGCTATAGGAGAAAAGCTCCATGACATTGAGCTGGACAATAATTTTTTGGACATGACCCTCAAAGCATAGGCAACAAAAGCAGAAATAGACAAATGGAATTGCATCCAACAAAATAGCTCCTGAGCGACAGCCAAGGAAACAATCAACAGATTGGATAGAAAACCTATACAATGGGAGACAACAATTGCAAACCATACATCTAGTAGAGGGTTAATACCATATACATACAGGAGTTATATGTGTATGTGTATATATATTTAGATGCACACATACACATGTATATGTAAACCTCATTAGTAAGAAAATAAATAAGCAGATTGATAAACATGGACAAAGAAACTGAATAGACATTTTTCAAAAGAAAACATGCTAATGGCTAACAGATATATGAAAAAAGAGGATCAACTCACTAATCACTAAGGAAAAGTGAATCACAACCACAATCAGGTATCACCTCACACATCAGAATGGCTGCTATAAAAAAGACAAATGATAACGAGTGTTGACGAGGATGTGAAGAAAAGGGAACCCTTGAACACTGTTGGCGGGAATATAAATCGGTCTAGCCACTATGGAATACAGGACGAATGTTCCTCCAAAACTAAAAGTGAATCCATATGATCTAGCAATCCCACTACTGGTTATCTATCTAAAAGAAATGAGATCAGTATGTTAAAGAAACATCTGCACTCTCATATTTATTACAGCATTCACTCCAAATGCTGGTGATGGGTCACGATAGACAAAAGGTGGTACATACACAGGATGAAACACTGCTGTGCCATAATAAAATTCGATCATTTGTGACAACCCAGATGAACCTGGAAATCATAAGGTTAAGTGAAATGAACCAGGCACAGTAAAACCAATACCACATGATTTCACTTATGTGTGGCATCTAAAAAAACCTACCTCCAAGAAGCAAAAAATGAAATGGTAGTTACCAAAGGCTGGCTGGTGGGGGGATTGGGAAGATGTCAGGCAAAGTGTATAAAATTCCAGCTTGACAGGAGAGTTCAAGAAAGCTACTCGCAGCATCAGGGCTAGCATTAATAACTGAATTGTATACCTAAAAATCCCCCAGAATAGACTTTCCATGTCCTCACCACACGTAAAACAAAAAAGTACATGAAGTAAGCTAAAACATAAAATAGCTTGATTTAGGCTTTTCAAAATGTGTACATACCTCAAAACATAATGTTGTTTACCACATATATAAACAAGTTGTACTCGCCAATACAACAAGTTTAATATCTAATACTGTTAATATATGTAAACTAGCGTTGAACCTCTGTGAACGTAAAACATATTAACAAATATGGAAACAGTGAAGCTTATAAAGGAAACTGGTAAAAAATAAGAAAAATTGGTAAGTCTGTAATCATGAAGAGAAATTACATACCTTGGTTGGATATTTATACATTAAGCAGACCAAGACTTTAGTAAGGACTGATGAAGCAGTCAAAACTCAGTAAGGTCAGGTGCGGCGGCTCATGCCTGCAATCCTAGCACTTTGGGAGGCCGAGGTGGGTGGATCATCAGAGGTCAGGAGTTTGAGACTAGCCTGGCCAACATGGTGAAACCCAGTCTCTACTAAAATTACAAAAATTAGCTGGGTGTGGTGGTGTGTGCCTGTAGTCCCAGTTACTCTGGGAGGTTGAGGCAGGAGAATCACTTGAACCTGGGAGGCAGAGGTCGCAGAGACCCGAAATTGCACCACTGCACTCCAGCCTGGGCAACAAGAGCAAGACTCCATCTGAAACAAATACAAAAACAAACAACAAAAAGGAAAAGGAAAAAAAACTCAGTAAGCGTTATCTAATGGGCATGGTTAGAACCCTACAAAGAGAGAGGACATTCATTTCTGGGATTTCTGAATGAGTCCCAAAAGCTGTCCTCAACAATCGAAAGGTAGCCTATACCCTAGAAAAATGCAATAAAATCATCACCCCAAAGCATATATATTTGGGAAACTGAAAACTACACTTGTAAACTATTCTCAAGTCAATTCATCACAGAAAGCATGATACCTGTATAAAGAAATAATGAACATCTCACAACCAACACTTGTGCAATGCTGCTAAGGGACTACCAGACAAAGTGGGACTCTAGGCTGTGCATCCAGCGTGCACATATGAGAAATGAAGATGGAATGGAAATTTGCCACGGTCTGTATGCAATTTAAAAAAATGGAAGAGAGTAACGATGTACATACAGAAAGCAAAATAAAGGAAATGATCCAATTTAAAGACAATTTGATGACTATAGGCCAATTTTGCTTATCAATATTAACAGACAGTACCACAAAATAAATGCCAAAACAAACGGAGCCAAACAGACATTTGACACTGGGGGATACAAAGTCACAGCAGGCACATGGAACCACTGGAACCCTCCTAGCCACTGCTAAAACTAGAAATCAGGAAGGACCATTATGAACACTTCTCTTAGCCAATGCTCTTACACTCATGAATGGGAAAATATCCAAACCAGGGAACCCCAGGATGACCTCAAAAAACGTTCTAACAGCTCTCACCGCTTCTGGCTCACTGGCTGGCTCCCCAGCTACCAGCCTGGACCTGGCCCCCATTGCTAGGCTCCTGCAGGCCCAGCGAAGTGGCATCAGCAGGACTCCTGGGTGCAGACCACAACCACAGGTGGCAGGGCTGGGGCATGGCTTGAGGGTCCCTATTCCAGTACCTGATGAAGGACTGCTGGGTGTCTATGGTGTGCGATGCCTTTCTGGGCTTGCTGGATTCGGGAACACTGGCCACTTGAGCAGCATCTCCTGACGCCATCTGGAGACCTCCACATCCGTGTAAAAGGTGCCAACTTCTCTCTGTGCTGTCTGGGTCAGGACTCCATGTTCCTGGATGGCATGTTTGGAGGCATGGAGCACCACTGCTGCAGCCGCCTGGTGAGTGCACATTCAGGTCCTGGAGAAGACAGATCAGGATCATTTTCCCTTTCATCACTCTCATTCAACATAATCCCCAGTGCAATTCAGGGCCAGAGCAATTCAGCAAAAGAATGGATAGACGAACAGAATGGAAAGGAATGTAAAGATAAAAGAAAAGAGGAAGAAAGGAAAGGGGAATAAACGAAAGGGGAAAAAGGAAAAAGGAGAAAAGGAAAGGGAAAGGCAGGAAAGAGAAAGGGAAAAGCAAGGCTTCTACATAGAAATGGCAGGCATCAAATTAGCCTTGTACAGATGACACAATCATACACTTAGATAAACCTAAGGAATCCACCACAAACAGGCAGAAGTGATTAATTTTTGTAAATTTGTAGGACACAAAATATCAACATACAAAAATCAGTAGCATTTATATTCACCAAGAGGAAATAATCCGAAAAAGAAATCAGGAATGTAATCTCATTTACAATAACTGCAATCAATATAAAACACCTAAGAATCCTTTTAGTCAAACATGTGAAACATGTATGCAAAGAAAACTGTAACACACCAAAGAAAGAAATGGAAAAAGACACACAAAATAAAAAGCTCTTCCATGGTTACAGACTGGAAGAATTAAGATGCTCAATATGACAACAGTAGCCCAAGCAATGAACACATTCAATGCAATCCCTATCAGAATGCCAATGACCTTCAGAAATAGAAAAAATATCCTAAAATTTCTATGGAGCCACAAAAGATCTTGAATAGTCAAAGCAATCCTGAGCCAAAAGGATAAAGCTGGAGTTACCACACTACCTGACTTCCAAATGTACTAGGAAGCTGTAGTAACCTCATCTGCATAGCCATGTCCTGGAAACAGACACGTAGATCAATGGAAGGGAACAGAGAACCCAGGTCTACAGACACTCACAGCTAACTCGTCTTTGACAAAGACACCCAAAAAATACCAACAATGGAGAAACGGCAGTCTTTTCCACCAACGGTGCTGAAAAAACTAACTTCATGCCCAATAATTAGACTAGGCCCCTATCTCTCACTAGACGTTAAAATCAAATCAAATGGATTAAACACTTACACTGAAGACCTGAAACCACGAAACTACTGGAATAAAACCTTGTGGAAACACTCCAGGACCCCGGTCTAGGCAAAAGTTTTTGGGTTAAGACCTCAAAAGCACAGGTGACCAAAGCAAAAATAAACGGAATTCTGTCATCCTAAAAAGCTTTTGGCACAGAAACGGAAAAAGAAAGGAGACAACACACAGAATGGGACACAATATTTGCAAACTCCCCACCCCACAAGGGATTCAAAACCAGAACATACAGGAGTTCAAACAACTCAATACCAAAAGAACTCCAGAAAACAAAAAAAAAAGTCTGATTGAAAAATGGCGTGGGCAAGGACTTCATGTCTAAAACACCAAAAGCAATGGCAACAAAAGCCAAAATCGACAAATGGGATCTCATTAAACTAAAGAGCTTCTCCACAGCAAAAGAAACTATCACCAGAGTGAACAGGCAACCTACACAATGGGAGAAAATTTTTGCAACCTACTCATCTGACAAAGGGCTAATATCCAGAATCTACAATGAACTCAAACAAATTTACAAGAAAAAAACAAACAACCCCATCAAAAAGTGGGCAGAGGACATGAACAGACACTTCTCAAAAGAAGACATTTATGCAGCCAAAAAACACATGAAGAAATGCTCCTCATCACTGGCCATCAGAGAAATGCAAATCAAAACCACAGTGAGATACCATCTCACACCAGTTAGAATGGCCATCATTAAAAAATCAGGAAACAACAGGTGCTGGAGAGGATGTGGAGAAATAGGAACACTTTTACACTGTTGGTGGGACTGTAAACTAGTTCAACCATTGTGGAAGTCAGTGTGGCGATTCCTCAGGGATCTAGAACTAGAAATACCATTTGACCCAGCCATCCCATTACTGGGTATATACCCAAAGGACTATAAATCATGCTGCTATAAAGACACATGCACACGTATGTTTATTGCGGCACTATTCACAATAGCAAAGAGTTGGAACCAACCCAAATGTCCAACAACGATAGACTGGATTAAGAAAATGTGGCACATAAAAAATGATGAGTTCGTGTCCTTTGTAGGGACATGGATGAAACTGGAAAACATCATTCTCAGTAAACTATCGCAAGGACAAAAAACCAAACACTGCATGTTCTCACTCATAGGTGGGAATTGAGCAATGAGAACTCATGGACACAGGAAGGGGAACATCACGCTCCTGGGACTGTTGTGGGGTGGGGGGAGGGACAGCATTAGGAGGTACACCTAATGCTAAATGACGAGTTAATGGGTGCAGGAAATCAACATGGCACATGGATACATATGTAACAAACCTGCACATTGTGCACATGTACCCTAAAACCCTAAAGTATAATAAAAAAAAAAAAAAAAGAAAAACGAACAGAAGCTCTGAACTAACATTTCTTGAAAGAAAACACACGGAACTACTGGAACTTTCTCAGCCCCAGACAGAACTAGAATTCACTCTGAACACCTCTTAGCCAATGTTCCTACATTCATGAGCGAGAAAACACAAACACAGCAGGCCCCAAGATAACTTCCAAGAAGGTTCTGCCATCCCTCACCACCTCTGCCTGACCCGCTGGCCAGCGGCCTAGGCCTGGATTCCCCCCTCAGCACCACGGGAAGTGACGCCCTGCAGAGCACACCCAACCAGTCCTCCGCCACAGGCAGTGCATCCACGAATAGCACCACGAATAGCCCCCCAACTGTGCCCCGGATAGCGCCCCAAACCCACTCCAGGCCACGGGTAGTGACACCCCTGATAGGGCACCCAACCACCCCCCTGCCATGGGCAGTTCGCCCCGATATGGCCCCAACCCAGCCCCCGCCACCGGCAGTGCAGCCCCAGATAGTACACCTACCTTGCGGCCTTTATACCACTCTCGCTGCCATGCAGTCTCAGTCGCCGCCAGAAACCCACAGTCGCCGCCACAAACCCATAGCGAAGTGAGCCGCGGCTCCCGCAGGCTGCACGCTCCAGCCTCCAGCTTCCAGCGTGCTGCACAAGAACCGCTCCGCTTTCTCCTCCTCTAGGCCGAACACCAAACACACGGCCGAACACACGCAGAAAAGCCTGAAATAGCAAGACTCCCCCGCTTAGCATATTTTATATCCCGAAAATATGCAAATATGGGTCCTGGACTACCTGTTCTGTTCTGACTGGATGAGGGAAAAACTCTAGGCCTGCTCTGATTGGACTTTATCGTCATGTTCTGATTGGATGAGAGTAAATCTTATGACAACCAATCAGAACATGATGATAAAGTCCAATCAGAGCAGGTGTAGGGTTTTTTCTCTTAGCCAATCAGAACATGTAGTCCAGGAACCTCATTTGCATATTTTTCCAAATATAAAGTATGCTACGTGGAGCACCGTGCCATTCGAAGCTCTATTGCGTCTGAGGGGGGGCAGCTGCCGCATGCTGGCTTCGAAGAAGCGGAGACCGACTAGCCAGGAGTAGCTGCTTCCCGCATGGTGGAGGCTCGAGCCTGGGCTCGCCTCGCTGTGGTTGGTGGCCCAACCTCCACAAAGTCTGCGGCACGCCGGAGTCCAGGGTGGGTGAGCTATCCGGATCATTGGGGGGTTGGTTGGCGACGCTATCTGTGGGTGCACTGCCCCGCACTGGGGGAGCTGGTTGGGGACACAGTACCCATAGTCGGGAATAGGTTGGGGAGCGCTGTCCGGGGCTGCAATGCCCGTGGCTGGGGTTGGGGGAGCTGGCTGGGGACACTACCCATGGGTGCAGTGCTCATGGTGGGGAGCAGGTTGGGGGCCCTCTCCGGGGCTGCAATGCCCATGGCGGGGGCTGGGGGAGTTGGTTAGGGATGCTACCCGTGGGTGCAGTGCCCACAGTGGGAAGCGGGTTGGGGGCACTCTCAGGGGCTGCAATGCCCGTGGCAGGGGATGGGTTAGGGGTGCTAAAGGGGCTACACTGCCCGCGGTGGTGCGGGTGTGAGAGGATTGGTTGGGGCAAAATTGGGGGCCAGATTGCTTATGGCGGGAGTGCTGGTTGGGGGTGTATCGGGCTGCACTGCCCACAGCAGGGAGCAGGTTGGGTGCGATATTTGGGGTATCACTGCCTGCAGTGGAGAGTGGGTTTGGGATGATATATCCAGGGTTCTGCTGCCCACGGCTGGGTGTGGGTTGGGAACGTTATCGTGTGCTACTCTGGGTGGGGATGTTTAGAGCCGTATCCAGGGGCTACACTGCTGGCAGTGAGAGGCAGGTTAAGGGTGCTATGGGGGCTGTACTGCCAGTGGGGGGTGGTGGATTAGGGGCACTATCAGGGGCTGCGCTGCTGGTGGCAGGGGTGGCAGCTACAGTGGTGGCCTCCAAGGAAGGAGCTGTCCTTCTCTCCCCAGACTCCAGACTCTAAAGGGTGACTTGGGAGGGTGCACAGCGTTTCCGCGGGAATCCTGAGAACTGCGGGGGCCCCCACCCTGTGTCGTGGAGACCGACCGGAACCCCCAGGCGTGGGGACACCGTGGAGAGACAGGGCCCTGTGGGTGGAGGTGTCAGGAAGGGAACAGGCACTTGGGTAGGCCTGGCTGGTCCTGAGTTTGTGGTATTCCTGCTCTGCGAGGAGTGCAGCCCCAGTGCCCAGCGGTTCCTGTGGAATGGGAAGCTGGGCACTGTGGTGTCTCCAGTCCCCATCCCAGGCCCCAGTTCCTGGCAAACTTGGGCCAGAAGGAGAGGCTGCGCTTTGGAGGGTGGGCGTGAGTGCCTTGGCTGAAACCGCCTCTGCCACCCAGTGGCCATTATGACAAGGTGACGCTCTAATGCTACCACTCCCTGCATCTTGTTCTAGGTTTTTCTGACTTTTTCTACCTAGCTGCTCCATGCCAGAAGGAATAGCGACCTGCCACATGCTGGAGGCTGGAACTTGTGACACTGCAGCTGGCCTTGCTGAAGTTGGTGGTGGTGGTGGAGACTGCAGCACACCGGGGGGGGTAAGAGTTGGCCAGCTGTGGCCAGGGTGAGGGAAGGGCTGTGGCAGTGGCCAAATGGTAGGAGCTTTGCAGCATGGACCAGTGCATTGAGGGTGACGGCAGGGGTGGTTGTATTGGCATCGGTGTCTAGTGGTGGCAGCAGCAAGTCTGGGGGCTGGGAAGGGGGAGCAGGAGCCTTGTGGGGCCCGCTGCAGTCTGGGGTGGAGGAAGCTGCAGGTGCTGTACCGCAGGCCTCAGTGGATGCAGTGGAGGCACAGCCAGGGCAAGGGGTCCTCCTGCCCCTTCTCCTGCAGAATCTGAAGGGCACCCTCCTCCTGCTGGCACTTGAGCCAAGTGATGGAGCATTATCTCACTCAACAAAATTTAGGGGGAGTCTACTTGTGTATCTTTTTGGTTGCTTTTTGTTGTGATAGTCTTGCACTTTTTCAAATTTCGTGAATCAGGAAGGGGGAAAAAGTATCATAATAGGACTGATTCCCTCACCTGTTCTTTTTCCTTTTTTCCAGTTGGCTTTTTCTTCTTGTTTTCATCTTGTTGTTCCTCTTCATTTGCTTATGCTGTTGCTTCTATGAACTGCTTATCAGTGTGTTGTATTTTAAAAATAATCGGTCCATGCTGTTTTAGAGATGAGAAAAAAAATTCGTTGCTTATTTATTTAGTTCCTTGAATAGCTGTGCTTTCACGATCCTGTTAATGCATTGTAAGTAGTTATTCAAGGAATCAAAAAATGAAGCATCAGATAAAGTATTGGTAGCAAACAGCCATTTCATCTCTCTTAGATACTGTTCTGGAGATATGCAAGAGTCATGGGAGTAATAAGTTCCAATTTAGGAGGTCATTAAGTGAACCATTTTCCCTTCATTTTATTTCTCTGCCACTATTTTCAAGAGTATTGTCATCTGCATGAGGAAACCTGGTGCGTCACTACATCTTTGCCAACAGGAAAAGGAAGGGGAGGATCATGTGTGTAATTCTTTAAGGCCAAGATTCACATTCAAAAACGAGGCTTTATCAACTTTAGCCTTTAAGAACCTGCAGTGTTGAGACGTCTTTTATTCCTAGTATTACAACCTTTGGTATGAACTTTTTTGTTAGTGATTGCTCTAGAAGTTTATGTGTTTTATTGACTACTTTAAAGAAATTATCTGTATTGTATCTTTTTTTCAAGCCCACAGAAATGTATAATGCCTATAATTTTGACACTTTTTATTTTTAAGATTATGAGCATGTAAAATACTGTTGATATATGTAAGTATATGCATAAATAGCACTAGATAGCTTATTTTGAAGAGATAACAGTGTCTAAATTTTTGTTGAGAATAGATGGGTTGCAGTTTTTTAGGTGTGTTTCTCAGTACATTGCCTCAATGTTTTAAAGCACATAGAAATTTGAATACTGCTTAACCTCGTATAGTCCTTTGTTTATAGGTTAATATTTCTACAGTCTAAAGCATCACAGCCCCCTTTAAGATTTAGTAATATTAATATAATTTGAGATATATAGGTTAGAATCCGATAAATTCAGAGGAAAATTGTTAAATTATACAGTTGTAGAGCAGGAAATGAAACCCAGGTTCTAAGCTCTAAGGGGCCAGGATGTGCCATGCAAGTGCCTCAGTGACTGGGCATAGAGTCGACAGAATTACAGGATGGTTAAGAGTGAGCTGTGGAGCCTGACTATGTGAACATGAATTGTTAAACTGCATGGTGCCTCAGTTTATCTGTCTTTACAATGGGGACGGTAGTAAGTTTTTTTTTCTTCTGAGTTGACTGAATTACTTCCCTAGTCTGTCCTGTTGCCACTTCAATTCATGAGACATATCTAGCTCTATTACTTGGGGTGACTCAGTTGAATTCACATTTGATTCAATGTTGACTGGATAGTTACTTCAGCCAAATTACAAAGGAGTCCCCTGGTTTCCTTGGTGAACTTTGGGGAAGTCTGATGATACTCTATTCTCTCTCCTTCAAGACATTTATTGATCACCAACTGCGGCCTACATATTCAGCATTAAAGTTAAATGAAACTTCTGTCATTTGAGGGTGTACCAAATAGTATTTTAAATAAAAACAGGCTCTGGCGTCAGTTGATCTGGGTTAGATTCCTAGCTTTCCTGTTTGCTATGTGACCTGGGGAAAGTCTAAGCCCTTCCAATTAAATTTGGTTTCTTGCTCTGTAAAAGTAGAGATAATAGCAGTGTCTGTGCGGTAGGGTGACATGGTTTGGATATTTGTCCCTGCCCATTTCCCAGTGTTGGAAGTGGAGCTTGGTGGGAGGTGATGGGATCATGGAAGTGGATTTCTCATGAATGGTTTAGCACCATCCCCTGGTGCTGCCATTGTGATAATGAGTGAGTTCTCACAAGATCTGGTTATTTAACAATGTGTGGCACCTCTCCCAGCACCCCTTTCTCTTGCTCCTGTCTTTGCCCTGTGATGTGTCTGCTCCCACCTCCCTTTCTGCCATGAGTAAAAGCTTTTGGATGCCTCCCCAGAAGCTGAGCAGATGCCAGCATTGTGCTTCCTGTACAGTCTGCAGAACCATGAGCCAGTTAAACCTCTTTTATTCATAAAACTACTCAGTCTCAGAAATTTGTTTATAGCAATGCAAGAACAGCCTAATATATAGCATGTGTTTCAAGACTCAATATATGAAGGCTAGTACATAGTAAGTGCTCAGCTTAGAAACAGTTTAGTTGCTCATGTGTTATAAAACATATAAGAAATCCAATAATTGATTTAAAGTTTAGGTAAAGATGCTTAGCTTTTACTGAATTCATGGGAAGATGACATTGAGAATGGGCTTGGAAATAAGTTGGGGTCTTATAGATAGGAAAGGGGTTATAAAGAATTCTAGATTGAAGGGATGGTAAGACAAAGATTGGCAGCATAAATATGATTGGGGATGATAAGTTTCCTGTAGAATGGGAGTGAGATAACCTCTAGCATCCCTTGGCACAGGTCCCAGCCTGTGGCCTGTTAGGAACCAGATGGGTGAGCAGTGGGCAGAAATGCATTCCCACCTGAGCTCCACCTCCTGCCAGATCAGCAGCAGCATTAGATTCTCAAAATAGCATGAACCTTATTGTGAACTGTGCATGCAACAGATCTAGGTTGTGCACTCCTTATGAGAATCTAATGCCTGGTGATCTGAGGTGAAACAGTTTCATCCTGAAACCATGTCCCCTGCCATTCCCTCTTGTGGAAAAATTGTCTTCCATAAAACCTGTCCCTTGTGCCAAAAAGGTTGGGGATGGTTCCCTTGAGGTAAGACGGGAAATACAGAATGTAGCCAGAATCTCAGAGTTCTGAATGCCATGCTAAACAATTCCTCAATCAATTGGGAGTGGTGAAAGGTTTTCAAGATATGTGACATCACACCTCTTTTGTTTTTGTAAGTTTTATTTTTCATGGACACATGATAACTGTACATATTTATGGGGTACAGTGTGATGGTTTGATACATGTACATATTGTGTAATGATCAGATTAAGGTAATTAGCATATCCATCATCTCAAACATTTATCTTTTCTTTGTGGTGAGAACATTCAAAATTCCCTCTTCCAGCTATTTTGAAATACTTACATCTGGAGGCTAGTTACAGTGGGTCACACCTGTAATCGCAGCACTTTGAGAGGCCGAGGCGGGCAGATCACCTGAGGTCAGGGGTTCAAGACCAGTCTGGCCAACATGGTGAAACCCTGTCTGTACTAAAAATACAAAAGTTAGCTAGGTGTGGTGGCGGGCCCCTGTAATCCCAGCTACTCTGGAGGCCGAGGCGTGATAATCACTTGAACCTGGGAGACAGAGGTTGCAGTGAGCCGAGATCACGCCACTGCAGTCCAGCCTGGGCAACGGAGCAAGACTCCACTGTCTCCATCAATCAATCAATCAATAAACTCGTGAACTGACCCCAGACCCATCCCCCCGCCCCCACCAGGAATCACAGGAATCCTCCTACTGGTGCTGCAGCAGTGGCCAAGTTGCGGCATTGCCCATGGCCCCTCCATCTGATGCAGATTCAGGGCTTCTCTTCCATCATGTTGGGTTTTGATTCTATTTTTCCTTAACTGCAAAACCCTCTTTTCTGTCCTCTTATGGGACAAGAAACCTGGTTTTCTACACTGCTCTTGGCCACCACACTGCCTGCCCGGCAGGTTGGGAGACAGATTTTGTACAGTATGTAGTTATTGATATGATATAAAACGTCAAACGTCAAAAAAAAAGTTTTGCTCTACGAAAACACCATGAAGAAAATAAAAAGACAAGCTACAGACTGGGAGAAAATATTTGCAAATCACATCGCTGACAGATTACTTGTCTCTAGAGTGTTAAAAGAACTCTCAAAACTAGCCTGCCATGGTGGCTCATGCCTATAATCCCAGCACTTTGGGAGGCCGTGGTGGGCGCATCACCTGCGGTCAGGAGTTCAAGACCAGCCTGGCCAACATGGTGAAACCCTGTGTCTATTAAAAATACAAAAATTAGCTGGGCATGGTGGCAGGTACCTGTAATCGCAGCTACTTGGGAGGCAGGAGAATCTCTCGAACCTGGGAGGTGGAGGTTGCAGTGAGCAGAGATTACGCCACTGCACTCCACCCTGGGTGACAGAGTGAGACTCTGTCTCAAAAAAAAAGAAAAAAAAAAAAAAGATAGGTCTTCTTGTACCCAGAATGTCTGAGTCAGGAGGTCTGGAGTGAGCCTGAGAATTTGCATTTCTAATAAGTTCCCAGGTGATGGTGATGCTGCTAATTGGGGGACAACAATTTAAAAAACAATTTTTTTTTGGTAGCGATAACGTCTAGCTACATTGCCCAGGCTGGTCTCGAACTCCTGCATTCAAGCAATCCTCCTGCCTTAGCCGCCCAAAGACCTGAAATTATAGGCATGAACCACAATGCCCAGCCAGAGAGCAGACTTTGAGAACACCTGGAATAACATGTGGAATGTCTGTCCTCTGCCAGACCCTGGGAATGGAAAGATGAAGATGGCAGGATCTTTCCATGAAATTGCTGACTTGGCAAATAATTCAAACTCTTTGAGGGTCAGATCTCTCATCTGTAATGTGAGAATAATTATAATTCCTTCACAGGGCTATTGTGAAAATTAAGTGATACTGAGTCACAGACCTTTGCTATTTTAGAAGGACAAATTTTGAGACCTTTTCAGGTCCACAATTCTGTGACTACTATTAAAACATGTAATTTTCTCCATAAAATTTAGTTAAGCATAAGTGAAAATTTTAAGTGACCCTTTTAGGCTCCTAGTGATTCCCTAAAAATAGGATTAAAGCAATTTATAAAGCAATTAAAATAAATTCTTGCCGAAACACTCATTGAACAGTTTCAGAAATTACTTTCCCTTGATTCCTTATAGAGTATTTGGTGGCTTCAAGCAATTATCAAATTTGATATTTTATCCTTGGATTTATCTAATACTTCACTTTCTTTTTATTCCTGTTATTCATATTTGCAATTGTAAATGGGGCCCTTTTTTCCCTGAAGAGACATGAGGGCCCAGCGTGGTGGCTCATGCCTGTAATCTCAGCACTTTTTGAGGCTGAAGTGGAAGAATTGCTTGAGTTCAGTAGTTTGAAACCAGCCTGGGCAACAAACCTCATCTCTACAAAAAATTTTAAAAACTAACTGGGCATGGTGGTGTGCACCTGTAGTCCCAGCTACTCTCTGGGAGGCTGAGGTGGGAGGATCATTTGAGCCCAAGAGGTCAAGGACACAGTGAGCCATGGTCGCGGCACTGCACTCCTGCCTGGGTGATGAAGCAAGATCCAATCTCAAAAGAAAAAAAGATATGAGATACCTGACACATTGCAAGCGCCATGGCATATTTGACATTGGATAGAGAAAGCAACAAGTCCACATCAAGATACAAATGCTAGGCAGTGAGCTAGACTTGTTCACTAGCTGCGGCATTTGTTAATATGCCAACCACTCCTACAGGGCTACCGTACCATATGACTCTCGAAGGTACTACGCATACTGCTGTCTGCGTCAATCATGTTCCTTCGAGTTGTGCAAACTGGTGGGGCTACCCCTCTGTGTGGGGGTCTAACTGATGACCTTGCTGTGGACCTTCCAGGTGATGCACAAGACTGGGAAACCAAGGTTAACTGCAAATGCCAAGGTTAGCGCTCTGATTAGTACCTGGAGCATCACTGATTTCCCAAACAGCCTTTATCATAGCTTACACTTTAATTTTTGTATTTTCAGTATTGGTACTATTCCATCTAATCTTGGCTCTTTTTTCTTGTTTATGGAAACAAGATCTCACTCTGTTGCCCAGGCTGAAGTGCAGCAGCACAATCATAGCTCACTGCAGCCTCCAATTCCTGGCCTCAAGGGATCCTCCCACCTCAGTTTCCCAAGTGGCTGGGATTACAGGTGAGTGACATTACGCCTGGCTAATCATTTTATTTTTGTAGAGACCGGTTCTTATTATGTTGCCCTTATTATGAGACCTGGTCTCAATATCCTGGCCTCAAGTGAACCTCCAGCCTCAGCCTCCCAAAGCATTGAGATTACAGGTGTGAGCCACCATGCCCAGCCTGGTTCTTAATGTGCTACTGTCCTCAAGTTTATTCTGTTGCCTTGGGTTAGCCCAGGTTTGAAGGGCATTTTGGCCACCACTGCCTAATAGCACTTCTTTAGACATTTGGCTGCCTCAGGAGGAGGAGAAGCAGATTGAAATTTCAGTGCCATCTCTGCCACTTTTATTGAATGATCCAGATAAGGAGTGTAACTCCTCTGCACCCCACTATTTTCCCCCAAGAAATGGCACTCCTGCGAATGGTGTGATTAGAAAATAATTAAATGAGGCCAGGTGCAGCGGCTTATATCTGTAATGCCAGTACTTTGGGAGTCTGAGGGGGGCAGGATCATTTGAGGTCAGGAGTTCCAGACCAGCCAGGCCAACATGGAAAAACCCCGTCTGTACTAAAAACACAAAACTTAGGCATGGTGGCGTGCACCTGTAATCCCAGCTACTCGGGATGTTGAGGCAGGAGAATTGCTTGAACCACAGAAGGCATTGGTTGCAGTGAGCCAAGATTGTGCCACTGCACTCCAGCCTGGGTAATAGAGTGAGTAAGACTCTGTCTCAAAGAAAAAAAAAAAAGAAAAGAAATGGTAGTCACAGAGTCTTACGTTTATTTGTAAATTCATTTACATTCCTTGTAAATAGATGAGCCCATCATTTATTTTTGGAGTGTGAGATAAAAAAAATATTTTGTTAGACTTTGCTTTTCTCAGAAAAGCTGTTTTTTAGTGCAGTGGCATTAGTACCAAGCAAAACACAAGTTGTTTGATGTCTGCGGAATAAATTTAGAGATGTCAGAGTCCCCACCTACTGCATCATACATCATGAAAATCAAGTTTAATAAAAAGTTTATTTGCTGTTTGTTAAACAGTTGTCTGCTTTTTGAATTTTTTTTTTTTTTTTTTTTTTTTTTTTTTTAGAGATGGTGTCTCACTATGTTGCCCAGACTGGTCTGGGTAAAAGTGGCAGAGATGGTACTGAAACTCCAACCTGCTTCTCCTCCTCCTGAGGCAGCCAAATGTCTAAAGGAGTGCTATTAGGCAGTGGTGGCCAAAATGCCAATCAAACCTGAGCTCCCGGCCCAGTCTTGAACTCCTGGCCTCCAGAGATCCTCCTGCCTCAGCCTCCCATCTTGCTGTGATTACAGCATGAGCTACTGTGCCCAGCTTGTCTGCTTTTTGGATTAAGGAAAATCCCTGCTCTGCTCTGGACTGGATTTCACCATGTCAGTTTGTGGACCAGGGGTTTGTTGAGCAGCCAGGGCTGTTTATGTGTGGACCTCCCCTGCATGTTGCTGATAATCATGACATTCAGGGTAAAAGCTCTAAACAGACTGTGCAAAGCCTGAGGCCTGAAAATGGTGCTTTTTAGACACTTTTAAATAATTTACTGAGACAGCCAGCTGCCGCTGCTCATATGTCTATGTCTTTGGGGTTGTTTTTCCTCATGTGAATTACAGTGGTTCATCTCTAATTTGCAGGCTACCCATTTCCAGCAAGAGTCCCAGCCACATTCGAATATTCAGAAAGAACAGTGCTGTAATATGACTGTTTAAAAATTAGCACACATTTCTTTTCAGCCTGAGTAGAAGCAGAGTGCTCAGTTCAAGGAAACTCCTGGACTCCAATCACCTCAGACCATTAGTGCTGGGAGACCTTATAGTTCATCTCAAGTGCCCTCGTTCTAATTATATTACTTGAGGCCATCTCCGTAAGTCATATTCTACATCTGTGCAGCAGCTGTTCAGATACCTGAAGACCACCGTCTTACACTCCCCTATGACTTTTCTTTTCCTAGCTGAGAATGCCAGTTTCTTTCTTATCTTTACTTTCTTGTAGAAACAGTCCAGGCTGGTCTCTAATTCTTGACTTCAAATGATCCTTCTGTCCCAGTCTCCCAAAGTTCTGGGATTATAGGCATAAGCCACCCAGTTTCTAAAAGAATTTCTCATATGATATTGTCTTGGTTTCCAGAACTTCCCTGGTCACTTCCCCAAGGTTCCCTGCATTCTTCTTAAAGTAGGGTGTTGGCCAGACACAGTGGTTCACGTCTGTAATCCCAACACTTTGGGAGGCTGAGGCAGGTGGATCACTTGAGCCCAGGAGTTCTTGAGACAAGCCTGGGCAACATGGAGAAATCCCATTACTACAAAAAATACAAAAATTAGCCGTGCATGGTGACATATTCCTGCAGTCCCAGCTACTTGGGGGCTGAGGCAGGAGGGTCCTTTGAGCCTGGGAGGTCAAGGCTGCAGTTAGTCTTGATTGCACCACTGCATTCCAGTCTGGGCTACAGAGTGAGACGTTGTCTCAAAAATACATACATACATACATATGTAAACTGGGGTGTCTAGAAATAATCTCAGTATTCCAGGTGTTGCCTTACTAGAGAAAAGCATTTTGGAAGTATGACTTCCCCAATCTTTTTTTTTTTTTTTTTTTTGAGATGGAGTCTCACTCTGTCACCAGGCTGGAGTGCAGTGGCGAGATCTCGGCTCACTGCAACCTCCGCCTCCCAGGTTCAAGCGATTCTCCTGCCTCAGCCTCCCAAGTAGCTGGAATTACAGGCATGTGCCACCACACCCAGCTAATTTTTTGTATTTTTAGTAGAGACAGGGTTTCACCATGTTGGCCAGGATGATCTCATCTCCTGACCTCGTTATCCACCCACCTTGGCCTCCAAAGTGCTAGGATTATAGGTGAGAGCCACTGTGCCCGGCCGACCTCCCCAATCTTAAAAATAATATCTTAAACAAAAATAAAATAATTTTTAAAAGACCAAAGTAATATGTTTATTTAGCTCTTCTCTGGCCAAATAATATCTGAAATCATATTCACACTTGCCATAAGAAAATGTAGATAAGGCCACATGAAATATAAAAGCTTTAGAGTGTTCAGAGTCCTGGAAAACATTGTTTAGCAATATTGATGATCATAATAGCGACTGTTTAGTGCATATATTTTATGTGGATTATCTTATCTAATTTTCATAATTCTGCAAGGAGGTATCTGACATGGTTTGGCTCTGTGTCCCCATCCAAATCTCATGGTGAATTGCGATCCCAAGTGTTGGAGGTGGGGCCTAGTGGGAGGTGATTAGATCACGGAGGTGGTTTCCAGTGGTGTAGCACCATCCCCCTAGTGCTGTCTCATGATAGAGTTCTCTCAAAATCTGTTTTTTGTTTTTGATGGAGTATTGCTCTGTCACTCAGGCTGGAGTGCAATAGCGTGATCTCAGCTCATTGCAGCCTCCGCCTTCCAGGTTCAAGCAATTCTCCTCCCTCAGCCTCCTGAGTAGCTGTGACTACAGGTGCACACCACCATGCCTGGCTAATTTGTATATTTTTAGTAGAGATGGGGTTTCACTATGTTAGCAAGGCTGGTCTTGAACTCTTGGCCTCAAGAGATCCACCTGCCTCGGCCTCCCGAAGTGCTGTGATTACAGGCATGAGCCACCATGCCTGGCCAAAATCTAGTTGTTTTAAAGTGTGTAGTACTTCCCTCTTCTCTCTCTCTCTCCACTCTCCATGACTTGCTTCCCCTTCACCCTTCTGCCATGATTGTGAGTTTTCTGAGGCCTGCCAGCCATGCTTCCTGTACAGCCTGTGCAACTGTGAGCCAGTTAAATCTCTTTTCTTCATTAATTACACTGTCTCAGGTAGTTCTTTGTAGCAGTGTGAAAACAGACGAATACGGTATCTATTATAATAATGCCCTTCAATCCCATTTTGGAGATG
Source organism: Symphalangus syndactylus (assembly GCF_028878055.3). Classification (NCBI taxonomy): domain Eukaryota; kingdom Metazoa; phylum Chordata; class Mammalia; order Primates; family Hylobatidae; genus Symphalangus; species Symphalangus syndactylus. The sequence goes on from NC_072431.2 coordinate 72,402,434, forward strand.
AGAAAACTGAGGCTCAGTGGGATTCAATCCTGGACCCAGTATCTACCAGCTAGTAAGTGCAGGATTAAAAGCCTGTATGTTTTATTTTTTTAGAAAAACAATTATTTCCATAAGTTATTGAGAAACAGGTAGTGTTTGGTTACATGAGTAAGTTCTTTAGTGGTGATTTGTGAGATTTTGATGCACCCATCTCCCAAGCAGTATACACTGCACCGACTTTGCAGTCTTTTTTCCCTCACCCCCTTCCCACCCTTTCCTCCAGAGTCCCTAAAGTCCATTGTGTCATTCTTATGCCTTTGCATCCTAATAGCTTAGCTCCCACTTATGAGTGAGAACATACGATGTTTGGTTTTCCATTCCTGAGTTACTTCACTTAGAATAATGGTCTCCAACCTCATCCAGGTTGCTGTGAATGCCATTAATTCATTCCTTTTTATGGCTGAGTAGTATTCCATCCATATATATATGTATATCTATATGTATATGATGGAGTGTGTGTATGTGTGTGTGTGTATCAGTTTCTTTATCCACTTGTTGATTGATGGGCATTTGGGCTGGTTCCACATTTTTGCAACTGCGAATTGTGCTGCTGTGTACATGCATGTGCAAGTATCTTTTTTGTATAATGACTTCTTTCTCTCTGGGTAGATACCCAGTAGTGGGATTGCTGGATCAAATGGTAGTTCTACTTTTAGTTAAAAGGCTGTATACTTTCCATTGCCCTCCATTAGTTTTTGTTTATTTGTTTGTTTTTGTCTGAATGGTCAGGTGAAAAGAGATGTTTAGCCTCTCACTGAGCGATTTACTGTCTTCATGAAATTGAAGGGTTATTATTTATAACAGAGAGATGACTTTGAACCTCAGCGGGGAAAACTACTACAGGGAATGCAGATGGGCTGCCTGAAACAGACACATTCTAAGACTCTGTGATAAATACAATTCTCTCAGCTCCTAAGCATGGTCGTTTTTCCAGATTGAAGCAAAGCCTCTGAGCCTGTTGCTCTGTGGCATTATAGCAGCCAAGGAGTCCAACAGGTTTTCTAAAAAATAAACAAAATATAAAACGAAAGCAGTTACGTAGAGCATCATGCAGACAAAACAAAGGAATGGATTATCTTGGTCTCTACTGGATTCTGTGCTGTTATGAACATAGAAGTGTTTTCTTCACCTGGCTGTGCGGGAGAGGCACCTGAAGGGCTCATTTAAATAGAGATGACCTGGGTTCTGATGCTTATCCTACAGATCGGGGGTGGATCCCTGGGATTTCCATTTTATGAAGCTTTCCAGGCACTTTCGTCCTGCCAGTGGGATTGGGAGCAGACTGTTGGGACCCCCAGCCTTGGACTATTGGATGACTTAAATATGTTAAGCAACCAGCCCCATAGGCTAAACTGTCTGGGCTGACTTTGTGTGCTAAATTGAATAATTAGCTTGGCATTGCAGAGTTTCAAACACACTTACAATATACATCAGATCACAGGACTTAAGAATAGCAGTGATACAACCACACACGGGCCACCATACCAAAGATCGAAAGAGTTTCATGAAATTATCTTCAAGCTAAGCAGCAAATTCCATAATTATCAGTATTCTTTTCATGTACTCTAAGAGTTTGCATAATTTCCCTGTGGTAGAATGTAGAGAAATCAAAACAATAAACCGAAAGATCTACCAATTCATTTAGAGCACAAAATTTAAATCTGTGTTTGCTAACGACATTTCAATTTCTGGGCAAATCTAACATGAAGAGAGTCAATAATCATATTTCCATCTTTACTTTGGGAGGAGTCTGTTTATTCATTGCTTTGGGTAAGAATGCTAAAACCCTGGAACTCTGTACTGTGATATTTACCTTTGTCGGATAAATTTATATCTTAAAATGGTATTGATTTTGTCTTACGGACATACTCATCAACTGTAGGTCTTAGAGTAAAAGAAATTTAGCATTCAAGGTAGGCGTTTTGTATGGTAAGTCTTTGAATGAAGACAGTAAACCTAAAAGCATACTAATAATCAGTTGTGTATTGCCTTATATTTTGCAAAACATCTTCAAGTCCGTGACCTAATTTGATTCCTTCCCAAGCCCTTTGAAGTCAGGAGACCTGATTTGCCATGAGACTTTTTCAGATGGATAGCTATTATTCTATCTTTGCATGTCTTTTTCATAAATTTGTATTTAACCATGTTGATGATGTGCACCCCTGAGAACCATGTCCCTTAATAGAAATATCTGTATTAACTGAAACTTAACCTAAAGAGGCTGCGTTTTTGCACCCTATTTATAGAGAGAGGTCAATGCAAATAAAATGAATCCATATCAAAATGCCTAACACTTCACCTTTCAAATAATTAATTGACTTCATTCATTAATTCACTCATTCATTCCACAGGTACCTATTGAGCATCTATTATATAGCAGGTATTCTCTTCCATCTATAGCTAATTTTTTTTTTCTTTTGAGATGGAGCCACACTTTTTCGCCCAGGCTACAGTGTGGTGGTGTGATCTCAGCTCACTGAAGCCTCTGCCTCCCAGGTTCAAGCAATTCTCCTGCCTCAGTCTCCCAAGTAACTGGGGTTACAGGCATGTGCCTCCATGCCCAGCTAATCTTTGTATTTTTAGCAGAGCCAGGGTTTCACCATGTTGGCCAGGCTGGTCTTGAACTCCTGACCTCAAGTGATCCACCCACCTTGGCCTTCCAAAGTGCTGGGATTACAGGTGTGAGCCATCGCGCCTGGCCCATAGCTAAAATCTTGAGACTCGATTGTGTGAGTCATTAAGAACATAGGCTTTGGTTCAGACAATTTTGGCTGTGAATTCCTCCTTTGCAACTGCTCAAATGACCATGTACATGTTGCTCTTTTCTTTATTCATTCATTTCCCTTCCTCTAAAATGTGGGTAATAATAGTACTAGCTGCTGACATCTTTTTTCTCTTTCTTGATACAAGGTGTGACTCAATTTCCCAGGCTGACGTCCAGTAGCTTGATTGTGGCCCACTGCAGCCTCAACCTCCTGGGCTCGGGTGATTCTCCCACCTCAGCCTTCCAAGTAACTGGGACCAGAGGTGTGCACCACCACACCTGGTTAATTTTTTTGTTTTTGTTTTTGTTTGTAAAGACAGGGTTTCCACATGGTACCCAGGCTGGTCTCCAACTCCTGAGCTCAAACCATCAGCCCTCCTCTGCCTCCCAAAGTGTTAGGATTACAGGCATGAGCCACTGTGCTTCACCCAGTTGATATATACATTTTTTGATGAGAGCTCAGTATTTCATATAATATATAGAGTGTTTATCACAGTGCCTGGTGCATAAAAGGGCCCTAATAAATGATAGAATAAAATTTTACTCTACAGTGAAAACTGCTGAAAGTTGACCACAGCCATCAAGGATATGCTGGCTCTGTTTAATTGACCACACATTGAAAGCAACAAGACATTCAAGGGCTAACCTCGTGTAACTGGCCATTGTGCCAGTTTGCATTATTTTGGTTATAGGTCAAATAAAGCAATTCAAGTTAGCTTACAGAATAAAGAGAATTCACTGATTCTTGTAAATTGTCAAGTGGTACGGATGCCTTCAGGCAAGGCTTGATCTGGTAGCTCAAATAACTAGGACCTGGTTTCTCTTGGTCTCATGTAATGATGACTTCCTCCAAAAGCTCTATGTGATGGTTCCATATCAACTCCAAAGTGTCTCCTCAAAGTGAAAAAAAAAAAAAAAAAAGTTTTGGCATCTGTGGGCTCCACATCCCCACAGGGCAGAGACCAAGCCTAGGGGATTGAAGCACTTGTCTGAGATGCAAAATTTAAAAGGAGAGCTGCCAAAAAACCCTCAAGATAAATAATATTTTGGCCAGGCAGGATGGCTCAGGCCTATAATACCAGCACTTCGGTAAGCCAAGGTGGGTAGGTGGGTGGATTACTTGAGGCCAGAAGTTTGACATCAGCCTAACAATGTAGCAAGACCCCCATCTCTACAAAAAATTAAATTTAAAGAATTAGTTGGGCATGGTGGCACATGTCTGTAGTCCCAACTACTGGGGAGGCTGAGGAAGGGGAATTGCTTGAGCCCAGGAACTGGAGGCTGCAGTGAGCTAGGATCATTCCACTCACTGCACTCCAGCCTGGATGACAGAGTGAGCTCTTGTCCCTACCCCCACCACCCTCCAGAAACGAATAAACATAAATTTTTAAAATTAAAAAAAATAAAAAGCATAAATAATATTTTGATGCTCTATGTAAAAAACAAAACTGATGCAAAAAAATCTGTCATCAATAAGTTAGAAAAGATTTTTTGGGAAAGTTTAAGGGGAAGATTTAAAGGAAAGATTAGAGTCAATTGAAGAAAGATGGCTTTTCCCAGTACTTCCAGCAAACATCTGTTGGTTTTCTTGGCTTCAACTGAGTGAGGTCCCCATCACAGAACCAATTGCTGTTGTCAGGGGTAGGGGATACAATCTATTGGCATCAGCTAATAAGGGTCCACCCTGGAGCTGGAGGGTAGGGCCTTGGTGTTCTCATCTACATTATGAGAATAAATTTTGAATTTTGTTTTTAGGGGAAGAATGCCTTTTTCAAAGGAAATCTTTTTTTTCCTTTGAGACAAAGTGTCACTTTGTCACCCAGGCTGAAGTGCAGTGGCACAATCTCGGCTCACTGCAAGCTCTGCCTCCCAGGTTCAAGTGATTCTCCTGCCTCAGCCTCCCAAGTAGCTAGGATTACACGTGTGAGTGACCATGCCAGGCCCAAATGAAATCTTAAAAAGGCTCAAAGTAGACTCTGGTGATGGAGACTTGGGGATAGGCATTGAGGTGGAGTTGGGGACCCCAAGCCTGCCAACTCAGCAATTCAGTCACACTGGGGAGCTCCTGTGTGCCTGTGGACACAGTTTGAAAACACTAAAATAGAAAACCACGAAACTAGACAAGTCCTTTTAGGTTCCACCATTTCATGGCTACAATTTTGAGCATTCTTTGAAGAAACCAAAAGAAGTAGAGAAAGTGGCCAGGTGCAGTGGCTCCTGCCTATAATCTTAGCACTTTGGGAGGCCAAGGCGGGTGGATCACTTGAGGTCAGAAGTTCGAGAGCAGCCTGGCCAACATGGCAAAACCCTGTCTGTACTAAAATTACAAAAATTTGCCAGGTGTGGTGGCACATGCCTGTAGTCCCAGCTACTTGAGAGGCTAAGGCAGGAGAATCGCTTGAACAGGGAGGCAGAGGTTGCAGTGATCTGCGATCAGGCCGCTGCACTACAGCCTGAGTGACAGTGGCTCTGTCTCCAGAAAAAAAAAAAAGTAGAGAAACTAAGAACATGACACGAGCTTGACATTAGCCCAGCAGGTTGATGCATACTTGTAGTCCCAGCACTTTGGAAGGCCAAGGCGGCAGAATTGCTTGAGCCCATGAGTTGAAGACTAAGCCTAGACAACACAGCAAGACCCCTATTCTACAAAAATTTTAAAATTTGCCAGGCATGGTTGTACACACCTATAGTCCCAACTATTTGGGAGGCTGAGGTAGGAGGGCCACTTGGGCCCAGGAGTTCCAGACTGTAGTGAAGTATGATTGCACTCCTGCACTCCAGCTTGGGCAACAGAGCAAGACTCCATTTCTAAAAATAAACCAAAAACTAAAATAAAATGACATGGGCTTTGGTTCTGATAAATTTGGCTGTGAACCCTTCTGTCCCATTTCATGTGAACTTGTCCATGTGTCTTGTATTTATTTATTTTTCCTGTTTTGGTTTCTGATGACATGAAGTAAATGAAGACAGCAGAGAAGGAATTCAGAAGTCTTAACTAACTTGAGCAAAACTCATGAGGAAATCCCAGGTCACTCAGTTGGAGATGGAAGAACAATCATGAACTTAATCTGAGGAAATTGTTAAATCTTGCTAGTGGTTTCTTGCTTTGTTCTCTGAAAGTCTTTTTTTTTTCTTTTTAAACATACCTTTCATCTTTTTTTTTTTTTTTTGATACGGGGTCTTGCTCTGTCATCCAGGTTGGAGTGCAGTGTCATGATTGCAGCTCACTACAGCCTCGACCTCCCGGGCTCAGGTGATCCTCCTGTCTCAGCCTCCTGAGTAGCTGGTTATGTTCTTTTTGGACAATACCTTTGTCCTCTCTGCGAGTTCAGAATCCATTACAGGGAACCTCATGAAATGTTGATATGATAAATGTTAAAGATGATTTGATTGGGGCAGCAGGATAATGAATATATTAAGCTGGTCTAAAAATGGGTCTGGTTTCAAGAGCTGTAAGCAGTTGGTAAGTAATAAAAATGGAAACCCTTTCCTTTTAGTTCTTAAAAGAAATTTATAATGGGTTTTCCTCATAAGCTGGAATTATTTTTAAATAGCACTAATGAATAATTTAAAGACCCATTGGGTTAGGCAATTAGTTTTAAGTGTGGATTAATTGCTTTCTTTATAATATTCCTTATTCATTTTTTGCATAATACGGACAGATATTTCATCTTCTTTAAAAACATTTTATGTTTTCTAAAATGTTCTGATAGGTGAGAAAGGCAGCTGCTGTAGTTGTTACAAAGTGGGAAACACGTGACCCTAAGCCTGTGTCTGCCCATTTTTAGGGAACAAACAAAATCATGGAGTTTTCTCCCATTTCCCCTCCCCAACAATTCACTATGGTGCGGCGGCTATTAAACTTTCTTTTTTTGTTTTTTTTGAGATGGAGTCTCACTCTGTCGACCAGTCTGGAGTGTAGTGGCACGATCTTGGCTCACTCAATCTCTGCCTTCCAGATTCAAGCAGTTCTCCTGCCTCAGCCTCTTGAGTAGCTGGGACTACAGTAACACACCACCAGGCCTGGCTAATTTTTGTATTTTTAGTAGATATGGGGTTTCACCATGTTGGCCAGGCTGGTGTCGAACTCCTAACCTCAAGTGATTCACCCACCTCGGCCTCCCAAAGTGCTGGGATTACAGGCATGGGCCACCGCACTTGGCCTATTAAAAACTTTTTTGATTGTGAGCAATAATGAGAAATTGTGACTCAGTAACATATGCATAAATACACACACAGACACACATTAACATAAAAGTTAATATGGAAGGAAAATGCCAGATTCCAACCACTGTTGGCTCCATTTGATGCCTGCTGTTATTTTCCACTCTGCTCCACTTAAACTGATTTAGCTGGTAACTCTTGGAGAAAGGAAGTGGATTTCTGGGCTTGGCCTGGGTGATGGTTATAAGGATGTTCGCCTTGTAAGAAGTCACCAAGTGGTGCAATCATTCAATGTACCTATGCTTTATTTTTCCATATAAAGGATAAACAATACATATTCCAGAAGTTTAGAAAACATTGTCCTAGGGAGGTGGGAACCTGAATGAGTTGTATCATACCTTCTTGATCACCTTTATTTTGTTTTTTTGTTATTTTACATATATATATATATAAATATATATAAATACAAAAATATATAAATATAAATATATATAAATATATATATAAATATGTATATATAAATATATATATATGTTTTTTTTTTTTTTTTAGTACAGACAAGGTCTTGCTATGTTGCCCGGGCTGGTTTTGAACTCCTAAGCTCAAGTGATTCTCCCGACTTGGCCTCCCAAAGTGCTGGAATTAAGGCATGATTAATTAATTAACACCTGGCCCTTTATTTATTTATTATTTTTTCAGAAGGAATCTCTCTCTCTCACCCAGGCTGGAGTGGAGTGGTATGATCTTGGCGCACTGCCATCTCCACCTCCTGGCTTCAAGTGATTCTCCTGCCTTAGCCTCCTGAGTAGATGGGATTACAGGCGCCCACCACCATGCCCAGCAAATGTTTGTATTTTTAGTAGAGATGCGTTTCACCATGTTGGTCAGGATGACCTCAAGCAATCCACCTGGCTCAGCCTCCCAAAGTGCTGGGATTACAGACATGAGCCACCACACCCGACCTTCTTTATTTTGTTTTTAAGCAGGAAACAGGTTAAAATAAAAATCCAAAAGTCATTGGAGGGGACCATAAGAAGCAGAAGTAGCAAAGCTATCACTCTGGCCATGCTGCAGAGTGGGAGTGGGGAGAATTGAAGAGCCAGTGAATCCATGCATCTCATTTTTAGAGCCAAATCTGTTTCTCACTGGTGGCCTTCTTGAGTCACCAGACAGGATGGGACCTGGCCTGATGAGAACTCCTTCAGGCTGGGGTCCACAGTGTCTGTGGAAGGAGCCATTTCAAAAAGAGACATTGGAGGGGATGATCGGGAAGAGAGAGCTGCATAGGGCATTTTACTGTTGTGTACATCAAATGTTGAATGTCTCTCCACCTTTCAGGAAGAGGTACTCTCCTTTGACTTCCCCAGGGAAGTCAGTTTTCTCTAACAGGTGCCTGTGAGTTAGTTAACACTCTGTATCTATTTTATTAATTTGAACTGCCTTGATACTGTCTTAAAGAACCCAGACCTTTCATAGAAAGTAATGTTTCAAAGAACACCTGTAGCGTGGTGGGAGTTGAAATCTGAGGTTCTAGTGTTGGGCAAGAGGAAGGGAATGCCTTTTCATCTGTCTAGAGCAATCAATTTTGCTATTTTTGCTCTCCAAGCACATAAGGGCATGAATCTTTTATCTCCCATGTCGGACAACTTTTTTTTTTATTGTGAGGCAAAATGATCCAAGGCTGGGTGTAGTAGTTCATGCTTGTAATCCCAGCATTTTGGGAGGCCGAGATGGGTGGATCGCTTGAAGTTAGGAGCTCGAGACTGGCCTTGCCAACATGGTAAAACCCCATCTCTACTAAAAATACAAAAATTAGCTGGGCGTGGTGGCGCACGCCTGTAGTCCCACTACTCGGGAGGCTGAGGCACGAGAATCACTTCAACCTGGGAGGCAGAGGTTATGATGAGCTGAGATGGCACCAATGCACTCCAGCCTCGGTGACAAGAGTGAAACTCCGTCTCAAAAAAAAAAAAAAAAAGGAAAAGGAAAAAAAAAGAAAAAAAAACAAAAATGATCTAAAACTTGGAAATAAGACAAGTTGGTGAGTGGCATGTCCTTTCCATGTCGTATACTGACCCAGACCCACTCAAACGAGGGGAATATATTTTGTTCAACTGTTGGCTTACGATTTGTTACAGGTCTAGATTACGTGAAGTGACATGTTTGCTTGAAGAGTTTTGCACAGTAGAGATGAAAGTAATTTCTCTCTGATAGAACCGATAACCGCAAAAGTTACAGTTCATTACCCTGTTGGACTTTAAGTGGTTTTGTATCTAACCCAGACATCATACCCTAATATTTCTTTGTAAATTGTCTTTGTAATTTATTTTAAGGTAAGGTCTTGCTCTGTTGCCCAGGCTAGAGTGCAGTGGCATGATCATGGCTCACTGCAGCCTCGACCTCCTGGGCTCAAGCGATCCTCCCACCTGAGCTTCCCCAGTAGTTGAGACTATAGGCGTAGGCCACCATGCCCAGCTAATTTTTTTATTTTTTGTAAATATGGGGGTCTCACTATGTTACCTCAAGAGCTCCTCCCACCTCGGCCTCACAAAGTGCTGAGATTACAGGTGTGAGCCACTGTACCTGGCCATAAATTGTCTCTAAATACCTAGCTTTTGGAATGTTGTTTGAACCAGTCTTAACATACTACTGTTTCCCTCATTAACAAATGAATTGAATAAAATTTTTGACCTGCATTGATTTTATATTTACGTAAGAGTCAAGATTTTATCTTTTTGGAAATTGTGCTTTTTGTGGTTTGTTCTACAGAGATGTCCAGGTGGACTAACCTGAAGGAGACAGTTAAACTGTTTTGCTTAAGAAATGCATTTTGGCCGGGCCCGGTGGCTCACGCCTGTAATCTCAGCACTTTGGGAGGCCAAGGCAGGCGGATCACCTGTGGTCAAGAGTTCGAGACCAGCCAGGCCAACATGGGGAAACTCCATCTCCACTAAAAAAAAAAAAAAAAAAATTAACCAGGCATAGTGGCGCATGCCTGTAATCCCAGCTACTGGAGAGGCTGAGGCAGGAGAATCACTTAAACCCAGGAGGCAGAGGTTGCAGTGAGCTGAGATCGTGCCACTGCACTCCAGTTTAAGCCCACACGGGTCTTTTCTGGGCTTCCAGAGAGAATCCCGGGTGGTAATGAGCTCTAACTTTGCCAGCTCTCAGTTTGTCCACATTCTTTTTTTTTTTCATGTCTATAGATTTTGTATTTTTGTTTTATTCTTGGCTTGTCAGTCTAATTGGTGTTAGCAATAATTGGGGATTGGGTTTTATGATCTGACCATTTGGTGATATCCCATAGGTGGATAACAGGTCTGTTCTCTGCTGGGTGAGAGAGAGATTCTGGTTTGATAGTCTTTTTTAATCGTTTGTATGTGTGTCTGTTTATGAGCATGAATCAATTATGGATTTCATGTTCCCTAGAAGAACAGCCCTTTGAGATCTAAACCAGTGATTTTTTTTTATTTTTCTGGGATTATTTTTAACTTGAGATTGAAGCTATGAGCTCTCTGTGTCTGGATGGCTGCATGTTGTGGTTCAGAAATCCCCTTGATATCTCATTGTACGAATATGAAATGTTTTATTACTTCCAGATTATATTATTAAATATATTAAAATAAAGGAGCAGTGATCTGATGAGTTTTCAGAAATTGATACTTATATAAATCTCCTATTTCTGAAATTTGCAGAAAATAAGGAAACTACTACTTTAAAGTGCAAGGTTTTAAAAAGTCCTTCTTACTAAAAATGTTAGCTTAGAAACATTAATATAAGAATCCTGGTTCACGTAGTTAAGGTAAATCTTTGGAAAAACTGGCTCAATAATTTTGGTTTAAAACATAAGTAATAGCTATATGTCTTTCCATTTGCATTTATTTGTGTGAAGATTTTGGTTTCTTTTCTCATAAACTTCCTATCTTTTTCATATTGATTTCATATTGATTCAAATAAACTAATACCCCTACGTAGCATTTGAGATTATGAAAAATATAAATTTCAGCTAAATTGAATAATTCTGAAAAATGTTTTTATAGCAGTATGTATGCCTTGTAGGATGTTAGCTTTATTAGTAGGTAATTTCCAATATCCTCAGGTAATTTGAAACCTTGAATTAATAATAAATTGAGTTAATAATTATTGATAACCTAGCTAATGTCTGAAAAAGAATGAATAATGAAACATTGATTACCAAATGCTATACTTATTATTTTTATATGCTACAGAATGGCTATATGTTTGAGAACTTGTTACTATTAAGGAAACTTGTTCATTTAGCTACATTAGAAGGTGAGAAGTGTGGTGTTATATGTTGGCGAGGCTGTGGAGAAATAGGAACGCTTTTACGCTGTTGGTGGGAGTGTAAATTAGTTCAACCATTGTGGAAGTCAGTGTGGCAGTTCCTCAAGAATCCAGAACCAGAAATACCATTTGATCCAGAAATCCCATTACTGAGTATATACCCAAAGGATTATAAATCATTTTACTATAAAGACACATGCACGGCTGACGCGGTGGCTCACACCTGTAATCCCAGCAGTTTGGGCTGCTGAGGCAGGCAGATCATGAGGTTAGGCGATAAAGACCATCCTGGCCAACATGGTGAAACCCCGTCCCTAAAAAAAATACAAAAATCAGCCGGGTGTGGTGGCACCTGCCTGTAGTCCCAGCCACTTGGGAGTCTGAGGCAGGAGAATCACTTGAACCTGGGAGGCGGAGGTTGCAGTGAGCTGAGATCATACCACTGCACTCCAGCCTCGAGACAGAACAAGACTTCATCTCAAAAAAAAAAAAAAAAGACACACACATGCACACATATGTTTATTGCAGCACTACTTATAATAGCAAAGACTTGGAACCAACCCAAATGCCCATCAATGATAGACTGGATAAAGAAAATGTGGCACATATACACCATGGAGTACTATGCAGCCATAAAAAAGAATGAGTTCCTGTCCTTTGCAGGGACATGGATGAAGCAGGAAACCATCATTCTCAGCAAACTAACACAGGTATAGAAAACCAAACACAGCATGTTCTCACTCATAAGTGGGAGTTGAACATGGAGAGCACTTGGACACAGGGAGGGGAACATGACACACCGGGGCCTGTCAGGGCATGGGGGGCAAGGGATGGGGAAGCATTACGACAAATACCTAATGCATCTGGGGCTTAAAACCTAGATGACGGCTTGGTGGGTGCAGCAAGCCACCATGGTATGCATACCTATGTAGCAAGCCTGCACCTTCTGCAAATTATCCCAGAACTTAAAGTAAAATATATATATTTTTTGAGACGGAGTCTTGCTCTGTTGCCCACCCTGGAGTGCAGTGGCTTGATCTCGGCTCACTGCAAGCTCCGCCTCCCAGGTTCACGCAATTCTCCTGCCTCAGCCTCCCAAGTAGCTGGGACTACAGGCACCCACCACAACGCACGGCTAATTTTTTGTATTTTTAGTAGAGACGGGGTTTCACCGTGTTAGGATGGTCTCGATCTCCTGGCCTCATGATCCACCCACCTCGGCCTCCCAAAGTCCTGGGATTACAGGTGTGAGCCACCGCACCTGGTCAATAAAATTTAAAAAAAAGAAAATTCTGTTATGTGTATTCATGAATTTTGATAGTCTACTAAAGTGTTTGTGTATGACAATGAGTTTTCAACTACTTTCTTCCCAGTTTTCTCTGTGAAATAGAAGTAATTTATTCTGGCTAAAAGTTATGATTAGTTTTGCGGTGGATGTTCTGCCACTCCTATTCAACATTATCCTGGGTGTCCTGGTCAGCCCAGTAAGGCAAAAAAGCAACAAAAAGCAATAAAAGCCATGTGGATTAGAGAGAAACGTGTCCCTACTCTCAGACAACATGGTTATCTACCTAGAAGATCCCAAAGAATATACAAAGAGAGTGCTAGAACCAGTAAGTTTAGAAATAATGTAATACATAAAGTCAATGTATAAAAATCAACTGTATTTTTTATATATATATATATATATATATATATATGCAATGAACATTTGTAAATAAAAACTTAAAAACCCAGTACCATTGACAATGGCACCAAAACCATGAACTATTTAGGTATAAATCTACCAAATTATTTGCAATACCTGTATGCTGACAACTACACAAAAATGATCAGTAGGCCGGACACAGTGGCTCACGCCTGTAATCCCAGAACTTTGGGAGGCCAGGGCGAGTAGATCACTTAAGTCGGGTTTGAGACCAGCCTGACCAACATGGTGAAACCAGCCGGGTGTGGTGGCATGCCCCTGTAATCCCAGCTGCTCAGGAGGATGAGGCAGGAGAATTGCTTGAACCTGGAGGCAGAGGTTGCAGTGAGCAGAGATGGTGCCACTGCACTCCAGCCTGGGCGACAGACAGACTCCGTCTCCAAATAAATAAATAAATAAATAAATAATAAATCAGTAAAATAAGTTCTAAATAAATGGAGATATATTCATAGGTTGGAGGACTCGATATTGTCAATATGTTAATTCTTCTCAAACTGATGTATAAATTCAATGTAACGCCAATCAAATCCCTATGGGTTTTTTTGTAGAAATTGTCACACTGATTCTAAAATTGATATAGAAAAAGGAAATAAATATAAAAGAGTTAAAACATTTTTTGAAAGGAACCAAATAGGAGGACTTGCCTTACCTAATTTCAACACCTTAAGTCTACATTAATCAAAATAGTGTGATATTGGCAAAAGAATAGACATGTAGATCAATGGAATACAATATCATGTCCAGGTATAGACTCTGACATATATGACCTTTGATTTTGAAGAAAGATGCAAGGACAATAATGAATTATAGTACTTCCAATAAATGCTAGAACAATTGAATATCTACATACAAAAGAATGAATCGTAATTCATACCTTCTATTATATACAAAAATAGATTAAAAAATTAAATGTGGCCAGGCACGGTGGCTTATGCCTATAATCTCAGCACTTTGGGAGGCCGAGGCGGGCAGATCACCTGAGGTCAGGAGTTCAAGACCAGCCTAACCAACATGGAGAAACCCCATCTCTACTAAAAATACAAAATTAGCTGGGTGTGGTGGCACTTGCCTTATAATCCCAGCTACTCTGGAGGCTGAGGCAGGAGAATTACTCGAACCCGGGAGGCAGACGTTGCAGTGAGCCGAGATTGCGCCATTGCATCCAACCTGGGCAACAAGAGTGAAACTCCATCTCAGAAAAAGAAAAAAGAAAAAAAATAAAACTAAATGTAAAGACCAAACTACAAAACTTCTAGAAGAAAACATAGGATAATTTTGTCATCTTGAGTGAGGCAATAATTTCTTAGATACAACACTAAAACCACAATACCTAAAAGAGAAAAAAAAAGATAAATGATACTTTACCAGAATTAAAGACTCCTGCTTTCAGAAGACGCTATTAAAAGAATGAAAAGATAAGCCACAGATTGGCAAAAAATGCTTGTAAAACATGTATCAGATAAAGGTCTCACATCTAGAATATATAAAGAACTCCTGAAACTCAACAAAGGAAAACAGCTCAGTTACAAAATAGTTACAAGATTTGAAAGGAAATTTTACTAAAGAAGGTATATGGAGTGCAAGGGCCTGGTGTGGTGACTCATGTCTGTATTTCTAGCACTTTGGGAGGCTGAGGTGGGAGGACTGCTTGAGCTTAGGAGTTCAAGATTACAGTGAACTATGATTGTGCCACTGCTGTCTAGCATAGGTGATAGAGCAAGACCCTGTCTCTAAAAAAGGGGGGAGGAATGCAAATAAGCATATGAAAATATGCTCATCACATTATTCATTAAGGAAATGTAAATTAAAACCATAATAAGATATCAAATATACTTATTGGAATAGCTAAAACCCACCACCACCACTAACAAAAATCTAACAATACCAAGTACCTGGGAGGATGTGAAGCAACTGGAACCTTCGATATGTTGCTAGTGACAATGCAAAATAGTATGATCTCACTGGAGATAGTTTGGCAGTAAAATTCACTTGCCATAAGACACAACAACCTCATTTCTAGATATGCCCAAGCGAAATAGAAATATATTTGTGCAAAAGCCTATCCACAAATGTCTATAGAGTCTTTATTCATAATTGCTCAAAAATTGAAACAATCCAAATGTTCTTCAACGTGCAAATGGATAAAAAACTGTGTACATCCATACAATGGAATACTACTACTCAGCAAAAGAAAGAAACAATCTATTGAGACTCAACTAGATGGAAGAATCTCATATGCATTATGCCAAGTGATAGGAGCCAGACTTTAAAGGCTGTATATTGTACAATTATTTTTAGATGACATTCTGGAATAGTCAATACTAGAGGGACATAATATCTATCTCCTGCAAATCTCATGTTGAAATGTGATTCCCAGTGTTGGAAGTGGGGCCTGGTGGAAGATGATTGGATCAAGGGGGTGGATTCCTCATGAATGGTTTTGCATCATCCCCTGGTAATAAGTGAGTTCTCACAAGATCTGGTTGTTTAAAAGGGCATGGCACCTCCTCACTCACTCTTTTGCTCCCACTCTCACCATGTGACATGCCTGCTCCTGTTTTGCCTTCCACCATGAGTAAAAGCTCCCTGAGGCCTTACCAGAAGCCAAGCTGAGGCCAGCACCACACTTCCACAGCCTGCAGAACCATGAGGCAATTGAACCCTTTTCTTTATAAATTATCCAGCCTCAGGTATTTCTTTGTAGAATGCAAAAACGAACAAACAGAAAGTTGGTAGTGGGAGCAGAGTGTTGCTATAAGATACCCAAAAATGTGGAAGTGGCTTTGAAACTAGGTAACAGGCATAGGTTGGAAGAGTTTGGAGGCTCAAAAGAAGACAGGAAGATGAGGGAAAGTTTGCAACTTCTTAGAGACTGGTTAAATGGTCATGACCAAGATACTAATAGAAATATGTACAGTGAAGGCTAGGCTGATGAGGTCTGAGATGGAAAGGAAGAAGTTATTGGGAACTGGAGTACAGGTCAGCTCTATTATGCTCTAGCAAAGAACTTGGCTGCATTGTGTTCATATCCTATGGATCTGTGGAAGTTTGAATTTAAGAATGATGACTTAAAAGGTATCTGGCAGAGGAAATTTCTGAGAATAAAAACATTCAACAGGTGACGTGGCTTATAACAGCCTATTATCAGATACGGGAGCAAAGAAATGATTTAAAGTTCCAACTTACATTTAGAAGGGAAGCAGAACATAAAAGTTTGGAAAAGTTGCAAGTTGGCCATGAGGTAGAGAAAGAATCCAAGCAGGCTGTGGAGCAACCACTTGCTAGAGAGATTTGCATGACTAAAACGGAGCCAAGTACTAATATCCAATGGGAAAAAGGCCCCATGGGCATTTCGGAAGTTTTTGAGGGGCCAGGCCTCAGGGATGCTGCTGTCAAACAGCCAGGCCAGTCTCTTTTAGGGGCCAGGCCTGGGATGCTGCTGTCCTGCTCAGCCTCAGGCCATTGCCCCTGCATCTCAGCTGCTCCAGCTATAGGTGTGGCTCACGGTCCCAGGTAGAACTCAGGCTGCTGCTCCAAAGGGCATAAGCTATAAGCCATGGTGACTTCCACATAGTATTAAGCCTGTGGGCACATAGAACGTAAGAGTGAAGAAGGCTTGGCAGCTTCCACCTAGATTTCAGACGGTTTATGGAAAAGCCTAGGTGCTGAGGTAGAAGCCTGCTGCAGATATGGAGTCCTCACAGAGAACCTCTATTAGGTCAGTGCTAAGGGAAAATGTGGTGTTGGAGCCCCATATAGAATTCTTACTGGGGCACTGCCTAGTGGAGCTGTGGGAATAATAGACCCACCAGCAGCTTGCACCTTGCAACTGGAAAAGCTGCAGGTACTCAGCTTCAACCCATGCGAGCAGCCACAGGGGCTATACTCTGCAAAGCCACAGGGGCAGAGCTGCCCAAGGCCTTGGGACCCAACTTGCACCACTGCCTTGGATGCAAGATGTGCAGTCAAAGGAGATTATTTTGGAACTTTAAGATTTAACGACTGCCCCACTGGGTTTCAGACTTGCCTGGGGCTTATTGCCCCTTTCCTTTTGGCCAGTTTCTTTCTTTTGGAATGGTAATGTTTTACTCAATGCATGCACTATTATTTGTGTCTTAGGTGTAAATAACTCATTATAACTTAGGAGTAAATACAGGCTTACAAGGGGAAGGAACTTGCCTTGAGTCTCTGATGGTGAGACTTTGGACTTGGGACTTGAGACTTTTGAGTTGTGGCTGGAACAAGTTAAGACTTTGGGGAACTATTGAGAAGGGATGATTTAATTTTTTTATTTTATGGTTTTTTTTTTGAGACGGAGTCTCTGTCACCTAGGCTGGAGTGCGGTGGCATGATCTCGGCTCACTGCAAGCTCCACCTCCTGGGTTCACACCATTCTCCTTCCTCAGCCTCCCAAGTAGCTGTGACTACAGGTGCCCACCACCACGCCCAGCAAATATTTTGTATTTTTAGTAGAGACGGGGTTTCACCGTGTTAGCCAGGATGATCTCAATCTCCTGACCTCGTGATCCATCTGCCTGGGCCTCCCAAAGTGCTGGGATTACAGGTGTGAGTCACCACCCCCAGCCGGGATGATTAAATTTTATAATGAAAGGAGGACATGAGATGTGAGGGGCCAGGGACAGAATGATATAGTTTGGATGTGTATCCCCTCCAAATCTTAACGATGAAATGTAATCTCCATTGTTGGAGGTGGGACCTGGTGAGAGGTGCTTTGGTCATGGGGGTGGATCCCTCATGGATGTCTTGGTGCTGTCCTCATGATAGTGAGTGAGTTCTTGTGAGATCTGGTTGTGTGAAAGTGTGTGGCACTTTCCCTCTCTCTCTTGCTCTTGCTCTCACCAAGTGGTCTACCACTTCCCTTCCCTTCTGCCATGGTTGTAGCTTCCTGAGGCCCTCACCAGAAGTAGATGCCAGAACATGCTTTCTGTACAGCCTGCAGCCTGCAGAACTGTGAGCCAAATAACCCCCGTTTATAAATTACCCAGTCTCAGGTACTCTTTTATAGTAACACAAGAACAGACCAATACAGAAGAGAAAACAGATCAGTTGTTGCAAGGGCTGGGAGTGGGGTGAACAGTTGATTAAAAAAGGGAAATTGGCCAGGCACGGTGGCTCACGCCTGTCATCCCAGCACTTTGAGAGGCTGAGGCGGGGAGATCACCTGAGGTCAGGGGTTCAAAACCAGCCTGGCCAACGTGGTGAAACCCCATCTTTACTAAAAATATGAAAAATTAGCCAGGCGTTGTGACAGGTGCCTGTAATCCCAGCTACTCAATAGGCTGAGGCAGGAGAATCGCTTGAACCTGGGAGGCGGAGGTTGCAGTGAGCCAAGATCAAGCCATTGCACTCCAGCCTGGGCAACAAGAGTGAAACTCCGTCTCAAAAAAAAAAAACAAAAAACGGAATTAGGGGAGGGGCCCCCAACCCTAAGGCTATGGACTGGTATTGGTCCATGGCTTATTAGGAACTGGGCCGGCTGCACAGCAGAAGGTGAACGGCAAGCAAGAAAGTAGAGGTTCATCTGTATTTATAGCGGCGCCCCATCACTCACATTACTGCCTGAGCTCTGCCTCCTGTCAGATCAGCGGTGGTATTAGATTCTCAAAGAACCGTGAACTGCCCATGCTAGGGATCTAGGTTGCACACTCCTTACGAGAATCTAATTCCTGATGATCTGTCACTGTCACCCATCACTCCTAGATGGGACTGTCTAGTTGCAGGAAAACAAGCTCAGGGCTCCCACTGATTCTACATTATGGTAAGTTGTATAATTACTTCATTATATATAACAATGTAATAATAATAGAAATAAAGTGCACAATAAATGTAATGCACTTGAATCATCTGAAACCATCCCCCAACTCCTGGTTTGTGGAAAAATTATCTTCCACAAATTGGTTCCTGGTGCCAAAAAAGTTGGGGACTGCTGAATTAGGGATTTTGAAGTTGTAGTCTAAAGAATGTTGTATGCCTTCGTTGTGGTGGTGGTTACATGATTGAATGCATGTGCCAAACCTCCAGGACTTTCCACTAAAAAGGGTGAATTTAACTATATGTAAGTCATACTCCAATAAAATAATATTGGTTTTCAAAGACATATGAGGAGCTATAGTGATAAGGAAATACAATGACATATGCAAGATACTGGGATTAGGTTTTTTCAAGAAAAATAGAGTTGATTTGTCCTGAAATGTGTTTGTTCCAGAATACAATGGCTTAGTGAGTATGTACAACAGGATACAGAGGATTTGAAGGCAATGAAATTTATTCATTTGGGTTCATAACACCAGAGTCTGAAAAGAAGGTACAAAATGTGTTAACAGTTTGGCAAAGTTTGCTGGATTTGATGGACTTTTTCACACGATTATGTCCAAAAAAGAAAGAAAACTCATGAAACCTTTTTTTGCTAACAGTTATTTTAATTCATAACTTGAATTTGGCTTTCTCTGTGTTAAAATTATGAATTGTGTTTACAGCTCTTCTCACCTAGGTAGTAGGGTCTGTGTCTCACTAAAATAATTTTCTGGTCTTTATCTTGACTTTATCACATTTTTGATTATTTAAAAATAACAACAAAGAACAAAAGATCTTCACTGTAACAATCCCAGGTTTCTTACAGTCATGTTGCCTTTAAAACGTTTTATAATATTTTATTGTCACTTTGATGAAATACACAACCAAATAGATTTCCTCAGGCATTCAAGATTCTCTGTTAATCAAGTGACCAAATCTGCTTTGATAACTCTTGATTTTGCCCACGTTTGGATCCCAAATTAAGAAAAATAAAACAACTTTTTCAGAATATTTTGTACACCTAAAACACTATTTTAGATTTCAAGAGGCCCCCTGAATATCATAAAGATTTGCTGCTTCACCTTATAAAAACACATGCCAGAAACTAGTTTTTTTCTTTTGTTTTTCTTATCTCCAAATTAACTGAGTATTATTATAAAAGTTTCATGGGAAAAATTGTCAAAGCCAAAGAGATGTTCAGCTTTTCCTGGGTTAGGCTTCTGTAGTTGAAATGTTACTAATTTAAATATTTTAGAAATTGTACACGTTCAAGAAATGCCTCTGGAGACTGGTTATTACCATACTATCCACAGGTTAGGATAGTGAGTTCTTACCCTCAGGGGGAACAGTGATCAAACCCTGATGAAGTAGTCATGCACTCTACTCCAATAGAAAATTTTCTTCCCCATTCTGATATTATTGATTATTTTACAAATGAACCACAGACATTCAGTTTCAAATAAAATAGCTTTCTGGTTTCTTCTGATGTTTACCTGTAAAGTCCTACAGGCTAGAATTCATCTTCAACAGGAAGGTCAGCCTCAGATCCTCTTGGAAAAGGATAGCACTATAGGATAGGAAAAGTATTATCTTTTTCTCACCAATATCAGTGTTCGTGGCTGACACTCCTATAGCAAAAGACAGATTAATAAGAGAAAAGCATGACAAATTTATTTAATATGTCTTACGTGACCTGGGAGCCTTCAGAAATAAAGACCTATGGACCCAGTGAAAACCATATTTTTTATGTTAAGGATGATGGAAGAAGCAGATAACTATGGAGAAACATGACTAGACAAAAAGGTGTATGATTTAATGGTAATAAACTTGGTGGCAGGGGGAAGGGAACTTAGCAAGGCCTGGTTGTTCAGATTCTTTTCTGTGTCACTTTATGACATGCTATTCTTCCTGAGAATAGAGTAAGACTCCTCAGGAATAAAGTTCTTAGGACTTACTTTCAGGGGAGGTAGGTCAGAGAATTCTTTCCATGGCCTCAGGGGAGAAAAGTGGGAGAAGGTCAGAGCGATCTTTCCTTCAGTGTACAATACTCAGTATACCAAAGTCCCATATTTTAGGGTAATGTTCTCTATAATCCTATCAGTACCAACTACCCTAAACGATTGCTGTATCTAAGAATAAAGTCTTTGGGTACAGGCTTCTGAGCTGACAGAGCTTCAACAACTTTCAAATTGCATCAGTAGACAGTCAGCATTTCAATAATTCTTTTTAGTCTATGTCATGAAATTAGATGGCTCCCCCAAACCCAGCAGAATGAGAACTAATTATGTAGGACTGAATTGATTGATGAGGGAAAGTTAATTCTGGTTATTTGTTGGTGTCTTAGTCCATTTGTATTGCAATAAAGAGATTTCTGAGGCTGGGTAGTTTATAAAGAAAAGAGGTTTATTTGACCCACAGTTCTACAGGCTATACAAGAAGCATGGTGCCAGCATGTGCTTCTGGCAAGGACTCCAGGAAGTATCCAATGAAGGCAGGAGATGGAGGGGAGCTGGCATCACATGGTGAGAGGAAGGAAGCAAGAGAGAGGGGAAGAGGTGCCAGGCTCTTTGTTGAATTCGGCTCTTGAGGGAGCTAATAGAGTGAGAACTCAGTCATTACCTTGAGGGTGGAACTAACCCATTTATGAGAGGTCTACCCTCAGGACCGAAACACCACCTTCAACACTGGGAATCTAATTTCAACATGAGATTTGAAGGGGACAACTATCCAAACTATATCACTTGGAATATTGTTAATCTTTTTTAATGCTGTATATTTTTATGGACATAGAAAATCTGAGAAGCCTTCTCCCTTTCTTCTCTAACCCTCAATTTAGTAGCTTCTGCTTTTAAACTGTAGTGAAGCTTTTAATGGTACCTGATTCTCACCGGATCCTCCAGAATTCAGAAATAAATAATTATTACTATCTCCTTATTTTTTATGGCAATATAGTTTTTCATGTTCATAAGAAGCTGTCCTCTTTTTTTAACCAAAATATAATTGGACAAGTCCATTATTCAATTAAGGCCATACCTGAAATGTCATACTTGAGAAGATTTCTCATTTAATACTGAAGTATGACAAGCCCACTATTAAAGAAAACTACTGTGCAGGTTAATTTTTTGTGTCAACATAACTGTCCCAGGCAGTACCCAGATTAAACATTATTTCTAGATGTGTCTGGGAAGGTATTTCCTGAAGAGATTAGCATTTGGATCTGTGGACACATTAAACTAGATGTCCCTCCCCAGTGTGGATAGATACCATGCAGTCTTTTGACAGCCTAAATAGAATAAAATGTGGAGGAAGAAGGAATTTGCCCCTTATGCTCCTGCCTACCTGCTTGAACTTGGACATTGGTATTCTTCTGCCTGCTGGGATTTATACCATCAGCTCCCCTAGTTCTCAGGGCTTTGAGCTCATCTTGAATTAGACCACCATGTTTTCCTTGGTTTCTAGCTTGCAGATGGCAAATGGTGGGCTTTCTCAGCCTCCTTAATCATGTGAGCCAATTCCTCATAATATATACTATTGGTTCCGTTTTTCTGGAGAACCCTGACAAATACAATTACTGACCACTTATGTGGAGCTAATGCCTACAAATTCCTCCTAAGGAAACTAGCTTGGTGTCTGGATTGCACCATTCCAGTGTCACAGTTGGTAGAGAAGCTCACCTCCTTCTAGGCCAGAGACCTTTGCAAATTGGGGGGACCTTAAGAAAAGGAGAATTCATTCCTCAATATAGGTACATACACCACCAAGTAAAATCTGGTGGAGAAGGTCTTGTGCTTGGTTTCCTAGTCTTAGGATAGAAGAGCAAATAATACAGGCTTTCAAAAGTCCAGTCCAAGATTTTTTATGAAAATGTCCACACAGAACTTGCTCAATATTATAGGACTGTCAATTTTCAGAGCAAAATTAATGAGGCATCCATGGTTAATAAACATTTTTTACACGTATCTACATAATCAGGACAAACATACTGATACCAGACTTTATGGCAGGTTATTTATGATTCCAGAAGTGTGGTAAAGAAACTGGTGAAATATCCAAAATTTTGAAATAGGCAAAAGGGGGATGACAGGCTTTTTTACTGTCTTTCAGAAACACAGGCACATTCAAGTTTAGAGAGCTTTATCTTGTTAACTCACTGTTTAAAATTGATTAAATCTCCCGGCTTTAGTGAGTTACATAACTTTTATAGATTTTTGTCCAGTAGAGATGTAAATAATTTCTGTCCAATGGAATATATAACTCTAGAGTTTACAGTTTATTGCTCTACTGGACATTAAAGGGTTTTGTATCTAGCCCAGAAGTTTTATCCTAACAGTCCTTCATTAAGTTGCCTATAAATACAAGGTTCCATAAATGCCCTTTGAACCAGTTGTAACATCTTACTGGTGCCCTCAGCAATTAGTGAATAGAAAAAAATCATTGACAAGTGTTTACTTTTATATTTGCATGAATTGTGACTTAACATTTTTGAAAATTATACTTTAATATAAATAAATATTTACCTTTTATTTTCATTGATCTCAGAAATAGAGTAAGGGATCTCAATGTGATCAGTGATATATAACTGAATTAATGCAATTGTAGAAAAAAGTAAACAAACTTAAACCAGTTAGCTTTTACAACAGTCATTGCATGGATTTGGCTATGTTTTCATGAAATGTATTAAAAAATAATTCACAGACCAACTAGAGATCTGGGCCTCAAAATGAGATCTTTGATGTGGTTTGATATTTAGTCTTCTTTCAGCTTGATATGGCTTGATTCCGCAATATGCACACTCTTGTTTCAATTAGAGAGATGAAAATGGTTTTGTGAAAGGAAAACAAATCTCAGGACCTCCAAATCACTAAGCCAAGGGAAATTTTGTCTGGCTGTATTCTTTTCTTTTTTTTTTTTTTGAGACAGAGTCTTGCTCTGTCGCCCAAGCTGGAGTGCAACAGTGCGATCTCAACTTACTGCAACCTTTGCCTCCCATTTCAAGAAATTCTCCTGCCTCAGCCTCCAGAGTAGTTGGGACTACAGGCACGTGCCACCACCCCCAGCTAATTTTTGCATTTTTTAGTAGAGATGGGGTTTCACTATGTTGGCCAGGCTGGTCTTGAACTCCTGGCCTCAAGTGATCTACCCGCCTCAGCCTCCCAAAATACTGGGATTACAGGCATGAACCACTGTGCCCAGCCAACAAACTCAATTCTAAACTAGGAGAATATGAAGAACCAGGGGTCCTATCAGAAAGCCTGGGAACACGATGATTCTGGGCTTTCAGGGGGTAGTGATTCTTTGTGTTGATGCTCATTTAACAGATATGTTTAGGATTTACAGTGGTTCTTTTGAAATGAAACTGAACCCAAAATATCTGAGACAGGTCTCAACCAATTTAGAAAGTTTATTTTGCCAAAGTTAAGGACACATCCATGACATAGCCTGGAGGTCCTGATGACATGTGCCCAAGGTTGTTGGGGTACAGTTTGCTTGTATACATTATAGGGAGACATGAGACATCAATAAATATGTGTAAGATGTATATTGGTTCAGTATGGTAAGGTGAGACAACTCGAATTGGGGGCTTCCAGGTCATAGGTAGATGAGAGACAAAAGGTTGCATTCTTTTGAATCCTTGATCAGCCTTTCACTGAATGCACACCATTTAGTCTGGCTCAGTGAATCTGCATTTTTACATAAACAATAGGACAGAGGAAGCAATCAGATATGCACTTGTCTCAGCTGAGCAGAGGGATGACTTTCTGTCCTGCTCCTGTGAAGATAAGCTATTAGTTTACATTGCCAGGATGAGATTCAACAGAGATGTTTTAGGGTAAATATCTTGAGGGTCCCAAGGAATTTCCTTGTGGGCAAATTGTGAGGGAGGTATGTAGCTCTTCTATTCTTTTAGTTATCTTATTTAGGAATTAAAATGGGAGTCAGGTTTGCCTGATGTAGTTCCCACCTTGACTTTCCCTTGGCTTAGTGATTTGGGGGTCCTGAGATTTGTTTTCCTTTCACAAAACCGTTTTCATCTCTCTAGCTGAAACAAGTGAATTGGACTTAAGCAAAGACTAAGCCAAGGCAAAGAAATGGACCCAAGTGGAAGCTAAGCCAACAAAACAGCATGTCCAATGAGGTAAGACAAACTCAATTCACTCATATTTTTTCTGGGCCAGAGCCTCTATCATGGCCTATCATGATTCCATCATTTATGACCAGCCAAATGCCAACAAGTCTAGGAAAGCTCAACATGTAACTTGGTTTATTAGAGTGAGGCAGTTAAGGCAAAGTGAGGAAGAGGTAGATGGAATTGCAGCTGAACCCAAATTCTCCTCTAGCTTGAAAAAAAATATGACAAAGTCACCTCATTCATGACTTGTTCCATTCTTAATACAGAAAAATAAAGTGGCAGCTTGACTCTATTGATTCAAGAGTTCTTGAGACCTTAAAGAAACTTCCGGTTAAAATCCAGTGCACTTTTTGGAAGCAAACAAAATTGTATTTAAATACTCAAAAGTAGGCATAGCTGGGTTGGGAGTAGACTGCTAGAGTCACCCAGGCAGTAGGGGATAGTGACTTGGACTAGGCTTGTAGCAGTGAGCATATTGAATAATGTCAGAGTCAATACATATTGTAGTCAATACACATTTTACAGGCTGGGTGTCGTGGCTCATGCCTGTAAATCCCAGCACTTTGGGAGGCCTAGGTGGGAAGATTGCTTGAGCCCAGGAGTTTGAGCAGCCTGGGCAACAGTGCAAGACCCTATCTCTGCAAAAATATAAAATAATTAGGCAGGTGTAGGCCAGGCGCAGTGGCTTATGCCTGTAATCCCAGCACCTTGGGAGGCCGAGGCGGGTGGATCACGAGGTCAGGAGATCGAAACCATCCTGGCTAACACAATGAAACCCTGTCTCTACTAAGTACACAAAAAATTAGCCAGGTGTAGTGGCAGACGCCTGTAGTCCCAGCTACTCAGGAGGCTGAGGCAGGAGAATGGCGTGAACCCAGTGGGCGGAGCTTGCAGTGAGCCGAGATTGGGCCACTGCACTCCACCCTCGGCGACAGAGCGAGACTCCGTCTCAAAAAAAAATAAATAAATAATTAGGCAGGCGTGATGACACACACCTGTAGTCCCAGCTACTGAGGAGGATCACTTGAGCTTGAGAGTTAAAGGCTGCAGTGAGCTACGATCACACCATTGCACTCCAGCCTAGACAACAGAGTGAGACCCTGTCTGAAAAAAGAAAAAAGTACAGAGCAGAAATAACTTCTTGATTAATTTGAAATGGGGTGTGAAATGGAAGATGACACCTAAGTTTGTGGCCTGAGTAACAGGGTAAACGGTGGTGCTCTTTATGGACAAGAGTTGGAAAGAAGAGAGCAATATGCATAGAGAGGAAGCCAGTCATTCTGTCTGGGGATGTGTTACATTTGAAAAACCTTTGAGGCATT
This sequence comes from Symphalangus syndactylus, assembly GCF_028878055.3. Classification (NCBI taxonomy): domain Eukaryota; kingdom Metazoa; phylum Chordata; class Mammalia; order Primates; family Hylobatidae; genus Symphalangus; species Symphalangus syndactylus. The sequence continues at coordinate 72,428,680 of NC_072431.2, forward strand.
CATGTTTTTACATTAGGACACCTGAAGCTCAAAGGCAAGTTCAAGGAGGGGAAAGAAATTTGAGAGCTGTTAGTTCATTGGAAGTTGTAGGACCAAACATATGATGTAAGAAAAGAGTATTGATGGGGAAGAGAAGGGCATGAGAATAGAACCTTGGGTTTACCTACTTTTAGGAGTCTAGGGAAGGAAGAGAACCTAGCAAAGGAACAAATAAGAGTAAACCAGGAAAACGTGGTGTCCCAAAGTCTAGAGAAGAAAATATTTCAAGGGAATGTTAAATGCTACTGACGGATAAAGTGATGTGATGAAGACAAAAACAAAACAAAACAAAAAAACAAAAACAAAAACCACTGGCTTTGGCCTGACATAGGTCATCATTGACATTGACAGGAATTCTAACAAAGTAAAGGTCGAGGGAAAGCCTGACTTTTACAGAGTGGCTAATAACAGGGGTTTTGGATTTAGCCAGTTGACAATAATAGCTACCCCCTTAATTATGACTCAGAATCTACCAGGTGTTTTAGGAAAACTGTCTCATCTAACCATCCAAACAACTCTATGAAGTAAGTAGAGGCAGTGCCATCGTACCCATTTTATAGATAAATTGAACTTAAAGCATTGAAACAAATTGCCTAGTGTCATACCCTGTCAGCGGCAGAACCAGGATTTAAACAGAAGCTATTTGACTTAAGAGCCATACCTTAATCATTTTGAAAGAGTGTTTCTATAGTTAGTTTAAAGCCTTACCATCCTATTATCTAGCTGTGTGATTCTAGGTAAGTAACTCAGTGTCTCTGAGACTTAGCATATACATTTTTCATAAAATGGAGACTCTATGTGTAGAGTGTGTATCAACTGACTTATTGTCTGCAGAGACCTTAGGCACACAGCTTGACACACAGTAAGCGCTCATTCATTATCTAGTACAACCTAATCATTTTACAGATAAGGAATCTAGGTCCCAGAGAACCCAGGGAATTTGTCACAGGCACACAGGGTGTCAAAGGGAAGACTGTCCAAATGCCATGACTCCTGGCCCGGAGTACAAAACACTGAGGACCTCTGACCAGCTGTCTTGTTTTGGAAGCCTCCCACCTAGGGACCCAAATCTTCTTTGATGCTGCCCCAGTGCACTCCTGAGTCACTCAAAATATTCGCTGCTCTGGCAACAAATAACTCACAATGTCATTACTTGCCTGATGCCTTTTGAAGCAGCACTGTTCCCAGGAGTACTCTGTCACTGGAGTGACAGTCCCTCATGTTGTACATCTCTGAGAAGCTGACACTCTGTGTTTGTGTTTTAAAACACCCAGGATGGATCACAGGAAGTGCCAGTTCATTCCAGCAACCTTCTGGTATACTTTAGGCTCTCATGTGAACACGTGGGGGAAATGTCTGGTAATATTTAATTTTTTCCAGGTCGATCAGTCTCAGCTGTGATTTGGTTATGAAAAAAAATTCTAAAACATGGATCTGACTGTGGATGGTTCTGAATCTTGGAAGTTTACATGGTGCTTTAGACAGAATGGTGGATCATGCTGTGGAAGGGACTAGAGGGAGGGGTTAGATCAGTGGCCTTTATACTTGAAACTGTTGGGGAATCTAAGGGACTCCTCCAAGATCCCTTGTGCAGCAAGGAAAAGGGTGAGAGATGGTGGGGCAGGGCTCTTGCCTCTTGATATGGTTTGGCTGTGTCCTCACCCAAATCTCATCTTGAATTGTAGCTCCCATAATTCCCACGTCATGGGAGGGACCCAGCAGGAGGTAATTGAGCCATGGGGGCGGGTTTTTCCTGTGCTGTTCTCATGATAGTGAATAAGTCTCATGAGATCTGATGCTTTTATAAAAAGGAGTTTCCCTGTTTACACTCTCTTGCCTGCTGCCATGAAAGATGTGACTTTGCTCCTAATTCTCCTTCAGCAATGATTGTGAGGCCTCCCCAGCCATGTGGAACTGTGAGTCCATTAAACCTTTTTCCTTTATAAATTGTCCAGTCTCTGATACGTTTTTATTAGCAGTATGAGAGTAGACTAATACGCCTCTCATCCATCCCTTATCAGAATAGCTCTTTCTTTATCTGCTTTATGCATAGAGCTTGCCATAGTCTACTTTGGGGAAAAAGTTCTGGGCTAAAAAAAAAAAAAAAGAAGTTTAAAAACCACTGGTCTCATCTAACTTTCTTATCTTACTGATGGGAAAACTGAGATCCAGATAGAGGAAACAATTCATCCAATATAAAAGAGTAAGCCTGTCCCAGAACATACATGAGAACTCAAGTCCCCAGTACCCCATTCTGTCTTTATTTTCCTCCATTCAAGAGTGCTGCACGTTGACTTTAATTCTTGACCTTATTTCCAGCACAGGGATTGGTAAATTTTTACTATAAAGATCTAGATCATAAATACATTCAATTTTTTCAGGCTGTATAGTTTCTTTTGCAGTTATCCAATTCTGAGCTTCTGATGCAAAGCAGTCATAGACAATATGTAAATAGGTTAGTATGGCTGTGTTCCAATATGAAGTTATTTACAAAAACAGGCATCAGGCCAGATTTGGCACATGGAGTGTAGTTTATTGAGCTCTGTTCTAGCATACGAAGAAAGAAGTGGGTTATGGGTTTGCAGGAAGGGAGCATACTCATACATGCTAAAAATGAATTGAATTATTGATTTATTTGGTTGGAATCCCAGGGTGCTGCTGGAGAGATGGACAACAGACCTGGTTATAAAGCAGTGTGGCTATGCTCTAACAGATGGTCACTCAGGAAGGGGAGGATGCATTCTGCCTGAGACCATGAGTGGGATATCTGGGAAAGCTTCACAGAACTGTGAGTTGGCCTTGGGTGAAAGACCATCTTAGGTAGAGGAAACCAGACCCGGCAGAACTCCAGAGGGTTTAGGAGTAGGAAGGGTGAGATAGATTGCAAATGGCTGGGGATAGATTGCAAATGGCTTTGGACGTTCTGTTGGGACAACTGAACTTTATTCTTAAGGATGATTGGGATTCTTTTAAGGGATTTTAAGCAGGGATGTGACATGAGCATTTCATAGAGATTAATGTGGCACCAAGGGGTGAATAGGATGGTTTAGGGAAGGTGACATGTTAGGGAGTTTTTGAAATGATTCAGGTAATATATGAGGTGTCAAGTCAGTGTCAGTGTAGCTCCCATTTCCCCACAGAAATTCCAATCAGGAAGAGTCTCTGTATATGATGAGTGATGCACGTTTGTTGCTTTAACTTACTGATTATTGTCTTAGATCCTAGAGACAAATGTAATGCCTGTCTCGCTTTAATTAGCTGTGTGGACTTAGAAACAACAATTTTTCTCTCTGAGCTTTCAGGTCCCTCATCTGTGAGTGGAGACTATATTTACTGCCAAAGATTGTTAGGATTAAATGGGATCACATATTAAAGCTCCACTTTAAGTCCTATTTTTTATGTATAAATACATAGCACTGTTTTTCTTTTACTACAAACTGAATTCTCAAAGAGATTAAACCTGAAGAGGGATTTATCCTTACAGCAATGGGCACTGTTCTTGAAGTTGTAATCCACTGTAGAAATGGGGGATCATGCAGACATCTCTCATGGATCATCAGGACAATCTCATAGGCCTGAAAATGGATTTTGAGATGTCTCCTGGGCTGGAATTACAATAAAATGTATATTCCTGTAAATTACACTGCCCACATGAAAATGTGCTACACACTCCAAATAGACATTGCTGGTAATATAAATGGCAAATGGGGATTGCATTATTTTATTTTTTTTATTTTTTTAAGACAGAGTCTCATTCTGTAGCCTGGGCTGGAGTGCAGTGGCGCAATCTTGGCTCACTGCAACCTCGGCCTCCCAGTTCAAGAGGTTCTCCTGCCTCAGCCTCTGAGTAGCTGGGATTACAGGTGCAACCACCACACCTGGCTAATTTTTTTGTATTTTTGGTACAGATGGGTTTCACCATGTTGGCCAGGCTAGTTTCCAACTCCTGACCTCAGGTGACCTGCCTGTCTTGGCCTCCCAAAGTGCTGGGATTATAGGCAGGAGCCACCATGCCCTGCTGCATTATTTTAAATTTGATTGATGTTATCTTCTTGTGCGTTTCTGAAAGAAATGTGCTGAAGTCAGGTGACTCCATACTAGTCTCAAGTGATGCTTAGCATGATGGTTCTTCAATAAAAATGCTCTCTTTGAATGTGCAAGAGGCACCCAGACAACTAGATTCAATTTCATGCTGAAGTGTATGAATATTCATTTCTCTCAATTGTTATCGAAAGTCCAATTGTAATTTGTTTGCTGTTTCTGTTAATACCAAGGCCTACTTAATATATCCATTGAAAGTCCTTAAGAACATTCACAGGGAATCCTCCTAGAATTGCTACAGAGTTTTTAAATGTTTGTGAATTACCCTGACAGGCTTTTAGTTTCAACTCACATTAAGTAGATTTCATTGTTAACAAGAATATAAGCAAATAAAAATGAGGCCATTAACGTCTTAAATACACTGCATTTTTAAAAAGAAAGCAAGTTTGCAAAAAAAATTGGGAGAGTGAAAATTTTCTTCAAAATTTTTCGGATAAAAACGTTGCCAAAAGTAAAGAGAGAAGAGAAACCAAATGTAACCTTCCTGTGAAAGACATACTTGGTTTACTATGAAATACTGAGAAATATTACTTCAAAGAAGGTAAATTGGAATAGAAATCTGGGGTCTGAGTTCCAGTTCTAGGTCAGTTTTCCATAAATCAGTTTGCTGTCAGGTGAGTCACTATATGGTCAATTTGCCAAATAACAAATTCAAAGTATTTACTAAATTTACAAAAAAAAAAAGTATTTATTTTAAACTGTTGGATAAAATGTTTTTTAACATTATATCCACTTACAGGAAGATGCTAATGGAAAACGAATATAGAGAGTTTATTTGGGCCAAGGTTAAGGACTGCAGCCTGGGACACACTTCCAATTTGCCTAGAGGAGTGTTCCAGTGAACAAAAGAGACTCAAGTCTTTAGAGATAAAAGGACAGTTCAGAAGAGGAAGTGATTACAGAAGCTGTTTAACAGGAATCCTCATTGATTTACAGAAATAACATTTATTCTTGATGGGCTATATATTGTTGAACTATAGGGTAAGTTTTTTTTTTTTTTTTTTGAGACAGTCTCGCTCTGTCGCCCAGGCTGGAGTGCAGTGGCGCAATCTCGGCTCACTGCAAGCTCCGCCTCCCGGGTTCACGCCATTCTCCTGCCTCAGCCTCTCCGAGTAGCTGGGACTACAGGTGCCTGCCACCATGCGTGGCTAATTTTTTTGTATTTTTAGTAGAGACGGGGTTTCACCGTGGTCTCGATCTCCTGACCTCGTGATCCGCCCGCCTCGGCCTCCCAAAGTGCTGGGATTACAAGCGTGAGCCACCGCGCCCGGCCTGAACTATAGGGTAAGTTTTATGGTGTCCAGTTTATGACATTGTGTGGCTATTAGGGATAAGTTAGAGACCACAGAGCAAGTGGCTTTAAGAAGTAATTATTTGGCTCAAGGGGGAGTGTAATGTGACAGTGATTGCTGTTATATATATATATTTATTTATTTATTTGGAGACAGAGTCTCGCACTGTCACCTGGGCTGGAGTGCAGTGGTGCGATCTCAGCTCACTGCAACCCCCACCTCCCGGGTCCAAGTAATTCTCCTGCCTCAGCCTCCCAGGTAGCTGGGATTACAGGTGCCCACCACAATGCCCAGCTAATTTTTTTTGTATTTTTATTAGAGACAGGGTTTCAACTATATTGGCCAGGCTGGTCTCAAACTCCTGACGTCACGATCCACCCACCTCAACCTCCCAAAGTGCTGGGATTACAGGCATGAGCCACTGGGCCCGGCTGCTGTTAAATTTTAAATGTGGCTCTAGGCTTGATAATTTAAAGGGGCTCACATTCCTTAGATATAAAGATTTTTTTTTTTTAGATGGAGTCTTGCTCTGCTTCCTGGGATGGAGTACAGTGGTGTGATCTCAGCTCACTGCAACCTTCGCCTCCCGGGTTGAAGTGATTCTCCACCTCAGCCTCCTGAGTAGCTGGGATTACAGGCACCAGCCACCACACCCGACTAATTTTTGTATTTTTTAGTAGAGACAGGGCTTCGCCATGTTGGCCAGGCTGGTCTCAAACTCCTGACCTCAGGCGATCCGCTCTCCTCAGCCTCCCAAAGTACCAGGATTACAGGTATGAGTCACCACGTTTGGTGAAGTTTTTTTTCTTCTTGCTTAAGCTTTAGAAAATTTCAGTAACATTTTAGGTAGTCAGCATTCATTTTGCCTTCAGAATAAGATTTTAAGAACTATTCTTCTTGTCTTCTTTCCCCCTCCCCATGGTTGAAGCTTAGTGAGCCAGGATCAGAGAGGGGACCCTCTGATGAAGGAAGGGAGAGAAAAAGGTCACCTGAGAACACAGCCTGGCTGCTGATCTAGTAAGGAAGTCACTAAAGAGCAGAAAGCAGAGAGTAAGCAGAGACAAAGCTTCCAAAGAAACCTTTTTCTCTGCACAGATTTTTTTGTTTGTTTTTGAGATAAGTCTCACTGTGTTGCCCAGGCCGGAGTTTAGTGGCATGATCTCGGCTTCCTGCAACCTCCACCTCCCAGATTCAAGTGATTCTCCTACCTCAGCTTCTTGAGTAGCTGGGATTACAAGCATGCTCCAGCATGGCTGGCTAATTTTTTTATTCTTAGTAGAGATGTGGTTTCATTATGTTGGGCAGGCTGGTCTCGAACTCCTGGCCGCAGGGCCTCAGGTGATCTGCCCGCCTCGACCTCCAAAAGTGCTGAGATTACAGGCATGAACCATCACGCCCAGCCTCTGCACATACATCTGACAAATGTGTAGATTTTCCCTCCCATTCCAACTAAGCTTTCAACTCTCCAGACAACAACTGGTATCCTGTAGTTAATTTAATTCTGACACAGACTACCTTTAGTTAGCGCAGATCCCATAGGTTAAGGGCTCAGTCCCACAAGATTACTTCTACTTCAGATGCCAATGGTAAGTACTGGATCTCCTGTCTGATCTGGCTACAAATCGGGGCTCCTACAGCCCTCTCTTTAGTTTTGATACTTTGCTATAAAGGCTCACAAACCTTGGGAAATTATTTACATTTCATGATTCATTATAAAGGTTATCAATAAACAGGCAGATGCAGAGGTGCATAGAGCAAGGTACGGGGAAGGTTTGCAGAGCTTCCATACCCTCTCTGGGCACACCACCCTCCCAGCACCACAGTGAGTTCACCAATCCAGAAGCCCTCGGAATTCTGTTTATTGGGGTTTTTTATGGAAGTTCTGAAACCATCCCTATACACTTTATAACATTAATCAGGAAAGAAGACAGGGGTATAAGTGAAAATAAACCGAGCTTGTAGCACCTTTGGCATTCATCATTAGGTCGCCTAATGATGACCTGCTTCCTCATAGTTGCTTGGTGACTCTTGCCCCAGAATCACACAGACACTGTCACAGGATTATAGCTCCTGTTAACTGCTCTGTAGATAACAACTTAAGCATTGCGAAGCACTACATTTTCCCTTTGAGATACTCTTTCAGGTCTTGCGTACCAATGAAACTACTGACATCAGCTGGTCTGAAGGATCCCACAAGGAGCTGACTCACCAAAGAATGCAGTTTCCACTTCCTGATGATTTCATCCCCCTTTCCTCAACCAACAAATGACCCCAATTTTCCAGCCCCTTGCCTGCCATGGTTTCCTTATAATTCACAGCCCAGAACTCCTTGGAGAGATGGATTTGAGGGTTCCTCCCATTTCCTCATTTGGCTTCCCTGTGATCATTAAACTCTTTCTCTGCTGCAAACCCTTCTGTCTCAGTGTATTGGTCTGTTACTGTGCAGTGGGCATACAAACCTGGTGGTCCTGTAACAGCTTCATTTTGTGGGCATGATTGCTGAAGTAATTGGCCATTGGTGATTGAACTCAATCTCCAGCCACTCTCCACTTCCAATAGCAAGTTATTGATGATTTGGGGGAACATGGGAGAGTGGGACTAAAAGTTCCAATCTTCTAATCACATAGGTGGTTTCTCTGAAAACCACTTCCCATCATCTGACAGTCCCCTCATTAGCATAAACTCAGATGTGATTAAAGGGCTTGCTAAGAATAACAAAAAATGCTCCTGCCACTCTCATCATTCAGCAAATTCTAAAGGTTTTAGAAGATCCGTGCCAAGAACCAGAGACAAAGACCAAATATCTATTTTTTATTATATCACAGTATCACAGGCTGGGGCAGGGTAAATGGAGAGGATGGAGGCTGGAGGATAGAATGAGGAACCCAGCACTTTGAGGGGTAGAGGAAGATACTGGGGGACAAGAGCAGACTAATGATAGAGTGGGTGGGAACTGGGGGCAGCATGAGGGAGACACAAGGAGTATGCTGAGGATGTGAAGGTATGAAACCATCTTTGCAAAATTATGACAATAAGCAAAACCCGACATGGTTGACTTCATCTTGCTTCTAGTCTCACAGGTTGGCCATCTTTGCTCATTCCTGGGCATGGGCCAAGCTAACTTTGGGGTAAATTTAGTTTATAGTTTATAAAATAGCACTTCCCCAAAATTAAACTGTACTTGTAAAACTAATGAAAGGCCACTAAGTTAGGAGGACGAAAAGGGCCTAAATTCTCTAAGCTGTAAGTACAGTTAGATGATTACCAGCCATTATTCCAGAGATCACAAGATACTGCAACTTCTCCAATTATTCCTGCAGATAACATCACTATTGCAGAAACTAAGATTGGCCTTTTTAGATGACTTTTCAGGTTTTGCACTTCTGATGACTGATGGTTCCACCTGGACTCACCAACCAGTCCTGTGGCTCCCACCCAGGAACCAACTCAGTGCAAGAGGACAGCTTTTACTGCAAATTTCCCCAACCAAAGACAGCTTTGCATGACTATTTCAAAATATGTCAAAGAAATATATGTTGGGGTAAAATAGTTTTATTTCCTTCAGGTTCTGCTATCTGACATGCAATGCTATACCAGAATCAGGTTGGAATTTGACATCTTATTGCTACAAAGAGTCCATTTTATCAGTCTTATGATCTCTATTTTAACATTAATGCTGGACAGTTGTATCTGAACTCCAAAGGGAGGGGGAATAATGATTTGTGTCCAATCTCCCCCTCATGGCTGGGAGTTCAGCTTTTCAGGTTTCTCTGCAGTCCCCTTGGCCCAGAAGGGGTCTGTTTAGTCAGCTAGGGGGTGCTTAGAATATTGTTTTTGGTTTGCAGACATTAAGTCAAGTTTAGCCTAAAGCTGTTTCCTTACATATTATATAAGTTTGGCCTAAAGGTTTCTCTGTACATAGTGAGTTATCACCTAAACGGAGGTGTAAACAGACTGTAACTTACTCTTGGGCCAATCAATGAGTTTTGGCCAATCAAATGCAGCCAATGGTTCAAACAGTGTTTAAAAAAGGCAAACACCAAGCTGTAACCAATCCAGCTGTTTCTGTACCTCACTTCTGTTTTCTGTACATCACTTTCCCTTTTCTGTCCAAAATCTCCCACCACGTGGCTGCATTGGAGCCTCTCTCAGCCTATTCCAGCTTGGGATGCTGCCTGATTCATGAATCGTTCTTTGCTCAACTAAACTCTGTTGCATTTAATTTGGCCAAAGTTTTTCTTTTAGCACAGATGAGGGAGAGGCCTAAGAAAAAAGGATTCTGGGCTTTGAACCCTCAAATCCACCAGACCTGCCTCTTTTACCATATGAGGTTTCTTTAAGAAAAAAAAGTTTCTCTGTTAAAACCACCAGAAACACATTTGGAAAACCACTAGAAAGATGAGAATACCTTCTTTGGAATAATAATAGCAAGACTTTTGAGCACTTACTATACCCAGACACTGTGCTGAGCACTGCAAAGATATTCCCTTATTTGCTCCTCACTCCTCCTCTTGGAGAAAGGTGACTGTCACCCTTCAGAAGGTCCAAACTCCTCTGGCTTTTTAAAAAGCATCTCACATTGGGAGGCTGAGGCAGGATTGCTTCAGCCCAGGAGTTCAAGGCTGCAATGAACTATGATTATACCATTGCACTCCAGCATAGGCAACATAGTAAGATCATCATTTCTACCAAAAATATTTAAAAATTAGCCCAGCTTGACGGCACATGCCTGTGGTCCCAGCTACTTGGGAGGCTGAGGTAGGAAGATGGCTTGAGCCTAGGAGTTTAAGGCCTCAGTGAGCTCTGATTGTACCATTGCACTCCCGCATGCGCAACTTCGTGAGACCCCACATCTCTAACAAAAATATTTAAAAATTAGCCGGGCGTGATGGGACATGCCTGTAGTCCTGGCTACCTGGGAGTCTAAGGCAGAAAGACGGCTTAAGCCCAGGAGTTCAAGCCTGCAGTGAGTTGTGATCATGCCACTGTACTCTGGCCTGGGTGACAAAGCAAGACTCTGTCTCAAAAATAAAAACAAAAACAAAAAAAGCTTGGGAGGCTGAGGTGAGTGGATCACTTGAGGTCAGGAGTTCAAGACCAGCCTGGCCAACATGGTGAAACCGTGTCTCTACTGAAAAAAAAAAAAAAAAAAGCCCAGTGTAGTGGCAGGTGCCTGTAATCCCAGCTACTTGGGAGGCTGAGGCAGGAGAATCGCTTGAACCCAGGAGGCAGAGATTGCAGTGAGCTGAGATTGCACCGCTGCATTCCAGCCTGGGCAACAGGAGACTCTGTCTCAAAAAAAAAAAAAAAAAAAAAAAAAGAAGCTCACAATTATTTGGCCTGTAACAGAATGTGCCTGCAATTGTAAATTCACTTTTCTGGGGAGTGCATTTCTCTTATCTCCAGCTAGGGCGTGAGGCTCATAAGAGTTCTTTTTCTCATCATGCCCTCCAAAGTGTGCCCATAGATAGCTGGTCACAGGATTCAAGGATGTTCTTGTTCATTCTTTAAGGAACCAGCATTGGAAGCCATTTCCTCCGGTAAGTGAGGGCTTTGGGTTTCTTCTTACTGATTATCATGAGGATCTGTTTCCTGTCCTCCTACATAAATGTCTTTGTGGGATCACTGGGGCAGTGTTTTAGAGAAGGTTGGCACTTCTTGGAGAAAGCCCCCTTTGTTTTATTTGGCCTCCATCTCTGTTTATTTCAGTTAAACATCAGCAGCTCTGAGTCCATTGTGACCCACCAGGGTCATCCCACACTGGCAGACAAGCTCATCCTTGTTCTTCCACAAGAATTTGACTGTCTAGGCCGTCTCCCTAATACCAGAACCCCCATCTCCTTGTACCAACACCTCACGTGGCCTAGCCTTGTTTTACAGACCCTCCTCTGCACTAATTTGGGGCAAAGATTGGGGAAAAGATTCTGGGTCACATATTTTTTTTTCATAAGGATGGATTTTAGCCAATAGCCAGAATTTGCAAAAGGAAGACACCAAATAGACATGGTACCTGGGAGTGAGGACATGCTATGCTCCTGGACATGAGCTGGAGAAATTACAGGAGAAGCCCCACTATTCTCTTCCTCATTGGAAAAATCTCCCTGTGCTGCTGTATCTACTATGGTCGGGGTAGTAACAGCTCCAAGGCAGACACATTCTATTAGGTTGGTGCAAAGGAATTGTGGTTTTTGCCATTAAAATTAATGGCACATTGGCCGGGCATGGTGACTCATGCCTGCAATCCCAGCACTTTGGGAGGCCCAGATGAGTGGATCGCCTGAGGTCAGGAGTTTGAGACCAGCCTGGCCAACATGGTGAAACCCTATCTCTACTAAAAATACAAAAATTAGCCAGGCATGGTGGTGCAAGCCTGTAGTCCCAGCTACTTGGGAGGCTGAGGCAGGAGAGTCACTTGAACCTAGGAGGCAGAGGTTGCAGGGAACCAAGATCGCACCACTGCACTGCAGCCTGGGTGACAAAGCAAGACTCTATCTGAAAAAAGAAAGGAAGAAAGGAAGGAAGGAAGGAAAAAGGGAAGGAAGGAAGGAAAAGAGGGAGGGAGAGAAGGAAGGAAGGAGAGAGAAAGAGAAAAAAAGAAATCTTAACATCTTTGAATTGTAATACCCATGAAAATCTGTTTGTGGCATTAACAACTGAACATCTTTCTTCATGACAATTCGTCTTGAGAGAAGTATAGCTTCTGTCTTGCTGGGCCCAGAGTCTCTGGCCTAGGACTCAGTTCCCAGGGGAACAAGAAGACAATGTAAAGAGAAATGAACCCAGCTGCCATGTTTTTTAGGGTCCAAGTGGCAGCCCTGCCTCTGTGTCCTCTTAAACGGGATCATGTGGCTTCACCTTCCCCAAACCCTCTAGTAAAGAGTATATCCAGTCCAAAGGCAAGCACATGAATGCAGAATCATTTGGCTAGAAAGCCATCCCTTCCATTTTTGCCTTTTGTGGGGGATTGCTGATGTGTCTGGAATTGGTACGTGACAAACACACCAGGCCATGATGTGTAAAACCCATATTTATGTTTGAAAATGTCAGATCTTTGAGTTTAAAAACAGACTTTAAAGAGCTTGAGAACCTGGCAGTTAATCAGTATTCTCTGCTCAGAATGAAAGCACGGAACGGGTTGGAGTGTCTCAACATACAGATGGATACCTGGATCTAATTACTTTTTCTCTGTGGTGCTCAAACACCCATTTGTTTGATGTTTCTCCCCCATTTTGTTATTTATTGCTTGGCATTTGGTAGGCATAGCCTAGTGTTGCAGGGGGTTTGCAAATCATGTTTTAAAAATTAGTGCTGCTGTTGTATGCAGAACAAAATTCACTGCGGTTTTGATCATGATGAGATGGGGTTCTCGTCTTTCAATTACTGACCGACTCACAGAGCCAGGGACTGGATTCTTTTGCTTGGTCTCCGGTTTCTGTCTTAGCAAAATGCAGGAGACTCTGCCTTGGTTCCTTTAATTAACGTCTAAAATTTACTCTGCATATTTGTCCCCTTGAAACTCCACATATTTGTCCCCTTCCATGGAAAGTCTCTCCTGACTTTATTCCTCAGACTTATTTATTCCGCAGTAAGGAAGCATGTATTGAGTTCTTATTCTGTGCTAGACACTGAGGGTACGGAGAGAAACAGGCCACCCTTGCTAACCTTTGGGAGCTCACACTGGGGCTTACACAGAAGTCTGAGCTGCGTGGAGACACAGATGAAGGAAAGCAGTCAGCAGCAGGCGGCCAACAAGGCTTGGGTAGTAGGAGAGGTTGATGGGGAGGCTTTCAGATATTTTCCTCTTTGGAAATTGACCGCTTTCTGATTTAGAATTTAGACAATGTTGGTCAGGCACGGTGTCTTTCACCTGCAATCCTGGCACTTTGGGAGGTCAAAGTAGGAGGACTGATTGAGGCCAGGAGTTTGAGACCACCTGGGCAACATAATAGGACCACATCTCTACAAAAAACAAAAAAATTAGCTGGATGTGCTGGTGTGCATGCACCTGTAGTCCCAGCTACTCAGGAGGCCAAGGTAGGAAGATACCTTGAGGCACCACTGCACTCCAGCCTAGGTGACAGAGTTAAGACCCTGTCTCAAAAAAAAAAAGAGAAAAGAAAAAGGAATTCAGAGAATATAATTTAAGGCAATTAAAATTTTATTTCTTTCTACACATGAGATCAGAAAAGAGTTAAAAACATCACACCAGTCTAGCAGAGTGAAAAGAACTTTGAAATTTGGGGATGTCAGAACCCTTCTGTAAAATGGGGATTGTCAGGATCAGGCTTCACACCATGTGTGTAAAGATCACATTTAGAAAAGCCTTGTCTTATGAACCAAATAGGTGAGACATCTTACACATCTATGTATTATTACTTTTCTAATATTTGAAAATGTTGAGATTAATAACATACATTTCTATTTTAAGGAATTGACTCATTGATTGTACCTTTTTATAGTAGTTGTTATTCACTTCCTCCAAAAATGGATTGAAAAGCATAATTGCTACTTTTTGGGGAAGAAGGTCTTTTGGATTCATTTGATGATAGAAAGGTGTATTAGTCCATTTTCATGCTGCTGATAAAGACATAACCGAGACTGGGTAATTTATAAAGAAAAATAAGTTTAATGGACTCACAGTTTCATGTGGCTGGGGAGGCTTCACAATCATGGTGGTAGGCAAAAGGCACATCTTGCATGGCAGCAGGTAAGAGAAAATGACACCCAAGCAAAAGGGGAAACCCCTTATGAAACTATCAGATCTCATGAGACTTACTCACTACTGAGAACAGTATGGGGGAAACTGCCCCAATGACTCAATTACCTTACGCTAGGCCCCTCCCACAACATGTGGGAATTATGTTATGTTATGAATTATTGTTTTTGAGACAGAGTCTCACTCTGCCACCCAGGCTGGAGTGAAGTGGCATGATCTCAGCTCACTGCAACCTCTGCCTCCCAGGTTCAAGCAATTATCCTGCCTCAGCCTCCCGAGTAGCTAGGATTACAGGCCTCTGCCACCAGGCCTGGCTAATTTTTGTATTTTTAGTAGAGGCAGGGCTTCACCATGTTAACCAGGCTGGTCTTGAACTCCTGACCTCGGATGATCCACCCGCCTCAGCCTCCCAAAGTTCTGGGATTACAGGCATGAGTCACCTCGCCCAGCGTCTGCAATGGTTTTGAGTCTTGTTAAAATGCAGGGTCATTCTTGGGACCACAGCTAATGGGACTGGATGCCAGGCATCTGATGCCAGGGTCATAGGTACAGCTGTACAGGCTGGCCGAGGGATCTTGGTGCAAGTGCTCCCCAATCAGGGTGGCCCTCGTCAAATGAGGACCTGGCTGATCCTCTATCATTTGGTGGTTCATGCCAGCACTGCCTCTATGCCAACAGCATCTCAGAGAGGGGTGGGTAAGGTGTCCTGGAGCCCAGCTATGTACAGATGTTGCTGTTGGCCCTGGAGGAGAGCCAGGAAGTGTCCCCAAAGTAGCAATGTGAAGCTCTGCACAGGGTGTCACTTTCTGTTGATTGGCCAGACAGAGTGGCCCTGGTTTCTGGATGTAGAGTCAGCATGAGGGACCCTGTATCCTGGGACGGGGAAGGGATAGGGGAACAAGCCAGGAGCCACCATTCTCCACTGTCCTGCAGGGAAGGGTAATACTGGCAGCCCCATTGCCTAAGCTGGGATGGAGGTTGGGCAGGGGGTGGAGGTTGCAATGTTCTTCCAGATGGCTCTGAAGACAGTGAAGGCTTTGGTCCCTACAATGGCCTCCCAAGGGCACAGATGAAGGCAAGAGGAAGTTTGGGTTGGGACAAAGCCAAACCATATTAGAAGGGCACACCGTATCCCGAAAGGTTGGGAAACATTGAAGATACAGTGGGAGAGACTGGCTTTATTCTTTTTTCTTATTCTACTTATTATCTGTTTTCTGCTCTGCATGGTCCAGGAGCCTATAAATGATACACTTCTCTGAGAGTACCTTCAATTTGGAAAATGACCGAGAAATGTCTGTCCAGCAATGGTAATCCACATTGTGCTTTTGAATCCTGCTCCTCTACCTGGAAGGAACTTAGGTAGAGGGAAGTTGGCTTTTCTTAGGTCTCATCTGCCAGGTTTGCCTTTGTTTTGTCATGGGTTAGGAACTGGCTCAGGCAGGATGTCTCTCAAAAGCAGCCTGAGATGAGAAAGACCCTGGCCAGTATTCCCACTTAGAAGCATACATACAGCTAGCCCTGTTTTCTTATTTTGCTATTTCCTACTTCTCATTTGTAGACTGTTGCTACGGATAAAGATTTTCAAACCATTCCTTGCCTGATTGATGAGTCCTAGTGATCTAATACCTGTGCTGACTCTCTCATCCCAGGGTGACAGACTGGGCCTTCTGCCTGCTTGGGGATATCTGGCACTGGCCTGAATATTTCTGGTTTTCATGTCTTTTCAGCCCAAACTACACCATGTCCAGTATCCACCGTCCTTATCTGGAATCTTAAAAAATTCATCCTCTAGCAGGGAGGGAGGTGTTGTGCATTAGACCATCATATTCATCTCTCAAGACATAAATTCTATCTGTTCTTTATTATCTCAGATGGCAACCTATGGCATGTTCTTTAGTCTCTGGATCTCAGTATCCTAATCTGTAGAATGGTACTGTATCAGTTCAAGTACTGCAGGAAGCAGATACCAAGATGTAGTTAGAAATGCAAGAGCTTTGGGCTGGGCATGGTGGTTCATGCCTATAATCTCAGAACTTTAGGAGGCCAAGGCGGGTGGATGACCCGAGTTGGCAGTTCGAGACCAGCCTGGCCAACATGGAGAAACCCCATCTCTACTAAAAATACAAAAATTAGCCAGGTGTGGTGGCACACATCTGTAATCCCAGCTACTTGGGTGGCTGAGTCACGAGAATGGCTTGAACCTGGGAGGTGGAAGTTGCAGTGAGCCCAAATCACACCATAGCACTCCAGCCAGGGTGACACAGAGAGACTTCGTCTCAAAAAAAAAAAAAAAAAAAAAAAGAAATGCAAGACCTTTACCTGTGAAAGGTAATAGGAGAAGGGGGCAGTGAAGTCTTCAGACCATTATGGTATGGGCTGTTAAGAAAAATTATTCAATGATACTTGTTAAAGCATAATAAGAAAGGCTATTCACGACCATCACAATAGGGCTGGACCCCCACCTGTTTCCTGGCTCTCATTCAATACTGAACAATTGGCACCATGGTGTCCCCTGCAGTGAAGACCACTGCAAAAGGGACTTGCAGTGGAAGAGAGAGACTGGGCTCAATTCCAAATCCAGCAGGGACAAGTGGACGTTTATAGCCACGGAGCAAGGTGTGAGTTAGTAAATGGAAACTCACTAAGAGAAAACATCAGGGGTAAGGGGAGTTTTGGCTAAATTGGTCTAACAGGATTTTTGCTGAAGACAGGCCAGGGAGATCAGACACACCTGAGGGATGGTGGAGGATGAGAAACCTGGTCACATATCAGGGATTGTCAGATATCAAGGATGGAAGGTGTCTAAGTCTGTTTGTGTTGCTACAAAGGAATATTGAGGCTAGGTAATTTATAAAGAAAAGAGGTTTATGTGGCTCACAGTTCTGTAGGCTGGAGTTTCCCAGGCTGGAATGCAGTGGTGCAATCATCATAGCTCACTGCAGGGTGCACAAGAAGCATGGTGCCAGCATCTGCTTCTGGTGAAGGCCTCAGGAAGTTTCCATTCATGGCAGAAGGTGAAGGAGAACCAACCCTAGCACTACATGGTGGGAGAGAAAGGAAGAGAGAGCGGGGGAGGTGTCAGGCTCTTTTTAACAATCAGAACTCACATAAACTGGTAGAGTGAGAACTTGCTTATTACTGCTGGGACAGCACCAAGACGTTCATCAGGGATCCAATCCCCATCACCAAAACACCTGCCATTAGGCCCCATCTTCCACACTGGGTATCACATTTCAACATGAGATTTGGAGGAGACAAATATCCAAACTATGTCAGGGGGGTTCTTGCTAAACTGACTTAGCAAGGTTCTTGCTAAAACTGGATTGTATAAGAAAGTGCACAGACAAGCCTAACAGAAGATTCAAAGGCCTAATTGAAGTTTGGCCAAGCAAAGAGTCTTTGTCAGGGCTGGGAATGCCCTGAGATCATTGTACAGGCCTGGTACCTGTGAAAGGAGAAGGGGAAGGAAGGGAGATGGGGTGGCAAGAGTCTGAGATAGTGGTGGTACTATGAGAATATCTGAGCAAGCTGAATGGGGACTTCTAGTACAGAGAGACATCCCAGAGAGGTGTCCCATGTTAAGTGGCACTGGCGAGGCCCTGGTGCCTTTCCAAGCTCAGTCACTGACTGGGCACTGTCTGGGAAGACTGTGGCCTCAGCTCAACTGTTGCAGCCGGAGGCTGATGTCTAACTGTACTCTTTGTAGTTGAACGGCAAATTCATTCTTGGAAAGAGATCTGAGAGGCATATCTGCATGGCTTCTATTTTTTTAATGAAGAGCCATGGCTGGGCATGGTGGCTCACATCTATAATCCCAGCACTTTGGGAAGTCAAGGAGGGAGGACGGCTTGAGGCCCGGAGTTTGAGATAGCATGAGCAACATAACCAACACATCTCTACAAGAAATAAAAATTTGCCCAGCATGGTGATGCCCATTTTTAGTCCTGTTACTTGGGAGGCTGAGGAGGGAGGATCACTTGAGCCCAGGAGTTTGAGGGTGCAGTGAGCTATGATTGTAGCACTGAACTCCATCCTGGGCAACAGAGAAAGACCCTATAAAAAATGAAAAAGAAAGAAAGAGAGAGAAAGGAGAGAGAGAAAAATAGAGAGAAAGAAAGAAAGGAGAGAAAGAGCGAGAAAGAGAAAGAGAGAAAGGAAAGAAAGAAAGAAAGACAAGAAAGAGAGAGAAAGAAAGAAAAGAGAAGAGAAAAGAAAAGAACCAGGGTAGGGCCAGGTGTGGTGACTCACGCCTGTAATCCTAACACTTTGGGAGGCTGAGGCAGGAGGATCCCTTGAGCCCAGGAGTTCGAGACCAGCCTGAGCAACATAGGGAGACCCTGTCTCTATAAAAATAAACAAATAAATAATATATGTAAATTTAAAAAAGAAAAAAGAAAAGGACCAGGGTAAAACCATCTCTAATGTTTCAATGCAAGCTGTATGTATCTCTTCATAAGCATTTTAATTGTGTGAACATTTCAAGCATGAGCATAAAGAACTCCCCGTGTTTCCTTGAAGCTAAGACATGCTTCCCCTCAATATCTGAATGCATTTCACCAGGGTTGATGTCCTGGGCCTACGTGCCTAGGGCTATGAGTTTGCAAAGTCAGAGACCCAGTGACAAGACCCAGGAAAGCTCTGGACACAGACAGATGGAGAGTGAGCTCTGAGCTGCCTGCCATCTGAAGAGAAGCTGGGGCTCCAAAGAGAAGCTGGCGAGTGGCTGCTTCTCACTTCCCAGGAAGGGCCTCACAACCGCCTCGTCAGTCCTCTCTGGGCTCCTTTGCAGGTCAAATGGTCGAGGACATCTTAAGATCCTCACTGTTTCCTGACTTGCCATTTAGGTTTTAGGAAATCAGATGTAAGAAAACACACCTTACTCTCATTTTTTTTAAGCTGATGCCTTTGAAGATGGGGTTTAGGAAGAGGCTGCGTGGTTCTTGAGCCAAAATGTTACAGCAAAGGGGTACCAATCCAGACACCAAGAGAGCATTCTTGGTTCTCACACAAGAAAGAATTCAGGGCAAGTCCATAAAGTGAAAGCAAGTTTATTAGGAAAGTAAAGGAATAAAAGAATGGCTATTCCATAGAGAGAGCAGACAGGAGGGCTGCTGGTTACCCATTTTTATGGTTATTTCTTGATCATATGCTAAACAAGGGGTGGATTATTCATGCCTCCCCTTTTAGATCATATGGGTAACTTCCTGATGTTGCCATGGCATTTGTAAGCTGTCATGGCACTGGTGGGAGTGTAGCAGTGAAGACACCCAGAGGTCACTCTTGTGGCCATCTTGGTTTTGGTGGGTTTTGGCCGGCTTGTTTACTGCAATCTGTTTTATCAGCAAGGTCTTTATGACCTGTATCTTGTGCCGACCTCCTATCTCTTCCTGTGACTTAGAATGCCTTAATCATCTAGGAATGCAGCCCAGTAGGTCTCAGCCTCATGTTACCCAGGTTCTATTCAAGATGGAGTTGCTCTGGTTCAAACGCCTCCAACAACAGCCTTGCGATAAAGAAAGAGTTTAATTGATGCAAGGCAGGCTACTCTATGTGGAAAATTGAGTTATTACTCAGATCCATCTCTCTGAGCATTTGGGGGCTAGGGTTTTCCAAAGGTAGTTTGGGGGAAGGGGTGGGGGTGGCTAGGCAATGGGTGCTTGCTGTTGATTGGTTGGAGGCATCATTATAGGGCTGTAGAAAATGGTCTTCCTGCACACAGAGTCACTTATGGGAGGGGACACTGGAGTGGTTGGGGTTGGTGAGTCCAGGTGGAGCCATCTGTAGTCAGAAATGTAAAAAACCTGAGAAGATATTTCAAAAGGCCCATCTTAGGTTCTGCAATAGTGATGTTATCTGCAGGAGTAATTGGGGTGGTTGCATATCTTGTGACCTCTGGAATAATGGCTGGCAATCATTTATGTCTACACCTTAGCAGAAATCAGGCTCCACTCATCTTCCTAGCCTGGTGGTCTCTCACTGGCTTTATGAAGGCCCTTTGGGCAAGGGCTATTATCATTTAAACTATAAACTCAATGTCTCCCAAAGTTAGCTTGGCCTAAATCTTAATGATTAAGAGCAGGCTGAAGGCCAAAGGCAAGGTGAGGGTTGGCCAGGCCAGATCTCCTTCACTACCATAATTTTCTAACTGATACAATTTTTGCAAAGGCAGTTTCAGTAAGGTTGAGCTAAATTTAAAGGTAAAAACAGGAAAAAAAAAAAAAAGGTAAATGAAGCTAAACTTGGGTAATGAATAAAATATATTCCAAGTTAACTGTTCTAGAGTGCCACAACTTGGGACTCAACGTTAGCATTTATTTCAACTGTAACTGTGGTTTCCATGTTGTTAGTGAACAGTTTCCCGGTAGTGAACTTTACCCTTGGATAACTAGCTGTTGCCATGTGTTTGTGGCCTGTGTGGACTTGGATAGTCACATGCATCTGAAATTCATATGCAGTCATAAGGTAGAGGCAGTTGTTTTACATATTTCATTGCTCAGATAAATAAGTTGATTAGCAGGGCATGGTGTCATGAACCTGTGGTTCCAACTTCTTGAGAGGCTGAGGCAGGAGGATCACTTGAGCCTGGGAGTTTGAGTCCACCCTGGACAATATAGTGAGATCCTGTCTCTTAACACAGTAAATAAATAAGTTAGTCTCATGTCTACATGCAGATTTGGGAGCTGGAGAATAAACATGAGTTTGCTTAGAACGCATTTCCCCCCATCATGGCACTTTGATCTGGCTGAAGATAGGAGGGTGGAATACACAAGATCCAGAGGCTGAAGAAATTACAGTGCATTTGTAGAAATGCTAATGACTCACAGTGGATGGAGCACAAGACTTGGAGAGACATGTTCCCAGAGCAAGCAGAGCCAGGAGGTCTTTGCACAGCCAGTGAGGAGCTTGGGCTCAATCGTGGGAAGAGTGGGAAGCTCTGCAGGGCTTTAAGCAGGCAATGACACCATCACATTTGCATGTGGAAAGATCACTGGCAGAAACACAGAGAGGCTGAGTTGGAGTGGAAAACTGTTAGAGGGTTTTAGAAATAATCCAGGTGAGAGAATGATGGTGACCTCAATGAAGGTGGTGTCACTGGACAGGGAGGCAGGTTCACTGCATTGGGAGCAAAGAAACAAAATACAGTAGAAACAAGAGCATGAACCACAGCTGTGGGCAAAGCCAGTAAGGGGTTTGCAAAGAAACAGGCTCAGCTTCTGAGGCAAGACCCGCAAAGACCTGTTGTGATAGAATCTCTTAAAAATTTTTCTTTTCAAATATTTAATTGACAAAGATCGAATTGATGGAGCATAGAAAATTTCACCCCCAAATATGGCTACCTGGTATAATGAATATTTTTAAAAACGCTTCGAAATCTACAGGCCTTGGAAAAGACATTTCCCTTATCCTCATAAAGATCAGATGGGCCCACCAAGAAGGACAACTGCTTTATCCTTCTCTTCTCTACTATCTCATTATCTATTTCAGGAAAGGAAAGGAAGAATGTAGCCAGACCGGGCCTAATCATTTTACAAAATAATGCCTGTCTCCCTGGTTCATTCAGCTTCCTAAAAGAACCATTTATAAGTCAATCTCCGTTCCCAACTTCCATTCATTCTCCTAAATACCCATGCATTTTCATCTTGGTAATCATTTAATGCTCCTCAACAGAATTACCTATATTTCCCATCTCTTACAACATTTAAAGAGTAATTAATCATTTCATGCCCCTCAACAAAATAACCCATAACCCCTTATGAAAGGAGGTTCTGTAACTATCCAATGGGTTCACCTTGCCTTGCTGCCTAGACAGAGCTGATTTATAAAGACAGGAATTGCAAAGGAGAAAGAGTAATTCATGCAGAGTCGGCTGTGCAGGAGACCAGAGTTTTGTTATTACTCAAATCAGTCTCCCCAAAAACTCCGGGGATTAGAGTTTTTAAGGACTATTAGCGGATGGGGGAAGCCAGTGAGCCAGGAGTGCTGATTGGTCAGGGGTGAAATCAAAGGGAGTCAAAGCTGTCTTTTTGTGTTGAGTCAGTTCCTGGGGGCCACAAATCAGGTGAGCCAGTTAATCGATCTGGGTGGTGCCAGCTGATCCATCAAGTAAAGGGTCTGCAAAATATATCTCAATCAGTGGTCTTAGGAGCAGTTTAGGGAGGGTCAGAATCTTGTAGCTTCCAGCTGCATGACTCCTAAACCATAATTTCTAATTTTGTGGCTAATGTTAGTCCTACAAAGGCATTCTACTCCCCAGGCAAGGAGGTCTGCTTTGGGAAAGGATTGTTGTCATCTTTGTTTTAAACTATAAGCTAAGTTTCTCCCAAAGTTAGTTCAGCCTACACCGAGAAATGGACAAGGACAGCTTGGAGGTTAGAAGCAAGATGGAGTCGGTTAAGTTAGATCTCTTCCACTGTCTCAGTCATAGTTTTGCAAAGGTGGTTGCAGTTCTCCTTCTCCACCTCATCTCTCCATTTCACTCTTTCCCTCCCTCTCTCCCTTTCATTTCTGAGTGCATCAAGTATAATTCACCAATGTACATAGTAAAGAGAACTCTAGAGCAGTGAATCCCAAACCTGAGCAAGCATCAGAGTCACTCGGAGGGCTTGTTAAGACAGATGGCTGGGCCTCAGCTTCAGAGAGCCTGACTCAGTAGGTCTAGGCTGGAGCCGAGAATTTGCATTTTCCCAGGTGACAAGACTGCTGGCTCAGGGATTACATTTTAAGAACCCTGCTCTGGAGTATAAAAGATCCACTGCCCAGCCTGCAGACAGGATGACTCCTCCTACCCCATTTTACACAGGTGAACACTCATTTTTATAAGTTTCCAGAAAGTGAAATTCTACAGGCAAGTAATTATTATATCATAGTAATTTGTTAAACACTTACCAAATGTCAAGTGAACTAAATTCCATAGTCAGGAGGCTTTTCAGATTCCAGGTCCCTGTACTGCAAGTTAAACTCATTGATGCTTAAGAAGCAACCTGCCTTTCCCTCTCAATGCTGAGCGTGGGACTCAGGTGTGACTGAGGCTGGAGATGTTGAGTGATAGAAATGATGTAATTGTCACCCACTGACTTCTTAGCCACAGTCAGTTCTGGGAGCATTGGTTTAAGGATTTTGGTTTACTTGCTTCCAAAGTATCCATAGAAACCCAGAATCATGGACTTGCATATCTGGATAGGAATCTAGATGTCAGGTCACCTCTCTTCATGCAGAAACATTCATCTTTGTCTTGGTTTTCTGCTAAAATCCTTCATTAGCCCCTGTCTACAGTGCTACAGCTTCCATAAAGTCTTCCCAATACCCAGAAGGAGGTGGGCTCATCCCCTCTTCTGTGTCTTCATTGCATTACCCCCTTTTTGATATGTCTACAGACAAAAAAGCAAGTAAATGCCAGTTCGTGGAGGATTCTTATAAACTCAGTATGATTACTTTATTTGATAGGATAGAAAACTTAGGCCCAAGGGGACAATTAGAATGTTAAGGACACTTCCACTCATATGCTTATCACAGCAGTGTTCACAATAACAAAGACATGGAATCAACCCAGGTGCCCATCAGTAGTGGGTTGGATAAAGAAAATGTGGTACATATACACCATAGAATACTACATAGCCATAAAAAGAATGAAATCATGTTTGGTTTTTTGTTTGTTTGCTTGTTTTTTGCAGCAATATGAATGCAGCTGGAAGCTATTATCCTAAGTGAATTAATGCAGAAACAGAAAACCAAATAGCTGGCTGGGCGCAGTGGCTCATGCCTGTAATCTCAGCACTTTGGGAGGCAAAGGCGGGTGGATCACGAGGTCAGGAGATCAAGACTATCCTGGCCAACATGGTGAAACCCTGTTTCTACTAAAGTACAAAAGAAGTTGGCCAGGCGTGGTGGCCTGTAGTCCCAGCTACTCAGGAGGGTGAGGCAGGGGAATCACTTGAACCCAGGAGGTGAAGATTGCAGTGAGCCACTGCACTCCAGCCTGGGTGACAGAATGAGACTCTGTCTCAGAAAAAAAATTAATATAATGGATTTACATATTTTAATTATGTTTTATGAATTGTGAACATAATGTAATTAAGAGACTTTTCAGAAGGTGTGATTAATGAACAGGGTGGCTCGACATGTGGCAGCAGACACCACACCGAGTGGACTCGGGTGAGAGGAGTCCAGCCCCTTGGCTGACCGCCCAGGACAGAGCGTTTAAGACACTATTCACCGGGACAAGTGATCAGAGCTTCATGACGCTGTGTGGCAGCCACATGGCAGGAACAAGGGATGGGGAGCAAGTGAGGCCAGCAAGAGGCCAAGTGCAATGTCTGAGTGAGTGTGCAGGCCTGTGTGCCACAAAACACCCTTGCTTTCTGCCTCTGCAGCCTCCCACATCTGCCTCCCATCACCTTCCCCACTGCTGCTGCCTTAGTTTCCAAGCCCACTAACTCTTTATTTTTTTATATTTTTTTTATTTTGAGCTGGACTCTCACTCTGTCACCCAGGCTGGAGTGCATTGGTGTGATCTCAGCTTACTGTAACCTCCGCCTCCCAGGTTCAAGCGATTCTCCTGTCTCAGCCTCCCAAGTAGCTGGGACTACAGGCACACACCAACATGCCCGGCTTGTTGTATTTTTAGTAGAGACCGAGTTTTGCCATGTTGGCCAGGCTCATCTCGAACTCCTGACCTCAGGTGATCTGCTGCCTTGGCCTCCCAAAGTGAACTCTTTTATTTTTTATTTATTTTTTATTTTTTTTTATTTTCAAATGGAGTCTCACTCTGTCATCCAGGCTGGAGTGCAGTGGCACGATCTCGGCTCACTGCAAGCTCCGCCTCCCAGGTTCACACCATTCTCTTGCCTCAGCCTCCCAAGTAGCTGGGACTACAGGCACCAGCCACCAAGCCCAGCTAATTTTTTTTGTATTTTTAGTAGAGATGGGGTTTCACCGTGTTAGCCAGGATGGTCTCGGTCTCCTAACCTTGTGATCCGCCCACCTCGGCCTCCCAAAGTGCTGAGATTACAGTCGTGTGCCACCGTGCCCAGGCTTGTTTTATTTTTAACAGTGGAAGAAAAAAAATAATAATAACATAAAATGTACCATCTTAACCATTTCTAGTGTTAAGTATATTCACATTGTTGTGACACAGATCTCCAGGAATTTTTCATCTTGCAACTCTAAAACACTCTACCCATTAAACAGCCAACTCTCTTTTTTTCTCCTTGCCCCAGCCCTTGGCAAGTATCATTCTACTTTCTGGCTCTATACATTTGAGTACTCTAAGTACTTCATCTAGGTGGACTCATACAGTCTTTGTCTTTTTGTGATGGGCTTATTTCATTTAGTATAATGTCCAAGAGATTCATCTATATTGTGGAATGTGACAAGATTCCCTCCCTTGCCTTTTTTTTTTTTTTTAAGGTCAGGGTCTCACAGTTTTGCCCAGGCTGGGGTGCAGTGGCACGATCATAGCTCATTGCAGCCTTGAACTTCTGGACTTAAGCAACCCTCCAGCCTCAGCCTCCCAAGTAGCTGGGACCACAGGTGCATGCCACAATGCCCAGATTCTCATTTTTTTTCTCTCTTGAGACAGACTCTTGCTATGCTCCCAGGCCTGGAGTGCAGGGGCACATGGCTCACTGCAGCCTCAACCTCCCTGGCTCAAGCAATTCTCCCATCTCAGCCTCCTGAGTAGTTGGGACTACAGGCGTACATCATCACACCTAGCTAATTTAAAAAATATATATTTGTAGAGACTGATCTAGAACTCCTGGACTCAAACAATTCTCCCATCTCGACCTCCCAAAGTGCTGGGATTATAGGCATGAGACACCATGCCCAGGAGATTCCCTTCCCTCTTAAGGTTGAATAATATTTTGATGCATGTATATTCTGTATTTCTTCCATTCCTCTCATGATGGACACTTGACAATTTCATTAACTCTTTCTATTGTACTGATGCCTCTCAACTGGTCTTTCCAGCTCCAATCTCAGGAATCCTTAGACTCACCTCTTGATAACTCACAGGTGGGGTCTTCCTAAGATGATAGGTCACTGTCCTGCTGAAAGCCTATTGATTTTGGATATTTGTGATTCCATAGTCAGGTTTACAGCACTCTCATGGCCTGGCTATAGGTTGGTGCAAAAGTGATTGTGGTTTCACCTTTGAAAATAATGACAAAGCCAGATGCGGTGGCCCATGCCTGTAATCCCAGCACTATGGGAGGCCGAAGTGGGTGGATCACCTCAGGTCAGAAGTTTGAGGCCAGCCTGGCCAGCATGGGCAACATAGCAAGACCCTGTCACTACAAAAAAATAAAAATTAGCCAGATGTGGTGGGGCACGCATGTAGTCCCAGCTACTCAGGAGACTGAGGTGGGAGGAACTCTTGAACCCAAAAGTTTGAGGCTGCAGTGAGCTAGGGTTGTGCCATTGCACTCCAGCTTGGGCAACAGAGAGACCTTGTCTTTAAAAAAAAAAAAAGAAAAGAAAAGAAAAATAAATTGCCAACCTCTTCTCTAGGCCATCTCTCTTGTGTTGAAATTCACTTTAAAATTTCCTAGCTTGGCCGGGCGTGGTGGCTCACCCCTGAAATCCCAGCACTTTGGGAGGGTGAGACAGGCGGATCACCTGAGGTCGGGAGTTCAAGACCAGCCTAACCAATATGGAGAAACCCCATCTCTACTAAAAATACAAAATTAGCCGGGCATGGTGGCCCATGCCTGTAATCTCAGCTACTTGGGAGGCTGAGGCCAGAGAATCGCTTGAACCCGGGAGGCGGAGGTTGCAGTAAGCCGAGATCAAGCCATTACACTCCAGCCTGGGCAACAAGAGAGAAACTCTGTCTCAAAAAAAAAAAAAAAAAACTTCCTAGCTGTGACCTTGTGTAAGTAATTCAACTTCTCTGTCACTTGTCTAAAAGGGGATAATAACAACAACCAACTTCGCAACTTCATTTTGAAGATTAATTCATACAAAGCTCTTGGCATACAGATGCCATGATGGCCACCAAGGCAATAGAAGTGTTCATGTCAGATTGGCAGACCCAGTGCAATCCTCAGTGGCAGCTACAGCCCAGATTTCTCTTCCCTTGAAGGTGGCAAGTGCTAAGAGTGTGGGCTTTGGAGTTTAAAACTTGTGAGTCCCGATTTAAAATCACTCCTACTTCGGGCCTGGTGCAGTGGCTCAAGCCTGTAATCCCAGCACTTTGGGAGGCCGAGGCGGGTGGATCACGAGGTCAGGAGATCGAGACCATCCTGGCTAACACAGCGAAACCCCGTCTCTACTAAAAATACAAAAAAATTAGCCGGGCGTGGTGGCGGGCACCTGTGGTCCCAGCTGCTCAGGAGGCTGAGGCAGGAGAATGGCATGAACCTGGGAGGTGGAGCTTGCAGTGAGGCGAGATCGCACCACTGCACTCTAGCCTGGGCGACAGAGCAAGACTCCGTCTCAAAAAAAAATAAAAATAAATAAAAATAAAAATAAAAAACACAATAAAATAAAATCACTCCTACTTCTAACTTGAACTTGAGACCTTGATTTTCTGTGTGTGGAATGATGAAAATAATACATGCCTTTCAGGTTTATTGTGAGGACTATAAGCAGTAAGCATTTTATTTTATTTTATTTTATTTTTTGAGACAGAGTCTTGCTCTGTCACCCAGGCTGCAGTGCAGTGGTGCGATCTCAGCTCACTGCAGCCTCTGCTTCCTGGGTTCAAGTGATTCTCATGCCTCAGCCTTTTGACTAGCTGGGATTACAGGTGCCCACCACCATGCACAGCTAATGTTTTTGTAATTTTAGTAGTGATTTGATTTCGCAATGTTGACCAGGCTGGTCTCGAACTCCTGACCTCAGGTGACCCACCTGCTTCAGCCTCCCAAAGTGCTGGGATTAAAGGCATGAGCCCCTGCACCCGGCCACATTCTTTAAGCTATTATTAAGTATACACTTAAGTTATTACTGACTATAGTCACCCTATTGTGCTATCAAATACTAGGCCTTATTCATTCTTTCTATTTTTTTTTTTTTTTTTTTGGTAACCATTAACTATTTCCTCTTGCACCCAGCCAAACTTATTTTTGGAAGCTTCATCCTACAATATATAAAAATGTATCCATATCCTGCAATAAACAGACACACACACACACACACGCACGCACACACACATGTGTTATGTATGTATGTCAGTGGGTTATAGTTGGTTAGTTTGTCACCTTAAGATCTGTAAATAAGAACCGGGCACGGTTGCTCACAGCTGTAATCCCAGCACTTTGTGTGGCTAAGGCGGGCAGATCACCTGAGGTCGAGAATTTGAGACCAGCCTGACCAACATGGAGAAACCCCATCTGTACTAAAAATACAAAATTAGCCGGGCATGGTGGCACATGCCTGTAATCCCAGCTACTCAGCAGGCTGAGGCAGGAGAATCGCTTCAACCCGGGAGGTGGAGGTTGCGGTGAGCAAAGATTGCACCACTGCACTCCACCCTGGGCAATAGCAAGAGCAAAACTCCGTCTCAAAAAAAAAAAAGAGGCCGGGTGCGGTGGCTCATGCTTGTAATCCCAGCACTTTGGGAGGCCGAGGCGGGCGGATCAGGAGGTTAGGAGATCGAGACCACGGTGAAACCCTGTCTCTACTAAAAATACAAAAAATTAGCCGGGCGTGGTGGCGGGCACCTGTAGTCCCAGCTACTTGGAGAGGCTGAGGCAGGAGAATGGCGTGAACCCGGGAGGCAGAGCTTGCAGTGAGCCGAGATTGCGCCACTGCACTCCAGCCTGGGTGACAGAGCGAGACTCAGTCTCAAAAAAAAAAGAAAAGAAAAGAAAGAAATCTGTAAACATTTAATTGGATATGCATTAATGTTTGGCTTTGTAGTTTTCTTCCCCCATTTTGGGACCATTTGGGAACCTCTGTCTCAGGTGCAGCTATGAAGCTCTATGGGGTTCTTTGTTTTCTGCCAAAGCATTCTGGTGAAATATTTCTCAACATGAGCCTCTATGCTTTTCCATATATTTAATGTGATAGCTCAGGATGTCTGCACAAGTGATGTCACTCCTTGGTACTTTCCTCCTTCATACATCTGTGTGCCTGAGGCACACAGTCTCCCTCCTGAGCTGCTCCCATCGGCATCAGCCGATCGCCGGGCTTGTGACACAGCTAGCTGTCTTCTGAGCTCCTCTTTCACCATCACCCTGGTGAAAGTGTTCATCTCTCTCTGATGTTAGATTCTTTGTTTTGGGAATCCCAGACCTTCCACTTTCTTACTGCACTCCCTCATTTGGACAAAACAACATCATATAGGGGAATTCTCTCTCTTCTTCTTCTTCTTTTTTTTTTTTTTTTTTTTTTTTAAGAGATGAGATCTTGCTGTGTGGCCCAGGCTGGTTTCGAACTCCTGGATTCAAGCAATCTGCCCACCTTGATCATATAGGGAAGTCCTGAGAAACGTGCTTGAAAGTGTGAAAAGTCTGTTCGTTTTATGTTTAGGTGTCTTTTTTGTTCTCAATAAGACAGATTTGTGTCCTTATACACACGGACACAAGAGGTCTTCACCCTCTCCCTTCCCAACACACAAATTAAGAGGTTTGTTTTATAAATGTGGAATAATAGACACTGGAGACTTAAAATGGTGGGAGGGTGCGTGGAGGGGAGTAAGCAAAATGAAAAAATAACTTATTAGTATTATTTGGGTACCTTTTTTTTTTTTTTTTGAGACGGAATCTTGCTCTGTCACCAGGCTGGAGTGCAGATCTCGACTCACTGCAACCTCCGACTCCCTGGTTCAAGTGATTCTCTTGCCTCAGCCTCCTGAGTAGCTGGGATTACAGGCACGTGCCACCGTGCCCAGCTAATTTTTGTATTTTTAGTAGAGACGGGGTTTCACCATGTTGGCCAGGATGGACTCCATCTCCTGACCTCGTGATCCGCCCACCTCAGCCTCCCAAAGTGCTGAGATTACAGGCGTGAGCCACTGAGCTTGGCCTAGGTACTATTACTAACAGTACCCAAATTACTATTTTGCCAGTGGCTGCATTAAAAGTCCAGACTTCATCACTATGTAATATACACATGTAAGAAACCTGCACTTATATCCCTTAAACATATAAACATTTTTTAAAATTACTAGGTGCCCTATGAATATGTACAATTACTATTTTTCAATTAAAAAATATATATATAGGCCAGGTGAGGTGGCTCATGCCTGCAGTCCCAGCACTTTGGGAGGCCGAGGCGGGCAGATCACTTGAGGTCAGGAGTTCAAGACCAGCCTGACCAACATGGTGAACCCCCGTCTCTACTAAAAATATAAAAATTAGCCGAGCACAGTGGCTCCCAACAGTAATCCCAGCTACTTGGGAGGCTGAGGCAGGAAAACTGCTTGAACCCAGGAGGCAGAGGTTGCAGTGAGCTGAGGTTGTGCCATTGCACTCTAGCCTGGGCGACAAAGCGAGACTCTGTCTCCAAAAAAAATAAATAAAAAATATGCCCTCCTCCCCAAAAGAGTTTTTTTTTACAAAATGACAGTTTTTTTTTTTTTTTTTTCTTTTTTTTTTTTTTTGTGACGGAGTCTTACTCTGTCACCCAGGCTGGAGTGCAATTGTGTGATCTCAGCTCACTGCAACCTCTGCCTCCCAGGTTCAAGCGATTTTCCTGCCTCAGCCTCCTGAGTAGTTGGGATTATAGGTGCATGCTACCACACCCAGCTAATTTTTTGTATTTTTAGTAGAGATGGGGTTTCACCATGTTAGCCAGGATGGTCTCAATCTCCTGACCTCATGATCAGCCCACCTTGGCCTCCCAAAGTGCTGGGATTACAGGTATGAGCCACCACACCCAGCCAAAATGACAGGTTTGATCTTGGAGGCTATTTACATTTTTCTTGAAACAATCTTATTTGCCTCAAGGCAATGTACATGACTTTGACTATTGTAAGGTGTATACCACTAAAGGTATGGGAAATACAGCAGAAAAATTAGTGTTATAGAGTGAATTGTGTACCCCTGCACCAAAACTCAGATGTTGAAGCCTTAACCTGCAATGCAACTGTATTTGAAGATAAGGTCTTCAAGGAGGTAATTACATTTACATGAGGTCATGAGGGTAGAGCTCTAATCCAATAGGCCTAGTGTCCTTATAAGAAGAAAAAGAAGGCTGGGCCTGGTGGCTCACGCCTGTAATCCCAGCACTTTGGGAGGCGGAGGCGGGCAGATCACCTGAGGGCAGGAGTTCGAGACCAGCCTGGCAAACATGGTGAAACCCTGTCTCCACTAAACATACAAAAATTGGCTGGGCATAGTGGCACATACCTGTAATCCCAGCTACTCAGGAGGCTGAGGCACAAGAATCACTTGATCCCAGGAGGCAGAGGTTTCAGTGAACTGAGATTCCACCACTGCACTCCAGCCTGGGTGACAAAGTGAGAGTCCATCTCAAAAAAAAAAAAAAGAAGAAGAAGAAGAAGAGACACCAGGTACCAGGGACGTGGACAGACAGAAAAGGCCATCTGAGAACACAACCTGAAAGCCAAGAAAAGAGGCCTTGGGAGAAAGCACACAAGTAAGTGTTATGGAGTGATTTGTGTCCCCCACCCCAAGATTCAGATGTTGGAGCTTAACCTGCAAGGTGATTGTATTTGGAGATAAGGGTTTTTTTTCTTTTTTCTTTTTTTGAGACAATATTTCACACCAGTCACTCAGGCTGGGGTGCAGTGACACCATCTCAGCTGACTTCAGTCTCCATCTCCCAGGCTCATGCCATCCTCCTGCCTCACCCTCCCAAGTAGCTGGGACTACAGGCACACACCGCTGTGCCGGGCTAATTTTTGTGTTTTTTTGTAGAGATGGGGTTTGCCATGTTGGCTAGGCTGGTGTTGAACTCCTGACCTGAAGTGATCTGCCCACTCAGCCTCCCAAAATGCTGGGATTACAGGCATGAGACACTGGCTCCCCGCCAACATAAGCTTTTCAAGGAGGTAAGTAAGTTTACAAGAGGTCATAAGGGTGGAGCTCTAATCTTATAAGGGTGTGGTGTCCTCATAAGAAGAAGAGGCTGGGTGCAGTGGCTCACGCCAGTAATTCCAGCATTTTGGGAGGCTGAGGTGGGTGGATCACCTGAGGTCGGGAATTCGAGAGCAGCCTGACCAACATGGAGAAACCCTGTCTATACTAAAAATACAAAAGTAGCCAGGCATGGTGGTACATGCCTGTAATCCCAGCTACTCGGGAGTCTGAGGCATGAGAATCACTTGAACCCAGGAGGTGATGGTTGAGGTGAGCCAAGATTGCACTCCAGCCTGGGCAATGAGAGTGAAACTCCGTCTCAAAAACAAAAAAGGAAGAGACACCAGGGACATGCACACAGAGCAAAGTCCATCTGAGGACAGTCTGCAAGCTGAAGAAATAGGCCTTGGGAAAAAGCAACCCTACTTGCACCTTGTTATCAGACTTCCAGCCTTCAGAGCTGGGAGAAATACATTTCTGTTGTGTAAACCACCCAGTCGGTGGTATTTCGTTATGGCTGTCCTAGCAGAGTAATACAATGAGTATTTTAAGATTTGTAATCTCACTCTGTGGTAGTATGTGTTCAATACACATCTTAACTGAGAGAAGTTCACTGAAATAGTTAAAAAAAAAAAAAAAATAGGGCCTTGTGGTGGTTCACATCTATAAACCCAGTGCTTTGGAAGGCTGAGGCAGGAGGATTCCTTGAGCCCAGCTGGGAGTTTGGGACCAGACTGGACAACATAGCGAGACCCCATCTCTACAAAAATATAATCAAATTAGCCAGGTGTGGTGGTGAGTGCTTGTAGTCTCAGCTACTCAGGAGGCTGATGTGGGAGGATTGCTTGAACCCAGGAGGCAGTGAGTTGTGGTGGCATGCCATTGCACTCCAGTCTGGGCAACAGAACAAGTCTCTGTCTCAATCAATCAATCAATCAATCAGGGGAACCAACTAAGAGGCATATCTCCAAGAATGATCAGGACCAGCTGAACAGCTCAGAAGCATGCTCCTCTAAACTCTTGCCTCCCTTGTAGCTGCACAGCTCCCTGGGGTCTTCTAACCCACAGATCTCACCTGCGTGTCTGGATCTGCTGGGTGAGTGTTCTTCGTGCCGGTGGGTTGGAGCGTTTGTGTCTTCTGCTGTGATGGAGTGATTTGGGAGCTACAGAATGCTCACATGTCATTGATTTGTCATTTGAAAGTTAAATCACAGACCTGGATGGTGGCCAGGAGTTGGGAATGGCTCGCCCCTCTTCTACCTTTCATTTTATGCACCTGTGTATTGACTGATAAGTTGCAGTGCTCCCTGCTGCATTTCACAAATAATCCAGCAAATCCTTGAGAGTTATTTTAACGATTGATTAGAAAAGTCAATATCGTACATTAAAGATTTAAAAAAGAAATATTTGGAATCTACCTAAGTATCTGTTATCGTGAAGACAGTCTAGACTCCTCCAAATTTATATGCTACAGACAGGAAGGGAAGGAAAATTTCTTTTTATACATTGCACAGACTATATAACAGAAAGAACATGAACTGGCCTCCCAAAGACATTAATCCTACCGTGTATCTATCTACTGGTCGATGGTGTGACCTTGATCAATTTGTTTAACCTCCCCAAACCCCAATTTGGTTTTTTTTTTTTATTATACTAAAAAACACATATGGCTTTGTGATTCCTCAAGGATCTAGAACCAGAAATACCATTTGACCCAGCAATCCCATTACTGGGTATATATCCAGAGGATTATAAATCATTCTACTATAAAGACACATGCACATGTATGTTTAATGCGGCACTATTTACAATAGCAAAGACTTGGGACCAACCCAAATGCCCATCAATAATAAACTGGATAAAGAAAATGTGGCACATATACACCACAGAGTACAATGCAGCCATAAAAACGAATGAGTTCCTGTCCTTTGCGGGGACGTGGATGAAGCTGGAAGCCATCATCCTCAGCAAACTAACACAGGAACGGAAAACCAACACCACATGTTCTCACTCATAAGTGGGAGTTGAACAATGAGAACACATGGACACTGGGAGGGGAACATCACACAGTGGAGCCTGTCAGGGGATTGGGGGGCAAGAGCATTAGGACAACACCTAATGCATGGGGGGCTTAAAACCTAGACGATGGGTTGATAGGTGTAGGAAACCAGCATGCCACATGTATATCTATCTAACAAACCCGCACGTTCTGCACATGTATCCCAGAACTTAAAGTAAAATAATAAAAAAAAACACGTAACAAAACTTATCTTCCCCATTTTTAAGTGTATAGTAGCATTAACTATAAGCATGGTATTACGCAAAAATTCCTGGACATTTTTTATCCTGCAAAACTGAAACTCTAAACCCATTGAACAACTCTTTTTTTCACTCCTGCTCTCTACCCCTGGCAACCGCCCTTCTACTTTTCATTTCCAAAAAGCTGGACTATTTTTTGTCATTATTAATAAGACCCATCTACAAAAGAGAGACATCATTTTAAACTTTCCTGCCTCCAGTCTTTGCTATAAGACAATGGTGAGTCAAGGTCAATGAAAGTGCTTTGGAAGCAAAATCCCTCTTCAAGTGCCAGGTGTCATTTTAAGCATGAGCCAGCCTCACCAAGATAGGTAAGGATGATCCTGATGTAAATCTGGCATTAGGCTTAAAAAGTCTAACAGTCAATCCTGGTGTGGTGGCTCCTGCCTGTAATCCCAGCACTTTGAGAGGCCAAGGCGGGCACATCACCTGAGGTCAGGAATTCGAGACCATCCTGGCTAACACAGTGAAACCCCACCTCTTCTAAAAATATAAAAAATTAGCCGGGCATGGTGGCACATGCCTGTAGTCCCAGCTACTAGGGAGACCGAGGCAGCAGAATCACTTGAAACCAGGAGGCGGGGGTTGTGGTGAGCTGAGATCGTGCCACTGCACTCCAGCCTGGGCAACAAGCAAAACCCCATCTCAAAAAAATAAAAAAATAAAAAATAATTTAAAAAAATAAAATAAGTCTAACAGTCTGGTTATTTGGGGATGTGCAGAATTTCTGATTGTGTTTGTACACTCACAATTTTGAGGAGAACTGGAAAAATAGATTGAAAGGTTGTATTTCAGGGAAACCTCTTGTTTTAAATATAGATAAGCAAATGTTAAGTTGAAAATTATTCTGGCTGGGGCTGGGCACAGTGGCTCATGCCTGTAATCCCAGCACTTTGGGAAGCCAAGACAGGCAGATCGCTTGAGGTCAGGAATTTGAGACCAGCCTGGCCAACATGGTGAAACCCCATTACTACCAAATGTGTATGGTGAAACCCCATCTCTACTAAAAATACAAAAATTAGCCAGGTGTGGTGGCGCCTTCCTGTAGTCCCAGCTACGCGGGAGGCTGAGGCGGGAGAATTACTGGCACCCGAGAGGTGGAGGCTTCAATGAGCCGCAGTCACGCCACTGCACTCCAGCCTTGGGGACAGAGCAAGACTCTGTCTCAAAAAATAAAAGAAAGAAAAAAGAAAATTGACTTCATCTTTCATCATCTTTGTTTATCCTGGCTCAGTCCTTATTATATTGCAATCATTGGAGTTTGACGTTTGTCATCTGTCACCTTGATGAGCTGATTCCCAAAAACCATGAGTATGCCTTGGTGAACACAGGAAGAAAATGCTTCAACTTTGAATTCCAGTTATTCTTATTGTTCATTCTTTTTTTTGGCAGGGGAGGAGGGGAATAGAGTCTCGCTCTGTTGCCAGGCTAAAGTGCAGTGGCACGATCTCTGCTCACTGCAACCTCTGCCTCCCAGGTTCAAGCGATTCTCCTGCCTCAGCTTCCCGAGTAGCTGGGATTACAGATGCCTGCCATCATGTTCGGCTCATTTTTGTGTTTTTAATAGAGACAGGGTTTCACCATGTTGGCCAGGATGGTCTCAATCTCTTGACTTCGTGATCTGTCCTCGACCTCCCAAAGTGCTAGGGTTACAGGCATGAGCCACTGCACCCAACCCATGGTTCATTCTTTAAAATTCTTCAATTTTTGTCTCAAAAAGAAATCACTACCAGTCACTCCTTGATATAACTGGAAATCTGAGATAATATAACAGCTGTGGCACCGCTATGGACCAGAGAAGGGACAGGAGGCTTCCCTAAGGGCAGCTGTAGTTCAGTAATCCATTAACAAAAGTCTCCCTTCTAAAGTCTCCGCCTTTTTTTTTTTTTTTAAGACTGAGTCTCACTCTGTCACCAAGGCTGGAAGTGCAGTGGCGTGATGTCTACTCAACTGCAGCCTCCACCGCCCAGCTTCAAGTGATTCTCCTGCCTTAGCCTCCCAAGTAGCTGGGACTATAGGCATGCGCCACCACATCCAGCTAATTTTTGTATTTTTTTTTTTTTTTAGCAGAGTTGGGGTTTCCCCATGTTGGCCAAGCTGGTCTCGAACTCCTGACCTCAAGTGATCCTTCCACTTCACACTCCCAAAGTGCTGGGATTACAGGCATGAGCACCATGTCCAGCCAAAAGTCTCCTCCTTGAGTCTAAATTGCTTCAAATGCATAGAAGCTCCCATAAAGTTGAAATATAACATATAGCAAAGTATGTCACAGGGGCTACGTAGGAATTAATGTTTCAATAAATGCAGACATTTATGTACAGACAGGTGATGTTATAGATACTAAAGCTAGAACAGATGATGACCTAAATCTATTTTGCTGAGCAAAGGGTATCAAAGGGCAAAAGACATCAATTCATGTCAATATTTAACTCTGACGTGACTTTCAGTTGCCTTCCAACAGACATTACCAGAATACTTAATAATACTGGTCTCAAACTCCTGACCTCAGGTGATCTGCCCACCTCGGCCTCCCAAAGTGGTGGGATTACAGGCATGAGCCACTGTGCCTAGCCTAATTTTTGTATTTTTAGTAGAGACATGGTGTCACCATGTTGGTCAGGCTGGTCTTGAACTCCTGACCTCGTGATCCACCCACCTCAGCCTCCCAAAGTGCTGGGATTACAAGTGCAAGCCACCACACCCAGCCTTATATGTGTTTTTCTAAATGCACTTAGAAATCAGTGGGTAGGGCTTGGCTTCTTTAGGAAAAAATTCCAGAACTCTACTCTGCCCATGGACCCAGAAAAACACAAGATGAGGACAAACAAGGAAAGCTTAGGTTTTCCCTGGAGAAAGAGAAAGGCAGAAACAGGACCAGACAACCAGCCAGACAAGACCATGTGTAAGGGCCAAAAGAACCACACAGGCCACGCTTTTAATTCCAGCACTTTGGGAGGCCGAGGTGGAAAATCACTTCAGGCCCAGAGCTTGAGAACAGCCTGGGCAACATAGCAAGACCCCATCTCTACAAAAAAAATTTTAAAGCCTGGGTATAGTAGCTCAAACCTATGATTCCAACAGTTTGGGAGGCAGAGGTGGGAAAATTGATCAATTGAGCCCACACGTTCAAGACCAGTCTGGGCAACATAGTGAGACCCTATGTGTGTGTGTGTATATATATATATATATATTTTTTTTTTTTTTATTAGGCATGGTGGCCTACTTCTGTAGCCCCAACTACTTAGGAAGCTGAGGCAAGGGGATCCCTTGAGCTCAGAAGGTTGATGCTGCAGTGACTCCATGCCACTGCACTCCAGCCTGGGTGACAAAGCAAGACCGTGTCTGTCTCTTAAAATAAAATTTTTTTAATTAGCTCGGCATGGTGGCATGCACCTGTAGTCCCCACTACTAAGAAGGCTAAGGTGAGAGGGCCACTTGACCCCAGGAGTTTGAGGCTGCAGTGAGCCATGATTATACCACTGTACTCCAACCTGGGCAACAGAATGAGACTCTAACTCTAAAAAATAATAATAGTCTGGGTGCAGTGGCTCATGCCTGTAATCCCACCAGCACTTTGGGAGGCTGAGGCAGGTGGATCACATGAGGTCAAGAGTTTGAGACCAGCCTGGCCAACATGGCGAAACCTGTCTCTACTAAAAATACAAAAATTAGCCAGGTGTGGTGGGGGGCGCCTGTAATCCCAGCTACTCCGGACGCTGAGGAAGGAGAATTGAATGAACCTGGGAGGCAGAAGTTGCAGTGAGCTGAGATCATGCCACTACACTCCAGCCTGGGCGACAGAGCGAGACTTCATCTCAAAAAAATAAATAAATAAAATTTTGCCAGGTGCAGTGGCTCACACCTGTGATCCCAGCACTTTGGGAGGCCTAGGCAGGCAGATCACCTGAGGTCAGGAGTTTGAGACTAGCCTGACCAACATGGCGAAACCCCATCTCTACTAAAAATACAAAAACTACCCTGGTACAGTGGTGGGCACCTGAAATCCCAACTACTTGGGAGGCTGAGGCAGGAGACTCACTTGAACCCGGGAGGTGGAAGTTGCAGTGAGCCGAGATTGTACCATTGCACTAAAGCCTGGGAAACAGAGTGAAACTCTGCCTCAAATAAATAAATACAATTAAAAATAACAAAATTAAAAAATAAAAATGAAAATAAATAAACCACCCAGAGGGTGCTCTAAAGCAATAGTTAGATGCTGTCAGGAAGATGTGCCCCCCAACACTGGTGCTGAAATAAACCTGAAGCATGGGCTCCTCTTACCTTATGCCGGGGGTCAGGTGTGGAGGTTGCTCTGTTATGAGTCTCTGCACCTGCTCCCTGGAGGGCTGGATGAGGGCTAAGTGATCCGTGAGAGCAGCTTTGAAAGGCATTGCCCCATCCTAGGACATGCTCACCATGTCCTAGGAAGGAGACCCAACAGTCAGGCCAGCCAGGTCTGCTGCCCTCAAGGTTAACCTGCCTTACTGCTTCAGGTCTACACAACATCCACCAAAAGGAAGATGCTACCAAGAGCCCCACTGTGCAACAGACAGGCTTTGCTGCTATGAGAGCAAGGCCTTGGAATAAACTTTTGAAAGTTTGCTTGAAAATAACATTAACAGGCCGGGTGCAGTGACTCATGCCTATAATGCCAAAACTTTGGGAAGCTGAGGTGGGCAGATCACCTGAAGC
This sequence comes from Symphalangus syndactylus, assembly GCF_028878055.3. Taxonomy (NCBI): domain Eukaryota; kingdom Metazoa; phylum Chordata; class Mammalia; order Primates; family Hylobatidae; genus Symphalangus; species Symphalangus syndactylus. Next base: position 72,467,826 of record NC_072431.2, read on the forward strand.
CAGGAGTTGGAGACCAGCCTGGCCAACATGGGGAAACCCCATCTTTACTAAAAAGAGGCAAAAATTAGCCGGGTATGGTGGTGCGTGCCTATAATCCCAGCTACTCGGGAGAATTGCTTGAATCTGGGAGGCAGAGGTTGCAGTGAGCCGAGATTGCGCTGCTGCACTCAGCCTGGGCAACAGGAGCGAGACTGTCTTGGAGGAAAAAATTTAAAAGTCCGGGTGAGGCGGCCCACTCCTGTAATTCCAGCACTTTGGGAGGCAGAGGTGGGCAGATCACCTGAGCCCAGGAGTTCAAGACCAGCCCTGCCAACATGGCAAAACCCCATCTCTACTAAAAATACAAAAATTATCCAGGGATGATGGTGTGTGCCTGTGCTCCCATTACTTGGGGGGGCTGAGGTGGAAGGATCGCTTGAGCCCAGAAGGTCAAGGCTGCAGTGAACTGACTCCAGCCTAGGTGACAGAGTGAAACCCAGTCTAAATAAATAAATAAATAAATAAATAAATAAAAATAAAAAAATTACTCCATTTAGCCCAGGTGCAGTTGCTCATGCCTGTAATCCCAGTACTTTGGGAGGTCAAGGCAGGCAGATCATTTAAGACCAGGAGTTAGAGACCAGCCTGGTAAACATGGTGAAACCCCATCTCTACAAAAAAAAAATAATAATACAAAAATTAGCCAGGCACAGCTGTGATCCCAGCTACTCAGGAGACTGATCCCAGCTACTGGGGAAGCTGAAGCATGAGAATCACTTGAACCCGGGAGGCAGAGGTTGCAGTGAGTCAAGATTTGCTTCACTGCACTCCAACCTGGGCGACAGTGAGACTCTCTCTAAACAAACAAAAACAAAAGATATTAATTTAATCAGTCAACAATGACATCTTGAAATTGAGAACTTCTCCTTACTGTTCACTCAGAAGTTATTTTTATTTATTTATTTTTTATTTATTTAGAGATGGAGTCTTGCTCTGTCACCCAAGCTGGAGTGCACTGATGCCATCTCAGCTCACTGCAATCTCTGCCTCCCAGGTTCAAGCGATTCTCCTGCCTCAGCCTCCTGAGTAGCTGGGATTACAGGTGCGCACCACCGCACCTGACTAATTTTTGTATTTTTAGTAGCAATGGGGTTTCACCATGTTGACCAGGCTGGCCTTGAAATCCTGACCTCAAGTGATCCATCCGCCTCAGCCTCCCAAAGTATTGGGATTACAGGTGTGGGCCACTGCAGCAGGCCAAGCAGTTCTTTTCAATACAAAGACTATGTAACTACATTACTAAAGATTTGACAGGGGGTTAAAGAGGAATTTTTTTCATGCCAGCCCTTTTGTGGGCTAGCATATTCTGTACCAGCACTCTCGGCATTTAATATCATGGACTTATTCAAAATTCTGACTTGACTCTGTATTTTCAGACTGACCTAACTGATTGAATTTAGCAGCAATGTTTCTACACAACTGCACTGACTAAACGATTCCAGTCATCAGCTGTTTGGTTTCTCCTAGATCATAGGAATGATAGTGAGTGGTGAATCCTTTTACAGAAACCAGACTTTTACCCGACTTTTTCTAAGCTGGGCCACGGCTGTGATAAATCGGCTCCCAAGTGGACAGCCACAGTGATATCATGTCACAGTGATAAAGGAGTCAAGGCCTGGTTCCAAGTCCAGCTTGCCACCTGTATGGCCTGTCTGAACTCTCGGGATTATTGGGAGGAACAAAGATTTGGAAACGGCTATTTTGCTCCCTCCTGGAGTCTTGCTTTCCGGGTCTCTACCTAGACTGGTGGAGCACGCCTGCAGTCCCAGAATTTTGGGAGGTGGAGGTGAGAAGATCGTTTCATCCCAGGAGTTTGAAAACTGCCTGGGCAACATAGCAAAACCCAGTCTTACAAATAAAAAAATTTAAAAAATTAGTCGGGGCCGGGCGCGGTGGCTCACGCTTGTAATCCCAGCACTTTGGGAGGCCGAGGCGGGCGGATCACGAGGTCAGGAGATCGAGACCACGGTGAAACCCCGTCTCTACTAAAAAAATACAAAAAATTAGCCGGGCGCGGTGGCGGGCGCCTGTAGTCCCAGCTACTCGGAGGCTGAGGCAGGAGAATGGCGTGAACCCGGGAGGCGGAGCTTGCAGTGAGCCGAGATTGCGCCACTGCACTCCAGCCCGGGCAACAGAGCGAGACTCTGTCTCAAAAAAAAAAAAAAAAAAAAAAAAATTAGTCGGGCGTAATGGCACGTGCCTGTAGTGCCAGCTACTAGGGAGGCTGAGGCAGAAGGATCGTTTGAGCCCAGAAGTTGGGGCTGTAGTGAGCCGAGATCGCGCCACTGCACTCCAGCCTGGACGACAGAGTGAGACCTTGTCTCTAAAAGAAATGGAGGCCAACCCTGCAGAACCGCGTCTGCAGCCCGGGCTTTGTGGCTTCTCTCCGACTCCCTCCCAATCGCAGACTCGCCCACTTTCCGCCCCGCGCGCCGGAAGTGGCCGAGTCCAATCGGCCCCTGCGGGCCGCCCGCCGTCGCCATGGAAACAAAAGCGGCTAAGTAGCGCTGCGTCCTGACGCGCCGGCTCCAGTGGGCTCTGGTCAGACACGCGCAGCGGACAACGATGCTGAAGGCCAAGATCCTCTTCATGGGGCCTTCCAAGGTGAGGCCCGGCCAGGAGCGGCAGAGGGAGCGGGTAGCGGGCCTCGAGGCCTGGGCGAGCGCAGGTCCCTACCCCTCTGGTCTGTGCCTTGCTCCTGGAGGCGGGAAGCCGGGCCCACCGCGCCCATCCCGGCTAGCGCCCCTGGCCTTTCCGTGAACTCCGTACTTTCAGACCTTGATTCCAACCACTGCCCGGAGGAGGTAGTGGAGGCGAGCCAGGTGTTAATGAGCCCCGAAGGCCCAAGGTACTGAGTGGCATCGTTGGAACCACAGCCTAGGTCTCGTGAGTCTTTCCTTTGCCCCCCGGGATCCCCCTAATGAATGCGTCTGTGGGTCTGGACTTTTGTTTGTTTGAGGCAGGGTCTCGCCCTGTCGTCCAGGCTGGAGTGCAGTGGGCATAGCTGACTGTAGGCTCGACTTCCCTGGGCTCAAGCAGTCCTCCTGCCTCAGCCTCCTGAGTACCTGGTACTACAGGCGTGCACCACCATGCCCGACTAAATTTGTTGTTTTTGTTTTTGTTTTTTTTTTTGAGACAGTCTCGCTCTGTCACCCAGGCTAGAGTGCAGTGGCATGATCTTGGCCCACTGCAGCCTCCACCTCCCGGGTTCAAGCGATTCTCCTGCCTCAGCCTCCTGAGTAGCTGGGATTACAGGCCCACACCACCAGCCCTGGCTACTTTTTGTATTTTTTGTAGAGATGGGTTTTCACCATATTGGCTAGGCTGGTCTCTTAACTCCTGACCTCAAGTGATCCGCCCGCCTCAGCCTCCCAAATTGCTGGGATTACACAGATAAGCCACCGCGCCTGGCCTAAATTTGTCAATTAGAGACAGGATCTCGGTATATTGCCTAGTACCAAGGCTGGTCTCCAACTCCTTGGATCAGACAGTCCTCCCGCCTCAGCCTCCCAGACTTCTGGGATTACAGGCGTAAGCCATTGCTCAAGGCCTGGGCTTTTTACTATATGGTCCTGGAACCATTGGCTATTAATGTGTATGTTAGGGGAATGGTAGTGGCGACCACATCTACATGTATACTTCACATCATCCACAGAAATAAAGCTCAGATGGCCTAAAGCTAAATGCGTTTAAAAAAAAAAAAAGCCCAGGTGCAGCGGCTCATGTCTGCAATCCCAGCACTTTGGAGACCGAGGCTGCTGGATCACCTGAGGTCAGGAGTTTGAGACCAGCTGGACTAACATGGTGAAACCCCATCTCTACTAAAAATACAAAAATAAGCTGGGCATGGCGGCGCATGCCTGTAATTTCAGCTACTCGGAAGGCTGAGGCAGGAGAATCACTTGAATCCGCGAGGCAGAGGTTGCAGTGAGCCAAGATTGCACCATTGCACTCCAGCCTGGACAACAAGAGTGAAACTCTGTCTTAAAAAAAAAAAAAAAAAAAAAAAAAAAGCCGGGTGTGGTGGCTCACACCTGTAATCCCAGAACTTTGGGAGGCCGAGGCGGGTGGATCACAAGGTCAGGAGATCGAGACCATCCTGGCTAACATGGTGAAACCCCGTCTCTACTAAAAATAAAAATAAATTAGCCGGGCATGGTGGTGGGCACCTGTAGTCCCAGCTACTCAGGAGGCTGAGGCAGGAGAATGGTGTGAACCTTGGAGGCAGAGCTTGCAGTGAGCTGAGATCGCACCACTGCACTCCAGCCTGGGCGACAGAGTGAGAGACTCCATCTCAAAACGAACAAAAAACCCTGCAAAAACCTGTAGAAGTCTTAGGCCAGGCACAGTGGCTAACGCCTGCCAGCATTTTGGGAGGCCGAGGTAGGGAGATCACTTGAGCTCAGGCATTCAAGACCAGCCTGGGCAACATAGGAAAATCCCATCTGTACAATACAAAAATTAGCGGGATGTGGTGGCGCACACCTGTAGTCCCAGCTACTCAGGAGGCTGAGGTGGGAGGATCACTTGAGCCCTACAGATCGAGGCTACAGTGAGCTATGATAGCATTGCTGCACTCTAGCCTGGGCAACAAATAAGACCCTATCTCAAAAAAAAAAAAAAAAAAAAAAAAGCAGTGTGTGTTACTCATGTAATTGAATGGAGAAACAGCTCCATGTGACATTGTGAGACAGCTAGCCATGAGTCCCCAGGCTGACTTTGATCTTCTGTGTGACCTAAAAGAACTCCTTGGCCAGGTGCAGGGGCTCACGTCTATAATCCCAGCACTTTGGGAGGCTGAGGCAGGCAGATCACCTGAGGCTGGGAGTTCGAGACCAGCCTGACCAACATGGTGAAACTCCATCTGTACTAAAAACACATAATTAGCCAGGCATGGTGGTGCATGCCTGTAATCCCAGCTAGTCGGGAGGCTGAGACAGGAGATTCGCTTGAACCCGGGAGGTGGAGGTGAGCTGAGATCGCATGTTGCACTCCAGCCTGGGCAACAACAGCGAGACTCCATCTCAAAAAAAAAAAAAAAAAAAAAAAAGAATGGAATGAGATGACTGGTCATGTCGTTCTAGTTGTCACTGTACACAACCATTTTGTATTCCATACTGAACAGACCAATGTGTGCCATGCCTGTACTAGCATGCGGTTAAGATGAAGCTACTTTCTTGAGATTGTGTGGTCCAGGTGCAGCGGCTCATGCCAGTAATCCCAGCACTTTGGGAGTCTGAGGCAGAAGGGTTGCTTGCGCCTAGGACTTTGAGACCAGGCTGGGCAACATAGTGAGACCTTAACGCTAAAAAAAAAAAAAAAAAAAAAAAAAAAAAAAAAAAAATTTAACTATCTGGGGATGGTGGCACCCACCTGTTATCCCAGCCACTCTGGAGGCTCACGTGGGACAACTGCTTGAGCCCAGGATGTAGAGGCTGTAGGGTACCCATGTTCTTTCCACTGCTGTCTAGACTGGGCGTTAGAGTGAGAGAGAGGAAAGAAGGAAGGGAGGGAGGGAGGGCAGTAGACTGAGAGGAAAGAAGGGAGGGAGGGAGGAAGGAAGGAAGGGAGGGACAGAGGGGCAATAGAATGAGAGGAAGGAAGGGAGGGAGGGGGGGCAATAGAGTGAGAGGAAGGAAAGGAAGGAAGGAAGGAAGAGAGGGAGGGAGGGGCCATAGAGTGAGAGGAAGGAAGGAAGGAAGGAAGGGAGGGAGGGAGGAAAGAAAGAAGGGAGGGAGGGGCTTGGTGGCTCACACCTGTAATCCCAGCACTTTGGGAGGTCGAGGTGGGTGGATCACCTCAGGCCGGGAGTTTGAGACCAATCTGACAACTAACATGGAGAAACCCCCATCTCTACTAAAAATACAAAAGATTAGCTGGGTGTGGCGGCACATGCCTATAATCCCAGCTACTCAGCAGGCTGAGGCAGGAGAATCACTTTAACCTGGGAGGCGGAAGTTGCGGTGAGCCAAGATCTCCATTCCACTCCAGCCTGGGCAACAAGAGTGAAACTCCATTAAAAAAGAAAAAAAAAAAAAAGAAGGAAAGGAAAGAAAGAAAGGTGTGTTGTTTTTATATTATGAACCTAAAAGTTTTAGTCACTCAGGATTTTTTCAAATTTAACAATACTGCTGTCTTGTGATAAACTATCCATAACAAAATTTACCAATCTAACTTTTTTTATTTGAGACAAGGTCTGCCTCTTTTGCCCAGGCTGGAGTGGTGCCATCTGGGCTCACTTTCCACCTCCTTGGCTCAAGCCATCCTCCCACCTTAGCCTCCCAAGTGGCTGAGACTACAGGATCGCACCACCATGGCTGGTCATAGTTTTATTGTAGAGACAGGGTTTCACCATGCTCCCCAGCCTGGTCTCAAACTTGCGAGCTGAATCTGTCCACCCACCTCTGCCTTCCAAAGTACTGGGATTACAGACATGAGCCACTGGAACCAGCCCATTCTAACCATTTGGAAGTATATGGTTCAGTAGCATTAAATACACTCACATTGTTGTGCAACCATCACCATCATCCCTCTCCAGAACTTTCTATGATCCCTAACTTAAACTCTGTAACCACTGAACAACTCCCCTTTCCTCCTTCCCCCCAGCCCCTGGCAACCACCATTCTATTTTTTGTCTCTGATTTTGCCTCCTCTAAGTCCCTTATACAAGGGGAAACATATAGTATTTGTCTTTTTGTTACTGCCTTATTTCCCATAACTTAATGATCTCAAGGTTCACCTGTGTTGCAGCACTCGTCAGAATTTCCTTCCTTTTTAAGATGGAATACACCTGGGCATGGTGGCTCATGCCTGTAATCCCAGCACTTTGGGAGGCTGAGGCGGATGGATCACCTGAGGTCAGGAATTCGAGATCAGCCTGGCCAACATGGGAAAACCCCATCTCTACTAAAAATACCAAATTAGCCAGGCATGGTGGCACATGTCTGTATTCCCAGCTACTCAGGAGGCTGAGGCAGGAGAATCGCTTGAACCCAGGAGGCAGAGGTGAGCTGAGATCATGCCATTGCATTCCAGCCTGGGCAAAAAGAATGAAACTCCGTCTCAAAAAAATAAATAAAAAATAATAAAAATACAAAAATTAGCCAGGCATGGTGGGGCACACCTGTAATCCCAGCTACTCAGGAAGCTGAGGCACAAGAATCAGTTGAACCTGAGAGGTGGAGGTTGCAGTGAGCCAAGATCTCACCACTGCAGTCCAGCTTGGGTGACAGGGCAAGGCTCTGTCTCAAAAAAAAAAAAAAAATTTTTTTTCTTCCTTAAGAAGGTAGAATAATATTCCATCATATGGCCAGACCACATTTTGTTTATCCATTCATCTGTTGGATATTTGGGTGCTTCCAACTTTTGGCTTTTGTGAGTATACTGTTAGCAGCATGGGTGTACAGCTCACCCAGGATATTTTGGAAGATTGTTAGCATTAATCATATCCAAAAGTTTATATTTATTTAGATGATCTTGATATGGACAACATATTCAGTTGGAAGGTAGAGTACATACACAGCTTCTAAAAAATTTTTTTCCTTTTTCTCTTTTTTTTTTTTATTTTTGAGATGGAGTCTTGCTCTGTCGCTCAGGCTGGAGTGCAGCGGCTCAATCTCGGCTCACTGCAAGCTCTGCCTCCCAGGTTCATTCCATTCTCCTGCCTCAACCTCCTGAGTAGCTGGGACTACAGGCGCCCGCCACCATGCCCAGCTAATTTTTTTGTATTTTTTAGTAGAGATGGGGTTTCACCATGTTAGCCAGGATGGTCTCGATCTCCTGACTTCGTGATCTGCCCGCCTTGGCCTCCCAAAGTGCTGGGATTATAGGCGTGAGCCACCGCATCCAGCCAAGAAAAAAAGGTTTTTTTTTTAAGACAAAGTGTCATTGCCCAGGCTGGAGTGCAGTGGCTTGATCTCAGCTCACTGCAGCCTTCACCTCCCAGGTTCAAGCGATTCTCCTGCCTCAGCCTCTCAAGTAGCTGAGATTACAGGTGTGTGCCACCATGCCCGGCTCATTTCTGTATTTTCAGTAGAGACAGGGTTTCACCATGTTGGCCAGGCTGGTCTCAAACTCCTGATGTCAAGTGATCTGCCCGCCTCAGCCTCCCAAAGTGCTGGGATTAAAGGCAGGAGCCACCGTGCCTAGCCTAAAATATTTCATACACATCAAACTGGTAAAAATGTTCAAGACTTAATAACCAGACATGGTGAGTTTATGGTTTATTGTACATTTGTTTGTTTTAATCATCTTAGGAGTTATCTGTCATTCAAGCTCAGTGCAGTAGCAGGATCATGGCTCACTACAGCCCCAACCTCCCAGGCTCAAGCGATCTTCCCATCTGTGTCTGAGTAGCTGGGACTAGAGGCTCACGCCCACCATACCTACCTAATTTTTATCCTCTTTTTGGTAGAGTTGGAGTCTCTCACTTTGTTGCCGAGGCTGGTCTTGAACTCCTGGCCTTAAGCAACCCTCCCACCTCAACCCCCAAAGTGTTGGGATTATAGGCATCAGCTGCTGTGCCTGCACAATTTTTTTTGAGAGTCTTGCTCTGTCACCCACGCTGGAGTGCAATGGCATGATCTCGGCTCACTGCTTTCTCCGCCTCAGCCTCCCAAATAGCTGGGACTACAGGTGCATGCCACCATACACGGCTATGTATTTGTAGTAGAGATGGGGTTTCACCATGTTGGCCAGGCTGGTCTCAAACTCCTGACCTTGTGATCCACCCGCCTTGGCCTCCCAAAGTGCTGGGATTACAGGGGTGAACCACTGCACCAGGCCTACAATTTTTATATCTGTAATTTTTCAACATAGCAAACGGGAAAATACACTAAGTATATCAAATGGAAGATGTATCTCTTTTCAGCTGAGAGTGGGAGAAAAAGTTAAGACACCTAAGGGAGAGGAATAAAAGTGCTAGAGTGTCACCTTCACAGTGAGGAGGACTGACACGTAGCTGTGTGAGCATCTGTTGGAGAGAGTGGCTTTTTTTTTAAATTGAGACAGAGTCTTGCTCTGTTGCCCAGCCTGGAGTGCAGTGGCGTGATCTCAGCTCACTGCAACCTCTGCCTCCTGGGTTCAAGTGATTCTCCTGCCTCAGCCTCCTGAGTGGCTGGGACTACAGGCATGCACCACTACATCTGTCTAATTTTTTTGTATTTTTAGTAGAGACAGGGTTTCACTACGTTGGTCAGGCTGGTCTTGAACTCCTGACCTCTGGTGATCCACCCTCAGCCTCCCAAAGTGCTGGGATTACAGGCATGAGCCACCTCGCCTGGCCGAGAGTGGCTTTTCTAGACCATGACAATTCCCTGGCAATTTAGCTTGAACTACATTCACCTTTTAGGATTACTGTGTGTACTGTTAATGTCAACTGAATCAAATCATCTTTCCTTGATGGCTGCCTAACATGAATCCATCTCTCAGGGGCTCGGTGGCTCACACCTGTAATCCCAGCACTTTGGGAGGCCAAAGCAGGCGGATTGCCTGAGGTCAGGAGTTTGAGACCAGCCTGGCTAACAGGGTGAAACCTCATCTCTACTAAAAATACAAAAATTAGCCAGGTGTGGTGGTGCACGCCTATAGTCCCAGATATTTGGGAGGCTGAGGCAGGAGAATCTCTTGATTCTCACTGAGGTTGCAGTGAGCCAAAATCGTTCTACTGCACTTCAGCCTGGGCGACAGAGCAAGACTCCATCTCCAAAACAAAAACAAAAATCAATCTCGCAAAATTGATCATCTCAAAAAATTATTCTCATTACACTTTAATGATTATCCAAGACCCCAGTATAAAAATTAACCTAGCAGATTTCCTTCATATTAATGGCCAGAGTATAACCCTTTAAATCTTTAAGAAACATGCTTCAGATTTCAAGTTTTGAGTTTTTCTTCTACTTGTTCTGGTCTGTCATTGAAGCTTTTGAGTTTACTTTGTATTTCATCCAGTGATTTCTTCAGTTTCAGAAGTGTTGTTAGGTTGCTTTTAAGAATATCACTGGAGTTGATAATTTGTTCCTGCAGACCTGCAACTGCTTCCATCTTTTTTCTCTGTTCTTTTTCAAATGATGCTTGCATCTTGCCCATGGACCGTATAATCCATATGTTCAATTCTCTATCCAAAGTATCTGTTTCTTTTGGATTGGGATCTGCTGCTGGAGAATTACTGGGTTCCTTTGGAGGCGTCTCATTTTCTTGCTTTTTCATGTTTTCTGTGTCCTCCCGTTGAGATCTGTGCATCTTGTGAAAGTGGCTTCTTCCAAGTTTGTGAATTCACTTCATAGTGGGGGGACTTCTTCCTGAAAACGTAGACATGGTGTTGGTTAGGTGGGCACTTTTGCTTTGATTTGGGGTAGTACTGTAGGCTCTGTATGATTTCTTGGGTGGCTTAGGGTGTGGTTATTAGTGGAGGCTGTGGTTGCTGGGGACTAGGAGGCCAGGTGGGCCAGTCTTTGGGACCCAGTGGTGGCCTGAGCTTACCTATTCTTTAGCCCCAGAGCAGTATATGCTGGCTCTGTTATTAGCGGGTTGTGGGGAGTGATTTGTGGGCCTCTAGGTGTCCTACTCGAATGCTGGTAGTCGCAGCCACTGGCTGGGGGTGTGGTTGATCTCAGGTGCCACAGCAGTGGAATGATGTGGGCAGGGTAGTTGCAGTTGTGGGGGCAACCCTCTGGAACCCAGGCGGTCCCTGCTGGTGTTGGAGTTGGCTGCCCAGGTTGGGCGGGCAGGAGAGTCCCCTGGCCTGCAGGTGGCCTGAGGTGGTATCCGCAGGCTGGACCCCTGACCAAGGAGGAGTGTTCAGGCGCCAACGGTGGCGAAAGGGGCAGAACAGCCACCAATCCCCAGGCTCCTGGCCCACGTGCTCCAGTCCTTAGGAGTCAGAATCGCCAGCGGACTGTCCTAAGTGCCCCGGGATTCAGGCGCTGGCTAGGACGGATAGGGAAGGGCTGGTCCACAGGAAAGCTCAGTCAGGGCAGGGCGGGCGCGCAGTTGGCTCACGTCTGGGTCCCGCGGTGGCGGTGGGGTTGTTTGTCCTTTCGGACTTACGAAAGCGTCCGGCCTCCCTGCTTCCTCCCTGGCCCTCAGCTGGCGGCGGCGGCTGCAGCTGCCGCTGCACAGGGCAGGGAAGCCCATGGACTCCACATGGGCTCCTGCAACCTGCAACGCCGCTGGGGAATCTCTCGGCCGCTGCCCGCTAGTCTGGAGGCCCGCGAGGGTCGGGGGGCTGTGGAAGTCTGTGGGGGGACTGCGGAGGCCCGGAGTCTCTCACTCACCCTTTCCCTGCGCGCGGGAGCTGCAGGCCGTCCCCGCCGATCTGATTGCTCCGCTCAGGCTGCCCGGCTGCCTCTTCTCCTCTGCTCGGGCTCGCCGTGGCTTCTGGGCTCAATCCCGCCTTCTTTTAGTCTATCTGCTGCAATTGTGAAAACCTACCGGCTCCTTCGGTTCCCGTCGGCGAGGCGCGCGCCAGCTGCATCTACCTGGCCATCTTGAGCCTGTGGTCCCAGGTGGGAACCGGTCCCAGGTGCGCGAGTTAGGCAACGGCTTTCACTGGAGAATCCCGATCGGCCCCGCCCCCTTCACTCCCGGGAAGGCCCCGCCCTCCCCCTCCAGACTGGACCAAAAGCTCCGTGTGCACACAGGTGTGTTTGCTAATAGAAATGGGAGCAGACTATTCACACTTTTCCACAAAAGGGTTCATTTTTCACTTTTTGTTTTTGAGACGAAGTTTCACTCTTATTGCCCCGGCTGGAGTGCCATGGCATGATCTCGGCTCACTGCAACCTCCGCCTCCCGGGTTCAAGCGATTCTCCTGCCTCAGCCTCCCGAGTAGCTGGGATTATAGGCGCCGGCCACCACACCTGGCTAATTTTGTATTTTTAGTAGAGACGGGGTTTTCTCCATGTTGGTCAAGCTGGTCTCGAACTCCCGACCTCAGGTGATCCTCCTGCCTCGGCCTCCCAAAGTGCTGGGATTACAGGCGTGAGCCGCCACACCTGGCCCTGTGAATTGCTCTTTATTGCATTTCCCCGTCTTGACAAACTAACTCTGTCTAGGCTGCAGGCAAGCTCAACCCCTTAGGCAGTTAGAATAGGAGGAAGGATGTTCGGAGGTGGGCAGGTATGCAAACCTACCCCCAAAGTCCAAGGAAGCTGAGGGGCCCAAGGAAGAGTGGAACCACCCAACAGGTTCACCTTGCCTGCTGCCTAGGCAGAGCCGATTTACCAAGACAGGGGAATTGCCATCGAGAATAATTCACATGGAGTCGGCTGTGCTGGAGACCTGAGTTACATTATTACTCAAATCAGTCTCTCCCACCACTCAAGGAACAGGGTTTTTTGTTTGTTAGTTTTTGTTTTTGAGACATAGTGTTACTCTGTCGCCCAGGCTGGAGTGCAGTGGCACGATCTTGGCTCACTGCAACCTCCGCCTCCAGGGTTCAAGCGATTCTCCTGCCTCAGGCTCCTGAGTAGCTGTTGATTACAGGCGTGTGCCACCACACCTGGCTAATTTTTGTATTTTTAGTAGAGACGGGGTTTCTCCATGTTGGTCAGGCTGGTCTCGAACTCCCAACCTCAGGTGATCTGCCCACCTCGGCCTCCCAAAATGCTGGGATTGCAGGCGTGAGCCACCATGCCGGCCTTTTTTTTTTTTTTTTTTTTTTTTTTTGATACGGAGTCAGCAGTGGAGGGATCTCGGGTTATTGCAACCTCTGCCTCCCAGGTTCAGGCGATTCTCCTGCCTCAGCTCTCAAGTAGCTGGAAATACAGGCACGCGCCAACAAGCCTGGCTAACTTTTGTATGTTTAGTAGAGACGGTTTCACCATGCTGGCCAGGCCGGTCTCGAACTCCTGACCTTGTCATCCACCCACCTCAGCCTCCCAAAGTGCTGAGATTACAGGTGTGAGCCCCCGCGCCTGGCCTCTTTTCTTTTTTTTTCCAATCATAATACATTTTTTGTCTTATCAACGAAAGTCAGGCATGAAATAGAACATTTTGAAATACATATAAAAAGGCCGGGCGCGGTGGCCCACACCTTTAATCCCAGCACTTTGGGAGGCCGAGGCAGGCGGATCACGAGGTCAGGAGATCGAGACCATCCTGGCTAACATGGTGGAGCCCCATCTCTATTAAAAATAAAAAAAAATTAGCCGGGCGTGGTGGGGGGCACCTGTAGTCCCAGCTACGCGGGAGGATGAGGCAGGAGAATGGCGTGAACCCAGGAGGCAGAAGTTGCAGTGAGCCGAGATTGCGCCACTGCACTCCAGCCTCGGCGACAGAGACAGACTCCATCTCAAGAAAAAAGAAAGAATTACTGGTAACATTTCAGTGTCCTTCTAGCACTTTTTTCTAAGTACACACATAGATTTTCCCCATTAATCAGATTTTTTTTTTTTTTTTTGAGAGGGAGTCTCGCTCTGTTTTCCAGGCTGGAGTGCAGTGGCACGATCTCAGATCACTGCAACCCCTGCCTCCCAGGTTTGAGCAATTATCCTGCCTCAGCCTCCCAAGTAGCTGGGATTACAGGTGCTCGCCACTACGCCCAGCTAATTTTTGTACTTTTAGTAGAGGCAGGATTTCACCATGTTGGCCAGGCTGGTCTCAAACTCCTGACATCAAATGATCCTCCCGCTTTGGCCTCCCATAGTGCTGGGATTACAGGCCTGAGCCACTGCGCCCGGCCTTAATCAGATTTTTCTAAAAGCGAAGTGGGAAATCTCCTGGGGTCCACAAGGTGGATTCTGCCCCTGGCCTATATCTTGGGGTTTTCAGAATGAGAGCCTGGAGGGGGTCCCCGTCCCTCTCTCTTCAGAGGCAATACCGCTCTTGGCCACAAGAGGGGGATGTATGCTCAGGTATGTCGGCTCCAAGGCTGGAAACCCTAGCCCTGGCACCTGGCGCTGGTAGCTCCCACTTGGATCACCCTTAGTCACTCCTAGCTTTATTGCTCACTGCTCAGTGCGCTTCTTGGAAACCTTGAGTCATGAGGAAAAAAAGACAGAACTCACATGCTCACTCTTGCACCGTTCTGCCCGAATTTGGCAAATCTTTGGACAGCTCTCTCCTCGTGTTGCAGCCTGGGGCTTCACAGGTCATCACCCCCAGCCTCACACCCTTCAACAATTTCCCATCACTGCCCAGGACCCATAAGGCCTGTCTGGCCCGGATGCCCTGGTCTAGCTTCCGGCCTCCTTCCTTGTCGCCTGCCACCCCACACACTCTGTTTTCAAACAGCAGTGGGCTTAGGTCAGCTGCAATTGCGATCACTCACCTCTGCCACCAGCAGACCTTCTGGCATGCTGATTTTTTTTTTTTTTTTTTTTTTGAGACAGAGTCTTGTCCTGTTGCCCATGCTGGAGTGCAATGGTGTGATCTTGACTCCCTGAAACCTATGCCTCCCGAGTTCAAGCGATTCTCGTGCCTCAGCCTCCCAAGTAGCTGGGACTACAGGCACCCACCACCATGCCTAGCTAATTTTTTGTGTTTTTAGTAGAGACGAGGTTTCACCATGTGGGTCAGGCTGGTCTCAAACTCCTGAACTCAGGTGATCCACCCATCTCGGCTTCCCAAAGTGCTGGGATTACAGGCGTGAGCCACCGTGCCCAGCCTGAACTGGGCAAACCTTTGGACAGCTCTCCCCTGTGTTGCAGCCTCGGGCTTCGCAGGTCATCACCCCCAACTTCACACACTTCACTGGTTTCCCCTCATTGCCCTGGACCCAGTCTGAACTTCTTATAAGGCCTGTCAGGCCCCAATGCCCTGGCCCCACTTCCAGCCTTTTTCCCTGCTGCCCACCACCCCACATATTGTTACTGGACAGCACTGGGCTCATGTCAGCTGTGATTGCGATCACTCAGCTCTGCCACCAGCAGACCCTCCTGTATGTAACTTTCCAGAAGTCTCTTCCCAGCATTTCTTTTTTTTCTTTTTTTTTTTTTTTGAGACAGTCTCATTCTGTGGCCCACTGCAACCTCTACCTCCCAGGTTCAAATGATTCTCCTGCCTCAGCCTCCCAAGTAGCTGGGATTACAGGCACGTACCACCACACGCAGCTAATTTCTCTATTTTTAGTAGAGACGGGGTTTAGCCATATTGGCCGGGATGGTTTCGATCTCTTGACCTCATGATCTGCCCACCTCGGCCTCCCAAAGTGTTGGGATTACAGTGTCAGCCACCGCTCCCGGCCTTCCCAGTATTTCATAAGCAGTTACCTCTTCCCAGAAGTCTCCCTCCACCCTGCAGTTCTGTGTTGCATAATTCTCTGAGCTTCTGTGGGTCACAATGAGCCCCCGTCACACCACTTAGCACGCGGGAGTGTCTGCCTGCCTTCTCAGATGGAAGCTCCATGAGGGTGAGCACGTCAGCCTCACACACGCATATCCCCAGCACCTCGACTCCGTGCTTGGCACCCCATAGGGCTCAGCAAGGATTTTAATAAATATGGCCGGCTACAGTGGCTTGCACCTGTAATCTCAGCACTTTGGGTGGCCAAGGTGGGAGGATCGCTTGAAGCCAGAAGTTTGATACCAGCCTGGGCAACACAGTGAGACCCTGTCTCTTCAGTATATTAAACACTTAGCCAGGTGTAGTGGCGTGTACCTGTAGTCCCAGCTACCAGCTACTCAGGAGGCCAAGGTGAGATAGTCGCTTGAACCCAGGAGCTCAAGGGTGCAGTGAACTATGATTATGCCACTGCACTCCAGCCAGGCTGGCAGAACGAAATCCTGTCTCTAAAAAAGGTTGACTAAATGTGTGGATGAAGGAATGAATGAGTGTGTTCTTCCCTGTTCCCCGAGAGGAGTCTGCAAAGCCAGTGCACACACTTCCATCCCCTTCCCTCCCTGTTCACCGGGTGCCTCTCATTGTCTCCCAAGCTTCTGCAGACACATCCCAAGGAACGATGCTGCTGAAGGACTAGTTCTGTTCCTTGTGATGGTGGAAAGAAATGGGATTCGGGCCGGGTGTGGTGGCTCATGCCTGTAATCCCAGCACTTTGGGAGGCTGAGGTGGGAGGATTGTTTGAGGCCAGGAGTTTGAGTCCAGCCTGGGCAACATAGTAAGACCCCCATCTCTACAAAAAACAAGGCCAGGCACAATGGCTCACGCCTGTAATCCCAGCACTTTGGGAGGCCAAAGCAGGCGGATCACAAGCTCAGGAGATCGAAACCATCCTGGCTAACATGGTGAAATCCCATCTGTACTAAAAATACAAAAAAAAAAAAAAAAAGAGCCAGGCATGGTGGCGGGCGCCTGTTGTTCCAGCTATTCGGGATGCTGAGGCAGGAGAATGGTGTGAACCCGGGAGGCAGAGCTTGCAGTGAACTGAGATCGGGCCACTGCACTCCAGCCGGGGCGACAGAGCGAGATTCCATCTCAAAAAAAAAAAAGATTAGCCAGGTGTGGTGGTGCATGCCTGTAATCCCAGCTGCTCAGGAGGCTGAGGCAGGAGGATAGCTTCAGCCCAGAAGGTTGAGGCTGCAGTGAGCCATGATCATGCCAGTGCACTACAGCCTGGGTGACAGAGTGAGACCCTGTCTCTAGAAAAAAAAAAAAAGGCCAGGTACGGTGGCTCACACCTGTAATTCCAGCACTTTAGGAGGCTGAGGCGGGTGGATCACCTGAGGTCAGGAGTTTGAGACCAGCCTGGCCAACATGGTGAAACCTCATCTCTACTAAAAATACAAAAATTAGCTGGGCGCGGTGGCACGCACCTGTAATCCCAGCTACTTGGGAGGCTGAGGCAGGAGAATTGCGTGAACCCAGGAGGCGGAGGTTACAGTGAGCCGAGATGGTGCCGCTGCACTCCAGCCTGGGTGACAGAGCAAGACTCCATCTCAAAAATAAAAATTAAAATTAAAAAAATAAAAGAAATGGGATTTGGAATGAGGCTGACCCAGCCTCAGAACTGGCTCTACCACTTACCAGCTGTGCACGTACCTTTTTTTTAATTCATTTTTTTTTTTAAACGGAGCCTTGCTCTGTCACCCAGGCTAGAGTGCAGCGGCGTGACCTCAGCTCACTGCAAGCTCCACCTCCCAGGTTCACGCCATTCTCCTGCCTCAGCCTCCCGAGTAGCTGGGACTATAGGCGCCTGCTACCACGCCTGGCTAATTTTTTGTATTTTTAGTAGAGACGGGGTTTCACCATGTTAGCCAGGATGGTCTCAATCTCCTGACCTCATGATCCAGCCACCTCGGCCTCCCAAAGTGCTGGGAGTACAGTCGTGAGCCACCACGCCCAGCCATGTACCTTATTTTCTCCGTTTGCAAAGTGAGGAAAACAGGACCAAACTTGCAGGGATGCTGTGAGACAGCACTTGCCAGACTGACACGTAGTAGGCAGTCATTAGATCAGGGTCTTCCTCCCTCTTTCCCAGTGTCCCCGCCTAAGCTCCCTCCCCTCTGGAACCTTGGGACACACACACTCCTGTAATCTCAAGTAGCAGCTGCTACTTCCCTGACCCACCTCTGTTCTCCGCAAGGTTACCGTCTTCTCTATCCCCCCACAAGGAGTAGTGCCAGACACAGAATAGATGCTCCAAAGATATGAAAAGAATGAAGGAATGAATGAAGCAGCCACCACAGTATCCCCTGGCGTGTGTTCCCCAGTAGCCACCAGCCTCCTTTTTTTTTTTTGAGACAGAGTATCACTCTGTCACCCGGGCCAGAGTGCAGTGGTGTGATCTCAGCTCACTGCAATCTCCACCTCTGCCTCCTGGATTCAAGTGATTCTGCTGCCTCAGCCTCCCAAGTAGCTGGGATTACAGGCACCAACCACCATGCCCGGCTTTTTAAATTTTTATTATTTATTTATTTATTTATTTTGAGATGGCGTCTCACTCTGTCACCAGCCTGGAGTGCAGTGGTGTGATCCCGGCTCACTGCAACCTCCAACTCCCTGGTTCAAGCGATTCTCCTGCCTCAGCCTCCCGAGTAGCTGGGATTACAGGCACACGCCACCACGCCTAGCTAATTTTTGTATTTTTAGTAGAGACAGGGTTTCACCATGTTGGCCAGGATGGTCTCGATCTCCTGACCTTGTGATCTGCCTGCCTTGGCCTCCCAAAGTGCTGGGATTACAGGCATGAGCCACCACGCCTGGCCTGAATTTTTGTATTTTTAGTAGAGACAGGGTTTCACCACGTTGGCCAGGCTGGTCTCGACCTCCTGACCTCAGGCGATCCACCCACCTTGGCCTCCCAAAGTGCTGGGATTACAGGCATGAGCCACTGTGTCTGGCCCCCCACCAGCCTCTTAATAGGCAGGCCAGACAGAGCACATGTGAACACGCAGGTGCCAGGACACCCTTTCAAGGCAAGGACAAGGAACAGAAAAATTGACACTTTGTTCTTTACCAAACAAAGAGGAAGGAGGAGGGAAGATGAAGAAAATGTATAACCCTGTGGGAAAAGGCAACTTCGAGAACTGCTGGGCCTGGATTCTTGTGCATGGCATTAGGGCACCCCTGCAAGTCGCCCCAAGGATAACACATGCGCGACTGTGTCATCTGAGCAAACTCCTCTGAAGGGTATCTGCATTCCCCATAGCCATTGCTGGTTCTAAGAGAACAAGTTCCAATAAAAAGCTTTTAAATTTTTTTTGTTGATTTATTTTTTATTTTTGGTAGAGATGGGGTCTCACTATGTTGCCCAGGTTTGTCTTGAACTCCTGGCCTCAAGTGATTACCCTCTTCAACCCCACCTCAGCCTCCCATAGTGCTGGGATTACAGGTGTGAGCCACCGTGCTTGGCCCGAAATCATTTTCTAAATTTGCCCCTTTTGTCATGTTTCCTCTTGGGAACATTTTATATCACGTGTATCCTGAGGCCCCCCTGACAGCCCTCCTCGGGTCCCCTCTGCAGCCTCCTGTGTTATATGTGATCGGAGCACCCCCAGAGCTTCATCATCCGTGACGAACACCCGCCTTCTCTCCAGTCAGAACCATCGACTGATGAATAAGGGCTGATTTCTTCTCAAATGATCACCACCCCCAATTCATTACATTGCAAAGACTGAGCTCAGAATGGCTTATCTGATGCTTGGTGCAGTTGTGCTTTTTTGGAACACCGTTCATTCAGGACACAAGTTCTCTCCCGTGTGATGCTCTCAGGCACAAGCTGTGATGTGGGTTCCACGCGCTTCTGTGCTATGTCCTTCCCTTTGATTTTCGCATCTCCGATAACAGCTTGTCTCTGTCTGAGGATTTTCCTCGCTGGTGCCAATCATCAGGAGTCTCTCTAGTATGAATTATGAGATGAATGGAAATTTTCCCTCATTCATAATATTCAAAGCTTCCCTCTGCCCTGTGAGTTCTTTGATATTCTACCAGAAATCCTGACCAGGTGTTTTGCCATGTGTATCAGGCCGGTAGAGTTTAGGCTCAGAGTCTGCAATTTCCCCAAAGTGGCACCTTTTATTTTTATTTTAAGAGATGGGGTCTTGCTCTGTTGCCCAGGCTGGAATGCAGTGGCATGATTATAGCTCACTGCAGCCTTGACTTCTGGGCTCAAGTGATCCTCCCACCTCAGCTTTCTGAGTAGCTGGGACTACAGGCACACACCACCATAACTGGCTAGTTGTTAAATTTTTTATAGAGATGAGGTCTCACTGTGTTGCCCCGGCTGGTCTTGAACTCCTGGGCTCAAGTGATTCTATCTCGGCCTCCCAAAGCACTGGGATTACAGGCATGAGCCACCGTGCTCAGCCCAAACTCTATTCTGAGTGCCATGGTCATTGCTGATGGTCAGTGCCCCCTGGAATGCAGTGGGATGCCCACCCCTGCCACTCCACATTCTGCCCATCCATTAAGCCTAGCCCAAAGCCCACCTGTTCCCTGAAGCCTTCCTGGGATGCGGTGAGCCTGGAGCCCTGCTCCCCTGCTTCCCTTCGTGAGAATTCACTGCCTGTGAAACCCGTTTAACACTCATGCCACACTTAGCTCTTCATTAACCTTTGATGCCTTTTTCTTCCCAAGCAGACTGAAAGGTCTTTGAAGAGGGGCCGCCTCTTGTCCTCTGGATGCTCCAAGAATCCTTGGAACCCTGAGACACTCAGGGTGGCTTGGTGGACTGTGTGGACGGGTGGACTGCTTATAACTGTGACGATGTTGTCTAGGCAGACGGGTTTGTGGTTCAGGGCGTTAAACTTCCACTGAAGACATAACCGGTCTTCAGGGTGGTTGCCCCTTGAAGGTCACACAGGGAGGAAGGTGATCTTATACTTACTGCCACCTCTTCCTCCCTTCCCAACTTTCATGCCAGTGGCATTAGCCAAGGTGGCCGATGCTTCGTCTCTGCAGCCTCAGCTCTGCCTGAGAGGTGTTGCTAGTTGCCCTGCATTGCACTAAGCCCTGGGAGTGACTCTGGGGATGGGCAGGCAAGGAACAAGAAAGAAGTCAGTGTTGCTGGCCAGGCACAGTGGTAGCTCACACCTGTAATCCCAGCACTTTGGGAGGCCAAGTTCGGCACATCACCTGAGGTCAGGAGTTCAAGACCAGCCTGGCCAACATGGTGAAACCCCATCTCCACTAAAAATACAAAAAATAGCCAGGGATGGTGGCGCACACCTGTAGTCCCAGCTACTCAGGAGACTGAAGCACTAGAATCACTTGAACCCAGGAGGTGGAGGTTACAGTGAGCCGAGGGCATTCTACTGCACTGTAGCCTGGGGGACAGAGAAAGACTGTCTCAAAATAAAAATAAAAATAAAAAATAACAAGTCACCATTGCTGCAGAGCTGTGCATTCACAGTCCTAGTTAAGAATGACCAGCTCAGGGACCACCCTTGATGTGAACTTGGGGCTCCTTGAAGGCAAGGCTATGCCTTAGGCCTGTCTCTGTGTCCACAGTGCCCAGCTTAGCATCTGGCTCATAGTAGGTATGCATTCAGTATCTGCTGAATGAACATTGCGCTCTGGTATCCAGGCAGCCAAGGAGTTCATGGAGGTAGTGAGGAGAACGGACCTTAAGGACTGTACTGAAATGTCCTACCTGGGTCTGCTTCTGCCCCTGGGGAGGACATCATCCCATTGGTATATGGCTAAGTTCTGGGTCTCAAGGACACAGAACAGAAAAGGCGCCTTGCCTTTTGGTGGTGGTGAAATGTCAGCCTCCCCTGAAAAAAAGGGAACCAGTTTTGTGTACAAAGTCCAGAGTTGTTTTTTTGTTTTGGTTTGGTTTTTTGCGAGATGGAGTCTTGCTCTGTTGCCCAGGTTGGAGTGCAGTGGCGCAATCTCAGCTCACCGCAACCTCCGCCTCCTGGGTTCAAGCATTTCTCCTGACTCAGCCTCCCGAGTAAGCTGGGATTACAGGCAAGTGCCGCCACATGCGGCTAATTTCTGTATGTTTAGTAGAGACGGGGTTTCACCAGGTTGGCCAGGCTGGTCTCAAACTCCTGACCCTGCCCACCTCAGCCTCCCAAAGTGCTGGGATTACAGGTGTGAGCCTCTGCGCCCGGCCAAGTCCAAAGTTTTATATAGCCTTGGAGCTGTCTTCTAACTTTAAAAGCTATAAGCTGGGCACGGTGGCTCATGCCTGTAATCCCAGTACTTTAGGAGGCTGAGGCGGGTGGATCACCTGAGGTCAGGAGTTGGACACCATCCTGGCCAACATGGTGAAACCCCAAAATACAAAACTTAGCTGGATGTGGCAGTACATGCCTGTAATCCTACCTACTCGGGAGGCTGAGGCAGGAGAATTGCTTGAACCTGGGAGGTGGAGGTTGCGGTGAGCCAAGATCACGCCACTGCACTCCAGCCTTGGGTGACGGAGCAAGACTCCGTCTCAAAAAAAAAAATAAAACAAAAAACGGCTGGGCGCGGTGGCTCACGCCTGTAATTCCAGCACTTTGGGAAGCCAAGGAGGGTGGATCACGAGGTCAGCAGTTCGAGACCAGCCTGGCCAACATGGTGAAACTCTGTCTCTACTAAAAATACAAAAATTAGCTGGGTATGGTGGTGGGCACCTGTAATCCCAGCTACTTAGGAGGCTGAGGCAAGAGAATCACTTGAACCCAGGAGGTGGAGGTTGCAATGAGCCCAGACCACGCCATTGCATTCCAGCCTGGGCAACAGAGCAAGACTCCATCTCAAAAAACAAAACAAAAAAACCTAATAAGTTCAATATGTTCTTGGTATCTTGGTAGAGATAGTAAGAAGTAGTTCTTAGTGTTGGCACTGCCTGTGAGAACTGCATTTCCTAGAAAGCCAAGTCTTCCACACTGCTGAACTTTGACTTGGTGAACATGTCAGCAGGTCATCGAGCATTCAGGAGAGAAGGAAAGGGAGTTCCCTGGCCAGCTGCCTCTGCATCTGCTTACCAGAGGCCCCTCTATTTACCCAGTTCTCTCAAGGCCAGGGGAGACAGCCGGTTGCTGGCTTCATTGCTCCAGTCCTGGAATTGTATAGCTGGAATGCCATTTACAGTGAGACCCCAGAATATCCTTGGCCGGGCACAGTGGCTCACACCTGTAATCCCAGCACTTTGGGAGGCCAAGGTGGGCAGATTGCTTGAGCCCAGGAGTTTGAGACCAGACTGGGAAACATGGTGAAACCGCGTCTGGCAACATGGTGAAACCGTGAAGCCACCATGTTGGCCAGACTGGTCTCGAACTCCTGACCTCAAGTGATCTGCCTGCCTCGACCTCCCAAGGTGCTGGGATTACAGGTGTGAGCCACCATACCTGGCCCTCTCATTCTCTTTAGAACAGTCTTTGCCACCCCCATGGGGGTGCCTAGTTTAGGGTGACCTTTCCCTCCAGCCCTTTGCTTCTCCAATAGCCTTCACCTGGTCGGTCTTTCTCCTCTTTTTCTTTTTTCTTTTCTTTTCTTTTCTCTCTCTCTCTTTTCCTTTCTCTCTCTCTCTCTGAAAACACAAAAATTAGCCAGGCGTGATGGTGTGAGCCTGTAATTCCAGCTACTTGGGAGGCTGAGGCAGGAGAATTGCTTGAACCCAGAAGGCAGAGGTTGCATTGAGCCGAGATCACACCACTGCACTCCAGCCTGAGCAACAGTGAGACTTGGTCTCAAAAAAAAAAAAAAAAAGAATACCCTTTCAAATCCCTCCTCTGATGATGATCCCCAGGCCAAATTGGATAAGAAATTACAAAAACAGGTGAAGGTGCAGGAGACTGAAATTAACAACCAGGCTGGGCATGGTGGCTGATACCTGTAATCCCAGCACTTTGGGAGGCAAAGGCAGGAGGATCACTTGAGTCCAGGAGTTCCAGACCAGCCTGGGCAACATAGCGAGACCCTGTCTCTGTAAATGATAGTTTAAAAAAATTAGCCAGGTGTAGTGGAGCATGCCTGTAATCCCAGCTACTCAGGAAGCTGAGGCAGGAGGATTGCTTGAGCCCAGGAGGTCGAGGTGGCAGTGAGCTGTGATACCACAGCACTCCAGCCTGGGTGACACAGCAAGACCCTGTAAGAAAAGGAGAGAGAGAGAAAAAAAAAAGAAAAGAAAAAAGAAAAAGAGGAGGAAGAAAGACCAGGTGAAGGCTATTGGAGAAGCAAAGGGCTGAGGGGAAAGGTCACCCTAAACTAGGCACCCCCCATGGGGGTGGCAAAGACTGTTCTAAAGTGAATGAGAGGGCCAGGCACGGTGGCTCACATCTGTAATCCCAGCACTTTGGGAGGTCAAGGCAGGCGGATCACTTGAGGTCAGGAGTTCGAGACCAGTCTGGCCAACACGGTGAAACCCCCGTCTCTAGTAAAAATACAAAAATTAGCTGGGTGTGGTGGCACAGGCCTGTAATTCTAGTTACTCGGGAGGCTAGGGCAGGAGAATTGCTTAAACCCAGGAGGCAGAGATTGCAGTGAGCCATGATCAAGCCATTGCACTCCAGCCTGGGTGACAAGTGCTAGACTCTGTCTCAAAGAGAATGAGAGGCTTCTATGAAATTGCTCAAGAAACTGGATCTAGATGGAGAGCTGTAAAGACACCCCTACCCCACCCACACTCCCCACCATGGAGGGTACAGATGCCTGTCCAGAACAGCCAAGCCAGCGCCCTGAAGCTCTAGCTGTGTCTCTCACTGGGCCTTTGGCCTTCACTTGCCAAGTACATAAGTGACTCACAATCGCAGTCACCGTCATGTATCTAGGGCCAGTGGTGCCAATTGTTTCCCATGCAGTATCTCATTTAGTCCTCCCCGCAACCCTGTGAAAGAGGTGTGTTTCTATCCTCTTGTTACAAATGAAAAAAAAAAGAAAGACTTAAAAAGGCCAAATAACTTGCCCAAGGTCATGCAGTTACTAAGTAGAAAAGCAAGGGTTCAAATCCAGCTCTGCCCATCACCCATGCTTCTAAAAGTTCTAATTTTTCCATTGAGGAATTTAAAAATTCCATTTGTTGGAAGAACCAGCCAGTTTTCTGTCCGTCACAGGGCCATCTTGAAATAGTCCTGCCTCCACAGCCCCTTCTTCAGCCTGTCAAAGCCACAAAAACTTTCCCAAGATCCTAAGACCAGTAGGCAAGAAGTGCTTCCAATCCCTATTAAAGCCATGTTCATGAGAGAACTCAAGCTTTCTACCCACAGCCACTGGAACTTCTGCTGTAGGAATTGGGGGACATTCTTGAGCCATGGAAGCCTTGAGGCTGCTGAGACTCAAGAATCTGTGATGATGCCCTCAGTTCCGTGAGTCTTGTATTCTGGTTCATTTCTGCTCCACTATCTCTGAGGCCTCCTCTCTTCCCAGCAGCTACTGGGGCTAAAACATCCAAAGTGGCTTTTGCAGTCACGTGACTGGTGCCTCATGTTCTTCCATGTGGTCTCTCTCCCCGACAGAGCAGCCTTGTCGTCTTGTACAGTTGTTGGGCTCTGAGAACCCTTATGGATGCTCTACACCATTGTGCCATTACCTCTATGGCAACCCTCTATGGATGGTTTATGCCATTGCGCCATCACCTGTGCTACCCCCGGCCCCTCCATGGAAACCACTGCCTAGGCAGCTGTGTCACACCATGTGACCCTGCCTCTCTGCCACCCCCAAGCCCCCAAATGTACAGTTCACTGGACCAGGATCCCATATAGGCTGGCCAATGATTTTTGAAGTCATCTGGCTCAAAAATGTAGGGAAAGCCAGCCAGGCCAGTCAGATGGTCTTTTTTGGAAACTGGAGCAGAGAAACCAGACAGTAGAATCAGTGAGCAACAAGATGTCCTGAGGGCAAGTAGGGCCTGGCTGGACTAGTGTGCTGGCCAAAATTACACTGGAGAAGAAACTTGGCGATTGAAGCAAAATCAAAATGAGCTATGCCATGGGGAAAATCCCCTCGTTGTGGAGGGAAAGTGAGCTTGGTTTTGGCAAGAGGATAGAGGAGATGGTGAGAACAGAGCTGGGACTCCACAAAGGGCTGGGAGAAGCCATCCCGGGGGACCTCCTGCCTGTGGGTGTCGTTGCAGCCAGTTTGCCACTCGTTCCCTTGGCTGTCAGTTGGCTTAGAAGCGGGCAGGTGACTTAGCTGTGCTGGTAAAATGTATGGGGATTCCCAGCCCATGCAGCATGCCATCCCATTTGCCAGATGCGGCTCACACCTTTAATTCCAGCACTTTCAGAGGATGAGGTAGGTGGATCACGAGGTCAGGAGTTCAAGACCAGCCTGGCCAACATGGTGAAACCCCATCTCTTCTAAAAATACAAAAATTGGGGGCCGCACGCGGTGGCTCGCACCTGTAATCCCAGCACTTTGGGAGGCTGAGGTTGGTGGATCACCTGAGGTCAGGAGTTCAAGATCAGCCTGGCTAACATGGTGAAACCCCATCTCTACTAAACATACAAAATTATCTGGGCATGGTGGCACACGCCTGTAATCCCAGCTACTCTGGAGGATGAGGCAAGAAAATCACTTAAATCCGGGAGTCGGAGGTTGCAGTGAGCTGGGATCGCACCACTGTACTCCAGCCTGGGCCACAGAGTAAGACTTCATCTCCAAAAAAAAAAAAAAAAAAAAAAAAATTACCTGGGCACAGTGGCAGGTGCCTGTAATTCCAGCTACTTGGGAGGCTGTGGCAGGAGAATCACTTGAACCCGGGCGGCAGAGGTTTCAGTGAGCCGAGATCATGCCACTGCACTCCAGCCTGGGCGATAGAGTGAGACTCTGTCTCAACCAAAAAAAAAAAAAAAAAAAAGTATGGGGAGATGGCTGGGACCATCTTGAGACCATGAGGCAACAAGACCGAGGGGAAAAGCCCACATACTGAGGATGGCAGAGCCTATGTCCTCCCTGACAGCATTGAGCCACCATACCTATCCTGGAACCCCCACTTCCTCCAGTCTTACTGATCTGTAAGTCACATGTCTTTATTTTATAGGCAGATTTCTGATACCTGCAGCCTAAAGCATTCCTCACCCCTTCTCAGAACCCCGTGACTCTTGCTATAACTCCCAATGGAAAATCAACCTAAGTTTAGACATTAGAAATTGAATTATTGCTCATATGGAGGGAATAGGAATCAGGATTGGTCGTAGCCTATAGAGGAATCCCAGCTCTGAGTGCTGACCCCAAGGCCTAGGGGACATAGACAAGGAAAGAGATATTCACAAAAAGTTCCAGGCATCTTTTTTTTTGAGACAGAGTCTCACTCTATTGCCAGGCTGGAGTGCAGTGGCGCAATCTTGGCTCACTGCAACCTCCAACTCCCTAGTTCAAGAGATTATCCTTCCTCAGCCTCCTGAGTAGCTGGGATTACAGGCAAGCACCACCACACCCAGCTAATTTTTTTTTTTTTTTTTTTTTTAAGTAGAGACAGGGTTTCACCATGTTAGCCAAGATGGTCTCAATCTCCTGACCTCGTGATCCACCGGCCTGGGCCTCCCAAAGTGCTGGGATTACATGCATGGGCTACCTTGCCCAGCCTTAGACATCTTCTAAAACAGGGCTCAATGATGAATTGTAGCAATTCAGCGGGGCTTTAATGCCTGAGATTTGGAGCGTGAGCGAGGGAACTAACTGGAAGAAGTTGATGGCTGCCGGAACTAAACTGGCCTAGTGGGAAACTAGGCCTTTTGGTTACTCTCCAGCCATCAACTTTAGTGCTGTTTTAGATTCTCAGGAATAAGGTGTCCTCAGCTGCCATTCTGTGTGCACAGCCACCGCTCCCCCACCCACCCCCTCTGCAACTTTGTTCATTCCTTATCTCCCTCACCTCTTCTCTTTTTTCCTACATTTTTTTTCTGGCTTCTCTTTGTTATTTTTCCTTGAGATGGAGTCTCGCTCTGTCACCCAGGCTGGAGTGCAGTGGTGCTGTCTTGGCTCACTGCAACCTCTGCCTCCTGGGTTCAAGCAATTCTCCTGCCTCAGCCTCCCAAGTAG
Organism: Symphalangus syndactylus; assembly: GCF_028878055.3. NCBI lineage: Eukaryota > Metazoa > Chordata > Mammalia > Primates > Hylobatidae > Symphalangus > Symphalangus syndactylus. The sequence goes on from NC_072431.2 coordinate 72,495,174, forward strand.
CTGGGATTACAGGTGCGCACCACCATGCCCAGCTAATTTTTGTATTTTTAGTAGAGACTTGGTTTCACCATGTTGGTCAGGCTGGCCTTGAACTCCTGACCTTATGATCCACCCACCTCGGCCTCCCAAAGTGCTGGGATTACAAGCTTGAGCCACTGCGGCTCTTTCTGGCTTCTCTAAGCAAAGTTAGGAGCCAGAAATCTACAATACCTAACTCACTTCTATTAAGAACTCAATGGGCCAGGTGCGATGGCTCACGCCTGTAATCCCGGCACTTTGGGAGCCCAAGGCAGGTAGATCATGAGGTCAGGAGTTTGAGACCAGCCTGGCCAACATACTGAAACCGTCTCTACTAAAAATACAAAAATTAGCTTGGCATGGTGGCACGTGCCTGTAGTCCTAGCTACTCAGGAGGCCGAGGCAGGAGAATTGCTTGAACCCGGTAGGCAGAGGTTGTGGTGAGCCAAGATTGTGCCACTGCACTCCAGCAACAGAGACTCCATCTCGGGGGAAAAAAAAACTCAATGACAGAGTTACTGTAGGGAGAGACAAGGATGTATTTTGGAAGACTTAGAATGCTGGTTGAAGGCCAAGGAATGAGGTTGGTAGGAAAGAAGCAATCGGTGGAGGACTAGAGAAAGCTTTCTTCTGGTCTTTCCTCAGGTGTGTGTGTGTGTGTGTGTGTGTGTGTGTTGCTTCAACACAAGAAGTGTGTGTGTGTGTGTGTGTGTTGCTTCAACACAAGAAATATGCCTGATTCTTCCCTTATGGAATGAGAAGCTGAACCCAAGAGCTCTAGCCCGTCCTCTTTAAATCTCCATTTTTTAAAATATGAAACAGAGAAATTGGCATCCTCCTAATGTATCTTAGAAATACACATTCTTTCATTTCACTCGTACCTGGAGAAAAAGCACCCCCAGCCCCATTTTCCCATCTCCAAATAATCTTCAGCATTTGTAGAGATGTGGCCCCTGGAAGTTCATCAGATATATGGGGCCCACACACAGCTGTGTTGTGATGATATTAGAATTTGCAACTGCCAGTTTCTGGCACCAAACCCAGCACCTCTCAATGCTGTTCTTCTGCACCCCACATATTGTATGATGTTTTGAAGGGCAAAGCCAGTGCACCATTGATTTTTGCCTGTTGCTTCATTCCTTCAACAGAGACGTAAGGAATGAAAGCTTCAACTGAGGTGAAAGAAGCAATAAAGCTTAAACTCCTACTTTAATGGAATTAATGCTTTAATGTGATTTTTTTTTTTTTTTTTTTTTTTTTTTTTTTGAGACGCAGTCTCACTCTGTGGCCCAGGCTGGAGTGTAGCAGCGTGATCTTGGCTAACTGCAACCTCCGCCTCCCGGGTTCAAGTGATTCTCCTGCATCAGCCGCCTGTGTAGCTGGGACTACAGGTGCCCGCCACCAAAAATTAGCCGCCCAGCTAATTTTTGTATTTTTCGTAGAGATGGGGTTTCATCATATTGACCAGGCTGGTATCGAACTCCTGACCTTGCGATCCGCCCGCCTCGACCTCCCAAAGTGCTGGGAAGACAGATATAAGCCACGGCATCAGGCCTTTAATGTGAACTTCAATAAACCCTGAATTCCTCCAGCAAGTTTCCCTCTATATCACCGAGGATTCTCTGAAATCCAATAAGGAATAAAACTGGGGCCGGGCGCGGTGGCTCAAGCCTGTAATCCCAGCACTTTGGGAGGCCGAGGCGGGCGGATCACAAGGTCAGGAGATCGAGACCATCCTGGCTAACATGGTGAAACCCCATCTCTACTAAAAATACAAAAAATTAGCTGGGCGTGGTGGTGGGCGCCTGTAGTCTCAGCTGCTCAGGAGGCTGAGGCAGGAGAATGGCATGAACCCAGGAGGCAGAGCTTGCAGTGAGCTGAGGTCGTGCCACTGCACTCCAGCCTGGGTGAGAGCAAGACTCCGTCTAAAAAAAAAACAAAAAACAAAAAACAAAACTGGAAGACTTTTTCCCCTTCTTTGTCATCAAGGTTTTTCTCTGGGGTGAATTAGCCTGATTAGTGCCTGAAAGTTCTCCCACAATCTGTCCAAGCTTATTCCTTTTTTGTGTGAATTCTCCGATGATGAGAAAGCTAGGCTTGCCCCCACGTGATTTTCCACACTAATTATACTCCTAAGACTTCCCTCCAGTGTGGATGATCTCACATTCTGTGTTCTCCACGCTTCCCCGAGTTTTCTGTCTTCATTACATATGACCATTTAAGTCCCACATGAATTAGCTTATACTGTCTAAGTAGGGAACTCTGATTGAAGGTTCTTCCTCATCTATTATACTCACAAGGCCCCTCTCTGCTACAAAATCCCAGATGTTGAATTAGCTCTGGGCACCATCTCAAAGCATTTTTACATCCATTACGCACATACGATTTTCCTCCATTGTGAATTATCTGATGTTGAATGAGCTGTACTTTCCTGAAAGCTCTTGCATGTTTCTGCATTGATAGAGTCTCTGTTGCATGTGAATTAGCTGATGCTGCATTGGAATGTTGACGATGCCTCCTCCATCCCCAGGGATTCTCTCCAAAATCAATGTTACAGTGTTCAATAGCATGGGAGCCCCAGGGAAAATTGCCTGTATAAATGAAAACGATGTTCTCTGTGATAGAAACACTGTAATATTGAATAAATTCTGAATTCTGTTGTACAACTTGGCCATATCTTATTTGGAGTTTCTCTCACTTCTAAAACACATAAATGGAAGCACGGACTTTTTCTCTATTCATGGCACTCAATAGGATGGAGTCCCTAAAATGTTTCTCTACGATGTCCTCATATTTGTAATGGCCCAAGGGATTCTTCCTGACCACCACACAAACAAAATCCACTGAAGACCATGGCATTAAAGAGTTTCATTGATGCAAAGCCAGCTACGCCACGTGGGAGGTGGAGTTATTACTCAAATCAATCTCGCTAATGGCTTGGAGATTAGGGATTTCTCCAAGATAGATTGGTAGGCAAGGGGCTAAGGTAGGGGGTCTGCTGATTGGTTGGGTCGAGGAGATGAAATCATAGGGAATTAATGCTGTCCTATTGGGCTGAGTCAGTTCCTGGGTGGCGGCCACAGGACTGGTTGGCAGGTGGGGACATCCATTTGTCAGAAATGCAAAAATTTGAAAAGCATTTTTTCTTTTTTGTTGAGACAAGAGTTTTGCTCTTGTTGCCCAGGCTGGAGTACGATGGTATGATCTCTGCTCACCACAACATCCACCTCCTGGGTTCAAGTGATTCTCCTGCCTCAGCCTCCCGAGTAGCTGGGATTATAGGCACCTGCCACTATGCCCGGCTAATTTTTGCATTTTTAATACAGACAGGGTTTCACCATGTTGGCCAGGCTGGTCTCGAACTCCTGACCTCAGGTGATCTGCCCGCCTTGGCCCCGCAAAGTGCTGGGATTACACGCATGAGCCACCGTGCCCAGCCTACTCTGATTTTTCAAAATGCTTATGGTAAAAACAAGATAGATATGTTGAAGTTAGTAGTCACTTAGAAATTGAAAAATGTCTTCAAGAGGGGTTAAGTGTTGTCAGTTGTGTCTGAATGGCCAAGAACTTAGATAAAATGAAAAAGGATGAAAGGAAAATCATGTGGCCGGGCGCGGTGGCTCACGCTTGTAATCCCAGCACTTTGGGAGGCCGAGGCGGGCGGATCACAAGGTCAGGAGATCGAGACCACGGTGAAACCCCGTCTCTACTAAAAATACAAAAAAATTAGCCGGGTGTGGTGGCGGGCGCCTGTAGTCCCAGCTACTCGGAGAGGCTGAGGCAGGAGAATAGCGTGAACCCGGGACACGGAGCTTGCAATGAGCCGAGACTGCGCCACTGCACTCCAGCCTGGGCGACAGAGCGAGACTCTGTCTCAAAAAAAAAAAAAAAAAAAAAAAAAAATTACCTGGATGTGGTGGCACGTGCCTGTAATCCCAGCTACTAAGGAAGCTGAGGCAGGAAAATCGTTTGAAACTGGAAGGTGGAGGTTGCAGTGAAACGAGATCACACCACTGCACTCCAGCCAAAACAGAAACATGCCAAGTAATCCCATTGATTTTTTTTTTTTTTTTGAGACACAGTCTTGCTCTGTCATTTCAGCTGGAATGCAGTGGCATGATCTCGGCTCACTGCAACCTCCACCTCCCAGGTTCAAGCGATTCTCCTGTCTCAGCCTCCCAAGTAGCTGGAATTACAGGCACTCACCACAAAGCCTGGCTAATTTTTGTATTTTTAGTAGACAGGGTTTCACCATGTTGGCCAGGCTGGTCTCAAACTCATGACCTCAGGTGATCCAACCACCTCCACCTCCCAAAGTGCTGGGATTACAGACATGAGCCACTGCACCCGGCCTCAATTTTGGTACTTTTTTTTTTTTTTTTGAGACGGAGTTTTGCTCTTGTTGCCCAGGCTGGAGTGCAATGGCGTGATCTCGGCTCACCACAACCTCCACCTCCCGGGTTGAGGCAATTCTCCTGCCTAAGCCTCCTGAGTAGCTGGGATTACCAGGCATGTGCCACCACACCCACCTAATTTTGTATTTTTAGTAGACACAAAGTTTCGCCATGTTGGCCAGGCTGGTCTTGAACTCCTGACCTCAAATGATCCACCCACCTCAGCCTCCAAAAGTGCTGGGATTGCAGGCATGAGCCACCGCGACCGGCCAGTTTGAGTTTTCTATCAATCCGCCTTTGTACACTGACTCTTCCTCACCTTCATATTGTTACTGAGTCCATCTAGTGAGTTTTAAATTTTTGTTATTATATTTTTGTTTTAAAATTTCCATTTGAGGCTAGGTGCTGTGGCTCATGCCTGTAATCCCAGCACTCTGGGAGGCCAAGGCGGTCGAATGACTTCAATTCAGGAGTTTGCGACCAGCCTGGGTGACACGACAAGACCCTGTCTCTACGATAAATAAAAAATTTGTGCTCGCTTCGGCAGCACATATACTAAAATTGGAACAATACAGAGAAGATTAGTACGGAGCCTGCACAAGGATGACATGCAAATTCGTGATGCATTCCATATTCTTGCCACCGTCTGCTGCCCATTACCTCGCTTTGCTTCCCTTCCCCAGATCCTGCCATGACGTCACAGGCCTGTGATGCCATAGCCTTCCCACGTCCATCTCCCATTGCACCACAGGGGTTGGCAATTGGAGAACAATCTGGCCATCCCCACTCAGGTGTGGCGCCTTGCCGCCTACTGCTACAGCCCTCATGCAACAATAAATAAATAAATAAAACTACAAAAACTAGCCAGGCATGGTGGTACATGCCTTTAGTCCCAGCTACTAGGGAGGCTGAGGTGGGAGGATCACTTGAGTCTGGGAGGCAGAGGCTGCAGTGAGCTGAGATCGTGTCACTGCACACCAGCCTGGACAACAGAGTGAGATTCTTGTCTTAAAAAAAGATGGCCAGACGCGGTGGCTCACGCTTGTAATCCCAGCTACACAGGAGGCTGAGGCAGGAGAATCACTTGAACCTGGGCGGGGGAGGTTGCAGTGAGCAGAGATCGTGCCAGGGCACTCCAGCCTAGGCAACAAGAGCGAAACTCCATCTCAAATCCTCAAAATAAAACAAAACAACAAAACAAGACCAAGTGTGGTGGCTCATTCTGGTAATCCTGGCACTTTAGGAGGCCAAGGTGGGTGGATCACCTGAGGTCAGGGGTTCAAGACCAGCCTGGGCAACACGGTGAAACCCCATCTCTACTAAAAGTACAAAAATTAGGTCGGGCACAGTAGCTCATGCCTGTAATCTCAGCACTTTGGGAGGCCAAGGCAGGCAGATCACGAGGTCAGGGGATCAAGACCATCCTGGCCAACACGGTAAAACCCCATCTCTACTAAAAATACAAAAAATTAGCCGGGCCTGGTGGTGGGCACCTGTAGTCCCGGCTACTCAGGAGGCTGAGGCAGGAGAATCACTTGAACCCAGGAGGTGGAGGCTGCGGTGAGCCGAGATCAGGTCACTGCACTCTAGCCTAGGTGACAGAGCAAGACTCTGTCTCAAAAAAAAACAAAAACAAAAAAACAAAAAAAAAATTAGCCGGGCATGGTGGCAGGTGCCTGTAATCCCAGGTACTCGGGAGGCCAAGGCACTAGTATCACTTCAACCAGGAAGGCAGAGTTTGCAGTTAGCTAAGATTGTACCATTGCATTCTAGCCTGGGCGAAAGAGTGAGACTCCATCTCAAAAACAAAACAAAACAAAACAAAACACAAAAAACTAATAAAAGAATAGTAAGGGAATACTAAGCAACTCTACCCACATAAATCCAACAAGTTGGATGAAATGGACCAATTCCTTGAAATCTATAAACTACCAAAAACATTCAATATGAAACATAATTTTTTAAATCTTGTAACAATTTTAAAAACTGAATTCATGGTTTTTTATTTTATTTTATTGTGAGACTGCATCTCACTCTGTCACCCACGCTGGAGTGCAGTGACACAATCACGGCTCACCGCAGCCTTGACTTCCTGGGCTCAGGTGATCCTCCCACCTCAGCCTCCTGAGTAGCTAGGACTACAGGCACCTGCCACCACACCCAGCTATTTTTTTATTTTTTGTAGAGACAGGGTTTTGCCAAGTTGCCCAGGCTGGTCTCCAACTCCTGGGGCTCAGGCAATCCACCTGCCTCAGCCTCCCAAAGTGTTAAGATTACAGGCTTGAGCCACCAGGCCTGGTTGAATTCCTTTTTTTTTTTTTTTTTTTTTGAGATGGTCTGTCACCCAGGCTGGAGTGCAGTCTGCAATCTCGGCTCATTGCAACCTTCACCTACTGGGTTCAAGCGATTCTTCTGCCTCAGCCTCCCGAGTAGCTGGGACTGCAGGCACCCACCACCACGCCTGGCTAATTTTTTGTACTTTTAGTAGAGACAGGGTTTCACCATGTTGGCCAGGCTGGTCTCGAACTCCAGACCTCAGGTGATCCACCCGCCTTAACCTCTCAAAGTGTTAGGATTACAGGCATGAGCCACCACGCCTGGTCTTGAATTCATAGTTTTAATCAAACAATTTCTTTTCTTCATGGTCGCATACAACTAGTTTGGTGATTCCCTGGAAGGACCCATGTGACTCCAGATAAAGTTCTACTCTAGGTGAAGATTTATTACAGCAGAGGATACAGTACAAAAACAACAGGAAAAAGGATATTAATAGATGAAGGCTGGAAGGTCAAATGCACACTTTCTTATCCTCTCTCTGCAGGGACAGCACAGACATATTTTTCCAGGAGCAAACTACAAGGACTTGTGTAAGATGTCCTTGCCCAGGAAATCCAACTTGAGTTATGCAGTGAAAATTTGTGTGGTTAGGCCAGGCGCAGTGGCTCACCCCTGTAATCCCAGCAGTTTGGGAGGCCAGGACGGGAGGATTGCTGGAGTCCAGGAGTCTGAGACTATCCTGGACAACATAGTGAGACCTCGTCTTTAATTAAAAAAAAAAAAAAATTAGGCCAGGCATGGTGGCTCATGACTGTAATCCTAGCACTTTTGGAGGCTGAGGCAGGAGGATTGTTTGAGGCCAGGAGTTGAAGACCAGCCTGGGAAACATGAAGAGACCCCATCTCTACAAAAAAAATATAAAAATTAGCTGGGCATGGTGGTGTATGCCTTTGGTCCCAGCTACTTGGGAGGCTGAGGCATGAGAATCGCTTGAACCCAGGAGGTGGAGGTTGCAGTGAGTCGAGATCGCACCACTGCACTCCAGCCTAGGCAACAGAGTGAGACCCCATCTCAAAAATAAATAAATAAATACTGGATGGAAATCACATCCAGGCCCTGTAATTTCGAAGAAGGGAAGATCAAAGAGAAGTCTGCGGTGTAGAGGAAATCCCCTTGGACCTGGGATCTGGTCCAGACCAGGCACCGCCCTGCCAGGGAGGCCAAGAGCCACAGTGTGTGCACAGGAAATGGTGGGGGAGTTTCTGTTCTGGGATGAGGGAGAACTGTTGGCAGTGCTCTACATTTCTTGTTTTGTTTTGTTTTGTTTTTGTTTTTGAGAAGGGGTCTGGCTCTGTCACCCAGGCTGGAGTGCAGTGTTGTGATCTCAGCTCACTGCAGCCTCTACCTCCTGGGTTCAAGCCATCCACCCACCTCAGCCTCCCAAGTAGCTAAAACTACAGGCCTATGTCACTATGCCCAGCTAATTCTTGTAGTTTTTTGTAGAGATGGGGTTTCACTATGTTGCCCAGACTGGTCTGAACTCCTGAGCTTAGGTGATCTGCCCACCTCGGCCTCCCAAAGTGCTGGGATTACAGGCGTGAGCCACTGCCTCCAAGCTACACGCTGCTTTTTTTTTTTTTTTTTTTTTATTGACTGATTGATTGAAACACTCTACTTTTTCATAGTTAAAATTGTTTATAGGCCATATGCAGTAGCTCACTCCTCTAATCCCAGCACTTTGGGAGGCTGAGGAGGGAGGATGGCTCGAGACCAGAGTTTGAGACCAGCATGGGCAATATAGTGAGACCCCATCTCTATAAAAAAAATTTAAAAATTATCTGGGGGTAGTGACTCATGCCTGCAGTCCTAGCTACTGAGGAGGCTGAGGCAGAAGGATCACTTGAGCCTGGGAGTTTGAGGTTGCAGTGAGCTGTGGTTGCACCACTTCCCTCCAGCCTGGGTGACAGAGCAAGACCCTGTCTCAAGAAAAAACAATAAACAAATAAAAATTATTTATAGTTATTATTATTTCATTAGTCATACTAACCAATACCCTCTTTTTGTGAACAATTTTTCAAAATGGTATTTCCTTTTTTTCTGCCAGGATATAGAAACAATACTGCATATACTCATTTGAAGGTACAAAATTCTGTTACTTGCCTTTTCCCTTCACTTTTTTTTTTTTTAAACAGTCTGGCTCTGTCCCCCAGGCTGGAGTACAGTCGCACAATCTCGGCTCACTGCAAGCCCTGCCTCCTGGGTCCAAGTGATTCTTGTGCCTCAGCCTCCCGAGTAGCTGAGAATCCAGGTGTGCCCCACCTCATCGGGCTACTTTTTGAATTTTTTGTAGGGTCTTGCTATGTTGCCAGGCTGCTCTCAAACTCCTCCTGCCTCAGCCTTCCAAAGTGCTGGGATTACAGGTATATGCCACTGCACCCAACCAATTTTGTCGTTCCTTTTTTGTTTTTTGAGACAGGGTCTCACCCTGTCACCCAGGCTGGGGTGCAGTGGCACAGTCATGGCTCACTGCAGCCTTGAACTTCTGGGCTTAAGTGATCCTCCTTCCTCAGCCTCCTGAGTAGCTGGGATGAGAAGTGCACACCACAATCCCTGGCTAATTTTTGTAGAGACGGAGTTTTGCCTTCTTTTTTTTTTTTTTTTTTTTTTTTGTGAGCAGCAGCAAGATTTATTATGAAGAGCAAAAGAACAAAGCTTCCACAGCATGGAAGGGGACCCGAGTGGGTTGCCTGGAGTTTTGCCATTTTACTCAGCTGGTCTTGAACCTCTGTGCTTAAGCAATCTTCCCGGTTCAGCCTCCCAAAGTGCTGGGATCACAGGCGTGAGCCACCGCTCCTGGCTGATTTTGTCATTTCTTGAAAATGAGATTGGGAGCTCCCTGAGAAAACTCTTCATTTTCCTTGTATGTATTCCTCATTAAACTAGCCCAATGTTCACTGCTTGGCCAACCCCAACATTGCTTATAACTTATCTAAGCTAATGATAAATTATCTAAGCTAACAATTCAAAGGCAGCTGGGCGCGGTGGCTCATGCCTGTAATCCCAGCACTTTGGGAGGCCAAGGCGGGTGGATCACATGAGGTCAGGAGTTCGAGACCAGCCTGTCCAACATGGCGAAACCCCATCTCTACCAAAAATACAGAAGTTAGCTGGGCATGGTGGTGGGTACCTGTACGGGCAGTGGTGCGATCTCAGCTCACTGCAACCTCCCTCCTCTTGGGTTCAAGCAATTCTCCTGCCTCAGCCTCCAGAGTAGCTGCGATTATAGGCACCCACCACCACACCCAGCTAATTTTTGTATTTTTAGTAGAGACGGGGTTTCGCCATGTTGGCAGGCTGCTCTCAAACTCCTGACCTTAGGTGATCCGCCTGTCTCTGTCTCCCAAAGTGCTGGGATAACAGGCATGAGTCACCTTTCTGCCCAGCCAAAAAGTTTCCTTTTAATCCTTTTTCATTCATCATTCACAAAGACTATCATTTTTTTTTTTGACAATCTCTATTTTTAGATCTCAGGAAACTAAGTGGTAAAAACTTCAGCACGGCCAGGCGCAGTGGCTCACGCTTGTAATCCCAGCACTTTGGGAGGCCGAGGCGGGTGGATCACGAGGTCAGGAGATCGAGACCACGGTGAAACACCGCCTCTACTAAAAATACAAAAAATTAGCCGGGCATGGTGGCGGGCGCCTGTAGTCCCAGCTACCCGGAGAGGCTGAGGCAGGAGAATGGCGTGACCCTGGGAGGTGGAGCTTGCAGTGAGCCGAGATCATGCCACTGCACTCCAGCCTGGGTGCCTGGGTGACAGAGCGAGACTCCGTCTCAAAAAAAAAAAAACAAACTTCAGCACTATATATATATTTTTTTGAGACAGAGTCTCGCTGTGTCACCCAGGCTGGAGTGCAGTGGCACAATCTCAGCTCACTGGAACCTGCACCTCCTAGGTTCAAGTGATTCTCGTGCCTCAGCCTCCTGAGTAGCTGCAATGATAGGCACCCACCACCATGTCCGGCTAATTTTTTTGTATTTTTTGTAGAGACAGGTTACACCACGTGGCCAAGGCAGGTCTCAAACTCCTGGCCTCAGGTGATCCGACCACCTTGGCCTCCCAAAGTGCTGCGATTACAGGTGTGAGCCACCACACCCGGCCACACTATATTTTTGGTGTAGTTTTTCTTATGTTAGAATGACATGATAAAGGCTAAGCGCTACGTGAAATGGACACATTTGGTATTTACGACACTTGCTATATAACATTTGCTTCCTGCATTGATTTTAAAATGCTTAGAAATAAAATCCCTGGCTGGGCATGTTGGCTCAGTAGGTGACCGGTTAGTTGTATCATTCTTTTTGAGACAGGCTGCAGTGCAGTGGCAATATCATAGCTGACATAGCTGACTGCAACCTCCGCCTCCTAGATTCCAGCTATCCTCCTACCTCAGCCTCTCGAGTAGCTGGGACCATGGGCATGCACCACCACGCCCAGCTAATTTTTGTACTTTTTATATAGATGGGGTCTCACTACATTGCCCAGGCTGGTCTTGAACTCCCAGGTACAAGTGATCCGCCCGCCTCGGCCTCCCAAAGTTTTGGGATTACAGTCGTGAGCCACCGCGCCCCGGCTCCTAGTTGTTTAATTCTTACAAAGAACATTACGCAGCTGTTAATGAGGACTTCCCATTGATATGGCACACTCTCCAAGACATTTAAAGTATAACACACCCTACAGTGTGTATTAGGAATTGCCATTTGTGTGGGGAAATGATTATATTCATATATAAGTTTATAAATTCAGAAAGCATTCCGAAAATTCATCGAGTATCCAGGGGTAACTGTGCTTGTCTCTAATGTTTAACTAGTGGCGGGAGGAAGATTTAATTTCCACCACATGCCCTTTGGTGCCTTTTGAATTCAGAACAATGTCCGTTATCTATTAAAAATAAAATACCGGCCGGGCACGGTGGCTCACGCCTGTAATCCCAGCACTTTGGGAGGCAGAGACGGGAGGATCACTTGAGCTCAGCAGTATCACTTGAGCTCAGGAATTTGAGACCACCCTGGGCAACATGGTGAGGCCGTGTGTCTACAAAAAGAAAAAATAAAGTAAAATATCACGTGTTACTGAATCCCTGGTATTTGGCGGGCACTGCATACTGTAAACAATTGTGGAGCTCTTTGGAAATTTACCTTAAAAGGGAGTCCTCTCAAAGGCTGGACACCATGACTCTACAAGGGTGAGTTTTCAAATCTACCATAGAAGCCCAGGGCCACAGCAGCATCCTGAGTCCTACTGACGGACAGGTTCTTATGACTCAACTCCCATCGCACCAGTCCTGCAGCTTTCTAAAGGTATCCAGCACTTTCTACCTTGCATTCTATCTTCATCTTCGCTAGTCCTTACAGCACCGCATGATCCCGGCGGAGGGTGCTTATCAGACTAGCTTGTGTGTCCCAACGGCACCTACAGCACCGTCAAGCACAGGGTCCAGAAAGCTCTAATGAAAGGCATGAAAGCAGCAAGGGAAGGAGACTGAGGAGCAAACCGCGCGAGTAGGGGCGGTAGGAGGCCCACCCTACGCCCTGTCCCGCGCGGAGCACAAGCCCTGCCCGCATCCTGAGCTCCCGGGTCCGCAAAGTTGAGCCCCACCGGGCTGCAACGCCGGAATCCAGAAGCACTTAGTGCCAGGAATAGGCAACTCCCGTGCGCGATAACGTCGCGGCCGCGGCGCGAGGGGTGGGACCGCAGGCACCGTGCAGCCGCGGACCAATAAGCGGGCGCCGAACAGCCCGTGGCCCAATGGCGGCGGCGCGGGCACGCTAGGGGCGGGCCGGGCGCGCCGACTTTTCCGGAAGATCCGGATAGAGCCTCCGGGCCACGGCGCGCCGGCTCTGGGCTCTCCGCGCGCTGCATCGCTTTCTCTTTCTCCTCTGGAGCAGCTATGGCGGCGGCGAAGACCGTGAACCCCAAGGCCAAGGTGGCCCGAGGTGGTCTGCAGGACGTGCTGAGGACCAACCTGGGGCGCAAAGGGACCATAAAGATGTAAGGCGGGGCTGGCAGGAGGGCTGGGCTGGCACTGCGCGCCTCTGCGCACCTGGCGGGCCCAGGACCGCGGACGGGAGCCCGCTGCCTCGGGGCTCCGCAGCCACCCCTCCTCGCGTCCTCCCGGGCAGGTCCTGTTCCCTGCTAAGCCCCACCATCGCGGCCATTTCTTCCTGCGTCGTGCCGTCTCCATGGAGAAAAAAGAGGCTCTAGTGTGCGGCGTTCCCCGCCTTCTTGGGCTTCCAGACACCCTGAGGGCTCTGCACAATCTCTGCGGGGACGGGGTGGGCACTACACCTGTCCTCCAGCCTGTGGGAGATAACTAGCTCCATATTCTCAGCTCCCTAAGATCGGGGAAAAGCCAGTTTTCTAATGGGACTTTTTAATTTAGTTGTCATTGATAACTAGCTCCATATCCCCGGCTCCCTAAGATCTGGGAAAAGTCCTTTTTGGTTTTGCTTTTTTTTTTTTTTTTTTTTTTTTGAGACGGAGTCTCGCTCTATCACGCAGGCTGGAGTGCAGTGGCGCGATCTCGGCTCGCTGCAAGCTCCGCCTCCCGGGTTCATGTCTTTCTCCTACCTCAGTCTCCCGAGTAGCTGGGACTACAGGCGCCCGCCACCACGCCCAGCTTGCTTTATTTATTTATTTATTTTGTATTTTTAGTAGAGACGGGGTTTCACCATGTTAGCCAGGATGGTCGCGATATCCTGACCTCGTGATCCACGCCTCGGCCTCCTAAAGTGCTGGGATTACAGGCGTGAGCCACCGCACCCCGCTAGAAAAGCCCGTTTTCTAATGGGACTTTTTAATTTAGTTTTCGTTTTAATTTAATTTCGTTTTTGTCACAATCTGATTCATTTCTGTCCCTTAAACAGTCTTGTTTCTGGCGCTGGAGACATCAAGCTTACTAAAGACACAAGAGTTGACGATCAGCCCTGGCCAACATGGTGAAACTCGATCTCTACTAAAAATAAAAAAATTAGCCGGGCATGGTCCTGCACAGTGTGCTGCTTCACAAAATGGTGAGAGGTGCTCTGCTAGGTCAGAAATGTCTTGATTTTCTGTAGAAATTTTGCTTTGTAGAAAGATTTGCAATGTCCATTCTCAAGGTAGGAGAACATTCAGAAGTGACATGTAATAGTGACAGTAATACTACTGACTGTGCCTGGAGTCTGACAGCCCTGTCTTTGAATCCCTGCTTTTTTGCCATTCACAGTCTGGGCTAAAGGACTGTAATTGTACATTAATTATAATAAAATTTGAAAAATTAAGGGTGGTTGATACAATCACATGGGCAAAATGCATGAGGATGGTTTTTCTCTTTATGGTTTTTTTTTTTTTTTTTTAAAGACAGAGTCTCACTCCGTTGCCCAGCCTGGAGTCCAGGGGTTCACTGCAACCTCTGCCTCCTGGGTTCAAGTGATTCTCCTGTCTCAGCCTCCCAAGTAGCTGGGATTACAGGCTTGCTCCACCATGCCCAGCTAATTTTTGTGTTTTTTGTAGAGATGGTATTTCACCGTGTTGGCCAGGCCAGTCTTGAACTCATGACTTCAGGTGATCTGCCTGAGTCAGCCTCCCAAAGTGCTGGGATTACCAGGCATGAGCCACCGCATCCAGCCAGTTTTTCTCTTTTTAAAACAGCAATTTCTCTGTTATGTCTCATCTCCATCTCCAACTGGAGGGGAGAGAAATCTCTTTGCTTTAACATTTTTAAAGTCTTAGGGATGGAGAATATGAAATTACTGAAGGGAGTATGCGTTTTACTCATCCCTAAATTCCCAAAACTTAGCAGTTCAAATCCAAGAAAAGGAAATGATTTCCTGCTGATTTGAGTTCAGAATAATTAGGGTTTTGCTGGTAGTATACCATGCTATCAACATCCAGATGAAATATCTTTAGTAAATGAAGGGGTGGTCTGCCCCTCCACACCTGTGGGTGCTTCTCGTTAGGTGGGACGAAAGACTTGAGAAAAGGAATAAGACACAGAGACAAAGTGTAGAGAAGGAAAAGCGGGGCCCAGGGGACCGGTGCTGTGCTTACAGAGGACCCACACCGGCACTGGCCTCTTGAGTTCCCTTAGTATTTATTCACAATTATCTTTACCATCACCGGTGCTGTGCTTTGAGATGTATATGCGAACCTCTCCATAAACCTTTTAGCAGTATTGCTCCAGCAAGCCCCACCTTATTCCTAAAGGCGGTTTTCACAATTATCTTTACCATCACCGGTGCTGTGCTCATCACCCAGGGACGGGCAGAAGACAAATGTTTTTCTTTTTCTCTAGATTAAAGAGAATGGTGATGACCTTTAACCATAAGCAGCCTTTAGGCACTTGTTTAACAAAGCACATTCTGCACCGCCCAAAATCCTTTTAACCTTAAGTCATCACAGCACATGTCTCTTGCAAGGACAAGGTTGGGGGTAGGGTCACAGATTAACAGCATCTCAAATACAGAACTAAATGGAGTCTCTTATGTCTACTTCCTTCTGTATAGACACAGTATCAGGCTGATCTCTTTCTTTTCCCCACATTTCCCCCTTTTCTTTTCAACAAGACTACCATTGTCATCATGATACAGAGATTACATACTTCACAAGGTAATAGAATATCACAAAGCAAGTGGAGGCAGGATGAGTTCACAGGTTGGTGTTAAAATTGAAATTAAAATTGCCAACGAAATTTTTGGGCACGCATAATCATTGATAACATTTTATCAGGAAATAGGGTTTGAGAGCAGACAACCTGACTGGCCAAAATTTATTAGGTGGGAATTTCCTCATCCTAATAAGCCTGGGAGCACTACAGGAGGCCGGGGCTTATTTCATCCCTTCGGCTTCAACCGTAAAAGGCAGCACGCCTCCAAGGGGGTCGTTTATAGGCCTACCCTCAGAGCGCATTCTCTTTCTCAGGGATATTCCTTGCTGAAAAAAAGAATTCAGCGATATCTCTCCTATTTGTGTGCAAAAGGAGAAAAGATATGGCTCTGTTCCGTCCGGCTCACCGGCGGCCAGTTTAAGGTTACCTCCCTTGTTTCCTGAACACCACTGTTATCTCGTTCTTTTTTTTCAAGATGCCCAGTTTTCGTATTGTTCAAACACACGTCCTCTACAATTTGTGTAGTTAAGGCAATCATCACAGGGTCCTGAGGTGACATATATCCTCCTCAGCTTACAAAGAAGATGATGGGATTAAAAGATTAAAGTAAAGACATAAGATATTACAAAAGTATAAAGTTTGGAAAACTAATAAAATGTCCATGAAATCTTCACATTTTATGCTTTTCTGCTGTGGCTTCAGCCAGTCCCTCAGTTCAAGGTCCCTGACTTCCCGCAACATTCTCCCTCCCTTTTCTTCTATATAAATGTGCCATGGCGATGAAGGCTTGTTCGTTCTCTCGATTTTGGCGCAGGATTCTTCGACTGGTCCGGCACACTAAAAACAAACCGATCAAACAGAGACACATAATTCCAAAATTTACTGCAGTAGAGTTTCCAATAGACTGAATCCAAGTCGTGGGGTTTAATCCATAAAGATTTTTTGCCACTTGATCTAACGCCTCAGCTCCAGGCACAATATTTAAGTGACTCTGAGAGGCTTCAAAAATTTGTTCTTTTAATTTAGAAATGTCTAAAGTGAGATTATCTTCTCTTCCCTGTAAATGGCGTCTTACCATGTCCCAGTGATGTCTAGACTCATTATAAACTTGGGGTGTAATACAAAAATCTGACGTATTCCAGTCACACTGTAACTGGAAACGATGTTCCAAGCTCATGAGCCTATCTCCCATCCAAATGACAGTTTGTCTAAGGTCATTAATTTGATTAGCCAATTTTTGATCGATACCAGATTGTGAATTCCACAACCTTGTGGAATTCTTTTGCCAATTGTCAACAAAGCTTACTGTCTGAACAGAAGAGTGCAATGCGACTCCTGCCACAGCGGCTGTAGCTGTGACTGCAATCAATCCCATAATCACTGCAATTAAAGTAAAAATGAATCTTTTGGATCTATTTAAAATGCCTTTTAATACTTCAGTCAAAATATGAATGGATGGCGAGGCCTCCCATGGTCGATCCATGGACACAGGGATCCACACGCCTTCTCTTGCTCTCACAAGCAGAATACGGTGCTGCCAATCAAAAGTCGAATCAATGCAAGTAAACAATCTGCAATTTTCACATGTTATAGTTTGGGAGTCTGGTTTAATAACTACATTTCCTATGACTAACATATAAGGGGGTTTTACACAACTTAGTAAAGGAACTGTTAGACTGGAATTTAGGTTGATAGAGTAAAATGTTTTATAATCTCGTTTCTATAGTTTGGTTCCCAGACCAAATTCTAAGGTGGTATGTAGCCGCAGTAAGCCTCCATAATTCTGGATGTTCAGGACCAAAAACCGGACTTATTATTTTTGGTCTTGGAGTAGAGGTTCCCTTTTCTCCCCATTTCCAAGGGTAGAAAGACTGAAATTTCTTGTACCTATGTTTGTCTAAATTTTTTATTAAGTCACTATCAACAGTTGGACTCACTAGTGCATTGGGACAGAATTGAGTTTGTCCTGTGCAATCGTGGTAGAATTGACCTCGAGGTGCCCAATCTATAACAGTTCCAAATGTGTTGTTTTGTAAAATCACGGCACTATCGGCCACACATTCTTCCCAAACTAAATCTTTTGTTTTTATGGAAATCTCCTTGGGGCAAGGTCTTCCTTTTGGCCTAAATATTAATGATCTTTGATAAGAGAAGTCTTGTAAATAGTTTACCTGTGGTTTGAGTGACATACCGCTTACCATATGATAAGTAAATCTACTGGTGGGATTGAGAGTAGGTACTTCTACCAACCAATTTTGGATAGCAGGCATTAAACATCCTGGTGCTCTCCCGAGACATATAGGAGGATAACGATACCCAATGGAAATATTTATCATCATTCCTTCTTCCTCCGGTTTTGCAGGGCAACGATCATCTGTGGGACCAGCTACCCACACACTATTATTAACATATACTTCAATGGGATTATCCATCCAAGTGACTGCCCGAATTAAGGGCGGGAAAGGCACATAGGCCCAGTAGGTATAATTAGCTGCAGCTGCTCCTGCAGGCATGGGGAGACTTACCACCGTTGATACAACCATTAAAGCTGCAAACAGCATTTTTTCTGAGGTTTGTGTCACCTTTGTGCTAGCTAGGCTTTTTCTAGCTAACAGTGTCAGCTTCTTTAACTGTGCCCAGGTTGGCAGCTCCGCCTTCTTGGTGCGTGGTGACTTCATCTGTTTTTCTAATATCACCACTTGATTCATCCTGCGAGTCAATGGTGCCTGATTGCGGTGTTTCCGTCTCCGTGGAGGCGCTTTCCTTTGCATCTCCGATGGGTTCATTGTAGAACTTCAAATGTCTAGTGGGTATCCAAACAGGAAGCTGATTTTCTCCTGGTGAAACACAAGCAAAACCTCTTCCCCAGGTTATTACCTTCCCTATCTCCCATGTCCTATTTTTGTTGTCTTTCCACCAAATCAGTTTTCCTTCATGTGGACTGTTCTTTTTACCCGTAAGATGTTGTTCTGCAGAAGTAGTAGTCTGATCTCTATAAATGTTTAAAAAATTTAAAGTATAGAGTGCTAGATTAAGCTGCATCTGAGGAGAGGTACACTCCTTACTGTCTCCCCCTTTTTTTTGTTTAACTAACTGAGTTTTGAGTGTTCTATTAGTTCTTTCAACTATGGCCTGTCCTTGGGAATTATAAGGAATTCCTGTTGTATGTGTAATATTCCACTGATTTAAGAATTTTTGGAAAGCTTTACTACAATAACCTGGTCCATTGTCAGTTTTAATTTTTTCTGGAACTCCCATCACAGCAAAACAAGATAATAAATGTTTTTTAACATGGGAAGTACTTTCTCCTGTCTGGCATGTTGCCCATATGAAATGTGAATAAGTATCAACTGTTACATGAACATATGATAATTTTCCAAATGAAGGTACATAGGTAACATCCATTTGCCATAAGGCGTTAGGACACAGACCTCTGGGATTAACTCCTGCCTCTTGGGTGGGCAGGTGTAGTACTTGACACTGGGTACAATGTTGTACAATATTTTTTGCCTGTTTCCACATGACATCAAATTTGTTTTTTAACCCTGCTGCATTTACATGAGTCAAAGCATGAAGTTCTTGTGCTTTTATGAATGCAGAGGATACCAGTAAGTCAGCTTTTTTATTTGCTTCAGTTAAAGGTCCTGGTACATTAGTATGTGCTCGAATATGAGTAATATAAAATGGGAAATTCCTTTTTCTTACAGTTTGTTGTAACAAATTGAACAGCTGGTTTAACTGATCATCCATGCTATATTTAATTAGAGCTGTCTCAACATCCTTTGTAGCCTGTACTACATATGCAGAATCTGATATAATATTAACAGGTTGATTAAAATCTTCTAACACTGTAATGACTGCAATCAACTCTGCCCTCTGAGCTGATTGATATTCAGTTTTGATTACTTGCTCCTTTGGCCTTGTGTAAGCCGCTTTTCCATTGCTGGAACCGTCAGTAAATACTGTCAGAGCATTTTCTAAAGGTTCATGTCTGGTAATTTTAGGTTAAGATCCAAGTAGTCAATTTTAAAAACTGGAAGATTTTTGTTTTTGGGTAATGATTATCAATAATTCCCACAAAATCAGCAAGGCCAATTTGCCATGTACCAGAATTGATAAAGGCTTGTTTAACTTGTTCCTTGGTTAAAGGAACAACTATTTTGTCTGGGTCGTTACCACACAATTTTATTATTCGTAATCTTGTCTGACTAATTAATGTAGCTATTTGGTCCAAGTACAATGTAAAAGTCTTAATTGTACTGTGAGGAAGGAATGACCACTCCACAAGATCAGTATTTTGAACAATGATGCCTGTTGGAGAATGTGCAGTGGCAAAAATTAAAAGTTGGAGTGGAGCTAAAGAATCTATTCTATTTATTTGCGCTGACTGAATTTTTTCTTCCACTAATTTAATTTCTTTTGTTGCCTCTGGGGTTAATATTCTTTTACTATTTAAGTCTGGATCTCCTCTTAGGATAGAGAACAAATTTGACATGGCATAGGTAGGAATGCCTAGAGTTGGCCGAATCCAATTAATATCGCCTAACAATTTTTGAAAATCATTTAGTGTTTTTAACGTGTCTTTTCTTATTTCTATTTTTTGTGGCTTAATTTTTCTATTTTCTATTTGCATCCCCAAATAATGAAAAGGATCAGAGGTTTGGATCTTATCAGATGCTATTGTTAATCCTGCGTTGGCAACCTCTGCTTGCAGAAATGTGTAACAGTCAATTAATTTGTCTCTTGTTTCTGCAGCACATAAAATATCATCAATATAGTGAATGATATAACAATCTGAAAATTTGTCTCTAACTGGTTGAAGGACTTGGCCTACGAAAGTTTGACAAATAGTTGGACTATTAAGCATTCCCTGAGGTAATACTTTCCACTGAAACCTGGTGGCTGGTTCTTTATTATTTATGGCTGGTATAGTAAAGGCAAATTTTTCACAATCTTGCTCTGCCAGAGGAATGGTAAAAAAGCAATCCTTAAGATCAATTATAATTAAAGGCCAGTCTTTTGGGATCATGGCCGGAGAGGGCAATCCAGGTTGGAGAGGCCCCATGGGTTGAATTACAGCGTTTATGGCTCTTAAGTCCATTAACATACGCCATTTGCCTGACTTTTTCTGAATTACAAATACAGGAGAATTCCAGGGTGAGAATGAAGGCTCAATGTGTCCCTTTTCTAATCGTTCCTTTGCTAATAAGTGTAAAGCCTCCAGTTTTTGCTTTGGTAGCGGCCACTGATTTACCCATACTGGTTTTTCTGCTTTCCAAGTTAATGGAATGGGTTTAGGAGGCTCTACAGTGGCCGCCCCTAAAAAGGATACCCTATTCCTTTTCTTTGTAGATTTTTCTTAGTCTCAATTGGGACTTTAATGCCATTTTCATTTTTTCCTAATCCTTTCCCTGGTATATATCCCATCTTAGTCATGATTTTTTGACTCATGGGGCTGTATAATGGAGCGGGCATAATGATTTCTGCACCCCATTGTTGTAACAAATCTCGACCCCATAGATTAACAGGAATTGAAGTAATCATTGGCTGAACAGTACTTTCTTGATTATCTGGCCCTAAACAATGTAAAATCATTGTACTTTCATACACTTCTGAAGCTGTGCCTACGCCGACAAGTCTTGTTACAGCCTTTTGTTTAGGCCAATTTTTTGGCCACTGATTTAAAGCAATTACAGAGATATCTGCTCCTGTGTCTACCAACCCTTCAAACTGTTTTCCTTGAATAATGACCTTACACACAGGTCTGCTGTCAGAGACCAGACTTGCCCAGTATGCAGGCTTTCCTGCCAGATCAGTGCTTCCGAACCCTCCTGTTCTTTTTATCTCACTGTTTGCAATTTTAATATAAGGTAGGAGTAATAATTGAGCGATCCTGTCTCCTGGACTGGCACTCCAAGGAATCGAGGAACTAATAACCAATTGAATTTCGCCTTCATAGTCTGAATTAACCACACCAGTATGAATTTGAACTCCTTTTAGATTTAAACTTGATCTTCCTAAGATTAGTCCTACAGTCCCCTCAGGCAATGGGCCGTATACCCCTGTGGGGATTTTTTGTGGAGGCTCCCCTGGAAGCAGAGAGACTGCTTGTAAAGTACACAAATCTGCTGCACTGCCACTTGTGGCGGGGGTTAATTGCTGTATTGTGATAACTGGCTTAATCCCTGAGACACTTGCGACAGTGGGGGTTGTTGTTCCTGAAAACCCTGAGGAACAAAGGGTTGAATTTGGAATGCCCCAGTTTGTTGCGGGGCCTGAGGCTGGCCCCTCCTCTCGTTTCCCGACAGTGGTTGCCCATTTTTATCAAATTTGGAACGACATTGATTACCCCAATGTTTTCCCTTTTTACATCTTGGACATAGGCCAGGTGGCCCTTTTTCTGTTGTTGTAGTAGCTTGAGTAGTTACATTTGGCTTATTTGTGACTAGGCAATTCTTTTTTAGATGACCAATTTGACCACAATTATAACATTTTCCCCCAAATGTTTTCACTTGTCCTCCTAAAGCAACTCCTGTGATTGCCTGAGCCATAAGCATAGCTTTATGCATAGCTCCTCCAATTCCATCGCATGCTTTAACATACTCTGAGATTACATCTGATCCTGCGGGAACCCTTCCTTTTAATGGCTTAATGGCTGATTGACAATCCGGATTGGCGTTTTCATATGCCATCAACTCCACTATGACTTTACGGGCATTCTCATCGGTAATTGACTTTTGAGCAGCATCTTGAAAGTCTTGCTACAAAATCAGGGTATGGCTCTTTAGAGCCTTGTCTTATTGTATTAAAGGAAGGGCAGGCGGTTCCTGGGTCTTGGATTTTCTCCCAGGCCCTAAGGCAGATAGCCCTGATTTGCTCAATGGCCTCATTTGGCATTATTGCTTGTTGGTCAACAGTGCTCCAATTTTGACCTATTCCTAATAGTTGATCTGCATCTATGTTAATTGGAGGATTGGCAGTCCTATTTCTTCGGACCTGTACTTGTGCCCCATCAATCCACCAAGTCTTAAATTGTAAAAATTGAGAGGGTGAGAGTGATGATTTTGCCAGAATCTCCCAATCATAAGGAATGAGTCTATGTCCATGAGCAATGGAATCTAACAATGTTCTCATGTAAGGAGAGTTGGGTCCATACTGTTTTACTCCTTCTTTCATCTCTTTTAGCATTTTTATAGAAAAGAACTGATATCTGGCTTCAGCTACAGGAGGCTCTCCCTCTTGGGCCCCTTCTCCAGGTGGTCTTGCTTCTAATATTACTGGGAATTGCCACGCCTCAATATCTCCCTGTTTTCTTGCCTCATCAATAATTTTATGTATTGCACTACCCTGTGTACTAGGCGGTGCTGTAGGATTAAGTCTCATGGTGGGCGGCTGAGGATATGGCACCCTGCCCTGTGGCACTGGAAATGCTCCTGGCTGTCCATATAGATTTTCTGGAGGCTGCCGATACTGCAGTTCAGCTGGCGGCCAGTATTGATAGGCTACAGGCGGCTGGATCTTACTTTCTACCTGCTGATATTGTGGACACTGTATTTGGATTGGCATTGCCGTGACAGAGACTCTATCTTTTCCTACTTGATCTTTTTTTGGAGTCTGTACTTGTTTAACCTGCATTTGAGGTTCTAAGGTTGCAGGCATCTGAGCTGTTGTAAGAGGAGTTGGCCCTCGTGGTTTAGACTCTGATGGCTCTGTCAATTCTGGATCTTTTTCCTCTAATTTTAACGTTTCAGGATATATTACCTCCTGTAATTGATTATTGTCAACATTTTGCGTTGACCGAGCCATTACCGGCTCTGCTACACATTTACAGTGTGAACTTTCTTTTCTTTTCTGGGACTTTATCCCTGCCTCTTTTTCACAATCTACTGCACAGCTTTTAGGGACATCGGAAACTGGAACGCTATCTTCTTCTGTTTGCAGCGGTTCTAAAGCTACTTTAATAATGACCCAATCATTCCATACTGTAAATGGAATGATTTTACCTTCCCTACTTGCTTGTTTTAATTCTTTGCCAATTTTTTCCCAATCTTTTAGATCTAAAGTTCCCTGTTCTGGAAACCATGGACAAAACTGTTCTATTGTTTGAAAGAGTGTATTTAGATTTTTGGTAGACACTTTAACTCCCCCTCTTTTTAAGAGAATTTTTATAAAGCTGCGATAAGAGGCATATTTACTTTTAGTTTGCCCCATTGTTACCCTAGGTTCTTCCGAGCGCACAAGCTTACCGCAAGGCTGACTGTAGACGTACTCGGGAGTCTCTCGTCGACTTGTCCTCAATGACCACGCTCTAGCGTACCTTCACCTTAGAGAAAAGCGCCTCCACGTTGGTCGCCAGATGAAGGGGTGGTCTGCCCCTCCACACCTGTGGGTGCTTCTCGTTAGGTGGGACGAAAGACTTGAGAAAAGGAATAAGACACAGAGACAAAGTGTAGAGAAGGAAAAGCGGGGCCCAGGGGACCGGTGCTGTGCTTACAGAGGACCCACACCGGCACCGGCCTCTGAGTTCCCTTAGTATTTATTCACAATTATCTTTACCATCACCGGTGCTGTGCTTTGAGATGTATATGCGAACCTCTCCATAAACCTTTTAGCAGTATTGCTCCAGCAAGCCCCACCTTATTCCTAAAGGCGGTTTTCACAATTATCTTTACCATCACCGGTGCTGTGCTCATCACCCAGGGACGGGCAGAAGACAAATGTTTTTCTTTTTCTCTAGATTAAAGAGAATGGTGATGACCTTTAACCATAAGCAGCCTTTAGGCACTTGTTTAACAAAGCACATTCTGCACCGCCCAAAATCCTTTTAACCTTAAGTCATCACAGCACATGTCTCTTGCAAGGACAAGGTTGGGGGTAGGGTCACAGATTAACAGCATCTCAAATACAGAACTAAATGGAGTCTCTTATGTCTACTTCCTTCTATATAGACACAGTATCAGGCTGATCTCTCTTTCTTTTCCCCACAAGTAAAGACTTGCTAATCTAGGAGGTGTTGTTTTTAGTGGGTTCAGTAGTGGCCCGCGTTAGCAGAAAAGTGGAGCCATAGTTAAACTTGACGTCAGAATTGTTTGGGGGCCAGGTGCGGTGGCTCATTCTTGTAATCTCAGCACTTTGGAAGGCCGAGGTAGGTGGATCACTTGAGGCCAGGAGTTCACGATCCCTGGCCAACATGGTGAAACTCCGTCTCTACTGAAAATACAAAAATTAGCCAGGCATGGTTCTGTACGCCTGTAGTCCCAGCTACTCCAGAGGCTGAGGCAGGAGAATAAATCGCTTGAACCTGGGAGGCTGAGGTTTCAGTGAGCCAAGATTGTGCTACTGCACTCTCCAGCCTAGGCAACAGAGTGAGACTGTCACCAAAAAAAAAAAAAAAAAAAATTTATTTGGGTTTTAGTGTGTGAGAAATACAGCATAGGTGAGAAGCACATAGAACATTTACAGTTTAGGAAATAATTATAAAGTGGACACACACAACCGCCATTGTAGTTAAGGAATAAATTGTTGCCACCACCTCAGAAGTCCCCTCCCACTGGAACCTCTCTCCAATCTCCAGAAGTCTGTTTTTCAGTTTTCTTTGAAAAAATTACAAACCTACGAAAATAATAATTATATTGTATGTGCCCTTTACCTAGATTCACCAATTGTTTACATGTTGCTCCATTTCTTTTCTATTTTTCCTCTGAATCATTTGAAGGTAAGCTGCAGACATGTCATTTTACCTCTAAAATACAATTTTTTTCCGCTTTTTTTTTTTTTTTTAAGACAGGATTTTGCCATGTAGCCCAGGCTGGTTTCGAATTCCTGAGTTCAAGGGATCCATCTGCTGTGGCCTCCCAAAGTGCTGGGATTACAGGCATGAGCTAACACACCTGACCTTTCCTTTTAAATTATTTGGCCATTGCAGAGTAACAGTGGAGGCTGCTGAGCTTTCATTTTAGGAGATACCTGGCTTATTCTCACTAGAGCCCTACACTTGCCTAAAGAGGCAAGGGTGTAAAATTATCTGTTACTGTTAACTGTTAGCTGTCATCTTGAGTAAACTTTTACTGAGCCTCAAGCTTCCTCATCTGTAAAGTAGAGATAACCTGGGAAATAAATTACACATGAAAATGTTTCGATCATTACAATTGCATGCGCATGATAGCTAATTGTGACTTTTTAATCTTAGTAATTTGTAGCCAAATACTTGGGTAGCTTTTGCAAGTAGATAGCACTTAAAGAGGCCCTTCATGCATTCTGTTTGTGGTATATTTAGACTGCTTCATATGTTTTAAGTGATTCATTCTTTTTCTACTTTCAGCAAATTCAACACCCAACAGCTTCCTTAATAGCAAAGGTAGCAACAGCCCAGGATGATATAATTGGTGATGGTACGACTTCCAATGTCCTAATCATTGGAGAGCTGCCGAAACAGGCAGATCTCTACATTTCTGAAGTATGCACAACTTTTTTTTGTTTTGTTTTTTTGAGATGGGGTTTCACTCTTCTTGCCCAGGCTAGAGTGCAATGGCATCTTGGCTCACTGTAATGTCCGTCTCTTGGGTTAAAGCAATTCCCAGCCTCAGCCTCCTGAGTAGCTGGGATTACAGGCATGTGCCACCACACCCGGCTAATTTTGTATTTTTCGTAGAGACGGGGTTTCTCCACGTTGGTCAGGCTGGTCTCAACTCCTGACCTCAGGTGATCCATCCGTCTTGGCCTCCCAAAGTGCTGGGATTAAAGGTGTGAGCCATCACGCCCGGCACACTTTTGTTTCTGTAATATTTTATTGTATATAGGATGTGTCAGATACTTATACAAATTGATGTGTTAATACTAGCGGAGGCCATGCAGTAGAATTAGGGGGCTTAAATCTGGGTCTTTGTCCTGGTCTAAAACAAATTAATTGTGACCTTGGACAGGTTATGGAACCTTTTTTGGCCTGAAAATAATTGTGTAATCAAGTTGAATTGCCTATGTGATTTGTATCTGTCTTTAGATTAATAATTGAGATTTTAAAATGGGATGTTTAGGACTAGGCATATTTATTTGTTAGGAAAAAGACAACCAAAAGCTTACATTTGGATAAATTCCACTTTTTTAGCCCTGACTAGTTCCAAGGTTTAAAACAAACCTCAGTGAGTACGAATCTATTGTCAGAATTTTCTGGTAAAAGAGAGCAGACAGTCTTTATTTATTTTTATTAGTAAATGATGTGAATTAGTTTGAGATTACCTATAGAAAAGATAGAATAATGCTACCATCTGTGAGTTGTTGGGACACAGTGTCGATTTTGACACGATTCGGAGTGGTTTGCACAGTGAACACCCAAGTGTGCTTTATAGTTCCCTTGGCTTTGACCCTGTGCTAGAGCATTGCCTGCTCCTCTCCTCTGCATTGAAAGGAATATTTATCCTTTTAAATGTATTCAGAAAGCCAGCACATTATATTACCTCGTGTTCAAAGGTGTGATGATCAGAATATCTCTCCAAGAATTATCTGAACTTTATCATGAACTATAGTTGCACCTAATTGAAGATGCAAGTGTTATTGTGTGTTTATTGTAGGCCCTTCATCCCAGAATAATTACTGAAGGATTTGAAGCTGTGAAGGAAAAGGCCCTTCATTTTTTGGAAGAAGTCAAAGTAAGCAGAGAGATGGACAAGGAAACACTTAAAGATGTGGCCAGGGCATCTCTTTGTACTAAAGTTCATGCTGAACTTGCAGATGTCTTAACAGAGGTATGTATTAAATTTTGTCTGTGTCTGGTATGGTACACCTATATGAAAATCTCTGATAGTAGAAACATGAATATAATTACCAAGTTCAATCACAAGGTGCTATGTAGGTTCATTTTTGTGGTAGTGATACCTAATCTGTGTCTCTAAAAAGTAAAATGAGGAAATTTAAGTAATAGTATACCTAAGCAGGTTTTAAAAGTAAAACTGGAGCTTTCATTAAAAGGTTTATAAAGTGGAGATTTTGTTATTAGAAAGCTTCCAGTTAATGAAACACCAGGAGGAATGTTAATGTTAAGGAATGTTAATGTTTGGGAATTACAGATTGAGATTTCAGAAATGTAACAGCTGTTCATATATAATGTATTCTATCTGCTTATAGAAAAAAAAAATCAGTGTAGAAATTGTAAAATGAAGAAACTGTTCACTTTAGCCTTCTGAAAAGCAACATGTTCTGCTACTGCAAATTGAATTTACTTAATGGTTATCCTTCTCCTGTTGCAGGCTGTAGTGGGCTCCATTTTGGCCATTAAAAGAAAAGATGAACCTATTGATCTCTTCATGATTTTGTGATCATTGACAAGAAACATAAATCTGAAACTGATACAAGGTAGGTGGTAGAAGACTATGAAATACTAATAGTTGGGCGTGGTGGCTCAGGCATGTAATCCCAGCACTTTGGGAAGCCGAGGTGGGTAGATCACCTGAGGTCAGGAGTTCGAGACCAGCCTGGCCAACATGGAGAAACCCCGTCTCTACTAAAATTACAAAAATTAGCCGGGCATGGTGGCGGGTACATGTAATCTCAGCTACTTGGGAGGCTGAGGCAGGAGAATCGCTTGAAACTGGGAGGTGGAGGTTGCAGTGAGCCAAGACCACACCATTGCACTCCAGCCTGAGTGATAAGAGCAAAACTCCATCTCAAAAAAAGAAAAATACTAATTAAGTGTGTTTTGAAATTTAGGGGTGCTTTGTACAATATATATTGTTGGCAAAATTTTTAATATATTTGGATATAGAATATTGTATATTTACCTGAAGATATAAGTTGGATAAATTGCTAGGTGAAGATTGTTTTTACTTTTAGTAATATTTTTTCCTGAAATAAGGTGAATATTATGTTGTATTTATGGGTAGAATTATTCTGAAAAGTGAACAACATCAGTCATTTGGCGTTTATTGAATTGCTAGGTACAAAGCATAATGAGAAGCAGTAAAGGAATTAAAAAAATTTTTTTTTCCAAAGACTTAGTTAGAAAACATGTGTATGTTCATTTTTCCTTTCTTTTTGTGGAGAATGGAGTCTCCTTATGTTGCCTAGCCTGGTTTTGAATTCCTGGGATTAAGGTGTCCTCTCACCTCTGCCTCCCCAAGTGCTGGCATTACAGGCACTTGGCAGAAAACATGTTTTTAAAAGATGTCATCATAGTTTGACAGCCTACCAGGGAGATTATCTCTGCAGACTTTTCTGTACAGCATAGGATCTTCAAGTAATTCAAGAAACAACGCTGACTGCATGAAAATTATCAATGCCTTCTCAGTTCAGTGTTTAACATATACCCATCGGGAAATCAATAACCATAATTCTGTGTGTGTTTCAACAGCTTAATCAGAGGGCTTGTTTTGGACCACAGAGCATAGCGTCTTGACAGGAAGGAAAGGGTGGAGGATGCATACATCCTCACTTGTAACATGTCATTAGAATATGAAAAAACTTAAGTTTATAGCCCCTTAACGGTGAAATGGAGGAGCTTCGTGTTTTAGGTGAATTACTTTTTTGTGCAACTTCGTTTCCCACTGTAAGGACAATAATCCTCAAATTGGTTTGGGAGAGTTATAGGAAACAGCCTCTGAAGATGTGCAAGGGGCAGGATTGGAGCTCAGTGAGCTGTTTGTTAAATCTTAGGACTAATCCAGTTTCAGAAGCTATTTTCTCAAAAAATAAATGTTTCCCTGCTTTCTGTAACTTTTTTTTTTTTCTTCTTAATAGAGAAGTGAATTCTGGCTTTTTTTTTACAAGAGTGCAGAAGAGAGAAAAACTCATAAAAGCTGAAAGAAAATTCACTGAAGATAGAGTTAAAACAAATAATAGAACTGAAAAGGAAAGTCTGTGGTGATTTAGATAAAGGATTTATTAATCAAAAGGTGAGAATGAAAATCCAGTGTATAAACTAAATAGTATGTATCATCCTTTTTACTTTTAAGGTGAAAGATGTTGAAACTAATTTTTATTTTTATTATAGGGAATTGACCCCTTTTCCTTAGATGCTCTTTCAAAAGAAGGCATAGTCGCTTTTCACAGAGCTAAAAGGAGGAATATGGAGAGGTATGAGTAGCAGATTTATCCGAGTAATTTGACTTTTACTTATTTTGCAAATGAATTGGGATTACTTGTTTTTCTTTATACTTTATCTTTGAGTTTTTCAACTGTACAATTAATTGGCATTAACTATATTCACATTATTTTGCACCTGTCAGCACTGTCCATGTCTAGGATTTTTTTTATCATCACAAACTGAAACTGTATACCCATTAAATAGTTACTCCCTGTTTCTCATTCCCCCCATGCCCTTGTAAACATTATTTTACTTTTTGTTTCTGAATTCAGTATACTTTCTCCCAAAGAGGTCACCACAATGAAAGTTTTTTTAAAAATACTTTATTATTTTTTTGAGACAGTCTTGCTCTGTTGTACAGTGGCATGATCGTGGTTCATTGCAACTTCCACTTCCTGGGTTCTTAGGATTCTCGTGCCTCAGCCTCCCGAGTAACTAGGATTACGGGTGTCTGCCACCATGCCCGTTGAATTGTTTCATTTTCTTTTTGCTTTTTTGGTAGAGATGGGGTTTTGCCATGTTGGCTAGGCTGGTCTCAAACTTCTGGCCTCAAGTGATCCACCCACCTCAGCCTCCCAAAGTGTTGGGATTACAGGCGTGAGCCACCATGCCTGGCCAATAAACAGCTCTTGTCCATCTTTAGATTTCATTTGCTGACTTGGGGAGAGTGGTTTAAATGGAGGGTTAAAAGACTGGTTTTCAGCTGGTTGATGGCAAATGAAAAGGCTTAGGTTAAAGTACATTTTAAAATGTAATTTTGTGTGTAATTCTGAAAAATTCCTTTCTAGAAATTACCGGTCTTCTCTTTGAACTTCACTGGTAACATTGCTTATTCATTTCCCTTAAAATGCTATTTCAGGCTGACTCTTGCTTGTGGTGGGGTGGCCCTGAATTCTTTTGAGGACCTAAGTCCTGATTGCTTGGGACATGCAGGACTTGTATATGAGTATACATTGGTAAGTGTATTTTCTTCTTGAGGGTAATAGAACTTTTTAGCTCATGAATTATTTTTGTTTTGTTTGTTTGAGATGGATTCTCACTCCTGCCCGGGCTGGAGTGCAGTGGTGTGATCACAGCTCACTGCAGCCTCATCTTCCTGGGCTCAAGTGATCCTCCTGCTTCAGGCTCCTGAGCAAATGGGGCCACAGACATGTGCTACCATGCCTGGCTAATTTTTTTTTGTAATTTTTATAGAAACAGGGTCGTATTGTGTTGCCCAGGCTGGTCTTAAACTCTTGGGCTCAGGCTGTCCTTCACCCTCAGCCTCCCAAAGTGCTGAGATTATAGGCATGAGTCACTGTGCCTTGTTCATGAAGTCTTTAGCAGAAAAATTAATTGAAATTCAGGATCAGATTTTTGTTTATATACATTTTGAAGATTTATGTGTAGTAATGGGAAGCCATTTATATGTGATTTTTCAAAAAGATAATTTGGTTTGATGCGATCGAATTTGTTCCTTATTAATATGCTGCTTGTCATTCTCTGTAAGTCCCTCTTCTCTCTTTGCACAAATCCTGTTTTTGAAAATCATGTTTATTCTACACAAAGGGAGAAGTTCACCTTTATTGAGAAGTGTAACAACCCTCGTTCTGTCACATTATTGATCAAAGGACCAAATAAGCCCACACTTAGATCAAAGATGCAGTAGGGGATGGCTTGAGGGCTGTCAAAAGTGCTATTGATGATGGTAAGATCCTCACCATATTTCAATTCTATTAAATTGTTTTGCTGGTCTGAAAAGCATGGCTGAATACTGTGTTCTTTTATCAGTAGTTTACACAGCCAGACACCATGCAAAAGCAGTCTTCCCTTTAGAATGACTGATGGTATGCTAAGGTTTTTCATAGCATATCATTATTAAAGGTGAATACAAATAAATGAACTAATACTGATCTGTTGAAAGAGCTGCCAGTGGCCAGTGAAGCCATTCTGGTTGGACCATTCTCCTATTTGATGTTAGTCGCTTGTATTGTGGCTTTCAAAAGCAGTACTTAAATTGATGTGGTCATAGTGAATTTGTAAGAAATTAATGGCTTTCATATGTATATTTTGTTATTCATAATTAGTTCTACAGTTTTCTTAGCATTTTGCTTTTTCCCCCGTCCAACAGGCTGTATTGTTCCAGGTGCTGGTGCCGTGGAAGTGGCAATGGCAGAAGCCCTGATTAAATATAAGCTCCGTGTAAAGGACAAGGCACAGCTTGGAGTCCAGGCATTTGTTGATGCGTCGCTCGTTATTCCCAAGGTGTGTATGCCTTAAACAGTCAATCTTCCAAAAGATTCAGCTGATCAAACCTTTTTGATAATGTAGGCTTTATTCATAATACGGATTTTGGATA
Organism: Symphalangus syndactylus; assembly: GCF_028878055.3. Taxonomy (NCBI): domain Eukaryota; kingdom Metazoa; phylum Chordata; class Mammalia; order Primates; family Hylobatidae; genus Symphalangus; species Symphalangus syndactylus. The sequence continues at coordinate 72,526,923 of NC_072431.2, forward strand.
AACAGGTTTGATCAGTTTTCTTCCTGACTCTAGAACATCCAAATGTATTTGGTTTCTCTGGGAGGCCTGCATAGCTGACATTTCAGATGGCAAGAGAGAACCTGTAGCTTAATATTTGCAGTATTAGGGGTTATACTTGAGTACACACTTGCTTTTTGTTTTGGTTTTAAACTGATATCATTGTTTTTGATTATATACTAATTTTGAAGTATAGTTTATGACTGGTGTATTGCTGCTGGGTTTGGGGTAGATGAGAGAGTTGATCAGTAACTTGTGTCTGGTTATTCTCTGAAGGGAACATAAATGTTCTGTCTTCATGCAATGAGATTTTCTTTTTTTTTTTCTTTTTAAGAATTTGGAGAGTTTTGCTCTTGTTGTCCAGGCTGGAGTGCAATGGTGTGATCTTGGCCCACTGCAACCTCAGCCTCCCCAGTAGCTGGGATTACAGGTGCCTGCCACCACACCCGGCTAGGTTTCTTTTGTATTTTTAGTAGAGATGGGGTTTCACCATGTTGGCCAGACTGGTCTCGTACTCCTGGCCTCAGGTGATCCACCTGCCTTGGCCTCCCAGAGTGCTGGGATTACAGGCGTGAGCCACTGCATCCAGCCGAGATTTTCTTTTGCTTTTTTTTATTTTTTTTTGGAGATGGAGTCTCTGTCGCCCAGGCTGGAGTGCAGTGGTGTGATCTCGGCTCACGGCAACCTCCACCTCCCCCTCCCAGGTTTAAGCAGTTCTCCTGCCTCAGCCTCCTGAGTAGCTGGGACTACAGGCATGTGCCACAATGCCCAGTTAATTTTTTGTATTTGTAGTAGAAACAGCGTTTCACCATGTTGGCCAGGATAGTCTCGATCTCTTGACCTTGTGATCCACCCGCCTCAGCCTCCCAGAGTGCTGGGATTACAGCTGTGAGCAACTGTGCCTGGCCTTTTTTTTTTTTTTTTTTTTTTTTTTTTTTTTAAATACCAATTCTTCCTGTTTTCTCAAGAATTAAATTTGTTTACTTTAGGTTCTTGCTCAGAATTCTGGTTTTGACCTTCAAGAAACATTAGTTAAAATTTAAGCAGAACATTCAGAATCAGGTCAGCTCGTGGGTGTGGACCTGAACATAGGTAAGAGAATGCAACTGTCTGTAGAGGGAAAACTAGATGTAGTACATGTGAGTTGAAGCCAGGAAAGATTCAAAACGGGGACCAAAAAAAAAAACTTTTTGCTTTGTGATTTGACACCAGTACTATTAGGGAACTCTGGATTCTAAAATGGGATAAAATAGGATATTAATAAAAATGGAATGACTAGGTATAATAATTAAGGGAGTAGAGTAGACTGAGTAATTTTGGTATAGTTTTGTTGGAGATGTTGAGTGGTGGTAGATGGTTCAGATTAATGTTGAAGGATTTTCATATTGCATTTGACTTACTCTGTTCTTTCTTTTTTTTTTTTTTTTTGACAGAGTCTTGCTCTTTTGCCCAGGCTGGAGTGCAGTGGCAAGATCTCAGCTCACTGCCGCCTCCCAGGTTCACGACATTCTCCTGCCTCAGCCTCCCGAGTAGGTGGGACTACAGGCACCCGCCACCACGCCTGGCTAATTTTTTGTATTTTTAGTTGAGATGGGGTTTCACTGTGTTAGCCAGGATGGTCTCGATCTCCTGACCTCATGATCCGCCCGCCTCAGCCTCCCAAAGTGCTGGGATTACAGGTGTCAGGCACCGCACTCGGCCACCTTACTCAGTTTTTAATCAAGTACTATGATAAGAAAATAGATTGGGTGATTATATTCATGGGTGAAAAACAGCTAAAGATAGCAAATAATGCCAGAAAAGGGGATCTAGAAATCTAATGAAATGGTGACAGCCCTGATCTTAGGCCCCTGTAACAAAACAACACAAATTAAGTACAAAGTAGGAGACAGATAACAGGTACATCCATGCAGTATGTGCAAGACCTATTGTTGTCAACATTATTATTTAATAAAAGAGATTTCTGGAATGAGAGAAATGATCAGTCTATTTTAGCCAGATTATAGTTGCAGTGTGTACTTTAGTATGGGTAAACAGAAATGTATCCAGAAGAAGAGAGGGGTGTTCAGGTCTTCTAAGTAGAAGTCAGACACTCCTCAAATATTGTGGACAGGGGTCATGGTTTAGAGTAGAAAATTGGGCTAACAGGGAAGCTTTGAATTCTCATAGTTAATACTGGCGGAAATGAGTCATCAGTGATAAAGCCACACACAATATTGTTGGTTCTTATTGACTGAACTTACTTTGGTTGCCTTTTAGGTGAGCCCGTGGTAGCAGCAGAAGCAGGCGTTATGGGATAACCATTGTGTAAAGAAACAGCTTCTTCACTCCTGGTAAGTTTGGGAAAATGAAAACTAAACTGTTAGAGAATCATCATACTCTTTTCATTTAGTGTTTTCTGTTTAGTTGCTCATTTTCCCCCATGAATAATGTAATCAGCTGAAAGTATGGAAACCGAACTAGCCCTCTGATGTGTATAGGGGAAGGGGGAAATTTAACTGGATGTTAACGTGTGCAGCTTAGTTGGAAGTGGGAAGTTGAGTCGAATTAGGGCTCCTAATCATCTGAGCCATCTAATTTTTGTCCCCCTTTCAGCACTGATTGCCACCAACATTCTCTTGGTTGATGAGATCATGCAAGCTGGAATGTCTTCTCTGAAAGGTTGAATTGAAGCTTCCTCTGTATCTGAGTCTTGAAGACTGTGCAAAGTGATCCTGAAGAATACAGCTGTGGAATTTTTGTTCAAGCTTCAAATGAGTTTCAAGGGAATTTTCCCATATGAAAAAAGGAGAGAACACTGGCATCTATTGAAATTTGGAAGTTCTGAAATTATAATTACAGTATTTTTTTAAAATTGCACTGAAGTGTACACACATAAAGCAGGCCTTTCACCCAGTAAACAGGATGTTTTGCTTTAGCAGCAGTGACATAGAATTCCATGTTAGATAAGCATGTATTACCTACCTTATTAAATACTCCTTGAAAAAGCAGATTTTAATGGTTTAATTTTATGTGGACGTGTGTTAAATTATTCAACAGTACCCTATTGTTAAGCATTTGGTTTTAAAATTTTTATGCTAATATAAATAACGCTTAAGTAATTTAAAATTTTGGAAGCATCCCCTGTTAAATTTCTGAGTAAATTTATTGATCAGTTGGACTTTTCACGCTTTAGAAATAGCTTTGCTAAAATGCTCCCCCTACAAAGTTGTAGGAAATGGGAAGAGGAATAAACTAGAGGCAAGGGAGTTGAGAGAGCTGGAAGGCATGGTGGCTAAGGGCTACAGTTATCAGGAGAAATTTGAGATTTGTAGGCTGACTATATTTTCAAGCTTCTGAACTTTTGCTTATGCAAAATATTCATCCCAAAGCCTCTAGCGTCATAGTTTTCTCACCCAAATTACTATGTTTCCACAAGATTTATATAGTTGGTCTATCTCTGTGGTCCTTGAAGGTGAAGTTGGTGTTACTAGGCTGTGTGTTTTGGGGGCTCAGCAGTGACCTGGAGTGTGCAAATAAATGTTAAGTTGAAACCACCTTTGTGGTCTTGGAATGGTTTGACACACAGAAGCAATCTTAAAGGGAATGAAAACTGTCCAACCGTTCAAGAAGTAGTGAAGGGGCCTCTAGGGACCCTCAACGTGCTTTTCCTTACTTCTCTGGGCGGCCCTGCAGGTGGTATGGCCAGTCCTACCCTTCGCGTCCGTCAGTTTCCCCCGCCGAACTGTTGGAACTGTTGGGTGAGGGGCGGTGGTGGAGCAGCATGCGCATGTGTGGAGGAGGCGACTGCCACCATGGTGCGTGAGGGCGGATGAGCAGCGGGGCCGTGGTTGTGCGTGGCGTGGCGTGCCAGTCCTGATGCCAGCATGGGTTGTTCACCGCTGCTGTCCCTGCTGTCGCTCCTGGTTGGTGCGTGGCTCAAGCTAGGTCATTGAACCACCAGCCACCCCGGGGGCGCTGGGAAAGGGGATGGGGCCCTCCGCCCTGGCGGGAGAGAGCCTGAGGCCCCTCTGCCCGCTTCCGGGATGCACCTGCAGCCGCTGGCTGGGGAGGTCGCTCTCCGTGCGCATAGTGCCTCACCGCCTTGTGCTTTCAACTTCTTGGTCTGGGATCTTTCAAACTTATAAAAGGGAAAGAGGCCGGGCAAGGTAGCTCACACGTGTAATCCCAGCACTTTGGGAGGCCTAAGCGGGTGGATCACTTGAGGTTAGGAGTTGGAGACCAGCCTGGCCAACATGGTGAAACCCCGTCTCCACAAAAATACAAAAAATTAGTCGGTCGTGGTGGCGTAGTCCTGTAATCCCAGCTACTCAGGAGGCTGAGGCAGGAGAATCGCTTGAAGCCACGGGGCGGAGGCTGCAGTGAGCCAAGATTGTGCCATTGCACTCCAGCCTGGGCGATAGAGCGAGACTTCATCTCAAAAAAAAAAAAAAAGGGAAAGAGGAGAATGTAACGAGGAACGACCCCTGCCCCCACGTACTCGTGGGCCAGCTTAAAGAGCTGCCAGTTTGTGGCCAGTCCTGCTCCTGCGGAATCGCACTCTCCCCGTCTCCTGGAGCCATTCTGAAGTGGGTCCAGACATCCCATTTTATTCTACACCTTCAGCTGGAATAGTCAAAAGAAGTCACGAAAAAATAATTACCCTCTCTCACCTAAAAAACTGACAGTGCTGCTTAATAATATATCCAGTCTGTTCAAATTCATCTATTATCTCATAAAGGGTTTTTAACGTTTGCTGGCTGAATTAGGGACAAAATAAAGCTCATACGTTGCAATTGTATGTTATTTCTTAATTCCGATTCAATCTATTTCCCTACTTACTCCTTGTATTTATTTGTTTTTTTTTTGGTGGGGCCGGGGGCAAGGTCTCACCGTGTGGCCCAGGCTGGAGTGCAGTGGTGCCATCATAGCTCACTGTGGCCTCAAGCAATCCCTGCCTCAGCTTCCCAAAGTGCTAGGATTACAGGCCTGAGACACCACGCCAGGATGATCCATTTTTTCCCCTTGGCGATATGTTTGTTGAAGAAACTGAAAATAGGCCGGGCACGGTGGCTCACGCCTGTCATCCCAGCACTTTGAGAGGCCAAGGTAGGCGGATCACAAGGTCAGGAGTTCAAGACCAGCCTGGCCAATATGATGAAACCCCGTCTCTACTAAAAATACAAAAAATTAGCTGGGCATGGGGGCACGCACCTGTAGTCTTAGCTACTCAGGAGGCTGAGGCAGGAGAATTGCTTGAACCCGGGAGGCAGAGGTTGCAGTGAGCCGAGGTCGCACCACTGCACTCCAGCCTGGGCAACAGGGCAAGGCTCTGCCTCAAAAAAGAAAAAGAAAAAGAAAATGGATGAAATCAGTGTGAATGTGTCAGAATAAGAGAACCAAAGATAGATAGGATCTTGAGGAACATCAAAAGACCAGGACTCTGCCTTGGAAGAAGTTACAGTGCTTAGACATCCTTTCTTGGAAAGACACTGAAGTGGTGCATGAAGCTGAAGAAGTGTGGCCTATTGGAAACAGCACTGTAAAGAGACCCGAATCTAGTCCTGTCACCTGCTAACCAGCTCTTTAAGTCATACTTTTTTGGGGGGTCTTGGTTTCCTCCTGTGGAATAAGGAGTTTGAAGCAAAGACCCTTTTTTTATTTATTTTAAGACAGAGTCTCACTCTGTCGCCCAAGCTGGAGTGCAGTGGCATGATCTTGGCTCACTACAACCTCTGCCTCCCAGATTCAAGTGATTCTCCTGCCTCAGCCTCCCAAGTAGCTGGGATTACTGGTGTGCACCATCATGCCTGGCTAATTTTTTTCTTTTTTTGAGATGGAGTCTCACTCTGTTGCCCAGGCTGGAGTGCAGTGGCGCAATCTTGGCTCACTGCAAGCTTCGCCTCCTGGGTTCACGCCATTCTCCTGCCTCAGCCTCCTGAGTAGCTGGGACTATGGGTGCCCGCCACCACGCCCGGCTAATTTTTCTGTAGTTTTAGGAGAGATGGGGTTTCACCTTTTTAGCCAGGATAGTCTCGATCTCCTGACCTTGTGATCCGCCCACCTCGGCCTCCCAAAGTGCTGGGATTACAGGCGTTAGCCACCACACCCAGCCTAATTTTTGTATTTTTAATAGAGACGGGGTTTCACCATGTTGGCCAGGCTGGTCTTTAACTCTTGACCTCAGGTGATCTGCCTGCCTCTGCCTCCCAAAGTGCTGGGATTCCAGACGTGAGCCACCACACCTGGCCGGTCCTTTTTAATTCTATGATTTTTCTGAAGCATTCAAACAAGTCTAAAGGTGCTCATTTAACTATTTGGCGATAACCATTGCACATTTATGGCAGGAGCCAGGGATACACTGTCAAAAATAGATATGTATTATATACTTCCCTTCTGGAGCATGTAATGATGAGAATCACTAAGAACTGATAAGAGTTCAGTAAGTGGAGAGGAAGAGGCAGAGAAACAGCATGAGCAGAAGGATGGGTAGAAAATGCTAGATGTATTTTAGGGTAGAGTGTCTCAATTTGCCTAGGTGGGGCAAGGGTTTGTGTAGAGGAAGAGATAAGTGCAAATCTATCATGTGCTCAACATTTCACCCATGCTGTTTTATTACTATCTTTTTATTTTTTATTTTTTGAGACAGGGTCTCACTCTGTCACCTAGGCTGGAGTGCAGTGACACGATCATAGCTCACTGCAACCTTGAACTCCTGGGCTCAAGCAATCCTCCTGCCTTAGCATCTGCACCCTGTCTCTGAGCCATTGCACCCGGTTCTGTGTTACTTTAATTGATACAGCTACTACTTAAGAGATAGTGAGATACTATCCCCATTTTTCATACTTATTTTTTTTCTTTTATCAGCAAGCTACAGTTGTGCATAGGTATCCCCATTTTTCAGATGAAGAAATTGAATCCCAGCCGGGCGTGTTGGCTCACACCTGTAATCCCAGCACTTTGGGAGGCTGAGGTGGAAGGATCACTTGATCTCAGGAGTTTGAGACCAGCCTGAGCAACATAACAAAACCCCATCTCTACAAAAAATACAAAAATTAGCCAGGCGTGCTGGTGCACACTTGTGGTCCCAGCTACTCAGGAGGCTGAGGTGGGAGGATTGCTTGAGCCCACGGGGGCAGAGGCTGCAGTGAGCCAAGACTGCATGACTGCACTCCAGCCTGGGTGACACAGTGAGATCCTGTCACAAAAAAAAAAAAAAAAGAAAAAAGAAAAGAAATTGAATCTCAGATTAAGAAATTTGCCTAAGGTTTCCCATCAAACTAAGTGGCAGAACAAGAATGTGAAGGCAAACAAAACGCAAAAGGAATTTAAAGCCAGATTTTTAAACCTCCACATTTTTTGTTTTGTTATACCATCATGAGTATTGCATATGATCCAAATATTACCACTTGTTTTATATATATGCATGTATTAGCGATAACTCTCCTTTTTATCTGCAGGAAATGGACAGGCTACTAGCATGGTCCAACTGCCAGGTGGGAGATTCCTCATGGGAACAAATTCTCCAGACGGCAGAGATGGTGAAGGCCCTGTGTGGGAGGCGACAGTGAAACCCTATGCTATCGACATATTTCCTGTCACCAACAAAGATTTCAGGTACATCAGGTGTTCTTCCAGGAGGAATGAAGGCCCTCTCTAATCTCATTCTTTTTTTCTTTCTTTTTTTTTTTTTAGACTGAGTCTCACTCTGTCACCCAGGCACTGGAGTGCAGTGGTGCAATTTCGCTCACTGCAACCTCCGCCTCCCGGGTTCAAGCGACTCTCTTGCCTCAGCCTCCCAAGTAGCTGGGATTACAGGGGCCCACCACCACACCTACCTAATTTTTGTATTTTTAGTGGAGACGGGGTTTCACCATATTGGCCAGGCTGGTCTCAAACTCCTGATCTTGTGATCCACTCACCTCGGCCTCCCAAAGTGTTGGGGTTACAGGTGTGAGCCACTGCGCCTGGCCTAATTCTTAATATTTAAAGGGAAACTAACTTGTTCACTGTCACATGTCATCTTTGCAGTGTACTATGGGATAAGTGTTATCTATGTTATTCAGATGAAGAATCTGAAATCCAAACAAGTTTGACTGACTCTGTCAGGCAGTGGATGAGCTTGGCCTGGAACTGAAATCCCTGGGCTCTTGAGTCAGTCTGTGCATTTTCCATTACACTGGGCATAGCACTGAGAAATATAAGCAAATGCCAGTCACTCAACAGAACCCTATTCTACATGCGGAAAGGGATTGGGAGAAGGGACATCATAGTAGAGAGTCCCTTAAATTCCCCTTATAGGCCAGGTGTGGTGGCTTACACCTGCAACGTGAGCACTTTAGGAAGCCAAGGCAGCAGGACTGCTTGAGCTCAGGAGTCTAAGACCAGCCTGGCAACACAGGGAGACCCTATCTCTGCTAAAATAAATAAGTATATAAATATACATATTATATATATAAATGTATATATAACAATCCATCTTACTCTGACAATCTGCCTGCTGAAACTTACTAAACCATACCAAACTATATGAATTTATTTTTATTATTATTGTTATTATTTGAGACAGGGTCTGGCTCATCACCCAGGCTGAAGTTCAGTGGTATGATCTCAGCTCAACACAGCCTCTGCCTCCCGGGCTCAAACCATCCTCCCATCTCAGCCTCCTGAGTAGCTCGGACTACAGGTGGGCACTACAATGCCCAGCTTATTTTGTGCTTTTGATAGAGACAGGGTTTTGCCCTGTTGCCCAGGCTGGTCTCGAATTCGTGGGCTCAAGCAATCCTCCTGCCTTGGCCTCCCAAAGTGCTGCGATTATAGGTGTGACCCACTATGCCTGGCCTTGAAAATCCATTTTATTTTATTTTATTTATTTATTTTTTTTTTGAGGTGGAGTCTCGCTGTCACCCAGGCTGGAGTGCAGTGGCACAGTCTCGGTTCACTGCAAACTCTGCCTCCCAGGTTCACGCCATTCTCCTGCCTCAGCCTTCCCAGTAGCTGGGACTACAGGCGCGCGCCACCAAGCCCGGCTAATTTTTTTTTTTTTTTTGTATTTTTAGTAGAGACGGGGTTTCACCGTGTTAGCCAGGATGGTCTCAATCTCCTGACCTCGTGATGCGCCCGCCTCGGCCTCCCAAAGTGCTGGGATTACAGGCGTGAGCCACCGTGCCCCGCCGAAAATCCATTTTATTCATTTATTTACTTATTTAGGTGTGACCCACCATGCCTCGCCTTGAAAATCTTATTTATTTATTTAGAGACAGAGTTTTGCTCTTGTTGCCCAGGCTGGAGTGCAATGGCGCGATGTCGGCTCACTGCAACCTCCACCTCCCGGGTTCAAGCAATTCTCTGCCTCAGCCTCCCCGAGTAGCTGGGATTACAGGCGCCCGCCACCAAGCCCAGCTAATTTTTGTATTTTTAGTAGAGACGGGGTTTCACCATGCTGGCCAGGCTGGTCTTCAATTCCTGACCTGGTGATCCACCCACCTCGGCCTCCCAAAGTGCTGGGATTACAGGTGTGAGCCACCGCGCCCGGCCAATCTCAATTTTTAAAAAGATGTTTTCTTCGTTTCCTAGCCCCTTCTACCCACTTACAAAGTTCCAAAGGCTTTAATGCTATTGCAACGGCAGTCAGAGGTCAAGCTGGCGGGGGTGCGGCGCAGATCCCTAATGCGGGGCAGCCTCAAAGGGGGCCGACCCTGCCCAGCACGAAAGGCACCGGGCGGTGGGGGACGCTCCGGAGGTCCCCGGAACATGGCTGGGGGAAGTACTGGGGGGTGCACACACCCAGGCTCAGCTGAGGCGAGTGCGCGGCCAGGGTTGCAGCTGGCGCTGGTTGGCACTTGCGCCGGCCATTGAGGAGCTTCTGGGCGACTCTGCGCTCATGCCTACCAGGCGCCAGCCGGTAGGTGTGCAGCGCCTGCTCGAGCAGCGTCAGGCCTTTGCTACGCGGACCCCGCAGGCCGGGAAGTCATGCAGGTAGTAGTAGTCCAGGTGGTCGTAAAGTTCCTCCTCATAGCTTATGGGTGGCGGCGGCTGGGCTGAAATCTGCGCACAGGACGTCTCGCCGGGCCGCCCGTGGTCACCCTCCCGCGCAGGCGCGCTCCTGGAAGACCCAGCACCTCGAGTTCCGATTGGCTTTGCGTGTGGGGCGGGCCTTTGCGACATCTTGCGGGGGGCGCCTTCGGTGACGTCACAGGGGGGTCTTCTGCCACGTCACAGGGGCTGTATAGAGCCTGGAGCTGGGCAGTCTTCTCAGAGTGGAGCCTGGTAACCGCGACCTCCCCGCCAGTTCCTGTGTGTTGCTGGCTGGAAAGGGATAGTTAACAAACTCCCACCCAGCACAGTATTTATGTCGGTCAAAAATGGAAAACTATGTCCGGGCGCGGCCGAGGTGGGAGGATCCCTTCAGGCCAAGAGCAGCCTAGCAATATGGCGCAACCCCATCTCTGTAGTCCAACCTCAGTCTCCCAGCTACTTGAACCCCAAGATTCAAGGCTCCAATGAGCTATGATCTTACCACAGCACTCCTGCCTGCGAGACTGAGGTAAACCCTGTATAAAAAAATAAAAAAGAACACTATCCAAGTGTACAACCGGGAGGGACTGCTTAAGGAAAACATGAGGCTGCCTGGACCCTGCTATCCCAGCACTTTGGGAGGCCGAGGTAGGAGGATGGCTTGGGTTCAGGAGTTCGAAACGCGCCTGGGCAACATGATGCAACCTCGTCTCTACGAAAGACACAAAGATTAGCCAGGCGCGGTGCACGTTTGGCCTAATTTTTGTATCCTTCGTAGAGACGGGGTGTCTTGCTATGTTGCCCGGGCCGGTCTCGAACTCCTGGGTTCAAGTGTTCTCACCTTGGCCTTTAGAGTTGTTGGGATTACAGGCATGAGCCACCGCACCCTCCTGGGCTAGGCTATTTAATAACATAAGAAAGTGCGGTGGCTCACGCCTGTAATCCCAACACTTTGGGAGGCCAAGGCAGGTGGATCACCTGAGGTCAGGAGTTTGAGACCATCCTTGCCAATATGATGAAACCCAGTCTCTACAAAAAATACAAAAATTAGGCCGGGCGCGGTGGTTCACACCTGTAATCTCAGCACTTTGGGAAGCTGAGGTGGGCCGATCACCTGAGGTTGGGAGTTCAAGACCAGCCTGGCCAACATGGAGAAACCCCATCTCTACTAAAAATACAAAATTAGCTGGGCGTGGTGGTGCATGCCTGTAGTCCCAGCTACTCAGGAGGCTAAGACAGGAGAAGCTCTTAAACACAGGAGGCAGAGGTTGCAGTGAGCCGAGAAGCATCACTGCACCCCAGTCTGGGTGACACAGCGAGACTCCAGAGCTTGAGACCAGCCTGGGCCATGTAGTGAAACCCTGTTTATACAAAACAAACAAAAAAGGCCAAGTGTACCTGTGTCCACCTGTGGCCCCGCTACTTAAGAGGCTGAGGCAGGAGGATAACTTGAGGCCAGGAGCTGAAGCCTGCAGTGAGCTATGATCATCCCACTGCTCTCCATCCTGAGCAATAGAATGAAGCCATGTCTCTACATAGCTAGCTAGCTAGGTAATTGATACGTAGTTTTCTATCGGAAATTTTTTTCCTAGACTTGAACATGTTTTTCTAAAGTAGCATTCAACACATCAGCATTTTACAGTGTTATTAGTTGTTAATATGATTTTGTTTTTCTGAAATACAGTATTCTTTACAAAAGCAGTTTTGTCTTTCAAAGCACATAGGTCCTCCAGTGAATTTGTCTGATGTTGGTGACCTTTGCTTTCTGATGACTGAGTCAACAGTATCTGTTTCATAAATAATGTAGCCCTATTTTTTTTTGAGACAGGGTCTTGCTCTGTTACCCGGGCTGGAGTGCAGTGGTGTGATCTCTGCTCACCGTAACTACCGCCTCCTGGGTTCAAGCGATTCTCCTGCCTCAGCTTCCTGAATAACTGGGATTACAGGTGCCATCACATCTGGCTAATATCTTTCTGTTTTTATTTTTGAGACGGAGTTCGCTCTTGTTGCCCAGGCTAGAGTGCAATGTCGCCATCTCGGCTTACTGCAACCTCCACCTCCCGGGTTCAAGCGATTCTCCTGCCTCAGCCTCCCAAGTAGCTGGGATTGCAGGCATGCGCCACCATGCCTGGCTAATTTTGTATTTTTAGTAGAGACAGGGTTTCTCCATGTTGGTCAGGCTGGTCTTGAACTCCCAACCTCAGGTGATCTGCTCACCTCAGCTTCCCAAAGTGACAGGTGTGAGCCACTGCACCCGGCCTAATTTTTGTATTTTTAGTAGAGATGGGGTTTCACCATGTTGGCCAGGATGGTCTTTAATTCCTGACCTCAAGTGATCGGCCTGCCTTGGCCTCCCAAAGTGTTGGAATTACAGGCATAAGCCAACATGCCCGGCCAGCCCTATTTCTTTAAGCATATACGTTTTGCACTTGTTAAAAGTATTTGAACATATAATTATCCAGCTTCCCTTGTTTATGTATGTTTGAATTTTGTATAAGCTTAAATATTTTTTCCAATCTAAGCTTTATTATATCCCCTTTCTTCTATATTTATATAATTTTAGGTGGCTGTCTTTGTTGAAAGTTTTTTCTGAAAACCCTTAAAACAGAATATAGTTATTGGCAGCAATTTCAGAGTTATTTGAGGGCAAGTGGAGATTTATAATGATGATTCAAATGAAGCAAACTAAAAAGTAATGAAGCAAGACAGAGGATAAAGCAGTATTCACTTGAGCACATCCCAAAAAAAATAAAATTTCAAATGTAACTAGAAAAAGGTATGCTGAAGATCGTAATACAGGAATAATTATTAATATTCAAAATAGCTTTAAAGCTGCTCACCTTTTGAATGTTGGGAATTGACCAGGAGGTGGCTGTAACCTAAGGTGGTTCCTTCTGTAATGACCATTTTCTTTTTCAACATGATGATGATTCTCCACCTTCTAAGAGACCAAAGACCAACCAACCACCACAGCCACCAGTTCCGGAACCTGCCAATGATGGGCAACGGAAAGTGAGGGAGTTCAACTCTGGTAAGTTCTCAGTGAAATCCACAACCTTTTCCTTCATCTTCTGGACTCTCAATGTGGCTGATGAAAGTTACAACATGCTCATCTGCAGGGGGAAATGCTTTAGCATTGTAAAGCCAGGAGCTTTTTGAAAGTCACATTATAGACATTGTTTAAACGTGGTTTGAATTTACCAAAGCATAGGACATTGTTTCATCTCATATTAATTAGTTGGCTCAAAATTAGTGTTAATGACTTAGTAATTCAATGGTTTCTCTTAGCTTTAAAACCTTCTTTATTTCAGAACTATTTCACCTCTTGGTTTTCATTTTTGCTGTGTGTCACTGCCTGCCAGCTGCTAATGTGTTAACTCCCAGTGGATCATGTGTCCTGTGAAGGGACTGAATGAGATATTAATGGCAAATTATGTTGATGATTCATATTTTGAATATAAATAGATCATTAAGCTTGTACACATTTTGAAAATAGTATGTTAATATTCTTTTGTGTCATAGTCCCAATGATTGGCTACATATTGAATTTATATGTACATTAAGTTGTTGTATGTTTATGTTCTTTAGCATTCTAACTTGCAACTGTATATCTGTTAAGTCTTTTTTTTTTTTCCAAGAAGATCAGACTCTGATTTATTGAGGCATCTGTTTGATGCCAAGTTAAGTGGCCCAGGCTCTGTGTAGGGGGGTGAGGTTAACGCAGGAAGAAGGATGGTGAGGGGCAAGGGTGCCAGGATGAGGTTGGAATGAGGCTCCCCAAGTTTCCCTGGCCCTGGCCGGTTGTGCTGCTGGCCTGAGCATCTGATGAGCTTGCAAGAGTGACTCCGAGAGGTGGGTGGTCCAGGGGCTAGGGCAGGGACTTTGGAGTCACGCTGTTGGCTTTGAATCCAGACTCCTACACTTGGTAGCTGTGATCTTTCCATGCCTCGGTGACCTGCAGAACTGAGCTCTGTCTGAGCCAGGTCCCATCCAGGCACTGCGGATCCCTCCAGAGTTAAACCACCCCAGGTTGCTCACTATCTGCTGCCTTCTCAAGCAGATCCTTGTCTCCTTGGAGGCCTTCACAATCCAGTGGAGGAGGTGAAACTCATCTGCCTCTGTCCCTCTGGGTGCGCCTCATGCCAGGTGCATCCGTGGACACAGGCCATGCTCCTGGGCTTCCAAAGTTGGAGAAAGTTGCCAGGCTCAGGTGGCTATATCAGAGCAGCTGCTACCCTCTGGACACAGTGACGAAAGAACACTCTGGGCCTAGAGCCCTGGTCTGGGGCACTGGGCAAGGCTCTTGCACTTCTCTGAGCCCATTTCCCCATCTGGAAAGTGTGCTGATTGAGTCTCTCTTTGGGCACTGAGGGCTCAGTGTTAGTTTGAGAGCCAGCATCTGGGGTTTGGGCTGTAATTCCCCTTCAGCCCCATAGCTGAGGGGAGTCAGGGACTTTGTCGGGATTACCCTAGGCATCAGTCCAGCTTCCTGCTCCTGGCTTGGGCTCAGCATCTGAAGTAGTTTGGGGGGCAGGTGGTCCTGGTGGGGGTTGGGTCTTTTCCCCAGACGTAGGTCACTCCCAGAGCCAGAAATCTTGACACCTGCTCTGGGCTAAGGATGCATCTGGTCCCCAGGGTGCAGGTAACTGCCCACCTTACCTGGTTTCTGCCTGCCAGGGCCAATCTTCAGACGTCGGGACTTCCCAGCCTATCCCACCTCCCTCTCTGGCCAGCCTTGAATCCTCGTGGGTCCAGCACTTTTTCCAGGCCGTCTCCTGGTTGTCCTCCTGCCCCGAGGCCTGGCTCATGCTGCTCCCCCTCCCACTCACCATGACCCACAAGGACCACTCCACACCCAGCTCAGCCCCATCCCCTTGGATAGTCCTTTCTCTTTCCTCAGGCGACCAGGTGCATATCTTGGTGTCAGGACCTTCCCTGCACCTGGGAATGCCTACTGGTCACCTCGGTCACAGAGACCAAGGCATTTACTTGATATGAGTGCCTTTGGTTCATTGTCTACATGGCCAGGGAGGGAGTCAACGATAGGCTTTTCACTTGCTGCAAGGGCCAGTTTTCCTGGCCCCATGGCCCTAGGGATGGAGGATGCTGCAGGATACACACCGCTCACTTCCCAGCTGAGGACTGTGGGCCATCTCAGGGCAATTTCACAGTCACCACATGCCCCACCCCCTCAGCTCTGCAAATACCAAGCAGCTCAGCCTGCCTAGGGGACAATGGGCTCAGGACTGCCCAAGTGGACTCAAGACTGCCCAGGTAGTCCCCAGAGTGCCCTTGGCAGGCCCCTCACCTAGCTGCTCCCACAGCTCTGTAGCAAGAGTCTAACCTTTTTTGAGTGTGGAGCCTGCTGAGAATGAGAGCTGTGGGCCGTTTTCCCAGAAACGCATGTGCCCGCTCTCCACACAAAACCTTGCATTGTTTCAGGGGACTCACACCTCCCTAAGTGCCCAGTTATTGAACCCCTCGGACCTGAGAATGAGAAACTTTGCCTCAATAGAGTCTTTCTGTGTTGCCCAGTCTGGAGTGCAGTGGCACAACCTCAGCTCACTGCAACCTCCGCCTGCCAGGTTCATGCAATTCTCCTTCCTCAGCCTTCTGAGTAGCTGGGACTACAGGTGCGCGCCTACCACTCTTAGCTAATTTTTTGTATTTTTCGTAGAGATGGGGTTTCACCATGTTGGCCAGGATGGTCTAGATCTCTTGACTTCGTGATCCGCCCGCCTCGGCCTCCCAAAGTCCCAGGCATGAGCCACCATGCTGAGTCAGGGTCCCTCTTAAACTTGTATTTTTAAGGTCTAGGGTCCCTCTTACTTAATCTTTTTTTTTTTTTTTCTTTTTTTGAGATGGAGTCTTGCTCTGTCACCCAGGCTGGCAGTGGCGCAGCCTCGGCTCACTGCAACGTCCGCCTCCTGGGTTCAAGTGATTCTCCTGCCTCAGCCTCCTGAGTAGCTTGGACTACAGGCACCTGCCACCATGTCTGGCTAAGTTTTGTATTTTTGGTAGAGACGGGGGGCGGAGGCAGGGGGTTGGGGAGGGGAGGGGGGATTTTGCTTTGTTGCCCGGAGCTCAAAGTGATCCGCCCACCTCTGCTCCCAAAGTGCTAGGATAACAGGCCTGCACCACTGCACCCAGCCACTGTAAAGCCTTATTTCCACACAGCTGAGACATGTTTTAGGAAGTTTGCCAAAAGACCTTTGGAGACCTCCTCATTGTGGCCTCCCTGTTGTCGTGTTTAATTTGATTGATCTTTTCTGCCCTCCTGCTTTTCAGAAATTAAAAGGCTAAAAAGAGGTATTAAACTTTAAAACTTCTCTTATAGTCTCCCATTAAACTAATTCTAAGAACCACCAAAAAAGGGAAAAATGTTTTCGAAAGCAGTAAAATGATATGGACTGTTAGTATGTAAAATATAGGAAATAAGTCATTATATATTAGTGCTGCTCTGACATAGGGACATATTATTGAGAATCAGCTTTTGCTCAGTTTTCAGAGAAATGGAATAATCATAACGCTAATCTGTGTAAACAAGTTGAAGAATTGTCTGACAGAAAATACAGTATGTTTAAATTGGAAAAGTCCTGTAATACTTTGTTCATTAGCATTTATACAATGGGGTTATTGTTCATCGTGGGGGTACTGTGGACAAGCCCAGGGCTGCTGGTAAGTCATGCCATCCTTACACGTCTCTCCTTTTAAGGTGCTTTGTAGTTTCTGTCTAAATATTAGAAACATTCGTTGTTTCTAGATTACTGCAAAACTAAGGAAAAGTTTTATTTCTTTAGCATTTCTTTTAAACTTTCAGCATGGATATTGGGGATTTATTTACATATTTATTGCAAAGCCCTGGATCTTAGAGATTTAATTGAATATTATTTTTTGAAGCTAATTGTTTCTCTTAATCTGCTTTGTTAAATTCAGTATTCACCAAGATGCCCCTATTGTCTCTACTTTTATCTTTTTTTTTTTTTTTTTTTTGAGATAGAGTCTCACACTGTTGCCCAGACTGCAGTGTAAGGTGCAATCTCAGCTCACTAAAACCTCCACCTCCCGAGTTCAAGCGATTCTCCTGCCTCAGCCTCCTGAATAGTTGGGATTACAGGCAATTCTGCTGCCTCATCCTCCCAAGTAGCTGGGATTACAGGGATGTGTCAACACGCCCAGCTAATTTTTATATTTTTGTAGAGACAGGGTTTCACCATGTTGGCCAGGCTGGTCTCGAACTCCTGACCTCAAGTGATCCACTCGCCTCAGCCTCCCAAAGTGCTGGGATTACAGGCGTAAGCCACCACACCCGGCCTATGTTTTTATTATATTGTTAATTTAGTACTATTCTGAATAAAAATAATTTGCTATTACAGTTTTGTAAATTCACTATGACAATTTTATAAATGTCAGTGCTTTTTATAAAGTGAAACAGATTATGTTGTGGGGCTTTTGTTGTGATGGTGATTTATTATTTAAAGACAGTAATATTCAGTTGTGAAATTATAAAAACAATCTTCACATTTTATATATATATATATATATATATATATTTTTTTTTTTTTTTTTTTTTTTTTTGAGACAGAGTTTTGCTTTTGTTGTTCTGGCTGGAGTGCAATGGCGCAATCTCAGCTCACGGCAACCTCCGCCTCCCAGGTTCAAGCGATTCTCCTGCCTCAACCTCCAGAGTAGCTGGGACTACAGGTGTGCACCACCATGTGCAGGTAATTTTTGTACTTTTAGTAGAGACAGGGTTTCACCATGTTGGCCAGGATGGTCTTGATCTCTTGACCTCGTGATCTACCTGCCTCAACCTCCCAAAGTGCTGGGATTACAGGCGCAAGCCACTGCGCCTGGCCCACATTTTATAATTTTAAAGCAGTATTAATGGTAATTGCCTTAGAGAAAGATACTTTTGTTGTGATATATAAGTATGATATTCAAGTATAGTGTACAGCAAAGGACATTAAACCTAAGTCAGCACTAATGTGTTATATGATACACTTGAAACTTTAGTACAAATATTAATGTTTAGCAAATAGACCTTAACATATAATGATAGCAAAAAAATGGAGCTGTTCAGATGAGAGACCACTGGTTATGTCTGATTTTAATACTCCCTATGCTCTTGACTTTTTCTTTTTTTCCTTTGAGACAGAGTCTTGCTCTGTCACCCAGGCTGGAGTGCAGCAGCATGATCACAGCTCACTGCAACCTCCACCTCTCAGGTTCAAGCGATCCTCCCGCCTCAGCCTCCCTAGTAGCTGGGACTACAAGTGAGAGCCACCATGCCCAGCTAATTTTTGTATTTTTAGTAGAGACGGGGTTTCGCCATGTTGGCCAGGCTGGTCTCAAACTCCTGACCTCAGGTGCTCCACCTGCCTTGGCCTCCCAAAGTGTTGGGGTTACAGGCATGAGTCACCACACCTGGCCACCTCTTGACTTTTTATAGCTGTTGTATTATTTTAATCGTGAGTAAATAAATGCAGTTGAAATGATGCAGTTCAGGAGAATCTTCTGCTTCTCTTACTAAAAAAAAATATTTTTTTAAGTCCAATAAAGTTACACTAATGTTTATGTGCGGAAAATATTACCTTTTCCAGCCGGGTGCGGTAGCTCACACCTGTAATCCCAGCACTTTGGGAAGCTGAGGTGGGTGAATCACCTGAGGTCAGGAGTTCAAGACCAGCCTGACCAATATGGTGAAACCCCATCTCTACTAAAAATAAAAGAAACTAGTCGGGCATGGTGGTGGGCGCCTGTAGTCCCAGCTACTCGGGAGGCTGAAACAGGAGAATTGCTTGAACCCAGGAGGCAGAGGTTGCAGTGAGCCGAGATCGTGCCATTGCACTCTAATACTCTGTCTCAAAAAAAAAAAAAGAAAATATTACCTATTCCATTTAGTACTATATGTTTTAAATGATATTAGCTGGTATTTTTTTGGCTTTATAATGTGGTTCAGATTTCTGTAGAAATTCTGGCTGCATCTACATTGCCTTAAAGTAATGGGATATTTCTTTTTTTCTTTTTCTTTTTCTTTTTTTCTTCAGCTGGAGTTTCACTCTTGTCGCCCATGCTGGAGTGCAATGGTGTGATCTCGGCTCACTGTAACCCCTGCCTCCCAAGTTCAAGTGATTCTCCTAGCTTAGCCTCTTGAGTAGCTGGGATTACAAGCACCTGCCACAATGCCTGGCTAATTTTTGTATTTTTAGTAGAGATGGGTTTCACCGTGTTGGCCAGGCTGGTCTTGAACTCCTGACCTCGTGATCTGCCTGCCTCAGCCTTTCAAAGTGTTGGGATTACAGTCGTGAGCCACCGTGCCCAGCCTGTCTTTTCTTTCCGAAGCCATCTTGGTGATTAAATGTTAAATATGTACTAGTGGATATTACTTTGCTGAATATTGCCTAGTGAATATTAAGTATTTATTCTCACCTTGCAGACATGAACTTGTGAATTCAACATGTGAAGATTTACAACTTGATAAACCAGCTTCAGGAGGTAGGTCTTCAGTCTTAAGTCAGATTAGAAGGTTATGTGAAATAATTATTTAATGCTTAACATTGATTTTTTAATGGTATCTTCCACAGGAAATAATATTCCTCCAACATTTAATTACATGCTAGGACAGGAGAATTCATGTTGTCAAAATTCTAATACTCTCTAGAACAGTAAACTCATTTTTATTAACCCATTATAAATACATGTAAATGTTGCATTTATGGGTAGACAGAACTAAAAGAACAATATTTTTCCTACTTTTGAGATGCAAAATTTATCTGTCATAATGCATTGACAGGTTATTATTGAAGCTTGCACCAGACAACTGAACAAACATTCATCAAATGTCCATGATACCCAGGACATAAGAGGCTTCCTTTTAGAGTATGGAGCCATGCATATCATCTTTTAATTGTTAGATGTGTTTTGAAAGAAATAGGAATATAACTGATTTTCTTATTTGTTTTGGCTCTGGAGTAGAGTGGAGACAAAACAGAATGGAATCACACTGTTTAGATTTACTAAAATGGAAGGATTGCAGCGAGATTATATCCGTAGTCTCCCCATAGCAAATGGCACCTGCTAGCTGTTTGTTTTTTTGTTTTTTTTTTTTTTGCGATGGAGTTTTGCTTTGTCGCCCACGCTGGAGTGCAGTGGTGTGATCTCAACTCATTGCACCCTCCACCTCCCAGGTTCAAGCAATTCTCCCTACCTCAGGCTCCCAAGTAGCTGGGATTATAGGCACCTGCCACCATGCCTGCCTAATGTTTGTATTTGTAGTAGAGCTGGGGTGTCACCATGTTGGCCAAGCTGTTCTTGAACTCCCAACCTCAGGTGATCTGCCCGCCTCAGCCTCCCAAAGTGCTGGGATTACAGGTGTGAGCCACTGCACCCGGCCTGCTAGTGGTTCTTGAGCACACTGAGTTCTGCTTTTTCCCAGCTTTAGTGAATGTCTGGTTCTTCCTTTTTTGTGCAGTGTGTGTCAGTATTGTTTCAGTAATAAATATATTCTGGATCTTAGAAATAATTTTAGTCACAGGAAAAGAAAAAATAACACTGCCTATTTTATAATAATAATATTTAATAACCCAAGCTATTAAACCCATTAAATTGAGAAAACTTGTATTCCTGTGATTTCAACAGTAAAGGAAGAATGGTATGCCAGAATCACTAATGAAGAAAGACGGTGGATCAGCTTTTCTGCAAAAAAATTTGGTAAGTCTCTTTTTTCCCCTTTCAACTAAAGTATATTCCTGAGTAACGTTTTTTATAATGTTGTTTTATTTTAGGAAAGTAAATATAATGAGCAGGACTCAGCTCCAGTTTTTTCTTACTGTTTTGTTTTTGAGACAGAGTTTCGCTCATGTTACCCAGGCTGGAGTGCAGTGGCGCAGTCTCGGGTCACTGCAACCTCCGCCTCCCAGATTGAAGCGATTCTCCTGCCTCAGTCTCCCAAGTAGCTGGGATTACTGGCACCTGCCACCATGCCCAGCTAATTTTTATATTTTTAGTAGAGATGTAGTTTCACCTTGTGGGCCAGGCTGGTCTCAAATTGCTGACCTCAGGTGATCCACCCACCTCAGCCTCCCAACATGCTGGGATTACAGTTGTGAGCCACCACGCCCAGCCTCTCTTACTATTTTTTTTTTTTTTTTTTTTTTGAGATGGAGTCCAGGCCGGAGTGCAGTGGTGTGATCTCGGCTCACTGCAACCTCCGCCTCCTGGGTTCAAGCAATTCTCCTGCCTCAGCCTCCCTAGTAGCTGGGATCACAGGTGCGTACCACCACACCCAACTAATTTGTTTTTGTATTTTTAGCAGAGACAGGGTTTTACCACGTCACCAGGCTGGTCTCAAACTCCTGACCTCAGGTGATCCACCTACCTTGGCATCCCAGAATGCTGAGATTACAGGTGTCAGCCACCGCACCTGGCCAGGAGTGGATTATTTTTATGGTTCCCCTTTTTAGACCATATAGGGTAACCTCCTGATGTTGCCATGGCATTTGTAAACTGTCACAGCATTGGTGGGAGTGTAGCATTGAGGATGACCAGAGGTCACTCTCATCACCATCTTGGTTTCGGTGGGTTTTGGCTGGATTCTTTACTGCAACCCATTTTATCAACAAGGTCTTTATGACCTGTATCTTGTGCTGATCTCCTCTCTCACCCTGTGACTTAGAATGCCTTAACCATTTAGGAATGCAGCTCAGTAGGTCTCAGCCTCATTTTACCCAGCTTCTATTTAAGATCGAGTTGCTCTCGTTCAAACACCTCTGACAGTATTGCTGCTTTCTTTAAGGTTCCTGAAAGGGAGAGAGGAAATCTTAGATTTGTCATTGCTGGGAACCACTGCAAGTATTCAGGAAATATTCACTACTTCCAACATCATAATCCTGCAGTTATTTGGCACCTGTGAGTCAGGTGCCAGGAACTGGGCAGTGCAGAAGACAGTGCCCTGCCCCGTGCATTCTGGAGCATTCAATCTGGTGGAGAAACGTGTAGTAAGTAGGAGATATTTACTCTGTAAGAAGGCATGAGGTCTGGGAAAGAATTAAGTGGAATAAGGGGAATGGGGAGGCAGGGAGTGTGATTGGGGCAGCCTTGATGATATGTGATGAGCACGTTATGTAGTTGGCCTTGCCTCTTTCTAAACTTCCACTTTTCACTCTCAACTCCAATTGGTTCTTTTTTATTTTATAAAAACTTTGTTAGAATTAGGTTTATATATTTCCTTGTTGAATTAACAGAATAATTTTATTTAACATCACTCTCTAGTGTGACTGAAAGCCTCTAATCCTTTACTGTTATTTGTTTATGGGCATATTTCTTTTTACAGCTATGATAATTATTTCATTTTGTGTGGTTTCTCAAAAATACATATATTTCTGATCTCAGAGAGTTCCTATACTAGAGCCCTTCAGATTTGGTGCTAATATCATGAAGTAAGAATTTAAGACAAATCTTGAGATGTTAGAGGAAAGGCAATCTAAGAACAAAGACATTAATTATTAATAAATAATTAAATTATTAATTAATTTCAAGTTGACATTTAAGTTGAGGTGTGGAGGTGAAGGAGACAGTTGGATAAATAAGTCTGGAAGTAAGGAGAAAGATCTGGCAATAGATACAATTTTAGATTTTGTTTGTTTGTTTTTTTGTTTTTGAGATGGAGTCTCGCTCTGTCACCCAGGCTGGAGTGCAGTGGTGGGATCTCGGCTCACTGCAAGTTCCGCCTCCCAGGTTCATGCCATTCTCCTGCCTCAGCCTCCCAAGTAGCTGGGACTACAGGTGCCCACCACCATGCCCGGCTAATTTTTTTTTGTATTTTTAGTAGAGACGGGGTTTCACCATGTTAGCCAAGATGGTCTTGATCTCCTGACCTTGTGATCCACCTGCCTCGGCCTCCCAAAGTGCTGGGATTACAGGCGTGAGCCACCATGCCCGGCCTATAATTTTGGATTTTATAGTTATGTTTTGATAGCAATTGTTGATATCACCAAAATAATTCATCAGTGAGCTCCCTGACAGCTCCCCGACTTTTCTTTTTAAAGAAACAGGGTCCACTGGGTGTGGTGGCTCACACCTGTAATCCCAGCATTTTGGGAGGCTGAGGCAGGTGGATCACCTGAAGTGGGGGGTTCGAGACCAGGCTGACCAACATGGAGAAATCCCATCTCTACTAAAAATACTCAATTAGCTGGGCGTGGTGGCGTGCGCCTGTAATCCCAGCTACTTGGGAGGCTGAGGCAGGAGAATCACTTGAACCCAGGAGGCGGAGGTTGCAGTGAGCCAAGATTGCACCATTGCACTCCAGCCTGGACAACAAGAGTGAAACTCCATCTCAAAAAAAAAACAAAGAAAAAAAGAAAAAGAAAAGAAACGAAGAAACAGGGTCTCATGTTGTCTGGGATGGACTAGAACTCCTGGGCTCAAGTTATCCTCCTGCCTCAGTCTCCTAAGTAGCTGGGGCTACAGGCACATGCCACCATGCCCAGCTTTGAGCGACTCCCAACCATCAGGTTGCAAAATATTTAAATGTTACATACAGAGGTGCAAGGGAGATCTGTATATAAATAGCACGATATAAATTGCTTGAATCTTTCTTCTTAGAGTTTTGTTTGGATGTGGCTTCAGAGCAGGGATTAGTCAATTCATTTTTACTTTTTTTTTTTGGTGGATTCTCACTCTGTCGCCCAGGCTGGAGTGCAGTGTCACGATCTTGGCTCACTGCAGCCTCTGCCTCCCAGGTTCAAGCAATTCTCTTGCCTCAGCCTTCTGAGTAGCTGGGACTATAGGTGCCTGCCACAACAACTGGCTGATTTTTTTTTTTTTTTGGTAGAGACAGGCTTTCACCATGTTGGCCAGGCTAGTCTTGAACTCCTGACCCAAGTGATCCACCTGCCTCAGCCTCCCAAAGTGTTGGGATTACAGGCATGAGCCATCACTCCTGGCCCTTTTTTTACCTTTTTAAATTACAGTTTTTGTACCTATTCAAAAGTAGAGAAAATAGTACAATGAACACTAAAATACCCATTCCTCAATTTCTGTGATCATTAAGATTGTCCTACATTTTGTTCTTCTATTCCTTTACCTCCCTTTGCAGGAATATTGTAAAGCAAATCAGTCATCACATCATTTTATCTGTTCAGTGTGCATCCCCAAACAGCATTAACATTTTCTTACACAGCTACTATCTCATCACATCTGACAAAATTACAATGATTTTTTTGGTGTCAACTCATCTGTAACCCTTAGTTGAGTTTCCTCACTCTTTTTTTTTTTTTTGAGACCAAGTCTTGCTGTGTCACCCTAGGCTGGAGTGCAACGGCGCAATCTCAGCTCACAGCAGCCTCTGCCCCCCCGGCTCCAGCAATTCTCCTGCCTCAGCCTCCTGGGTAGCTGGGATTACAGGCGCACGCCACCATGCCCAGCTAATTTTTGTATTTTTAGTAGAGACAGCATTTCACCTTGTTGGCCAGGCTGGTCTGGAACTCCTGACCTCGGGTAATCTGCCCACCTCGTCCTCCCCAAGTGCTGCGATTACAGACGTGAGCCACTGTGCCTGGCCAAGTTTCCTTACTCTTACCTGAACAGTATCTCATTTCCTCATTATCTGAAAAATTTTGCTTTAAATCTGGGTCCAAACAATCTTCATGTGCTAACTTTGGTTGTTATGCCTCTTTTAATCTAAACTGGCCTCTGCTTACTATTTTTATTTCCCATTTCATGAATTCTTTGTGGAAAGTTATTTCTTTTAAAATAGCACACTGATCTCGTGGTTGCAGTGTGGATGAAAATTTAGCCTGAAATGCGCCTGTTTGCAGCTGCCAATGGAGGAGGGTTATTAATTTCACAAGCAGATAGTGGCAAAAGGCTGCTTCCAAATAGTATTTGCAGGCCAGCTGTGGTGGCTCACACCTGTAATCCCAGCACTTTGGGAGGTCGAGGTGAGCAGATCGCTTGAGGTCAGGAGTTTGAGACCAGCCTGGCCAACATGGTAAAACCCCGTCTCTACTGAAAAGTACAGAAATTAGCCAGGTGTGGTGGCAGGCACCTGTAATCTTAGCTACTCAGGAGGCTGAGGCAGGAGAATCACTTGAACCCAGGAGATGGAGCTTGCAATGAACCGAGATAATGCCACTGCACTCCAGCCTGGGTGACAGAGCAAGACTCCATCTCGGAAAAAAACAAAACAAAACAAAAACAAAAACAAAAAAATAGTATTCAGGTTGTGTTCTTTATTGTCTATAATTTTCTTTCTCTTCTTCCTAAGAATATTGAAAAACAAAGTTTAATCTTTTAAGATCTTATAGTTATTAAGATTGTCTTAGGATCAGGACACTTAAATCTGCCAAAATCTGGTTGGTAATGATGGGTCATTTATTTTTATTATTATTATTTTTTAACTTTTAAAATTTTTATTTCTTAGCCTTGGGATTCTGATATGTAAAAATGCAAGTATCTTCAAAGATAGAAAACATATACAGATATCATTAAGATGGCAGAACTCAGTATATACAATCATGGAGCAGTGCCTTCTACCAGCTCTCCAGCTAACTGCAGCTGCAAGCATGATTCTCATGCTGTCTTGTACTTAGTGTTCAACTAGTGACCCAGCTTCCTCAGTCATGGGGAAGGGCCATCAGCAAATGGCACTCAGGCATGGGGCGCTTGAGAAAAGATCCCACACACTCAAGGCCATGTTAGACATTTCATGAAAGGATTAGGTATGTTACCCCTGGCTTTCTCCCCCAGAGTTTATCGAGACTGATAATAAAGTAAATGCATTATAAGCCACACATACAAGTTGTGGAGTCAAGGAAATAGAGTGACTTTTCTGTGTATCCTGTTTTATAGGCTTTAATTATTTGTGGCCTTGGATTGGGGGCAGGATTTTGTTATTATTATTTTTTATTATACTTTAAGTTCTGGGGTACATGTGCAGAACGTGCAGGTTTGTTACACGTGCCATGGTGGTTTGCTGCACCCATCAACCCATCATCTACATTAGGTATTTCTCCTAATGCTGTCCCTCCCCTAACCCTGCACCCCCCGACAGGCCCTGATGTGTGATGTTCCCCTCCATGTCCATGTGTTCTCATTGTTCAGCTCCCACTTATGAGTGAGAACATGCAGTTTTTGGTTTTCTGTTCTTGTGTTAGTTTGCTGAGAATGATGGTTTCCGGCTTCATCCATGTTCCTGCAAAGGACATGAACTCATCCTTTTTTATGTCTATGTAGTATTCCATAGTGTATGTGTGCCCCATTTTCTTTATCCAGTCTATTATTGATGGGCATTTAGGTTGGTTCCAAGTTTTTGCTATTGTGAATAGTGCCGCAATAAACATACATGTGCATGTGTCTTTATAGTAGAATGATTTATAATCCTTTGGGTATATACCCAGTAATGGGATTGCTGGGTCAAATGGTATTTCTGGTTCTAGATCCTTGAGGAATCATTACACTGTCTTCCACAATGGTTTAACTAATTTACACTCCCACCAAAAGTATAAAAGCGTTCCTGTTTCTCCACATCCTCTCCAGCATCTGTTGTTTCCTGACTTTTTATTGTTTGCCATTTTAACTGACATGAGATGGTATCTCATTGTGTTTTTGATTTGCATTTCTCTAATGACCAGTGATGAGCATTTTTTCATGTTTGTTAGCTGCATAAATATTATATTTTAGATTATTCCTGCTTTCTCTTATGGGCATTTAGTGCATTAGTCATTTAGTGCTATAAATTTCCCTCTAAACACTGCTTTAAATGTGTCCCAGAGATTCTGATATGTTGTGTCTTTGTTCTCACTGGTTTCAAAGGACATCTTTATTTCTGCCTTAATTTCGTTATTTACTCAGTTCTCATTCAGGAGCAGGTTGTTCAGTTTCCATGTAGTTGTGCAGTTTTGAGTGAGTTTCTTAATTTTGAGTTCTAATTTAATTGCACTATGCAGTGAGAGCCTGTTTGTTATTATTTCCGTTCTTTTGCATTTGCTGAGGAGTGTTTTACTTCTAATTAGGTGGTCAATTTTAGAATAAGTGTGATGTGTTGCTGAGAAGAATGTATATTCTGTGGATTTGGGGTGGAGAACTCTGTAGATGTCTGTTAAGTCCGCTTGGTCCAGAACTGACGTCAAATCCTTAATATCCTTGTTAATTTTCTGTCTCATTGGTCTGTCTAATAATGGGTCATTTATACTTGCCTTTGCTTTAAGCCTGCTTCAATACTTAGTAAATATGTTTCTAGAGTTTTTCCAATTTAAAAAAATTGACCTGCACCTTGCTTTGGATTGTACTAAAATCTGATTTCAACACAAACATAATCTTCTGAATTGTTTTGGTTGTGTTCAGCTGAAGCCTGGGGGAGCACTGAAACCAAGGCTCTACTGTACCAAAAATTTGAAGGCCATGCGAATGATCTGTATGTGGAAGGACTAAAAACATTCCTTTCAGAAGTCCCTCGTGGTATGGAATCCCAAGGCTGGAAAACATCATTCAAGTGGGCAATCGAATTAAATTTCTTATTAAAAGGTAAGATGATAATCTGCAGAAACAAATTCAGTGTCTTCCCTAAGGAGAGATTAATTCAATGAGGAAGGGCCTTTTGTTCCCCTATCATCATGACTTCCTTATATTTACAATTAACATTTAGATTCACTTATTGAACAAACATGTATTTAATATAAGTATCAGATGTGCAAAATTAGGTCTAGCAAGAACCCTGTCCTTGGGAGGCTTAATATTATGAAAAATGCAATGAAGAGTTATTGAACATTTTTAGGGGAGAAGGCAAGGATGGCATACCCAGATCAGTCATTTGTGCATCCAGAAGGGAGGGAACGTGTTCCAAATATGAGTAAAGGCAGGGAGATGTCAAATATGCTCACATATTCACATACCTTACCCATTCTGTGTGGAGTGAGGAGTGCCATGTGGGCATGGTGGGATTGCATAGATTGACTTGGGTGGCCAAATGGAGGAAGGCCTTAGATCCTACAAAAGCAGTGGCAGTCACTAAATGGTCTCATAGCAGTTCCCTCTTAAAATAATTTGGATCTGTCCTTTAGAAAGGTTGTTCTGGCTTAATTTTGAAGGGTAATAGATGGGTAGTTTGAGTGTTGGGGGTAGGAACAGAAGGCCTCTCTCTACTCATGAAAGGAATGTTGAAGTGGGTAGAGTCTTGCTTACTGATTGAGGTTGTGCATCTGTGTATATTCGTTGGGACTGAGTTATACATGGAGAGGAAAGGTTTAAGATGATATAGCAAGCTGCTTCTGACTCTGCTGTGGGACAGTTCATCTAAGATTCAGAAACAGAATTGAGCTGGTTTGGGGAAAAAGTGACTTTTGCATATTTATCTTATAAAAAAGATGACTTTGGAGACATCCAGGTGGTCTCACCTGGATATCTGAAAATTGCTATTTTCAAAATTCAAGTCACCAAAATGATTATTTTCACTATAAAATGAAGGCAGAATGGATTACGTTTAAAAATTGGCCAGGCACAGTGGCTTACGCTTGTAATCCCAGCACTTTGGGAGGCTGAGGTGGGTGGATCACCTGAGGTCAGGAGTTCGAGACCAGCCTTGCCAACATTGCAAAACCCCGTGTCTACTAAAAATACAAAAATTAGCCAGGTGTGGTGGCGCGCACTTGTGGTTCCAGCTACTCAGGAGGCTGAGGCAGGATAATTGCTTGAACGTGGGAGGTGGAAGTTGCAGTGAGTCGAGATCGCACCACTGTACTCCAGCCTGGACAACAGGACAAGACTCTGTCTCAAATAATAATAATAATAATTAGCAGTACACAGCTGTGTGAGAAAGGCCTGTAAATTTCTTCTAAATGCTTTATTATAATATTAGTATCAACTATGTATTTATGGTCCAGAACTTCTTACTCACAATACAACTGTAGTTACTCAGCTAAGAACAAATACAACAGGTAAAATAGTTGTGAAATCCTTTTTAAAAGCACAGATTAATCTTGAAGCTTTTAAAAATTAATCTTTTAAAGTGATAGAACTGCTCCTTCCTTCATCTCCCCAAAAAATCTTTTGCAGAAGCTCAATACAGGCAGTCCTTGATTTATCAATATGCACATATGCAGTGTAGGGATGACTGAAGCTTTTTTTCTTTCTTCCTTTTTTTGATAGAGTCTCACTGTGTCACCCAGGCTGGAGTGCAGTGGTGCGATCCCGGCTCACTGCAACCAGGCTCAAGCAATTCTCCTTCCTCAGCCTCCTGAGTAGCTGGGATTACAGGCGTGTGCCACCATGCCTGGCTAAGTTTTGTATTTTGTGTAGAGACAAGGTTTCACCATTTTGGCCAGGCTGGTCTCAAACTCCTAGGCTCAGGTGATCCTTCTGCCTGAGCCTCCCAAAGTGCTGGGATTACAGATGTGAGTCACCGCACCCAGCATTAAGCTTTGAACTTTGACCAGTGGTATCTAAGAGAAATACAATGTGTGCTGCAAATGCAAGCCACATACGTAATTTTACATTTTGGAGTCCAACCTGAAATCATTATAAATAAATACACAATGAAGTATTTCACATTCTTTACTTCATTTGCATATATTCTTTTTGTTGAGAATTGGTGTGTCTTTCATACTCATGGCATATTTCAGGTTCAAGTAGCCGCACAACTGTTCAGGGATAGCAGTTACTGTCCGCATTTGGACCTTAATGTTTATTCATATGAGCCCTGTTCCTAAAATGGCAAATACTGTAACTCTGGCCTGCACACAAATATCACAGCCTAATAGGAAAGATCTAAGGAGTCCCCATTGTTCAATGTTGTTCAATAATTTTCTTTTCTTTTCTTTTTTTTTTTTTTTTTTTGAGCCAAAGTTTTGCTCTTGTTTCCCAGGCTGGAGTACAATGGGGCGATCTTGGCTCACTGCAACCTCCGCCTCCTGGGTTCAAGCAATTCTCTTGCCTCAGCCTCCCAAATACCTGGGATTACAGGCATGTGCCACCATGCCTAACTAATTTTTGTATTTTTAGTAGAGGCGGGTTTTTGCCATGTTGGCCAGGCTAGTCTCGGACCCCTGACCTCAGGTGATCTGCCCACCTCAGCCTCCCAAAGTGTTAGGATTACAGGTGTGAGCCACCGTGCCCAGCCTATTTTCTTTATTAGAGCTCTTTATTAGAGCTTTCTTTCTTTCCCATCTTTTTGTTTGCCATTGTGCATTGTCAGAGTAAGTGACCACAATTTGTAGATTACCTGCCACCTTAGGAACTTAAGTTGCCAAGAACCAATAACTACCCATTTAGTATGAAGTTTTGTATTGTCAGGAAATAAGTGTTGGGAATCAAGTATGAATTATGTGTGTGTATTAGGTGTTTACAAATTTGTGCAGTTAATCATTCTCATTAATACTACGGTGAATAAATGTTCTCAAGTTGGGTTAATGGGTGTGTCCTAAAATACTGCTCCTTCAGCTCTCACAGTACCTTGGGGCAATTAGTGAAGGTCAGTCAGTGTGCCAAATAGATTTTGTGGTTGAGAAATTCTGTAGTAGGCTAAGAAAATAATCCCTGTCCAGGAGTCCTGCAGTGGAGAAGACAAAACTCAGCGTTTCACTCATAGGTTAAGCATGTTTTTTCTTTCTTTCTTTTTTTTAATTTTTTTTTTGAGACAGAGTCTTGCTTTGTTGCCCAGGCTGGAGTGCAGTGGCATGATTTTGGCTCACTGTAACCTTCACCTCCTGGGTTCAAGCAGTTCTCCTGCCTCAGCCTCCCAGTACCTGGGATTACAGGTGCACGCCACCATGCTGGCTAATTTTTGTATTTTTAGAAGAGATGGGGTTTCACTATGTTGGCCCAGCTGGTCTTGAACTCCTGACCTTGTGATCAGCCTGCCTCAGCCTCCCGAAGTGCTGAGATTACAGGTGTGAACCACTGTGCCTGGCCCTCAGCATGCTTTTGATTTAGCCAAAGAATCAAAGCATTGGTGAAGAATTGAAGATTGGAAGTTACACATTTTTTTGCTAAGGGAAGTAATAGAGAAAGAAAAATATTCCTGGAGGTAAATCTTCAGTTTGGATTAATGTGAACATGAAGAAACCTGTAGAAACCTTCATTTCTCAAGACAAAGCTCAAATTCAAGGTTGTGAGGAATGCAGTCACTGCTTTTCTTAGGGGCAGTTGTGACAGTGATTGCAGAAACCGAGACTGCAAAGCCTGTATTATATAAAGAATGTGCAAGCGCCATAAAAGACACTGCAAGGATTGGGTGCTGGAGCAGTGCTGGACCTGCCATCATCACCAGAATGCAGCAGAGAGAATCTCCTCTCTTGCCATCACTAACAGCACTTGACTTTGTCCCACTCCTAAAAGATCTTGGAAGGAATTAAAGGTGATTGGTGGTTTCTCATTCCAACATAACCTTACTTGGCCTGACCATGAACCATGCATTAGTCTTTGGACAGGGCAATTCAAATCACAGACCACATAACAAAAGAATTTTGTGGCCACCTGAACTGTCTCCTTAAACACACCATGGGTGCACTGTGTCCTCAGCTTGGTGAAAGGTAGATGTCACACGCAAGAAGGTGGTGGAGCCCGGCACGTGATGGAGCCTCGAAGAGTGGGAGGTGGCAGCTGGCTCTGTGAGGAGGGTGTGAAGTCCTCCCTGGGAGGAGCAGATGCCAGAAAGGGAGGTGAGGGTGGGCAGAAGAGGAGGCTGAGCAGCAAGTGAATAGACGCGCTCGACCTCAGAGGAGAGTCCCATGTCTTTATTGGTAATATTCAAATGTGGTTCCTAACGGAGTTATTTTCTGTGGCTGAAGGGTTCAACTACTCTGAAATCCATGGGGAAAAAAAAAACTCATACTAAAAACCCTTGAGATGTTAAGTTTTAAAGTAAAGGAAATGTTACAAGATTTTCTGAAACCACCAACCTTTAGCAATATTTTCAGACTTTCTCCAACATTTTCTACTGCCTTTGTCAGCAATCAGAGATGACCTTCAAACTGAGGTGAATCTTCCACTTCCCTTACCCTTTTCCTTTTCTCTCTCTTTCTCTCCTTTCCTCATCCAGTAACTCTAGTTGGACTCCATTGTGTCCAAGTCAACTTTTGTCCTCATCCACAACTCCTCCACACAAGCCCTGAACACCTGTCCGTGTAAGTGACATCCTTTATGTCTTTATCTTTATATTGTATTGTATTGTATTTTGTATTGTGTTGTGTTGTATTGTATTGTATTTTGTATTGTATTGTATTTTCTATTCTGTTGTATTCTATTGTATTTTATTGTATTTTGTATTGTATTGTATTATATTTTGTATTGTATTTTGCATTGTATTGTATTGTATTGTGTATTGTACTGTATTGTATTGTGTATTGTATTGTATTTTGTATTGTATTCTATTTTGTATTGTATTTTATATTGTATTGTATTTTTATTGTATTGTATTTTGTGTTTTATTGTATTGTATTTTGTATTGTATTCTATTGTATTTTGTGTTGTATTGTATTTTGTATTGTATTGTATTTTGTATTGTATTGTATTGTATTTTGTGTTGTATTGTATTTTGTATTGTATTGTATTGTATTTTGTATTGTATTGTATTTTGTGTTGTATTGTATTTTGTATTGTATTGTATTGTATATTGTATGGTTTTGTATTGTATTTTGTATTGTATTGTATTGTATTTTGTATTGTGTTTTGTATTGTATTGTATTTTGTATTGTATTGTATTTATTGTATTGTATTGTATTGTTGATCAGTTATTTTGAGATGGAGTTGCCCTCTGTTGCCCTGGCTGGAGTGCAGTGGCACAATCTCGGCTTACTGACACCTCCACCTCCTGGGTTCAAGCATTTGTCTGCCTCAGCCTCCCGAGTAGCTGGGATTACAGGCACCCACCACCATACCTGGCTAATTTTTGTATTTTTAGTAGAGACGGGGTTTCACCATGTTGGCCAGGCTGGTCTTGAACTCTTGACCTCATGATCCACCCGCCTCAGCCTCCCAAAGTGCTGGGATTACAGGCGTGAGCCACTGTGCCCAGCCCGTGATTTACTATTTATAAGAATATGGGCTTCCTACTTGTGTAACACTTACCTCTGTATTTTAGATGGGAGTTGCTGAGGTTTGGTGACTACATCTGGCCTCTCAGGGAAATGACCAAGTTGTTCACATCTAACCTGTATGTGAAGTTGTTTGTCAGCTTCATTGGTTACTACTGTGAGATGAGTTATAAAGGGAAATTTTTATTTTTTATTTTTATTTTTAGTAGAGACGGGGTTTCACCATGTTAGCTAGGATGGTCTCGATCTCCTGACCTCATGATATGCCCACTTCAGCCTCCCAAAGTGTTGGGATTATAGGCGTGAGCCACTGCGTCCGGCCATAGTAAGGGAAATTTTTTATAAAAAGAAATAGATTTAGGCTGAGCGCAGTGGCTCACACCTGTAATCCTAGCACTTTGGGAGGCCAAGGTGGGTGGATTGCCTGAGCTCAGGAGTTTGAGACCACCCTCGGCAACATGGTGAAACCCCATCTCTACTAAAATACAAAAAACAAAACAAAACAAAAAAATTAGCTGGGCATGGTGGTGGGTGTAGTCCCAGCTACTGGGGAGGCTGAGGCATGAGAATTGCTTGAGCCTGGGAGGCAGAGGTTGCAGTGAGCTGACATCACGCCATTGCCAGCCTGGGCGACAGAGCAAGACTCTGTTAGTAAAATATGTCTAGTACCAGATGCTTTTTGGTCTCCTAATGACCTATCAAACTGCAGGTTTTTTGGCTTTTTAATATATTCAGTTCCAGATTTATTCAAGAATTGAGGACTTTTTGTATCTTCATTGTGTGCCAAGTACTGGGTGGGACACTAGGTGACAGAGATGAACAAATCCCTGATCCCAGGATTTCACAGTGGATGTTGGAATTTAGTGCCATTTAGCTTCATTCAATTCTGCAGTAGTCCCAAGATTTTCCAAGATCATCCTGTCCTCCAGTGTCTGTTGATTCAACTTCAGAATATATCCCAGAGTCTGTCCCTCTTCATTCCTCACTGCTGCCACCCTGGACCCATCTGCCATCATCTCTCACCTGGTTTATCTCAGTCTCCTAACTGTTTTTCTTGTTTCCATGCTTGCCTCCTTGCCTCCTTCAGTCTATTCTGTCTTTTCTTTTTTTTTTTTTTCTTCTTTTTGAGACAGAGTCTTGCTCTCTTGCCAAGGCTGGAGTACAATGCTGTGATCTCTGCTCACTGTTACCTCCGCCTCCCAGGTTCAAGCGATTCTCCTGCCTCAGCCTCCCTAGTAGCAGGGATTACAGGCACGAACCACCATGCCCAGCTAATTTTTTTGTATTTTCAGTAGAGACAGGGTTTCGCCATGTTGGCCAGGCTGGTCTTGAACTCCTGGCCTCGAGTGATCCGCCTGCCTTGGCCTCCCAAAGCGTTGGGATTACAGGCATGAGCCACCGCACCCAGCCTGTCAACTCTCAATACAACAGCTAGAACAGTCCTTTTTCAGTGGACTTTAGACATGTTTACCCCTCTGTTCAAACTCTCCAGTGACTTTCTGTTTTCTGCATGATCTTGCCCCCTACTACCTGTCTCACAGTGCTTCCTGCTACTCACCTGCTCTTACTCCTCTGTATAAACACTGAGCTCATGGCATTTCCTTTAACATGCCAGGCATGCTTGACCCTGTCCTGTCTCTGGGCCTTGCTGTTCCCTCTGCCTGGAACATTCTTCCCCTAGTGTCTGCGTGGCTTACTGTCTCACTGCTTTGGATTGAGGCTCAAAAATCACCTTATCAAAAGTGCCTCCAGAGTGCTCTGCGTAAAATATATCCTCAACTCATTTCCTATTTGATGTCTGACTCTCTCACTTTTCTTCACTAAAACGTAAGCTCCATAAGGAAAGGGATTTTGTCTGTTTTGTTCTGTTGTATCCCTAAATACCTAGAAGGTGCTCAGTAAATATTTGTTGGTTGAATGACTAAATCAGCCTATTGTTGAATCGGTCAATGTCCTCTGTAGGAGGGACTTCTCATACCAGTGGTGCATATCTGTATGTTAGCTGGTGTAGGGAGGGATGTGGTCAGAATGGCTCTGTCTGTGTGGAATAGTTTTGCTTAGCATAATCCCAGCAGGCTCCTATTGGGGTTAAGCCACAGTTTTAGCCTTATTAGTATCACTCTTTAATCATAAAGTCAGAGGATGTTAAAATTGGAAGGGATTTGGAAGACTATTCGGTTCGCTTTCTCATTATTGATGTGAGAATAACAGAGCCTAGCGAGAGTAAGTTAATTACTCACAATCATAAAGCTGTACAGGTCAAT
This sequence comes from Symphalangus syndactylus, assembly GCF_028878055.3. Lineage (NCBI taxonomy): Eukaryota > Metazoa > Chordata > Mammalia > Primates > Hylobatidae > Symphalangus > Symphalangus syndactylus. Next base: position 72,562,234 of record NC_072431.2, read on the forward strand.
CTGAAATTAGGCTTCTGACATCAGATTCTGTAGTCTTTGCTACGCGTGTTCTCCCCTGGCTGAGACAGTTCATGGGCTTTCAGGTTTGACAATTTTCTCTCCAGTCTCTAAACAGGAGCTTTTATCTGGACATTCTAGGTTAGCCTAGATGGACGATGATCCTGTGAGGTGTGGAAAATCCCAAAGGTTGACCACTGTGAATAGGAACTACCCTAGATGTGTCAGGAGCACCGCAGGCACGCTCACTCCTCCATTTGCTGGAGCCGTGTAGGGTGGAAGGAAACCCAAATCAAGACCATTTGCTGCTTCAGTTCTTTTAATGCATGTGACAGTCCAATGTGTCTCCATTTAAATTCAGATTTTTTGATGAATGGTCAGACCAGCTGCAGGCCCTTTGGGCCAGAAGTCTTGATCTCACCAACTGTTCATATTCTTTTCTCTTTTCTTTTCTTTTCTTTCCTTTCCTTTTCTTTCTTTTCTTTCTTTCTTTCCTTTCTTTTTTTTTAGATGGAGTTTTACTCTTGTTGCCCATGCTGGAGTGCAATGGTGTGATCTTGGCTCACTGAAACCTCTGCCTCCCGGATTCAGGTGATTCTCCTTCCTCAGCCTCCAGAGTAGCTGGGAATACAGGTGTGTACCACCATGCCCGGCTAATTTTTCTATTTTTTAAGTAGAGATGGGGTTTTACCATATTGGCCAGGTTGGTCTCGAACCCCTGACCTCAGGTGATCTGCCCACCTCAGCTTCCCAAAGTGCTGGAATTACAGGCATGAGCCACTGCGCCCAGCCGATAACAGATATTTTTTGAGCCCCTGCCAAGTGCCAGGCACAGATCTAGGTGCTGGGAACTTAGGGGAGAATGAGTAAGACAGTCTCTGTGCTCGGGGAGCTTCCGTTCTAGTGGTGGTGGAGAAGCAGACTATATACATGCAACAAATGTGATATTTTTTCAGACAGTGATAAGTAATTTGAAGAAAATAAATAGAGTTATGGGAGTTAGAAAGTTTGGGCATTGGGATGGGCACTGACCTACTGGGGTGGGCAGTGAAGACCTCTCTGAGGAGGTGACATTTGAGCTGAGGCAGCTCAAAGAAGATCTGGGCAAGAGTGGTTGTGATGGGTAGAATATCAAGTGCAGGGACCTGAGATGTGAACAGACTTGGCACAGTGTTTAAGCACCATAAAGACGGTCAGGGTGGCTGGAGCATAGTGGAGCCTGGAGGAGCAAGTAATACTCAGATGAGGATGGAGCACCTTTTAGGCTATGGAAAGGAATCTGGATAATTCCAATGGAATAAGAAGCACTGCAATTACATCAGGGGTCAGCAAACTCTATGGCCCATGGGTCAAATCTGGCCTGATGCCTTTTTTTATGAATAAACCATATTGGAACACAGTCTCACCCATGGGTTTACATATTGTCCATGGCTGCTTTTAAGCAGAGTTGAGTAGTTTCAACAGAGAACATATGGCCCAGAAGCCTAAAATATTTACTGTCTGGTTTTTATAGAAAAAGTTTACTGACCCCTGAATAAAATCTAAGTTTTGAGGAGGAGACACTCTGGGTACTATTGGCATGGTGTACCCAGGTATACTTTTGTCTCTTACCATTCCCAGATTGGGTACTACTCTGTGAATGAATGGTAAGAGACAAGAGTATACCTGAATAGTTCAGATAAGAAATAACTGGATGTTGGCCGGGCGCAGTGGCTCACGCCTGCAATCCTAGCACTTTGGGAGGCTGAGGTGGGTGGATCACGAGGTCAGGAGATGGAGACCAGCCTGGCCAACATGATGAAATCCAATCTCTACTAAAAATAGAAAAATTAGCTGGGAGTGGTGCACACCTGTATTCCCAGTTCCTTGGGAGGCTGAAGCAGAAGAATTGCTTGAATCCAGGAGGTGGAAGTTGCAGTGAGCCGAGATCGCACCACTGTACTCCAGCCTGGGTGACAGAACAAGACTCTGTCTTGCAAGAAAAAGAAAAAAGAAATAACTAGATGTTGAGCCACCAGAAAACAAAGATCACACTGTTTTTATTGTGTTTAAAAACACCTAGCTGTGCTTCATACTCATTAAATATTGTTGAATGAGTGATGAAATGCTGAATAGGAGGTGCCCGTGAATATGAAGGGGAAGTGAGGTTTTGAGAGATATTTAGGAGGTAAATATGATCCACCTACCTTGGCCTCCCAAAATGCAGGAATTACAGGCCTGAGCCACTGTGCTTGGCCAAAGGCAGGTTTTTTTGTTTTTGTTTTTTTAGGTGGAGTTTTGCTTTTGTTGCCCAGGCTGGAGTGCAATGGCGCGATCTTGGCTCACTACAACCTCCGCCTCCTGGGTTCAAGTGATTCTCCTGCCTCGGCCTCCCGAGTAGCTGGGATTACAGTCATGTGCCATCACACCTGGCTAATTTTTTGTATTTTTAGTAGAAACGGAGTTTCACCGTGTTAGTCAGGATGGTCTCCATCTGCTGACCTCAGGTGATCTGCCTGCCTCAGGCTACCAAAGTGCTAGGATTACAGACATAAGCCACTGCGCCCAGCCAAAGGCAGGCTTTTAAAGGGTTGCACAGCACTGCATATGCTACTTAAAATGAGATGATTATTCTTCATTCTTAGAATGCCAGTTGGTTTTATTCATTGATAAATTCCCAGTTAGTAGTACTCACAAGCGCAACATTGATGATGAGTCTGACATCCCTTCCTAACTTAAGAATCATTAGTATGACTGCCCTATGGAGGCATACTGCTCTATCTCAGGTTTATTTCAATAATAAAACCTTTGGAAGTTTTAATAATGAAACCTACTTAAGGCCCTTTGCTCAAGAAGTCTGAATCACTGATCACTGCAATTACTCCCATGGCAGCTGTAGAGCAATTTAACAGGATAATAGTGAATAAGATAAATTACACTTCAGATTCTTAATGGATTGATGTGCAAAAGTATGTAAGGGAAGATGGGGGTGGGAGAGGAGTGCCTTTCAAATTTCTGCACACAGTAATAAAATAGGGAACTGGGCCATTGTAGCCATTACTCCTAGGGATTAGTCATCTAGTAACAACCTCTGGGGCTCAGTGGTGAGTAGAACATCCTGTTTATTATAGACAACGAATTGGGTTAATTCTCTTGTTTGTGTGCCTCTGTGGAGGGGGTGGAAATTCTAGGTGATCTGCTAATTGTCTGATTTAGAATACTCCTCTTTCTACTAAAGAATTAGTATCTTTGGTGTGAAAATAGGGAGGCAGACCAGTTTTACAAATAGCTACTGGCCAGGAGAATAAGTTTCTGCCAGGTGAGTGGTTAAAAAAAGGCAGACTGGAAAAATAACTGTGGGATGGTGAGTATTTCTTATTTACAAGGCTAACATAAGTTCTCCCCATGTGTTGGGGATGGAAGAGGGGATGGATTGGTTAAGAAGTGAGTACTATGCTTGCTTTGAGTGTCCCTCGATTTGTGTTTAGGGGAGAAAAGTGAGGATGTGGTTATATGGGTAAGGGGTGGGCCCAGGGAAGGGGCCCAAGGAAGGAAATTCAGGAGACTTGACTGCAGTTCCATCCTTATGGACATTCCTTGGCACCTGGTCACATTGTGGATGCCTCACCATCTACTGGGTATTGATTTTTCTTTTTTTTCTTTTTCTTTTTTTTTTTTTTTAAGACAGAGTTTCACTCTTGTTGCTTAGGCTGGAGTGCAATGGCGCAATCTTGGCTCACCGCAACCTCCACCTCCTGGGTTCAAGTGATTCTCCTGCCTCAGCCTCCTGAGTAGCTAGGATTACAGGCATGCGCCAACACACCCAGCTAATTTTGTATTTTTTCTAGAGACAGTGTTTCTCCATGTTGGTCAGACTGGTCTCAAACTCTCAACCTCAGGTGATCTGTCTGCCTCAGCCTCCCAAAGTGCTGGGATTGCAGACATGAGCCACCTCGCCTAGCCAATCATGATTTTAAAAAACCACCATAGCCTAGTTAATGATGTTTAATAGCTCATCACCATCACCACGAATCATTGTGCACACTCGCTATATCAGAGGCTCTAAACTACCCAATTTTTTTTTTTTTTTTTAGATTGAGTTTTGCTCTGTTGCCCAAGCTGGAGTACAGTGGCACAATCTCTGCTCACTGCAACCTCTGCCTCCTGGGTTCAAGGGATTCTCATGCCTCAATCTCCCAAGCAGCTGAGATTACAGGTATCCACCACCACACCCAGCTAATTATTGTATTTTTAAGTAGAGACAGGGTTTTACATTGTCAGCCAGGCTGGTCTCAAACTCCTGACCTCAAGTGATCTGCCCGCCTCAGCCTCTCAAAGTGCTGGGATTATAGGTGTGAGCCACCATGCCCAGCCTAAACTGTCCAATTTTAAAGGGATAATTGGGAAAACAATTGTTTAAAAAGGAAATGGAGTTGCCATGACTGCGGTTAGCAGTGTGAAGACCCTAGAAAACCTGTGTGAACTCCTGGGGGTTCACAGTCTACTGCCTGTTCAAGAGCCTTAGAAAACCAGAAGCCTTAGGAGACCAGGTTCTGAAAGCTTCCAGGGCTGTATAAACTTCTACATTAAGTTCCATGATGCCTGATGAGCAGTCCCACGTTTCCACAGTAGACACGCTATTGCTGCCTCCTTCCTTATCATGAAAAGAGCATAAGATGCAGATAATACCTGAAGCAGGAAAACAAAGGGAAGACACTGAACTTGTCACCTACCTTTGGGTGCCCCTCATGCTTCGTGTGTCCCATTGAGCCTCACTTACCAGTGACATAGGGAATGGTCCCTTTGCTCTCCACTTTCCCTGTGGCTGCCTGGAGGTAGGGGAGGCAGATCGTACCACTTGCCGACATTATGTTGCTGTGGATTCGTTGGAGCGACAGGAACAGGAAATTTTCCTGGTGGTGTATGTGTCACTGGGGCTGACGGGTACTTTTTAATCTTCTCACTGGCCTCTGTGATTCTGTGACCCTGGTTATTACATGTTCATAAAGTGTCAGCTTATTTGAAAGTGATACTCTTATCTTCTATTTAAACATTGCCAAGAACCATCACACTTTTTTCTTAATTGAAACATTTTTGTATTTTTTATTTTTTGGAGACAAGGGTCTTTGCTCTTTCCTACAGACATGAAGGGACTCATAGTCCTTCCCCTACAGTATGTCTTTAATTTAATAATATGTCAATGAAGGGTCATGTCTGAATGAATTATAGAAGTTCAGGACCTAAAAAAGGAAGGTCCCAGAAACCGGGCTTTGGTTTATTTCTACTACTACACTTGCTATTGAAACCAAGCAGACAACTTCATTTCTCTTGGATTCAGCTTTCTCATGTGTCAGAATGGGAAAGGAAGGGAGGCATTGGGATAAGTGTCATTCCACCGTCTGTACTTCTAATCTGGCTAACACACGTGTGAAAAATACTTAGATCTGTTGACAGCAGTTTCCTGGAATGCTGTCTTGAACGATTCTGAGGAGGTTTAGCAAGAAAGTGTGTTTCAGTTGATTGGGTGTATCTGTCATGGAGAAGGAAGTAAGGAGTGGGGAGCACTTGCAGCATTCCCGGGCATTCCTGTCCATTATCTCAATACCTGGTGCTGACGTTTCCTGTCCCTTATCAGGAATCCTGACTACTCTGTGTCTGATGTCTTGAACTTACTAAGTACTGCTTAGTTGCATCATAGACACCACCTGTCTTTGAACAGCTACCCTGTCTCTTGATGAGAATGCAAAGGCTGCTAGGGGCCACTGCTGTATGGAATGGCCTTCAGTCATCTCTGCTTAGAACACAGAGGTCATTTTGACTAATAACATAACTCTCCTTTTGATTGAAAGTATTAAAATGGGTAGGGCATGATGGCTCATGCCTGTAATCCCAGCACTTTGGGAGGCTGAGGCAGATGGATCACTTGAGGTCAGGAGATTGAGACCATCCTGGCTAACATGGTGAAACCTCATCTCTACTAAAAATACAAAAAATTAGCTGGGTGTGGCAACGTGTGACTGTAGTCCCAGCTACTTGGGAGGCTGAGGCAGGAGAATTGCTTGAACCCAGGAGGTGGAGACTACAGTGAGCTGAGATGGCACCACTGCACTCTAGCCTGGGCAAGAGAGCAAGACTCCATCTCAAAAAAAAAAAAAATAAAGGTTAAAGTATTCCTCCTGAAAGTACTTATCTTTTAGGCTTGTTCTTCAGATTTGCCCAATATCCTAAGCACAATGCCTTCAATATGAAGTGAATATTGCTCGATTGTAGGGAACTTGTTCATAATGTACTTGAGAATGCAGATACAAATAAAAGAATGTCTGTGTCAAATTTTATCTTCTACAAATTATGTTCTTTTGCACTTTCAGCTCAAGCTCTTGGACTCACTGAGGCAGTAAAAGTACCATATTCTGTGTTTGAATCAAACCCCAAGTTCCTGTATGTAGAAGGCTTGCCAGACAGGATTCCCTTTCCAAGACCTACCTGGTTTGGAATTCCATGACTTGAAAGGATCATCTGTGGAGTAATAAAACCAAGTTTGTTGTTAAAAAGTAAGTTCCAGGCCAGGTATAGTGGCTCACACCTGTAATCCCAGCACTTTGGGAGGCCAAGGCAGGCGAATCACCTGAGGTCAGGAATTCAAGACCAGCCTGGCCAACATCTCTACTAAAAATGTAAAAAATTAGCCAGGCATGGTGGCTGGTGCCTGTATTCCCAGCTACTTGGGAGGCTGAAGCAGGAGAATCACTTGAAGCTGGGAGGCAGAGGCTGCAGTGAGCCAAGATCATAGCACTGTATTCCAGCCTGGGCGACAGAGTGAGACTCTGCCTCAACAACAACAACATTAAAAAAGTAAGTTCTGTTTGCCACTGTAGTCATTTCTGGAATTAAAACAATAAAATGGTATTTCTACTAAAATGTTTTTCTAGCTAGAGGTGACAGGCGTGGCTGTAAGTCCTTGATGGAAAAGCCTGGCTCTGAGCTGCAGTCCTGGCACTCTCCATTGCCCCTGCAGTCCCCCATCCTGTGCTCAGCTGTCTTCATCAGTGCAAGAATAGTGACCACTGCCTCCCTGGTGTTGAGAGGCACCATGGTGAGAGGCACTGTGGTGGCTCACAGGATGCCTAAGTACTTGAATGAAGTCTAATTTGCTGGGTTTTAGCTGCTCTGATATTCCTGGGTCAATCTTGTGAGTGACTAAATATTGATGATTGAGTTTCTTTTCTTTTCTTTTTTGTTTTTTTGAGACAGAGTTTCAGTCTTGTTGCCCAGGCTGGAATGCAATGGCTTGATCTCGACTCATTGCAAACTTCGCTTCCTGGGTTCAAGTGATTCTCTTGCCTCAGCCTCCCAAGTAGCTGGGATTACAGGCATGCACCACCATGCCTGGCTAATTTTTGTGTTTTTAGTAGAGACAGCTAATTTTTCTGTTTTTAATAGAGACAGGGTTTCACCAAGTTGGTCAGGCTGGTCTCGAACTCCTGACCTCGGGTGACCCACCCGCCTCAGCCTCCAAAAGTGCTGGGATTACAGGCATGAGACACCGCACCTGGCCTGATGTGATGGTTGAGTTTCTTATTATATCTACATTTCTGTAGAATTTTAGTGGCTGAAGAAAGTATACTAGTGTTAATTTTCTTTTTCATGAAAGAAGTAATTTACTCTTCATATAATTACTTGCCAGTCGTGGGAAGGAAAAGTCAGGGTTTTTGTCCACAATGATAGAAATTATTGTTACGTTACAGGATGATTCTGCGAGCGCCTTTAGGGAAAAACACTGGTCATATCACGACTGTTTTACTAGCTGTGAGACCACCATTGTACTGGCTACCATAACATTTTTTGGTTTTCTTTCTAGACCTGAACTAGTTATTTCCTGCTCGCCTCCTGGAATGGCTAATAAAATAAACACTAAAGGCAAGAGATTACCTGTACTTCCTATTATATTTCACTGCATTAAGGCATCCTTTCTCAGCATTCCTTAAATCACACAGAATCATTAGCCACTCTCTTTGTGGAACTTGCAGTTAGTTTCTTGGCTTTTTAAGGTATTTTATTTAATGGACCTCTTTTTCTTTCTTTTTTTTAAAAAAAATTTATTGGAAATGTCACATTTGCAATCCCACTTCATTCATGTTTCCATGGCTTTGTTGAGCCCCCGTGGAGGATTACACTACAAGTTTAATTCTGCAGGTTCCTTTGAAAAGAGCCAAACTGAATAAATTTTAATACTCTGCTCTTATAAAGCATCTCCTTCTGTATTTTTTCCTACAATATACTAAAGTAATTCTGTGCTTATTTTTCAGCTTCGCAGTCCCCAAAAAGACCATGAAGCCCTGAGAGTAATGGAAAGGTTCCTGATATTGAGGTCACTGGAAGGTAAGGGCCAGTCCTTGGCGTGTTTCTGTTGATTCTCCAGTTTAATAGTTATGTCAATTCACTAGCTACATGTGTATACAGATGAAGGTAACCAAATTAGTTTTACGTGTGAACAGCTGCCTGTGATAAAGCTAAATTTCTGAATGTCTTTAATTAATTTAATTTCTGAATGTCTTTAATTAATTAATTAATCAATCAGAGATCTCTCCTCTACACGAGGTGCCATCCTTTCCTGAAGGAGCTCATTGTAAAGTGCATGAGGTGTTCCTTTTTTTTTTTTTTTTTGAGACAGAGTTTCACTCTTCTTGTCCTGGCTAGAGTGCAGTGGCGCTATCTTGGCTCACAGCAACCTCTGCCTCCTGAGTTCAAGTGATTCTTTTGCCTCAGCCTCCCGAGTAGCTGGGATTACAGGTGCCCACCACCACACCCAGCTAATTTTGTATTTTTAGTAGAGACAGGGTTTCTCCATGTTGGTCAGGCTGGTCTCGAACTCCTGACCTCAGGTGATCCGTCTGCCTCGGCCTCCCAAAGTGCTGGGATTACAGGCATGAGCCACTGTGCCTGGCCAAGGTGTTCCTTTTGGTAAAAAGACACACTCCATGACCACACAGACCTAAGCCTGAATTTATAAAGATTTGAACAAGGTGAACAATGACACTGTGTAGAAGGGAGGTTAATTCCAAGGTGACTGGAACTTTATGAAGTTCCTGTCACACTTAAATTAGGCCTTGCTGGAAGAGGAGAATGTCACCAGGGAGAGGCAAAGCTACTCCTGATAGAAGGAATAGCATGAGCAAAAGTGCAGATTAAGAAGTCCAGATAATGAAGACAATCTCATTCTAGGGAGCATATTTTATTCCAACTATATCTGCTGTCTCAAAAACTTTAGAGTCAGAAAAAGTCCTGGGACCAGCTGGTTCTAGGGTCACAGTAGTTGTACTCTAAAGCAACTGGTCCATACTGTCTTCAATTGATATATTGGTGAGGGAAGCAACTGAAGAAGTAATGACTCCAACGCTTCACCAGGATAGTGAGATGAGAGGCCACCACAAAGATCAAGATGTTCAGAAGGAAAGGCAGGACAGTGAGAAGACAAGCTGTCCTGAAGCCAAGTAACACAGGCTTAGGTTGAGTGGTGGAGGAGAAGGTGTTTCATAGCATGGTGACACATTCTGCAAAAGCACTGAGTGCTGCACAAGACAGTGGTGTGAGCCTCCGCAAGGAGAGAGTGCCAGGTCAGCGAGCCCTGGGGGAATACAGTCTCCTTTAAAATATTCTGGACAGAGGACAGCAGCTAGCAAAGTGAGTCTGATTTCTACTCTTCTCCCCTCCTAACTCTAGTATAAAGTGACATTGTATATGCTGGTGCTCTGATCTCAGTCTGTGGATATTAGATATTAAGATTGGGGAGAAAATAAAACAGCCAGTTAATGTGCACCATTTTTACAGGCACTGTCAGTAGCATATAAGAAATAGCATGTTTCTCAAAAGTAAATTAGTTCATAGTAGTCAGTTGGCACATTCAGCATGTACTTCTATGAGATTTTTTTGGTATCTTTAAACTCTTCATTCATTAATCCTGTTAACCCAAAGCTTATTTAATAACATAAGCTCTTGGTTATGAACTAGATGTTAGGAACAATAGAGAAATGTAGAGCTAATGTAATGAGTTAAAAGGATTGGGGCTGTAGGAATAATGTTACCAGGAATAACTTGAGGATTGTTTGCTACTGTAGCTAGCTATGATTTTCCAAATAGGGAGGTGCCTGTTTTTCTCACATAAAAGTAATTGTGCAGGTAGGCTGAGGCTGACATTGGTTCAGTTGCTTAAACATAGTTAAGACTGGCTTCCCTGTGCTTCTCTTCCCTCTCTTTTCTGGTGCATGATGACCAAGAGAGCTCCTGTCATCATGTCTGCATCCAATTAAAAGTAAAGAAAATGCAGCATGAGCCCTGCCTGCACCCATGGTCAGGAAAAGCAAGAGGCTTTTTCTGAATTCTAGCAGAATTTTGCATAAGCCTCTTGGTTTTAAAAAAGATGAATTTTAAAATAATAAAATAAAATAAAGCACAAACTCTGAGGCCAAAGTGATAGGATTTAAATCTGTGCTCTGCCACTTAGGAAAATTACTTAAATTCTCTGTTGTTTAGGTTGCACACCTGTAAAATGGCAGGAGGAAAATAATATTTGACTCATGATTTTTAAAATTTGAGATGTTATTTCTTTAATAAACAGCTGCTATCATTTCAGAACACTTGCTATTTAGGCACTTAGGAATTTTTCACTAGAAGGAATGTAAAGAAAGACGATGGGCATTTGTAATGGATTTAACACTCATCATTTGACTGCCTGATTGACCCCCAGAGCTGTGATTTTACTCATGAATTTTTCAGAAGTCCCTTAGCTAGCAATGAGCCTAACCAGCCTCCCACTGTCACCATTCAGTGCTCTTTTGTTCTTCTCTGTTTCCCCTCAAACTTGTTTACCCTCACACAGTGATAAAAACTTGCATTTCTTTTCTTTCCTTTTTAGAGACAGGGTCTTGCTCTGTCACTCAGGCTGTAGTGCAGTGGTGTGATCATGGCTTGCTGTAGCTTCAAACTCCTGGGCTCAAGCAATACTCCCACCTCAGCCTCCCAGGTAGCTGGAACTACAGACGTACACCACCATGCAAAGCTAAATTTTTTATTTTTTGTTGTGGAGATGGGATAGTGCTGTGTTTCCCAGGATGGTCTCAAACTCCTAGCCTCAAGTGATCCTCCTGCCTCAGCCTCCCAAATTGCTGGGATTATAGGCAGGTATGAGCCACCTGTACCTGGCCCCCTATTTCCTTTTTTTAAATAACAACTTTATTGAAATATACTTCACATACCATAAATTCATTCATCAAAGTGTGCAATTCAGTGGTTTTTATAATATTCACGGAGCTGTGCATCTATCATCACAATCCATTTTAGAAGCTTTCATTACCCTGTAGAGAAATCCACACGTCTTAGCCACTAGGTTCTACTCCCCCCATCCCCCCGTGTTCGCATAGGCAACCACTGATCTATTTTCTGTCACTATAGATTTGCCTAATCTGGACCTTTGTTTTCTTCTTTTTTTTGAGATGGAGTCTTGCTCTGTCATCTAGGCTGGAGTGCAATGGTGCGATCTCAGCTCACTGCAATCTCTGCCTCCTGGGTTCAAGCAGTTCTTCTGCCTCAGTCTTCTGAGTAGCTGGGATTATGGGCGCCTGCCACCACGTCTAGCTAATTATTGTATTTTTAGTAGAGACAGGCTTTCACCATGTTGGTCAGGCTGGTCTCAAACTCCTGACCTCATGATCTGCCTGCCTCGGCCTCCCAAAGTGGAATTACAGGTGTGAGCCACCGCACCCAGCTTGGACCTTTTATATAAATAGGATTGTGCAATGTGTGATCGTTTGTGGCTGGCTTTTTTTTCCCTCTTAGCACAGTGTTTTCAGGGTTCCTTCCTCTCATAGCATGTGTCAGTATTTCATCCTTCTATGGCTGAATAATATTCCATGGTAGAGACACACCATTTATGTGTGTTTTGTTTATTCATCAGTTGTTTATTCATCAGTTGTTTTTGTTTATTCATCAGTTGATGAACATTTGGGTTGTTAACATGTATTGGCCACTGTGAATAATGCTGCTATGAAGATTCATTTATAAGTTTTTGTGTGGACATATATTTTTATTTCTCTGGGATATATACCTAGGAGAGAAATTGTTGCATTCTATGATACTGTACATTTAGCCTTTTGAGAAACTGTTTTCCAAAGTGGTTACACCAGTCAGGTGCAGTGACTCACACCTGTAATCCCAGCTACATGAGAGGCTGAGGTGGGAGGATCACTTGAGCCTACAAGTTAAAAGAGACCAGCCTAGGCAAGATAGTGAGATCCTATCTCGATTTTTTTAAAAATCAAATTAAAATGACAAGAAAGAAACACCCAAACAAAGTGGTTAAACAATTTTATGTTCCCAACAATAATGTATGTGGGTTCCAATTTCTTCACATTTTCACCAGTATTTCTTTTTTTGAGACAGGATCTCGCTGTGTCGCCCAGGCAGGAGTGCAGTGGTGCGATCATGGCTCACTGCAGCCTCGAACTCTCAGACCCTTGCGATCCTTTTACCTCAGCCTCTTGAGCAGTTGGGACTATAGTCACAAGCCACCACACTCAGCTAATTTTTTTATTTTTAGTAGAGACAGGGTTTCACTATGTCACTCAGGCTGGGTATCGAACTCCTGGACCCAAGTCATCCAACTGCCTTGGCCTCCCAAACTGCTGGGATTATAGGAGTGAACCACCATGCCTGGTCCTCTATCTCTTTTCTCTCTTCCTTTTTTCCTTGGTAGATTGAAATGTGTCATGTACCAGCTATCCATCCAACGACTGCCCATCAGTTCAAAATTCACCCTTCACTGCCTGCTCTGCAAACATAGACGTGGGTTCCTTTCATGCTTCCTCTGTCAGCTGGTGCATTATTAAATGCTGTCAGTACATTGTGCTAGAGGGACTTTGTAACAGGCTGTTCTTTCTGATTGTAGTGTGTCAATCTCCACAGCCAATGAGCTTGTACAGCACTGGGCTCCTGCCCTGCATGGTGCTCAGCAGCACCCAGTGACCAGCAGTTTCTCTGCACCTACGTGGGTGGTTTTGTAGTGAGACAACTGTTCATTAATAGCTTAATCTAGCACCATAGGAGGCGGATTTTCAGCAAATTCCAGAGGGCAGATTGCTAGCATGTTCCACCATGTGGTAATGCAGCAATTCTGCCATTGAATTACCCATGACTGTGCCCTCTCCAAGGGTGGCTGGATCTCAGCCCTAGTGAGGAGTCCCTTCCTTGGTCACTCTATCTCATCATAGGGATAGTAGGGGCAGTTACTGTTCATTGTATCAGCTGGTCCTATACTTTTTTTTTTTTTTTTTGAGACAGGGTCTCCCTCTGTTGCCCAGGCTAAAGCACAGTGATGAAATCACAGCTCACTGTAGCCATGACTTCCCTGGCTCAAACAATACTCCCACCTCAGCCTCCTAAGTAGCTAGGACTACAGGTGTGCACCACCACACCTGGCTATTTTTTTTTTCTTTGGTACAGACAGGGTCTCGCTGTGTTTCCCAGGCTGGTCTCAAACTCCTGGCCTGAAGCAATCCTCCTGCCTTGGCTTTTCATATTACTGGAATTATAAGCATGAGCCACCATGCCTGGCGTCTGATAGTCCTATGTTCTCTAGAGTTCTTTTTACTTTTTGGTAGCCAATCTCTTATTATGCTGTTACCCTGTTATAATGAATAATTCTCTGTATTAAATTTTACCACTTTAAACTTTTGAGTGGCTTTTGTCTCCTGATTGGACTCTAATATGCTAAGAAGGGTCCCTGGAGATAGACTCACACAGATGGGATTTGGGCATAGGTTTGGTTATCCAAGGGACCGTGCTGAGCTCCTTGCCAATGGGAAATGGGATGCTGGTGATTTCCAGGAAGTGACCTCACAGTTTTCTTGGGGGACTTTACTGGTCCTTCTTCAGGAAACCCTCTCCTTACCCCCATCATCACTCTTTCACTCTCATCTTTACTCATCTTTAGCGTCAGCCGAGATGTCTCACCCCACTCTCTATGACGCAACAAGAAGCCCCTGGGGAGCGTTTCAGTCCCACTCTGTACTTCTGTCATGTGCTCATCACAGTCTGGTAAGTGCTGGCATACAATTCCTAGATTAGTCCATTTTGCATTGCTATAAGGAAACACCTGAGGCTGGGTACTTTATAAAGAAAAACAGTTTATTTGGCTCACAGTTCTGCAGACTATACAAGTAGCATGGTGCCAGACTGGGCACAGTGGCCCACACCTGTAATCCCAGCACTTTGGGACGCTGAGGCAGGAGGATTGCTTGAGCCCAGAAGTTTGAAACCAGCCTGGGAAACATGGTGAGACATTGTCTCTACTAAAAATAAAAAAAAAAAATCAGCCAGGCATGGTGGTGCACTGATGCATGCGTATGGTCCCAGCTACTTGAAGATCTCTAGCCCAGGAGGTCAGGGTCGCAGTGAGCCATAATTACACCACTGCTCTCTAACCTGAGTGTCAGAGTGAGACCCTGTCTCAGAAAAAAAAACCATAGTGCCAGCGTCTGCTGGTGAGGACCTCAGGAGGTTTCCACTCATGGTAGAAGGTGAAGGAGGAGCTGGCACGTCACTTGGTGAGAAGACGGAGCAAGGGACAGGGGAGGAGGTGCTAGGCTCTTTAAACAGTCAGCTCTCACATGAACTAGTAGAGAGAGAACTCACTCATTACCATGGGGAGGGCACTAAGCCATTCATGAGGGATCTGCCCCCATGACCCACACACCTCCCACCAGGCACCACCTCCAACATTAGGGATTTAATTTCAATATGAGAATTGGAGGAGACAAACATTCAAACTATATCAATTTCCTGCTACCCTATAAGCTCTGTGAGAGCAGAAACTCTTATACCTTGTTCACTGCTGTTTCCTGGGCACCTATTATAGTGCCTGGTATGTAGTAGGTGCTCAAGAAATATTTGTTAGAGCCTGATGTGTTGGCTCAAGCCTGTAATTCCAGCACTTTGGGAGGAGGGGGCCAGGGGATTGCTTGTGCCCAGGAGTTGAAGACCAACCTGGGCAACTTAGTGAGACCCTGTCCCTAGAAAAAATAATAAACTGGTTGGGTGCAGTGGCTCGTGCCTGTGATCCCAGCAGTTTGGGAGGCTGATGTGGGTGGATCACCTGAGGTCAGGAGCTCAAGGCCAGCCTGGCCAACACGGTGAAACCCCGTTTCTACTAAAAATACAAAAATTAGCCAGGCATGGTGGCATACACCTGTAATCCTAGCTACCTGAGAGGCTGAGGCAGGCGAATTGCTAGAACCTGGGAGTTGGAGGTTGCAGTAAGCTGAGATCGCCCCACTGCACTCCAGCCTGGGTGACAGGGTGAGACTTTGTCTCAACAACCAAAAAAAAAAAAGAAAGAAAGAAAAAAGAAAAAATAGTATACTTAACCAGGTGTGGTGGTACATGCCTGTAATCCCAACTACTTGGGAGGCTGAGGTGGGAGGATTACTTGAGCCCAGAAGATGGAAGCTGCAGTGAGCCATAACCACCCCACTGTACTTCAGCCTGTGTGACAGAGGGGGACTCTGTCTCAAAAAAAGTAAAAAAAAAAAAAAAAAAAGTGAACAAGAAAAGGTGTCAGGAGAGTACCGTGAATGTGGGTCATGTCAGTAGAGTGTAGGGACTCGGGCAGGAGCGGCTGCACCCCAAGAGTAGGTTGGTGGAGACCAGGTCATTCATCCTAAGCAGTTTGCCTTGTAGCATGTAGATCAAATATCCCACGTTGGCTGCTGGTGACTGAACTGGACTTCCTGTTTCTGTGTTTGGTTTGACCATCACAGTGTTGAAGAACTGTTGAAGTGAATACCTTGCAGTTTGCTACAGTTTCCCCCACTCTCCCACATTACTCCAGCCTCCTTCCCTCATGTAGGTTGCCTGACCCACTGATACCTGTGTTTGCTATCCCTGCAGATGGGTGGGTAGGAGGCAATTTAAGGAGGAAGATTTAATATATGAGTTATAGAAAGATAAATAGACTGGGCACAGTGGCTAAAGCCTATAATCCCAGCACTTTGGGAGGTCAAGGCGGGAGGATTAGTTTGACCCAGGAGTTCAAGACCAGCCTGGGCCACATAGTGAGAACCCCCTCTCTACAAAAAATTAAAAAATTAGCCAGGCATGGTGGCATGCACCTACAATCCCAGCTACTCAGGAGGCTGAAGTGAGAGGATAGCTTGAGTCCAAGAATTGAAAGCCTCAGTGAGCCATGATCTTGCCACCGTACTCCAGCCTGGGTGATAGAGTGAGAGACGCTATCTCAGAAAAAAAAAGCAAGAGAGAGATAAATAGATCTAGCATTGGTGGGAGTGTGCTTTTGAGTGCTCTTTAGGAGAAAATTTTATTTTAACATTTTTTCTTCTTTAAACTTTTTATATTCTCTTTTCTTTCTTTCTTTTTTTTTTTTTTTGAGATGGAGTTTTGCTCTGTAACCCAGGCTGGAGTACAATGGCACGGTCTCAGCTCACTGCAACCTCCGCCCCCTGGGTTCAAGCGATTCTCCTGCCTCAGCCTTCTGAGTAGCTGAGACTACAGGCCCGTGCCACCATACCCAGCTAATTTTTGTATTTTTAGTACAGACAGGGTTTCTCCATGTTGGCCAGGCTGGTCTTGAACTCCTGACCTTGTTATCCACCTGTCTCGGCCCCCCAGAGTGCTGGGATTAGAGGCGTGAGCCACTGTGCCTGGCCAAATTTTTTGTATTCTAGCAAACCATTTCTTCAACAAGGAGAAATTAATTTCATCCAAAGAGCCCTAGGAGCAGGGCAGACTTAGAAAATCAGAGGCACTGTAGTCAGTTTGAGCAGCTTATATCTTTGGACCTCTAAGTTGGCCAGCATCAGTCTGGGTCCATTCTCTCCTCTTTAATTTCTCGAATACAAAGTGCCCTGCTGGAATCTGAAGTCGGATATGCAGTAGATCAGCAGTGACTCGGCAGCTTAGTATGTTTTGAGGCCTTATGCTAGGAAATGTGCGGGATACAAAATGTAAGGAAAGGCTGGAATAGAGCATCTCCTGGGGAAACAAGAGCCAGAGATATGGTGTTGCCCCATGGAGACAGCCAGCTGGTGTTTGGCAGTGCTTTGTGGAAAGGCCGTACTTTGGTAAGGTCTCTACAATGTGGAATGTGGCCTACAATATTATAGGCCCCCAAACTCCAGTTTTTTGTTTGTTTGTTTGTTTTTTTAAGACAGAGTCTCGCTCTGTCACCTATGCTGGAGCGCAGTGGTGCGATCTCGGCTCACTGCAACCTCCACCTCCCGGGTTCAACTGATTTTCCTGCCTCAGCCTCCTGAGTAGCTGGGATTACACATGTCCACCACCACACCCAGCTAATTTTTGTATTTTTAGTAGAGATGGGGTTTCACCATGTTAGCCAGGCTGGTCTCAAACTCCTGACCTCAGGTGGTCCACTGCCTCGGCCTCCCAAAGTGCTGGGATTACAGGTGTGAGCCACTGTGCCTGGCCAAACTCCAGTTTTTCATGTTCCCTGCATAGGTCAGGGTCGTAGGGAGTGATTCATTCTAGCAGAACTCCCTCGATTTTAAGGCAGGTATTCTATTTATTAATTGACAAAGGAGGCATATTTCTCCCTTGGTAATATAAAGATTTAGGTCCTTTTCCCAGGGACTCTGTTTCTACCGTGAGGGTTCTTGAAAAACTAAGCAGAGTATGAGGAAAAGACTGTGAACAAGCTTGCTGGTCCCTCCCTGTCCTACAAAAGAGCATACCTCTTCTGTAACCAGAAGACCCTTTTCTTTAGTCAAGGCTGGACAGACTGAGATGAGGGGGTGTCTGTGTGTCTGCGTGCGTGCGTGGGTGTGTGTGCATGCGTGGGGGTGTGTGTGTGTATGTATGTATGTGTATGTTGAGACAGGGTCTCACTCTGTCACCCAGGCTGGAGTGCAGTGGTGAGATCAGAGCTCACTTCATCTTCCACTTCTGCAGCTTCCACTTTCATCCTCCCACTTCTGCAGCTTCCACTTTCATCCTTCCACTTCAGCCTGCAGAGTAGCTGGGACTATAGGAATGTGCCACCGCACCCAGCTCATTTTCTAATTTTTTGTAGAGATGAGGTTTCACTGTGTTGCCTAGGCTGGTCTTGAACTCCTGGCCTCATGGGATCCTCCTGCCTTAGTCTCCCAATGGGCTGGGATTATAGGTATGGGCCACCTCAGCTGACCTGCGATGATTTTTCAACAATGTGATTCCTCTTTTACAGAACCACCTAAGCTGAAGATTCCCTTGAGAACAAGGGCTAGCCTGTGATTTCGTGACCTTTCTTCCATTTGTGATTCTTGCCAAGTGGAATTTAAGTGACCTTTTATCAAGATGGATAAACCCAACTTTCCTAGTGCCGGAATATAGAAAATGGATGGATAAGTAAGTCCCACTCAGCACCCATAGCCCAGGCATGGGGACCTCAACACACCTGGGTCCCAGACATCACCTTTCATTGTGAGTAGCTCAGAGATGACATTCTTGGTTGTCAAGTACCCACTGGCAATAGTTTATATAACAGCAAGTGAAGGAATAAATAGTCACCAAAACATTTTCTGTTCCCAATTCCAGCATTAATTGGATTAGATAGTTATCTTATGAAGAATTTTCATATACCACAGTCCTGACCATATCTTCAAGTCAACAGAAAAATTCTATTAAACAGCCAACCTTCTGTCTCACTCTGTTGCTCAGACTGGAATGCAGTGCTGCAATTATGGCTCACTGCAGGCTCAAGCAATCCTCCTGACTCAGCCTCACAAGTAGCTGGGACTACAGGTGCTTGTCACCACACCTCACTAATTTTCTCATTTTATATATATATATATCAATACCACAGGACTAACTGGAAAACTTGAGTATGTGTGGATTTTGGTATACATAGAAATGGAGGAGCTGGAGCCAATTCCCCCATATACCAAGGGACAAATTGTATCTGTTTTTACAATTATTCTGTAGGATACATTATGTTCCATGAAAATGGTAATTTTTAATGACAATTTTTAATTGAGTGGAATTACCATAAAAATAATAAAAGTAGCAGCTAATATTTACTGAACTGTTATGAGATGCCTATAAATACCATAGATTCTTAAATTCCCCATAACTCTTCCTTATTTCACTTAACCACTCTATCTTAAATTACTCATGCTTGCTTCGGTAGCACATATACTAAAGTTGGAACAATAGAGAGATTGGCATGGCCTCTGTGCAAGAATGACATGCAAATTTGTGAAGCATTCCATATTTCTTTTAAAAAGAGAAAAAATACTCCGAGATTTTCACTGTCTTTGTGCGTATGACCTTTTGTTTAGGTTGAATTATATCCAAAGATGCCTGCCTGCCTGCCTGCCTTCCTTCCTTCCTTCCTTCCTTCCTTCCTTCCTTCCTTCCTTCCTTCCTTCCTCCCTCCCTCCCTCCCTCCCTCCCTCCCTTCCTTCCTTCCTTCCCTTTCTCCCTTTCCCTCTCTGGCCCAGGCTACAATCTACTCCGCTTGCTGCTGCCCGCGCCGCGGACTGCCTGGGACTGCCTGCACGCGCGACCACTCCCTGCCTTTTCTCCTTTCGCTGCAGGCACGCGTTCGCCATCTTGGCCACGCTGGTCGCCAGCTCCTGACGCCGAGTGTTCTGCCCGCCTCAGCTTCCCGAGGTACTGGGACTACAGACGGAGTCTCGCTCACCCAGTGCTCGGTGTTGCCCGGGCTGGAGTGCGGTGGCGTGGTCTGGCCTCGCGGCAGCCTCTGCCCCCCAGCCGCCTGCCTTGGCCTACCAGGGTGCTGGGATTGCAGCCCCTGCCCGGCCGCCGCCCCATCTGGGAGGTGGGGAGCGCCTCTGCCCGGCCGCCCCATCTGGGAAGTGAGGAGCGCCTCTGCCCGGCCACCCACCGTCTGGGAAGTGAGGAGCGCCTCTGCCCGGCCACCCACCGTCTGGGAAGTGAGGAGCGCCTCTGCCCGGCCACCCACCGTCTGGGAAGTGAGGAGCGCCTCTGCCCGGCCACCCACCGTCTGGGAAGTGAGGAGCGCCTCTGCCCGGCCACCCACCGTCTGGGAAGTGAGGAGCGCCTCTGCCCGGCCACCCACCGTCTGGGAAGTGAGGAGCGCCTCTGCCCGGCCGCCCCGTCTGAGAAGTGAGGAGCACCTCTGCCCGGCCACCCATCGTCTGGGAAGTGAGGAGCGCCTCTGCCCGGCCTCCCATCGTCTGGGAGGTGAGGAGCGCCTCTGCCCGGCCGCCCCGTCCGGGAGGAAGTGAGGAGCGCCTCTGCCCGGCTGCCCCGTCCGGGAAGAAGTGAGGAGCACCTCTGCCCGGCCGCCCCGTCCGGGAAGAAATGAGGAGCGCCTCTGCCCGGCCGCCCCGTCCGGGAAGAAGTGAGGAGCGCCTCTGCCCGGCCGCCCCATCTGGGAAGAAGTGAGGAGCGCCTCTGCCCGGCCACCCATCGTCTGGGAAGTGAGGAGCGCCTCTGCCCGGCCTCCCATCGTCTGGGAGGTGAGGAGCGCCTCTGCCCGGCCGCCCCGTCCGGGAAGAAATGAGCGCCTCTGCCCGGCCGCCCCGTCCGGGAAGAAATGAGGAGAGCCTCTGCCCGGCCGCCCCGTCCGGGAAGAAGTGAGGAGCGCCTCTACCCGGCCGCCCCGTCCGGGAAGAAGTGAGGAGCGCCTCTGCCCGGCCACCCACCGTCTGGGAAGTGAGGAGCGCCTCTGCCCAGCCGCCTCGTCTGGGACGTGAGGAGTGCCTCTGCCCGGCCGCCCCGTCCAGGAAGAAGTGAGGAGCGCCTCTGCCCGGCCGCCCCATCCGGGAAGAAGTGAGAAGAGCCTCTGCCCGGCCGCCCCGTCCGGGAAGAAGTGAGGAGCGCCTCTGCCCGGCCGCCCCGTCTGGGAAGAAGTGAGGAGTGCCTCTGCCCGGCCACCCATCGTCTGGGAAGTGAGGAGCGCCTCTGCCCGGCCTCCCATCGTCTGGGAGGTGAGGAGCGCCTTTGCCCGGCCGCCCCGTCCGGGAAGAAATGAGGAGCGCCTCTGCCCGGCCGCCCCGTCCGGGAAGAAATGAGGAGCGCCTCTGCCCGGCCGCCCCGTCCGGGAAGAAGTGAGGAGCGCCTCTACCCGGCCGCCCCATCCGGGAAGAAGTGAGGAGCGCCTCTGCCCGGCCACCCATCGTCTGGGAAGTGAGGAGCGCCTCTGCCCGGCCACCCACCGTCTGGGAAGTGAGGAGCGCCTCTGCCCAGCCGCCCCATCTGGGAAGTGAGGAGCGCCTCTGCCCGGCCGCCCCGTCTGGGAAGTGAGGAGTGCCTCTGCCCGGCCGCCCCGTCCGGGAAGAAGTGAGGAGCGCCTCTGCCCGGCCGCCCCGTCCGGGAAGAAGTGAGGAGCGCCTCTGCCCGGCCGCCCCGTCTGGGAGGTGAGGAGCGCCTCTGCCCGGCTACCCATCGTCTGGGAGGTGAGGAGCGCCTCTGCCCGGCCACCCATCGTCTGGGAGGTGAGGAGCGCCTCTGCCTGGCCACCCATCGTCTGGGAGGTGAGGAGCGCCTCTGCCCGGCCACCCATCGTCTGGGGGTGAGGAGCGCCTCTGCCCGGCCGCCCCGTGTCTGGGTAGAAGTGAGGAGAGCCTCTGCCCGGCTGCCCCATCTGGGAAGTGAGGAGCGCCTCTGCCCGGCCGCCCCGTCTGGGAAGTGAGGAGCGCCTCTGCCCGGCCGCCCACCGTCTGGGAAGTGAGGAGCGCCTCTGCCCAGCCAGCTATCGTCTGGGAAGAAGTGAGGAGCGTCTCTGCCTGGCCGCCCCGTCTGGGAAGTGAGGAGCTCCTCTGCCCGGCCGCCCCGTGTCTGGGTAGAAGTGAGGGGCTCCTCTGCCTGGCCGCTCTGTCTGGGAGGTCTACCACGGAGGCCAGAAGCAATGTGGGGGCTGGACGTGGTGGCTCACGCCTGTGGTCCCGGCACTCTGGGGGGCGAGGCGGGTTGATCACTTTGGGCTAGGAGTTCAAGACCAGTCTGGCCAACTTGGCGAAACATGAAGAATACAACAGACAAACCAACCAACCAACTCAGTGACAACAAAACAGGTCTACCCTGGAGTCATACTCTAATTTTTTCTATTTTCCTGCCTTTCTGATCCTTTATCCCACTTTCTTTTTCTTCCTCTTCCTTCTCCCTCTTCTTTGTCAAATAGAGGATTGAGTTATTATCACTGATCCATATAAAGTCCCTCTCTCATTTATTTTAACTCCCACCCCCCATTTCTATTCCCCGACTTCCCATGTGCAACCTTCCTAATATGTTTGATACGCATCTTTTTGTTTGTGTGTATTTTTAGAAAATGTTTATTGTTTTTGTATGCAAAAAAAATTAATAAAAATTGTTTATTATGAATTATATCCAAAGATGATATTTCCAGAAGTGAGATTACTGTGAGTCACAGGGCATGAGCATTCTTATTATGCTTGAGGTAAATTGCCAAGCTTTCAGGCATGGTGGCTGTCGACCTATAATCCCAGCACTTTGGGAGGTTGAGGTGGGAGGACTGCTTGGGGCCAGGAATTGGAGGAGGCAGTATAGTGAGTCACTATCTGTATTATTTTTAAAAAATTGCCAAGCTTTACCCTGGAAGGTTTATTTACAATTTAAACATCACTAATAGTATAAGAAAATGCCCATTTCACTGCACCTTTGCCAGCACAGGGTATTATAATTTAGCCAGTTATTTTCTGTTTGATTATTTTTAATAAATAAAAGACCTCATATTACTTTATTTTCATTTGTCACTTTTTTTTTTTTTGAGACAGAGTCTTGCTCTGTCACCAGGCTGGAGTGCAGTGGCATGACCTTGGCTCACTGCAACCTCCGCCTCCCAGGTTCAAGCGATTCTCCTGCCTCAGCCTCCTGAGTAGCTGGGATTACAGGCACACGCCACCATGCCTGGCTAATTTTTGCATTTTTAGTAGAGACAGGGTTTCACCATGTTCGTCAGGCTGGTCTTGAACTCCTGAACTCATGATCCACCCACCTCGGCCTCCCAAAGTGCTGGGATTACAGGTGTGAGCCACCGTGCCCGTCCTATTTGTCACATTTTAATATATTTTCTTATGTTAGCTTGTTAGCTTTATTTCTTTATTGTCTTTTTTTTGAGACTAAGTCTCGCTCTGTCTTCCAGGCTTGAGTGTAGTGGCACAAGCACAGTCTCAACTTACCACAGCCTTGACCTCCTGGGCTCAGGTGATCCTTCCACCTCTGTAGCTGGGACTATAGGCACATGCCACCGTGCCTGGCTTTTTTTTTTTTTTTTTTTGGTACAGACAATGTCTTGCTATGTTTCCCAGGCTGGTCTGGAACTCCTGGCCTCAAGCAATCCTCCCCCACCCCCTCCCAAAGTGCTGGTATTGTAAGTGTGAGCCACCATGCCTGGGCTGTCTGTAACTTTTCCATTTATTTGTAGAGTTAATGTGTCTTTTACTAATTCGATGATCTATTTATTTAATCTCATTAATTTATAAAAATAGTAAATATTTTTAAG
Source organism: Symphalangus syndactylus (assembly GCF_028878055.3). Taxonomy (NCBI): domain Eukaryota; kingdom Metazoa; phylum Chordata; class Mammalia; order Primates; family Hylobatidae; genus Symphalangus; species Symphalangus syndactylus. The sequence continues at coordinate 72,585,722 of NC_072431.2, forward strand.
AAAGAAGTGAAAAATTTCCTTTACTCTTTAGACCGATAATCTTATCTCAGGAAACAATTGTTATTGAGAAAATGGGCCATATTTTTCAAGATATAAGCTAATTGGACATCACTTCACATTTTCATATTTTGTGGACATCTATGCCAATACCTATTGATCTTTCTTAATCTTTTTCATGGTTGCATAATATTTTATTATATGGATGTATCACAGTTTACCAGTCAGCTGCTGTAGGCATTTAGGCTCCTTCTAATATTTGCTTTGAGCTCTTTATATAATTAAAAATTAGCCCCCTCAGCTAGATGTGGCAGCTCACACCTGTAATCCCAGCACTTTGGAAGGCTGAGGTGGGAGAACTGCTTGAGGGTAGGAGATTACCATAAGCCTGGTCAACATAATGACACTTTGTCTCTACTAAAAATTTTAAAAAAAATGAGCTGGATATTGTGGTGCACACCTGTAGTCCCAGCTCCTGGGGAGGCTGAGACTGGAGGATCACTTGAGCCTAGGAGGTTGAGGCTGCAGTAAGCTATGATCACACCACTGCACTCCAGCTGTGGTAACAGAGTAAGACTGTGTTTCTTAAATAAAATAAAAATCAGGTAGGAAGATTGCTCAAGCCCAGGAGGTTGAGGCTTCAGTGAGCTGTGATCGTACTACTGCAGTACAGCCTAGGCAATAGAGCAAGACCCTTTCTCAAAAAATAAAATAAAAATTACCCTTTATCATATTTCCCAGTGACACCTTCCCTCCTACATTTTTCCTAGAAGCCCTTGAATTTTGTTTGCTTTTCACATACCACTTAAAACTTTTAAGTACTGATGTCTGTCTGTGTCATCCCTCTTTTTTTTTTTTTAAAGAATGTCTTTTTGTCACTTTCAGCTGAATCTACCATGAAAGACTTCAGAGTCCAGGAAGAGAGACTGACTGGGCAACATCTTATTCAGGTACAAAAAGACTTGGACTATAACACAAAAATGGTCAAATAACAGTACATGCATGAAGTGCAATGGGAAGCTCTTCTGGAGGGTGAGAGAAGCTTCCAGTTAAGGTAACATTGAAACCGGGTCCTGAAAGATGAGGAAGAGTTGCGTGAGAGTGGGGAGGGAAGGGAGAGGTGGAGGGATGGTGAATGGGCTGGGGTGGGATAGAGTGAGCTGCCCAGGCAGGGAAACCAGCACTGTAAAGACCTGGACAATGAAGATGGCATATTTTGTTCAGGGAATGGTGAAGTAAGTGTGGCAGGAATGCATTGGAGAGACAGAATTTGCTTGTATGGAATTTTGCCTGAGAGACCTCATTACAGTTTCTAATCTGTTGACGTTATCATGCATCCCTGTCCTTGTCAAATAGTTTGGAATAGGTGTAATGATCACAATAACACCAATCATAGTATTTCATTAGTTCTTACAAAATCACAGATAGATGCCACAGTCATCTCCATTTTGCACACAAAATGATGAAGACCTGTGGATAGTAAGTGATTTGCTCAAGCTCACCTGGATATTAAGACTGAGTCAAATGTTGGGTCTTGTTTGACTTTAATGCTTGCTTTGTTCATGAGCACCATGCATTGCCTCTCCTATGCAGTTAAGCATGTAGACAGGTGAGAGAAGAACCCATGTTTCTCTCTACTCACACACTTCTGACCAAATGTGTGTGCGGAGTTTCTACACCAATTCTCCAACTCTCTGGATACCAACTGCGTATCCCACAATTCCATTCTGACGCTACCTGGAGTTAGTGCAGACCCTAGAGTTTAAGGGCTCAGTCCCACGAGACCACCCTCACTTCAGATGCCATTTGCAAGTCCTAGGTTGTCACCTATATTTGGAACAACCAGTTAGAAATCAGGGGTCCCCATGACCCTCTTCTTGGGTTTAATTATTTGCTAGAACAACTCACAGAACTTAGAAAAACAGATTTTTTTTTCTTTTTTTTTTAAGAGACAGGGTCTCGCTCTATTGCCCAGACTGGAGTGCACTGGTGCAATCATAGCTCATTGAAGCCTCAACCTCCAGGGCTCAAATGATTGTCCTGCTTCAGCCTCTCAAGTAGCTGGAATTACAAGTTTCCCACCACCACATCTGGCTAATTTTTTAAATTTTTTATATTGATGGGGTCTTGTTACGTTGCCCAGGCTGGTCTCAAATTCCTGGGCTCAAGTGATTCCCCCACCTCTGCCTCTGAAAGTGCTGGGATTACAGGCATGAGCCACCACATCTGGCCAGTTTATTTTCTATTACTGGCTCAATGTAAAGGCTGCATCTCAGGAACAGCCATTGAAAGAGATGCACAGGGCAAGGTAAGTGTGGAGGAGCACAGAGCTTCCATGCCCTCTGTTGGGCACGCTACCCTCCCAGCACCTCCTTGTGTTCAGCAACACGGAAGCTCTCCAAACCCTGTTGTTTAGGATTTTTATGGAGGCATGATTGATAAAATCATTGGCCATTGGTGGTTAAGTCAATCTCCAGCCCCTTTTGCCTCCTGGAGTTCAGCTAGTAAGGCTGAAAGTTCCAAGCCTCAAAAAATGTGGTTGGGGTTGGGCGCGGTGGCTCACGCCTATAATCCCAACACTTTGGGAGGCCGAGGTGGGCAGCTCACCTGATGTAAGGAGTTCAAGACCAGCCTGACCAACATGATGAAACCCCGTCTCTACTAAAAATACAAAAATTAGCTGGGCATGGTGGCACATGCCTGTAATCCCAGCTACTCAGGAGGATGAGGCAGGATAATCACTTGAACCTGGGAGGTGGAGGTTGTGGTGAGCCGAGATTGTCCCATTGCACTCCAGCCTGGGCTGCAAGAGCCAAACTCCATTAAAAAAATAAAATGTGGTTGGTTCCTCTGGCAACCAGCCCTTCTGAAGCAGTCTAGGAACTTCCAGCCACCCAGGCATCTCAACAGCATCCCACAGGCTTTCTTACCATGCTGCAGATCTGAAAGAACTTAGAGGCCCTTGTGTCAGGAACCTGGGACTAAGACCAAATATTAAAACAGAAGGTGCTCCTATTACCTCTATCACTAAGGACTTTATAACAGCTTTAGAAGCTTTGTGCCAGGAACCAGGGGCAAATACCAAATATATATTTCTTTTCTTGTATTTGAGACAGAGTCTCACTCTCCTACCCAGGCTGGAGTGCAGTGATGTGATCGTAGCTCACTGCAGCCTTGACCTCCTAGGCTAAAGCAATCCTTCCACCTTAACCTCTCTGGTAGCTGGGACTACAGGTGTGCATCACCATGCCCAGCTGATTTTAATTTTAATTTTGTAAAGGCAGGGTCTTGCTATGTTGCCAAGGCTGATCTTGAACGCTTAGCCTCAAGCATTCCTTCCTCTTTGGCCTCCCAAAATGTTGGGATTACAGATGGGAGCCCCTATGCCCACCAATCACAATGATCTTTATAAGAGAAAGGAGGTAGGAGAGTCAGAATTAGAGAAGGAGATGTGGTGATGGAAGAAGGGGTCAGAGAGGAAGATTTGAAGATGCTGCACTTCTGACTTTGAAGATGGAGTCAGGGGCCATCTTCAAGGTGAGTCAAGGAATGGGGGTGGCTTCTAGAAACTGGAAAAGGCAAGGGAGCACATTCTCTCTAGAGCCTCCAAAAGGAATGCAGCCCCTCTGACACCTTGACTTTGGCCTTACCAGACCTAGCTGGGTTTCTGGGCCCCAGAACTGTAAGATGGTAGATTTCTGGTGTTTTAAGCCACTAAATGTAGGGTAGTTTGTTGCAGCAGCAAGAAGAAATGAACATGAAGCCAGGGGCAGTTGCTCACACCTGTAATCCCAGCACTTTGGGAGGCTGAGGTGGGAAGATTGCTCAAGCCCAGGAGCTTAAGACCAGCCTGGGCAACATAGTGAGACCTCATGTCTACAAAAATTTTAAAGAAAAGGCCAGGCATGGTGGTTCACGCCTGTAATCCCAGCACTTTGGGAGGCCAAGGCGGGTGGATCACGAGGTCAGGAGTTCAAGACCAGCCTGGCAAAGATGGTGAAACCCCGTCTCTACTAAAAATACAAAAATAAGCCCGGTGTGGTGGTGGGCGCCTGTAATCCCAGCTACTTGGGAGGCTGAGGCAGAGAGTCACTTGAATCCAGGAGGCAGAGGTTGCAGTGAGCCAAGATCATGCCATTGCACTCCAGCCTAGGCGACAGAGTAAGACTCTATCTTAAAAAAAAAAAAAAAAAAAAAAATTAGCCAGGTGTTGTGGCGTGCACCTGTAGTCTCAGTTCCTAGGGAGGCTGAGACAGGAGGATTGTTTAAGCCTAGGGGGTTGAGGTTGATGTGAGCTGTGATTGCACCACTGTACTTCAGCCTGGGCAATAGAGCAAGACCCTGTCTAAGAAAGAAAGAAAGAGAGACAGAGAGAGAGAGAGAAAGAAAGAAGGAAAGAAAGGAGCATGGTGGGAATGGGGACAGATGGCAATGTTAAGTAGAGTGGTCAGGGTTGGCCTCTTAAGTGGAAATTGAGCAAAAGTTTGAAGCAGGTGATGGAGCTGGCCAAGGTGCTGAGGGAAGAGCACTGTAGGCTGAGTCAACAGGATAAAGGCGTTAGAAGGAAACTCCCAGGTGTGTCTGAGCCTCTGGAAGGAGGCCAGAGGAGCAAAGAGATAGAGGGAGTGAAGCAGGCGAGGAGGCCAGGGAGTTGCTGGGCTGGGATCAGTACAGATCATGTAAGCCCTGGAGGCTATTGCTGGGGCTTTGGCTTTAACTCTGACTGAAATGGGAACTGTGGGCGGGGGTGTTGGGGGTGGGTTCTGAGCAGAGAAGCAACGTGATCTTTCTCCTGATTTAAAAGCACCCCCTGGCTGCTGAGTTGAGAAAGACTGTGGGAAGATTTGGGTAGAAGCAGGGGGGCTGAGATTTGGCAACATCCAGGTGGGAGATGAAGTCAGTCAATAGGATTTCCTGACAGACTGGATGTAAGCTGCTCTAGAGGGGCACATCAGATGCTGAGATGTCTGAAACCATGATGATCCCAGTAAGAAAAATTGCCCAACTCAGATGCAATTCCTGTCTTCAATTCACTTCAGTCTTGGTGCCTCCCTCTCTATTGCTAGTATAATGCTGATACTGTGCTGCTAGTGACCCATATTCTAAAGATAGTTTAACTACGGTAAGGCAATTTAAGAACTAATGAACTAATCTTGATTGTAGTCTGTTTCTAGCATTCTCTGGTATTCTGTGTATATTTAATAAATGTTTACTGAATGAATGAAGAATGAATAAATGCTAAGAGCACTCTACTACCCACTGAAAAGTCAACAAAATAACAGTGGCTACTACTTATTAATTTTCTACTGCATATCAGGCACAGTGGCTGCTCAATTTTGAAATGTAGCAACCTGGAAAATAAGAATTATTATGGGACTTTTACAGATGAATGAGCAGAGATTTAGTATTTTGCTCAAAGTCTCACAGCCAGTGTGTGAGAATAAACTTTTCATCCTAAAACAGGTGCTGCTTCTACTACATCAAGCTGCCTATCAAAAAGACATTATCTCTAGTGAAGGCTCACACAATTTATCTCAATTTCCTCACCCACTTGTTCTCTTCTTGACTGTTCTCCTCCCAGTATAGGTTTTTATTCTTTTTCTTTTTCTCAAAGATGGTGTTCTGCAGATTTAGAATGTCCCCTGCCTCCAGCCTTTGATCCCTGCTTTCCCCAAATTTGGCCTTGTGTGTTATGACTCAGCTTGACCTGCTTCTGCTTTCCATTTTAAACCTGGCAAAGAATTACATCACTAGATTAAAAAGAAAAACTTCAGCCATTGGCTTTTCAGATGAGTTATGGCTTAGGATTTCTTCTTTGATGTAAATAATATGTGACTAGATTCACTGCAACTCTGATGCAGCCACCCCAACCTCCACGGCAGCGTGTTCAGCTCTGTTGTCCCAGTTTCTTCTCTGTACAATTTCTTCCAATGCCTCTCTAGTGAGTGCATTTGGGCCACTTCCCAAATTCTTGGTTGTCTGCAGCTCTGACCTGAGTGCCTGCTGCCTCATTTCCGGCATGGCCAGGGGCTTGAATATTGGAGTGCTGGAACAAATTCCAGGTGGCTGAAACACCAAACTTGTGAAATTCTAAAGGAACATTCTCAGAATGGCGACTAGAGCTTATCACATGTGAAACTAATTTTACTGTTCAGCTTAAAGGCAAAAATCATTATTACATATGTATTTTTGAATCACACTAAATATATTTTCCCTTAAACTCAGCTATATAATAGGAATTCAAGATTTTCCAATAGTAGTGCTTACACTCAGACCCAAATCATTTCATTCTTGCTAGAGAAGAGGAAATACTAATCCGTCTTAACAAACACCGATTCTTAAAATGGGAAAGTACTGGCATTGCGTATTTTTCTTTTTTCTTTACTGCATTTGAAAAGTTGTTGAATGTAAGGTAATATTTTGGGCCTGATTCGCTACTAGAAAAATCAGTCTGGAAACCTGACTCCCTCAAGAACACAGTGAGAATTATCCAATTTTACTGTCCTCTACAGATTCATAGAATTGTTGTTGTGAGAAAACCATGACAATGAATCTAATTTATCCCCACACTCATTGCCTGCAGGCATATCACATACCTCCCTAGAGAGATTGAAATGTATTCTATTTTTAAGGATTTCCCCAAATCCTACAACCTCACTCAATAAATCCTTCCAATGTGTAATTACTTTACACACCAGGAAACATTTCTTCATATCTAAGTAAAATTTCTTATTCTACAGTATCCTTGTGCCTTCTGCTTCCTCTTGTCTTACTTGTAGTCAAGATTAAGAAGGAATGCTTACTTATTGCCTTGTTCATTAACCTTCGATTTTCATTGGAATGAATAACACATTAGAACTTTCTTGAACTTTTCAGTGTCTTTCTCACTAGAAGTAAAGTTCTTAAACACTTCAGTGTCATTTATAAGTAGGAAGTTTCTAAGTGGATACATCTCTTGTAAGATTCAAGACAACATTTATTGGGTTAGTACAAAATGTTCACACTTGTTGTCCAGCACAAATGCTTACTAATCATCAACTGTATTTCTTGATGGTTGACAAAGGTCTGAGTTTTCAAAATTCTAGCATTAGCCGCAAAAAGTAATCTCTAAAAAGTTCAAAGAATACTCAAGTAGAACTTTGTGCTCCATAGCAAGAAATGAACGCATGGCCAGGGGTGGTGGCTCATGCCTGTAATCCCAGCACTTTGGGAGGCCAACATGGGCGGATGACTTGAGGCCAGGAATTCAAGACCAGCCCGGGCAACATGGCAAAACCCCATCTCTACTAAAACTACAAAAATTAGCCAGGCATGCTGGTGTGTGCCTGTAGTTCCAGCTACTTGGGAGGCTGAGGCATGAGAGTTGCAGTGAGCCAAGATTACGCCACTGCACCCCAGCCTGGGCAACAGAGCGAGATTCTGTCTTAAAAGAAAAAAAGTTAAAAAAAAACACACTATTTTTAATTGTATTTCATTTTCATTAATTTAAATCTAAAAAGCCACATGTGGCCAGTGGCTATTGAATAACACAGGGCAGGTCTAGTAGACATACCTGCAAAATTGTTTAGTAGAGATTATATTTGCAAATTATTAAATTTTAGAATTAAGGACTTTTCATTTTCCTCTCAGAGCATGCCTTGTACTGCACGAGTTAATTCAGATTTTAAAAGCGTTAATTTATTATATACAAATGAGGAGAGTCTGATCTTTGTTTTATTCTGCAGTGATTTTAGTTAAATAGGTATTTTCAAAGTGATTAGACAAAATAAGAAAATGTACAGATATGATTATTAGACATGACTAAAATACTTCTTTTTAAAAGTATAAGAAAGCATTACTGAAGATAGCTAAGGATATTAATGGTCTAAATATTAAATCCATATATACAAATATATTATAAACAGAATATTTTCTTACTTTCCTACAACAAATTTATCTTTGACTGTGCAAGTAAATTATTAATCCTTCATTCTAGTCACTTCACAAGGATAGATGGTTAATTGCACAAAAGTGGTTTATGCTAATTCAGTAGAAACCTAAAAGATAATAGCATTCAATAATGAAAATTTTTGTTTGTTCTTTAAAAAAAGATCTCAAGAGAATTTAAATACCTTATAGTTCAAAGTCCCTGAAAACCCCCAACCCCTTCCCAAAGAAAATAAAATTAGGGTTACATACTGTGAAATAATGGGGAGAAATAATATTTTCTTTAATTCAAATTTAGTAAAATGGATTAATATGGTTAAATACTTTGTGGTGCATGTGTGTATACTTTTCAATTTTTCATTACTGGGTACCCGAATATATAAATATGTACTTATGTAGATATGTATTTATATTTATGTGTTTGCCATCAATTTAATCACCTAGTTCTTTATCACCTAATGCTTAAAGTACTCAGCAATTTTACATATGTTCTGGAAAAGTACTCAGCAATTTTACATAAGTTCTGGATCCTTCCAACTCTGCACTTCTCCAATAAGCTACCATAAATATTACCTCACATATAGTTCTTGTAATGCTAGAGCCTAAAGAATCTCTACAAGGTTCTTTCATTTTTCTCATCCACATCTAGATATTAAATCAACAAACTCTTCATTCTCTCAACATTTCTATTTCTAACTAAGCAATTTTCAGTTCCTCATTAACACAGTTTCTCCAGTGCAGTCAAGCCATTCTTCTTACATATGCACTTCAGGAGTGCCTTATTTTCTCCATATTTTTCTCAGCATGTAATATCATGTCAGTATTCTAGGCTTCACATAGCCATCATTTCTTCAAGCCCCTGCTGAAAACCATGCTCATCATTTACTAAGCCATCATTCACTAATCTCTTCTTTCATCTTTTATTAATCAATCCTACTTTATATTCCCTTATCTGAAATATCACAACAATAAACAACATAGTTTCTTGTATTCATAGTAGGTCATTTTATTATTTTATTGCATATGCACACACACAGACACACAATTTTATCTTCTAAGAGCCTAAAAGCTAAGAAGAGTTCTGGAGAACTCTCTAAATTCCACTATTAAGTCCTATACTCAAAGTGTTTCAATTTTGCTTTATAAACTAATTAAATGACTGTGTATTATTAAATTAATTTTTTAAGAGGAATTAAGAAATTTTATGACCATGACTTGATATTTCAATGTCTTCACTAAAAAGTTCAAAATGAAAAAACAATGAATAAAATATGACTCATCGTATTTACTTCATTCATCAACATCTATTTCTGTTTTCTACTTGACATTGTTTAGCTTAGTGAATAATTCTAATTTACCTTAAATGCAGAAAGCAATATGAATGACTCCTACAAATACTAATATATTATTCAAAATTATTTTGTTTTATCTTATTCAAATGTTCATGCAGATGGCGAACAACATCGTAAAGAAACATACTTATTTCCATCATGGAGCAGAGGAAAAGTAAAACATATAAACTTTAATGAAATCAGCCTTTACCACCTAAATTTATTTTTTCTCAGGTAAACCAGTTAACCATTTTATAAGATTAATTACTTTTGACTTTTGATTTTTAATGATCAAATAGCCACCATCAAAATAGATATATTTATATATAAATATATAATTTATAAATTTATATATTTAAATATATAGTCATATATTTATATACATAATATATTTAAATATATATAAATATATGTCTTATATATATAACATATAATATGTAAATATATAAATATGTCATATATAATATATTTATATATTAATTATATATTATATATGTCATATATAACATATATATTTATATAAATTATATAAATTAGAATGAATAAGGAAAAAGGTTAAAATCTATCTAGTTCAAGAGGATGGTAGCCTATAGATGCCAATGATTTAAAAGGAAACAGCCTAAAATGATGAGGCACTTTTCTAGAGTTCTAAAGATATAAACAAGGTATTCCATTAAAATTCTTGAAAAAATGGATTAAAAACTTATTTCTTAATTCACTTTGAAATCCCTAGCATACATTTCCCCAGTGCCTAAGGTAACAGGCAAGATTTCCCAAGGAAACTTTAACCTTACAATTAATGTTATCCTAGACAGAATTCATTAGATTCTTTAGGGCTTGGCATATAATGAGAAATTATTGCAGAGTAACCTTTAATTTAACTTTGTAATGAATGCCTGTAACAGCTATAGGCAGTAAGTAGGAATGTATGAGATGCCACTCAAAATCAAGGAAATCAATCTTGCTTTGCTTTCAGTTGATCTTACATTTCTACTCTGATGTATAGTGTGTAAATTATACATTTTTTTCCGGAAATTTGCTTGTCAAAATGATTGGGGACATTACTGGCATCTGTTAGTGAGGTCTAAGAAGTGTCATTTTACAATATGAGGGTCATAAGTGCATTATCAAATAATTGTTCTGCATTTCCTGCCACTTTCCAATGTGCAGCAGGATTGCAAGTAAAATATTAATCAGGAAACATTATACATTGTCTTAATTGGAATGTTACCAAGAATTGTCCAGTATTTTAGAGAAGGCAATAGTAACTGAACTCATTCTGTTTGTGACACCCTTACAGCAAACAAGTGTCTGTCTGAATCACTGTTGCTGTGTTTGTTGTGATTCCATGTATTGCTGCAAATACTATTTACCCCATTATTCTATATACATAGTTGCAATAATCTAATTACCTCAATTTGAATCTGGCCCAGATGTCTACATATTCTTTTATTTTCCTCTTTTATGACAAAGAGAGCATAACATTATTTTCTTGTTAGGTTATGTGCATAGGTAAATTATATAATCTGTGAATTTCATTTCAGATTACTAATCAAAAGACTTGGTGTCTAATACAGTTGAGAACAACTGTTCTAAGCTAATTATGATGATCTCTTTCTCCTTTTCTAAACAGTCCACATCCTTCACAGTTTGGAGAGGCCATGGCTGGGTAGACCTATAAATGAATCTTCTGGAGTCTTTGAGGTAAAAAAATTGCTTATTATAAAAGGGGTAAGAACAAGAGGAGAGCATGTTAAGACTTTCCTGTTCCATCCTTCTGCCTTTAATGATAACATGATGTCTGTTATAGCCATTTTGTAGCAATGTAGCAATGAGGCAATAAGCATGGAATAAAAGGGCAAAATATCACTGAACCAACGTATCGTCTTGGAACTACCCTCTTGATCTTCTTGATATGTGAAGGAAGGGGAGTTTGTATGGTTTCAACTGTTTTGATCTTATGCAGCCTAAATCTATTGCAACTGATACAAAATTGAATTTAATATCCTACCTTCAAACCTGGTTATTATCCTATGTATTAGTCAGTTCTCACATTGCTCTAAAGAACCACCTGAGACTGGGTAATTTATGAAGAAAAGAGGTTTAATTGACTCACATTTACACAGGTTTAACAGGAAGCGTGACTAGGAGGCCTCAGGAAACTTACAATCATGGCAGAAGATGAAAGGGAAGCAAGCACTGTCTTCACAAGGTGGCAGGAGAGAGAGACAGAGTGAAGGGGGGAAGTGCCACACAGTTTTAAACCATCAGATCTCCCAAGAACTCACTCACTATCACGAGAACAGCAGGAGGGAAGTCCACCCCCATGATCTAATCACCTCCCATTAGGCCCCTCCTCCAATTCGACAGGCAATTTGGGCGGGGACAAAAATCCAAACCATATCATTCTATATTTCATACCACCATTCACCTAGCTGTTAATGCCAATAACCTCAGAGTCACCTTTATCACTACCCCTTTACCCCCAACTTCTAATCAGTTACTAAGTGCTATTGATTTGACTGCATAAACATGAAGAAATCCATCTACATTTCTCACTTTCCACTTCCACCCTCGTAAGCCTAGTGACCATCACATGCTATCTGTACTTCCTGTTATCATCTCCTAATTGGTTGTACTGAATCTCCTTCACCCTCTACCACACTCTCTTTACATCGCATACTTACCATTTTAAAATACAAATTTGATTATATGGGTCCTCTTAGAAAAAGATAAATTCCTTTTGCTCCAAAACAAAATTTTAAACTCCTAACCTGGGACATAAGATCAATCCCATGATCTATGCATGAGCCATGCTGTCTCCTTTGTGTGAAAAACTTGTTTCTGTTTTCTTTCCACTGCCATGCCCATTCACACCAGCCTGCACACAAACTCACTTTTCACTTCCTTGGAAAAGCTTTTCCTAACCCATATATTTGGAAAGCCATAAGTTATCCACTCTTACTGAACACCATTTTTCCTTCTGAATTAGTTTTTTTGAGTTCTTAATTTAATACTGTTTCTGCCACTAAACTATGCAATATGGGGGCAGCTGATGTGACTTATTTATCATGATAGTCCTAGTTCCTGGCAGAGCCCTTGTCTCAGATTAAGTACTCAATTCTCAGTGATAGAAACAACGCAATAATGAACTTTTAAGACCACTTAGTATGATTCTAGATATATCAAATAACTTTCCTAGAGTAAAATTTGGCTCTCTCTGTCTTCCTCATGGAGGAAATGAAGTGGACATATGAAACAAAGAGTCTTGTCCTCTCAAAAGTCATAATTTCCAAAGTACATTATTGCTGTGATTTTGCATCCTGGTTGTATATTTGTGATGTGCATGAGATAGAAGCACTCTTGGTTTGCTGAGAAAAATGCAGGATTCATTACAAACCTGAGGGCTTTTCCCGGGAAGGTGGTAAATTTACCGGAGTAGAGCCATTTTGTGAGGTCCTAATGGTGCGGCTTTTCTAAAGAACCGTTAACCAAAAGAAAACTGAAACCTTAAGCTCTCAGTGTGATAAACATAAAATTCTCAAAGTATGAATAGACATAAGCTTCTAGCTCCCCCTACCTTCTAAGGAGGACTCTTCCTTTGCTCAACTTGGCTCCCAGGATTCCATTTTACTGACCTAGAAATTTAATGTAGAGAAACATTACCAGTCTTAAGAGGTTAACTTAAGTTATATAAGAATGAATCTTTTTCTGAATCACAGAAAAAGAATAGTTCAGAATGTGGGAGAAAGCGGCCAACTTGGAATGAGAAAGTCCTGACGCTACAGCTGGAGTTTTCAAAAAGAAACTGAGGAAAAATCAGGGAAATATGGCTGTAGAGAGTTGTCTTGAAGCATCTGACTCCAGAGAAAGCTGGAAGAGAATTTCTTCAGAAGTTTTACTTTGTGGTGTATGGTGTCTAATCCCAATCCCACCACACACCAAAAGCATCCAGTAAAAACTCCTAAGAGCTGTCCAGAGTTGGTTGGGTTTTTTGTTTTTTGTTTTGTTGTTGTTGTTGTTTTTTGACAGAGTCTCGCTCTGTTGCCCAGGCTGGAGTGCAGTGGCTCAATCTCGGCTCACTGCAAGCTCCACCTCCCAGGTTCACGCCTTTCTCCTGCCTCAGCCTCCCAAGTAGCTGGGACTACAGGAGCCCACCACCCCGCCCGGCTAATTTTTTTGTATTTTTTTTCAGTAGAGACGGGGTTTCACCGTGTTGGCCAGGATAGTCTCTGTCTCCTGACCTCGTGATCCGCCCACCTCGGCCTCCCAAAGTGGTGGGGTTACAGGCGTGAGCCACTGCGCCCGGCCCAGAGTTGGTTTTATATTTTACTTTAAGGGAGAATCATGCTGAGATGGGCCTTAGGGAAAAGGAGTTGCATCCCAGAATTGGGTTACAAATTTGCCAAATAAATTTAGTTCAAGTGCCTTCTAGTAACTAGAAACTTCTAGCAAACTGTTTTTAATCAGAGTGGCTTTCACTGAGTTGAGGCAAAGGAAAAATTATTATTATGCAAATTGTAATTCTTAACATTGTTCTGGGAATTTCTTCAGTAGCCACAATACACTTTCTTTTAAAGGGCCATGTGAAAAAAATCTATTTTTTAAAATAGTGATTCCCTCAGGCATGCAAATAAAGACACACAAAAGCACTTTGTCACTGTGAGTCACTGACAGCAACTCCGGACTTTCAAAAGATATCCTGGGATATCCAGTAACAAATATGTATGTGATTTAAAGTCAAAAATCTCTTACTCAAAATGATCCTTCTGTTATATAATGGCTTTCAAAGAGGAACAAAGACGTTTATGACACTATCAAATCTAGACAAAATTATTTATATTTTCTTTTAGAGGACTTTATATGTAAAAAATTACTCAGCTCTATTAACCCCGCTCAGAAGAATAACTCCCAGTCCTCTAACAAATGCTCACCAAAACACCCTTTTTAGGTGGTTAAAATGTTTTTCATAAGTTAGAAAGGCAGGTAATGTTAAGTCTTACACCTTGTAACACATCTTGAAATGCCCCGTGAACAAAAAATGATTCATACTGAGTGACTCATTGATTAATTGTAAACTTGCATATCTAAAAGTAGAAATTTGATGAAAATTTCAAGCTATAGGGAAATTATAAACATTGTCACAGCTGGAATCTATTTAGGTGAAGGGATGAATTTTATGACGCTGCAGGTTATATTCCTGTAATTGAAAATAGTGTAAAAGAAGAGATGCACTGGGAATATTGCTGTGGCAAGTGATCTGTGGGAGACACAAAGATGAATAAAACACAGTTTCCGTCCCATGGGGGCTTAAAAGCTAGTAGGAGATGGAAAGTTTACAGATATCACCAAGACAGTAAATGACTCACTGGAGTGGGCTGATGGGAGTAAAAACCATGCAAGTTCTATGAAGGGCCAGAATTTGATCTTTATATTCCCCAGCACCTAGAAAACAGTCTGGGACATAGAGGGTGCTCAATAAACATATGTTGAATCAATGACAGTAATATGGGAGGGACTGTGCATATATATATATTAATATGATTATATCTGGGAAATTATTTGTAATTATAGTTTAAAAAAACTAGAATGACTTTAGGCAGCATGGTAGCATGGACACTTTCAAGTCCCCAGGTGTCCTGGAAACATCTAGGGGTGGTCCAACAGGGGTCGTGGCAATTGGCACCTTACCTAGCTTGGGTTTCTATGAAATAACTTATTCAAATAAAGTATTTTCTTACTAAAAAGAGTTTACAATTTTTTGCAGAGTAAAAAACACATATGATTTGCAGTCCAGAGCTTAATGTTCAAATGCTAGGTCTACTGACTACCAATTCCCCATGGCAAACATGGGGAAATAGTTTAACCTCTCCAAACTTGTGTTTCATTATGTGAAAAAGGAAGATAACAATAGCTAACCCACAGGATTGTAGTGAGAAATAAATAAGCATCAAATGCCAGCAGATTACTTATTATATAGTTTGCCTTTTTTCATTTGATGGATCTCAGTTCCCCTTCCAGTTCACTAATAGTTTGTAAATAGCTTAATTCCAGGTTTAGTCTGACTATTCAGTCTTGACCTCCTGTTGGTTTTGTGGCTTTGGGAAACTTATTTAAGTTGTCCGACATTCACTTTCCTCATTTTTAAAATAGGAACAAAAGTGGTATCCACTCTCAGGAATATTATAAAAGCATAACAAATATCCTAAATGGCACTTCAAATATCCTAATTTTATCTGAACCCTGTATGTTGGGACTTTCAAAGATTGGTTTCTTCTCAGTATTTTTAATTTCCATATCTCATCGGCCGGGCGCGGTGGCTCACGCTTGTAATCCCAGCACTTTGGGAGGCCGAGGCGGGTGGATCACGAGGTCAGGAGATCGAGACCACGGTGAAACCCCGTCCCTACTAAAAATACAAAAAATTAGCCAGGCTTGGTGGCGGGTGCCTGTAGTCCCAGCTACTCAGAGAGGCTGAGGAAGGAGAATGGCGTGAACCTGGGAGGCAGAGCTTGCAGTGAGCCGAGATGGCGCCACTGCACTCCAGCCTGGGCAACAGAGACAGACTCCGTCTCAAAAAAAAAAAAAAAAAAAAAAAAAATTTCCGTATCTCTTATTAGTTTCCATTATTAATTTCTCATTCTTTATTAACTTCAGTTTTTTCAGAGGTTCTAAATTAGTTAAGAGTATACCTAGAGAACTAACCAAGTAAAATCCAAAGCATGGGAAATCTTTTCCTCTGGATTTAGCACTGGATTTATGTTACTAGCACTGAAATAGCAAATTAGAGGGGAAAAAAATTCTCTAATATCCCCACAAAGTAAGAATTAAATTAAAAATATATTGGTGGATAAAACTTTCTTAACTGGGTAGCTCTCCAAATTTAACTTGCTTTAAGGTCAAAAGAACAACTTTCTCTGCAGCTTCCTCTCCAACGTGGGGTAAGAGTCAGGTTTACACACATATATTTCCATCTAAAAATTCATAATTACTGCATGCTGTGAAATTAACCTCTCCAGGTCACCTTACAAACTCTAACTCCCATCCCATTCAGTCATCATGAACTTAATTCATTTGCTTCTTAAATTACAAATGTATTGAATGTATTAAAAATGCCAAAACACCTATTATCACAAATGAATAAGCACAGTGCATATTTCTAGATACTCTGTAACATCAAGTACTTTATATACCTTTTAATAAAGTTATGCAACAAACATATTATACCACTGATCATGCACCCCATCCTTGCAAAACAAATAAAAATAAAAACAAGGTAGTCTTAAGAGACCTAACAAGGACAAATATAACGAAGCTGCCACAAGAAAAAATCTCGAATTAACAATATGGGAGACTATTAGAGAGAAATGTCCAAAGATAAAATGGGCCATATTGAAGAATATCTAGTTGGCCACATTGTAGGGATATTGCAGAGGCTAGTCAATCATCAACTGGCCAGTAATACAGTAAAAGGAAATTCATGTACCCCTGAGAGCTGGAAAAGTCCCTCTGTACCACAGGTTTCTGTAAATTCTAAGTAAAAATAATAAAGAATAGGCCGTCTTTTAAAATGAATGTCTAAAGGCAAAATTCACATTTAAAATAAATCACATTAAGTAATAGTTTGAGGAACAAACCACAACTATAAGTACATAATTTTAATATCATGACAGTTTTAGAAAAGTAATATACAAGAATACATACTTAAAGTTTTCCTCTCATTGATCAGTTGAGAACATTCATAATAGAATAACTACTTAATCAGATTCAAGACGACATTAAGTTCTTATTTAGTATTGAACTGGTTTTGTCTGTTATAAATAAACATTTTACTTTAATGTAACACTGCACGATATTTAAGGTTCTAAAGAAGAGTAACGCAGATCAAACAAATGGGAATAAATTCTTTATCATTATTTTGGGGAGTGTGTTTTGCTATTAACATGTTATCAAAAACAATGTTATGCCACAATCTGCTCACCCCCTCCTTATCCAAGGCAGTCCCAGGTATCTCCGTAACAGAGGTCCTTAGATCCCAAGCTTATTTCCTACTGTAAAATAACTCTATTTTACCACTGAACAAAGATAACTGGGAAAGCTCTTCTGAGCATAGAAAGCAACTCTTCTATTGATTTCTCTCCTTCAAATAGTGCTCCCAATCCTCCCTTCTGATTATAGTATTTTAGTCTACATAAAACTACTTGTCCCTAATTACTCTTAGCCATTTTCCACTGGAGAGTTTTATTTGTATTTTGCTTATTTGGCAGTATTGTCCCAATAATAATGAGAAGGGGCCACTTGTTATTGTAAATGGTGTAGCACTCTGATTAATGTGCCTTTGTGAAGTTTACTAGTGCCCTGGTTCTTAGGTAATACATTTATTTACTAATTTACTTACTTAGTTGCTTATTTTCTTACAGACTTACTTATTTCATTCTGGAACCCACAAGCAGACCAGTATAGTTCTGCTAAACCAGGGACAATACAGATTTCAAATGAACATTATAAAACAAGAAAAATAAAGCAAACTAAATTAATACGCAAATATTTTTAAAAATTTATTTTACAAAATCACTTGAAAAACAGCACTCAACAGCAACTATTTCTGCATGGTTTTGCAGTATAGCAAATTGTTACAAGCATTCACATTTGGAGCCTGATGTGCATTTTAGATCACTGTGAACTGGTTGACTGCAGAAGATATTGGGAGTGTCAGGCTATGCGGGGGAAATAAAGCTATAGGGCTAGCCAACTGTGGTGGATATTGGTCATAGATGGGGCTTCCCAGTGTCTTATGAAAAGCCGTTTGGTACTTGAATACATTTTCAAACTGTGAATTCTACCTTTCCAGTTCAGAAGCTCAACTTGAAATAAGCAGATTCCTTTGCAGTTGTGATATAGGCATATGACCTAGGCTCCAGAAATCAAATGCAAAAATCAAGAGACACTTGTATTCAAATGGGAGTAATGTGAAGAGGTTGTTTATATTTTTGCTGGGAGATTGGGGATTGTGCAGTGGTGTCTGGATATACTTGGTGACAGCAGCAGAGACAATGATGACCAAAATGATGCAAGGTCAAGTTCTTGGCTCAGACCTAACCTCATTAAGGTGATGGGTGATTCCTCCGTCTCATTGCATGGTAGTTACTAGGCTCATGTTCATATAAGGCCAGCCTTGTGATACACTTCTAAGCATATCTCTTGAAGATGTAGCCTCAAGCCTGGCCTCCCAGAACTCCCACCAATTCTGTGTTCTAATAAATATATTATAATGAACACCTTTGATACTTAAGTGTTTACATCTGTTGATTGCAATTAAGAACAATGACTGATAATGACTGAATATAAGGGTAGGTTGGGGGAGAGAAAATATCAAGGCAGACTCCAGAATTTGAAGCTCAAGTAACTGCATAAGGATGACCCACTAACCAAAGATGTCTAGTGTGGTAGGGAGGGGACAGCAGCAGAAGTTCTCAGGAACTTATGATAACCAAAATTAAGTCAAAGACTGATGTGTGTTTGGATTTCAGCTCTCCCCCTTGTTCAATTTCTTAAACTGTAATACATAATGTTCCTGTGAGAACTGGATATAATCTATGTGAAGTACTCACAAAAATTCGCAATACAAGTTGTTGTTACATAGATGAGAAAGGTGCAACAGCATTTTTCTGAATGAATCATCTAATTTGTAGACCTAGCCTTGGAGAGGGATGGTGGTATTAGAGTACCTGGAATCCTAGCCAAATAAACTGGGTTTTAAATGTTGGTTCTAGTTCTAGGTGTGGTCTGGAAATACGATGAAACTTAAATAGGAAGGTAAATCCAGGAAAAGCCAAGAAAAATGGCCTCTGAATGGTTGTTCCCTGGACCTCAGAGTATCCATAGGTTAATCTCAGGCACACTTGTCCCAAGCCTTAAGCGGCAAATCTAAACTGGTGGTGTTAGGCTTCTCTTCCCTACCCAGCCTGTTTCAGGGTTGCCTGAATAACTTAGCCTGCAATTGAGGGCAACTCTAACCATAGGTGAGTTAACCACAGGTTAGTTAACCATAGTTAACCTGTGGTTAACTCACCTAACTCTAACCCTGGCCCAGAAATATCAACACTTTCCATGCATCTTATGATAATTTACACACATACACCACCCGAACACACATACACCATAATCCTTTTCCCTCACGATTTTCTATTATAGGCTCGGAACTTGTAAAAGTTGGTTCTAAATAAGTATTTGTAGGATCAGATTAAATTTTTAAATTGAATGCCTTTTTAGAAAGCTGGAATATGGTTTTCTTGCTATTTTGAACTTCAGAAAAATGTTGATGGTTGATAAAGCAGTAATAGTTCCCGGTGGTGTAATTGCCTGGGCATTCTGCAATGATTTGGTCAGACCCTTTATACAGACCCTTCTGTACATTAAATGGACAACTGGCTGGGTAAAATAATCCACTTTGTAAAGTGATACTGATGGCAATGGGGGTGCAAAATAGCCTGGGAGGAATGAATGTCAGTGGGACATGCAGTGAGCTCTTGCAAGGTATGTGAAATGCAACAATGTAAGCAAAAAATACAGAAAAACTGCTTGCAAGACAACTTTAAGCTCAGTCATCACTCAGTCAGCAAACTCTGTCTCTGAAAATCCATACCATTTGACAGTATAGTCTGGCACAAAGATACCAAATGGTGAGTTACTTCCTCAAAAGTGATTTTGGAAATAGAGCTGTTAAATTAAATTTGTCTTAAAGCTGCCTACATATATAGCAAACTGCAACCTTACTTAGTATGCAAATAAACTGTAATCTAATTTAATAGTATATCCCTCTAACAAATAGCTAAGTCTCAGCCAATCACAGCAGCCAAACTTCAGCCATCACAGGCTGCCAACTGATCAGGTTATGTCCATATAAGGCAAATGTCTTGTCCCATTATGCCCAAAAAAGGCAAATGCTAAACTTTAACCAATCAAGCTGGTTTTCTTCATCAATTCCCTTTCTGTCTGTAAATACTTCAGAGCTCTCTGAACCTCTACAGGCTCAGTGTGCTGCCCAACTCATGAATTGTTCTTTACTTAAATATCAAGCTTTGCTGAATTTAATTTGTCTACAGATTTTCTTTTAATAGAGCCTAAGAGGCAAAGCTGCTGATGCTAATCCTCTGCAGAGGCTGGAGTCTTTTAATTTCAATTGCAGTGAAACAGCACAAATAATTAGAGGACTAAAATTTTCAGATACAGTTTATGCATACTTAATTTTGTCTGCTCAGAAAATAGACATTAGGGACTTATGTCCTTCCCTGGATTAGAACCAAGGTGAAGCAATTGGCAAAAATAGTCTGGGAGACGAGAAGAAGCATATATTAGATTAAAACTACATGGGAAGAGACCCTAACTAATCAAGAATAACAGGATATTAACCTTAGAGAGGGCAGATTAGGAAAGATCTAATGCTCAAAATCACAGAGGAAGTAGAAGCAGATAAAAAAGGAAGATGCCAGTGGTTAGGGGAAGACGGAGAAATCTTAACATAGTTGAGGTCAGAGATAACATAGAAATGATACACATGGGGTGGCTGAGGATAGCAGAGTATAAAATCTGCACAAGGAAAATGAAGAAATGCAAAGTAAATGAAAAAGGACAGCAAAGTAAAGAAGTCAAGGGGTTACTACTTTATTATTGTTATTATTGTTCTTAATAATAACAAGATGGGGGGGCTAAAATTACTGTAGTGGTAAATGTGCTAATTTCTTTCTTTCTTTTTTTTTTTTCTTGCTCTGTCACCCAGGCTGGAGTGCAGTGGCAGGATCTCAGCTCACTGCAACCTCTGCCTCCTGGGTTCAAGTGATTCTCCTGCCTCAGCCTCCTGAGTAGCTGGGTTTACAGGTGCCTGCTACCATGCCCGACTAATTTTTTTTGTATTTTTAGTAGAGACAAGGTTTCACCACATTGGCCAGGCTGATCTCGTACTCCCGACCTTATGATCTACCCACCTTGGCCTCCCAAAGTGCTGGGATCACAGGTGTTAACCACTGCACCTGGCCAAATGTGCTTATTTCTTAAAAATATTTTATAAATATCAATTTCTTATTTTAGAATACTTATTTGTGTATGGTCTTAAGTATTCTGACCTTTTTTACTTTCAAGCTATGGATTGTATCAATTTTTAGTTCTCCAATAAAATCAATATTCTGGCATAAAATATTCATAGGCCTGAAAAGAACATTAGACTGAGGAGAGACTGAGGTGGGCAGATCACCTGAGGTTAGGAGTTTGATACCAGCCTGGTCAACATGGCAAAACCCTGTCTCTACTAAAACTAAAAATTAGCTGGACGTGGTGGCACACACCTGTACTTCTATCTACTTGGGAGGCTGAGGCACAAGAATCACTTGAACCCAGGAAGCGAAGGTTGCAGTGGGCTGAGATAGCCCCACTGCCCTCCAGCCTGGGTGACAGAGTGAGACTCCATCTCAATAAAAGAGCATTTGAAACTTTCATTTCTCAATCTTTCCTACAACTAGCATAACCATTTGTTAGTTCATGCAATACATATGCACGAATACAAACATACTCCAATGACAAACAGTAACCATTTATACCAAAAAACCAACATGGGTAGTAAATTGCTTTAAAGAAAGGCAAGCCTGTCAGCCAATCTCTGACACCATTAAAAGAAGCATCTGACATAGCATCTAAATTTGGGAAATCTGGTCAGATGTTGGTCATCAATTTGCTTAAATATATTTAAAATTCAACAATGCAATATTTTATTCAAACATTTGTTGAACACTTACTATGGAGCCAGGCACCTCACCAAGGGCTATGTCTGCAAAGGAAGAGAAAATAGAGCAATTGCTCATGTGAAAACATACAAGAAAGCAAGCAACCCATTTCCTTAGGGTAATTTTGAATAAGAGAAATGCATACAAGTTATAATAATTGTCTCAAGGAGATAAATTAATGAGGACTGGAGGGTTGGGTGAAGGTTTCACAGAGGGAAAGACCAGGTATAAGAAACGTAGTAAAAGACAACTTGGAAAACTGCTGCACAGGCCAGGGTACCTAAACTTTTCCACAGCGTGCATCATAACTATAATTATTTGGTTAATATCTGTGAACCCCACTAGCCTCTGTGAAGCTCCCTAAGGGTAAGATGAAGTCTTTCTGGTTCACTCATATTTAACACTTGTATCTAGCATAGAGCCTTCTTTGTGGTGCTCAATTTACATTAATGGGGAAGTGAAGAAAATGTGTTTCTATATATTAGGAGATGAAGGAAGGTAGACAGGGACAAGTGAAAATGAGAGGGAGATGCTGGAGGGTCTTTCCAAAGGTGCTTTCATAATAGTCTCAGAGTTTAGATTTTCTTTTGAAGGTGATTTCATTGAATTCAACCCATTAACTGCTTATAGAAGACATAAAAAGACTCATGTATCTAAAGATAACGTGGTGGCAAGGGTAATGTGTATATGGATTGAACAGGAAGAGACTGAGGTAGACACGTCATAGTAGAGAAATCATGATAGCATTTTATTTCACTTCCATGATGAAGTATTTCCAAACTGTGTTTGTGAGGGGAGGGTAATACTTTCTAATGAAAAGTTGGCAGATACCATTGACCTAACATCTCCCTGGGAGCATCTTACTGAGTAACATAATAGAGGTGGCTATAGTTGGTGACTTTCTGAGGCCCAGTACACCCCATAAACATGTTCTGTTTGTCTCCCAAATGTGTGACAAGAGAAAGGGAACCCTTGCACACTGTTGGTGAGAATGTAGAGTAGTATGGCCATTATGGAAAACTGTATGGAGGTTCCTAAAAAAAAAACCAAACTAAAACTAGAATTATCATATGATCCAGCAATCCCACTTTGGTGTATATATCATGAGCAATTGAAAAGATACCTACTCCCAGGTTCACTCCAGCATTATTTACAAAAACCAGTATCTGAAATCAACCTGTGTCCATCAGTGGATGAATGGATAAAGAAAGTGTGGTTTGTAAGCTCAATGGAATATTATTCAGCCTTGAAAAAAAGAAAGAAATTCTATCATTTGCAACCACATGGATGAACCTGGAGAACACTATGTTAAGTGAAATAAGCCAAGGACAAAAAGACAAATACCACTGATCTCACTGATATGTGGAATCTAAAAAAGTTGAACTCATAGTAGCAGAGGGTAGATTGCTGGTTAGGGGATGCGAATAGGGATGGGATAATGTTTTCAAGGGGTGGAAGGTTGCAACTGAGTGATTAAAT
The DNA here is from genome assembly GCF_028878055.3 of Symphalangus syndactylus. Lineage (NCBI taxonomy): Eukaryota > Metazoa > Chordata > Mammalia > Primates > Hylobatidae > Symphalangus > Symphalangus syndactylus. Next base: position 72,609,231 of record NC_072431.2, read on the forward strand.
AATTAATATTGAAGATGATGGATATGTTAGTGTGATTTAATTATTCCACATTGCATACATATATCATAACTGTGTACCCCACAGTTACAATAGATTATAAAAAATTAGATTAAACAGAAACAAACATGCCACCAGAATAAGAAAGTAAATATAATGAGGCAAGTGTTACGACGTCAAGCTAAAAGGTTAGTGCAATCACGTCACACCTTTCCCACCAGACACATTTATTCACTTATGTCACTGCCCAGCTCCTGAAAGTACTTAGGTATGTTACACTACTTTAAATAATCTTCCTTGAATAAAGGAAAAAATATATAAAATTATAAAGCTTAAAGGTATGATAACAGACTCTTAATAATAATATAGTTTTCTTTTTTGCATAACAAAATAATCTTTTTTTTTATTTTTTATTTTTTATTATACTTTAGGGTTTTAGGGTACATGTGCACAATGTGCAGGTTTGTTACATATGTATCTATGTGCCATGTTGATTTCCTGCACCCATTAACTCGTCATTTAGCATTAGGTGTATCTCCTAATGCTGTCCCTCCCCCCTCCCCCCACCCCACAACAGTCCCCGGAGTGTGATGTTCCCCTTCCTGTGTCCATGAGTTCTCATTGTTCAATTCCCACCTATGAGTGAGAACATGCAGTGTTTGGTTTTTTGTCCTTGCGATAGGTTACTGAGAATGATGTTTTCCAGTTTCATCCATGTCCCTACAAAGGACACGAACTCATCATTTTTTATGGCTGCATAGTATTCCATGGTGTATATGTGCCACATTTTCTTAATCCAGTCTATCGTTGTTGGACATTTGGGTTGGTTCCAAGTCTTTGCTATTGTGAATAGTGCCGCAATAAACATACGTGTGCATGTGTCTTTATAGCAGCATGATTTATAGTCCTTTGGGTATATACCCAGTAATGGGATGGCTGGGTCAAATGGTATTTCTAGTTCTAGATCCCTGAGGAATCGCCACACTGACTTCCACAATGGTTGAACTAGTTTACAGTCCCACCAACAGTGTAAAAGTGTTCCTATTTCTCCACATCCTCTCCAGCACGGGTTGTTTCCTGATTTTTTAATAATGGCCATTCTAACTGGTGTGAGATGGTATCTCACTGTGGTTTTGATTTGCATTTCTCTGATGGCCAGTGATGATGAGCATTTCTTCATGTGTTTTTTGGCTGCATAAATGTCTTCTTTTGAGAAGTGTCTGTTCATGTCCTCTGCCCACTTTTTGATGGGGTTGTTTGTTTTTTTCTTGTAAATTTGTTTGAGTTCTTTGTAGATTCTGGATATTAGCCCTTTGTCAGATGAGTAGGTTGCAAAAATTTTCTCCCATTCTGTAGGTTGCCTGTTCACTCTGATGATAGTTTCTTTTGCTGTGCAGAAGCTCTTTAGTTTAATGAGATCCCATTTGTGGATTTTGGCTTTTATTGCCATTGCTTTTGGTGTTTTAGACATGAAGTCCTTGCCCACGCCTATGTCCTGAATGGTATTGCCTAGGTTTTCTTGTAGGATTTTAATGGTTTTAGGTCTAACATCTAAGTCTTTAATCCATCTTGAATTTATTTTTGTATAAGGTGTAAGGAAGGGATCCAGTTGCAGCTTTCTACATATGGCTAGCCAGTTTTCTCAGCACCATTTATTAAATAGGGAATCCTTTCCCCATTTCTTGTTTTTGTCAGGTTTGTCAAAGATCAGATAGTTGTAGCTATGCGGCATCATTTCTGAGGGCTCTGTTCTGTTCCATTGGTCTATGTCTCTGTTGTGGTACCAGTACCATGCTGTTTTGGTTACTGTAGCCTTGTAGTATAGTTTAAAGTCAGGTAGCATGATGCCTCCAGCTTTGTTCTTTTGGCTTAGGATTGACTTGGCGATGTGGGCTCTTTTTTGGTTCCATATGAACTTTAAAGTAGTTTTTTCCAATTCTGTGAAGAAAGTCATTGGTAGCTTGATGGGGATGGCATTGAATCTCTAAATTACCTTGGGCAGTATGGCCATTTTCACGATATTGATTCTTCCAACCCATGAGCATGGAATATTCTTCCATTTGTTTGTATCCTCTTTTATTTCATTGAGCAGTGGTTTGTAGTTCTCCTTGAAGAGGTCCTTCACATCCCTTGTAAGTTGGATTCCTAGGTATTTTATTCTCTTTGAAGCAATTGTGAATGGGAGTTCACTCATGATTTGGCTCTCTGTTTGTCTGTTATTGGTGTACAAGAATGCTTGTGATTTTTGTACATTAATTTTGTATCCTGAGACTTTGCTGAAGTTGCTAATCAGCTTAAGGAGATTTTGGGCTGAGACAATGGGGTTTTCTAGATATACAATCATGTCATCTGCAAACAGGGACAATTTGACTTCCTCTTTTCCTAATTGAATACCCTTTATTTCCTTGTCCTGCCTGATTGCTCTGGCCAGAACTTCCAGCACTATGTTGAATAGGAGCAGTGAGAGAGGGCATCCCTGTCTTGTGCCAGTTTTCAGAGGGAATGCTTCCAGTTTTTGCCCATTCAGTATGATATTGGCTGTGGGTTTGTCATAGATAGCTCTTATTATTTTGAGATACGTCCCATCAATACCTAATTTATTGAGAGTTTTTAGCATGAAGGGTTGTTGAATTTTGTCAAAGGCCTTTTCTGCATCTATTGAGATAATCATGTGGTTTTTGTCTTTGGTTCTGTTTATATGCTGGATTACATTTATTGATTTGCGTATGTTGAACCAGCCTTGCATCCCAGGGATGAAGCCCACTTGATCATGGTGGATAAGCTTTTTGATGTGCTGCTGGATTCAGTTTGCCAGTATTTTATTGAGGATTTTTGCATCAATGTTCATCAAGGATATTGGTCTGAAATTCTCTTTTTTGGTTAAGTCTCTGCCAGGTTTTGGTATCAGGACGATGCTGGCTTCATAAAATGTGTTAGGGAGGATTCCCTCTTTTTCTATCGACTGGAATAGTTTCAGAAGGAATGGTACCAGTTCCTCCTTGTACCTCTGGTAGAATTCGGCTGTGAATCCATCAGGTCCTGGACTCTTTTTGGTTGGTAAGCTATTGATTATTGCCACAATTTCAGAACCTGTTATTGGTCTATTCAGAGATTCAACTTCTTCCTGGTTTAGTCTTGAGAGGGTGTATTTGTCGAGGAATTTATCCATTTCTTCTAGATTTTCTAGTTTATTTGCATAGAGGTGTTTGTAGTATTCTCTGATGGTAGATTGTATTTCTGTGGGATCGGTGGTGATATCCCCTTTTTCGTTTTTTATTGCATCTATTTGATTCTTCTCTCTTTTCTTCTTTATTAGTCTTGCTAGCGGTCCATCAATTTTGTTGATCTTTTCAAAAAACCAGCTCCTGGATTCATTAATTTTTTGAAGGGTTTTTTTGTGTCTCTATTTCCTTCAGTTCTGCTCTGATTTTAGTTATTTCTAGCCTTCTGCTAGCTTTTGAATGTGTTTGCTCTTGCTTTTCTAGTTCTTTTAATTGTGATGTTAGGGTGTCAATTTTGGATCTTTCCTGCTTTCTCTTGTGGGCATTTAGTGCTATAAATTTCCCTCTACACACTGCTTTCAACGTGTCCCAGAGATTCTGGTATGTTGTGTCTTTGTTCTCGTTGGTTTCAAAGAACATCTTTATTTCTGCCTTCATTTCATTATGTACCCAATAGTCATTCAGGAGCAGGTTGTTCAGTTTCCATGTAGTTGAGCGATTTTGAGTGAGTTTCTTAATCCTGAGTTCTAGTTTGATTGCACTGTGGTCTGAGAGAGAGTTTGTTATAATTTCTGTTCTTTTACATTTGCTGAGGAGAGCTTCACTTCCAACTATGTGGTCAATTTTGGAATAGGTGTGGTGTGGTGCTGAAAAAAATGTATATTCTGTTGACTTGGGGTGGAGAGTTCTGTAGATGCCTATTAGGTCCACTTTATGTAGAGCTGAGTTCAATTCCTGGATATCCTTGTTAACTTTCTGTCTCGTTGATCTGTCTAATGCTGACAGTGGGGTGTTAAAATCTCCCATTATTATTGTGTGGGAGTTTAAGTCCCTTTGTAGGTCACTGAGGACTTGCTTTATGAATCTGGGTGCTCCTGTGTTGGGTGCATATATATTTAGGATAGTTAGCTCTTCTTGTTGAATTGATCCCTTTACCATTATGTAATGGCCTTCTTTGTCTCTTTTGATCTTTGTTGGTTTAAAGTCTATTTTATCAGAGACTAGGATTGCAACCCCTGCCTTTTTTTGATTTCCAGTTGCTTGATAGATCTTCCTCCATCCCTTTATTTTGAGTCTATGTGTGTCTCTGCACGTGAGATGGGTTTCCTGAATAGAGCACACTGAAGGGTCCTGATTCCTTATCCAGTTTGCCAGTCTGTGTCTTTTGATTGGAGCATTTAGCCCATTTACATTTAACGTTAATATTGTTATGTGTGAATCTGATCCTGTCATTATGATGTTAGTTGGTTATTTTGCTCGTCAGTTGCTATAGTTTCTTCCTAGCCTCGATGGTCTTTACAGTTTGGCATGTTTTTGCAGTGGCTGGTACCGGTTGTTCCTTTCCATGTTTAGTGCTTCCTTCAGGAGCTCTTTTAGGGCAGGCCTGGTGGTGACAAAATCACTCAGCGTTTGCTTGTCTGTAAAGTATTTTATTTCTCCTTCACTTATGAAGCTTAGTTTGGCGGGATAGGAAATTCTGGGTTGATAATTCTTTTCTTTAAGAATGGTGAATATCGGCCCCCACTCTCTTCTGGCTTGTAGAGTTTCTGCTGAGAGATCAGCTGTTAGTCTGATGGGCTTCCCTTTGTGGGTAACCCGACCTTTCTCTCTGGCTGCCCTTAACATTTTTTCCTTCATTTCAACTTTGGTGAATCTGACAATTATGTGTCTTGGAGTTGCCCTTCTCAAGGAGTATCTTTGTGGCGTTCTCTGTATTTCCTGAATCTGAATGCTGGCCTGCCTTGCTAGATTGGGGAAGTTCTCCTGGATAATATCTTGCAGAGTGTTTTCCAGCTTGGTTCCATTCTCCCCATCATTTTCAGGTACACCAATCAGACGTAGGTTTGGTCTTTTCACATAGTCCCAAATTTCTTGGAGGCTTTGTTCATTTCTTTTTATTCTTTTTTCTAAACTTCCCTTCTCTCTTCATTTCATTCATTTCATCTTCCATCAGCGATACCCTTTCTTCCACTTGATCGCATCTGCTACTGAGGCTTCTGCAATCTTCGTGTAGTTCTCAAAACTTGGCTTTCAGCTCCATCATCTCCTTTAAGCCCTTCTCTCCATTGGTTATTCTAGTTATCCATTCTTCTAATTTTTTTTCAAAGTTTTTAACTTCTTTGCTATTGTTTTGAATTTCCTCTCGTAGCTCAGAGTAGTTTGATCGTCTGAAGCCTTCTTCTCTCAACTCATCAAAGTCATCCTCCATCCAGCTTTGTTCCATTGCTGGTGAGGAACTGCGTTCCTTTGGAGGAGGAGAGGTGCTCTGTTTTTTAGAGTTTCCAGTTTTTTTGCTCTGTTTTTTCCCCATCTTTGTGGTTTTATCTACTTTTTGTCTTTGATGATGGTGATGTACAGATGGGTTTTTGGTGTGGATGTCCTTTCTGTTTGTTAGTTTTCCTTCTACCAGACAGGACCCTCAGCTGCAGGTCTGTTGGAGTTTACTAGAGGTCCACTCCAGACCCTGTTTGGCTGGGTGTCAGCAGCGGTGGCTGCAGAGCAGCAGATTTTCGTGAGACCACAAATTCAGCTGTCTGATAGTTCCTCTGAAAGTTTTGTCTCAGAGGAGTACCCGGTTGAATGAGGTGTCAGTCTGTCCCTACTGGGGGGGTGCCTCCCAGTTAGGCTGCTCATGGGTGAGGGACCCACTTTAGGAGGCAGTCTGTCCGTTCTCAGATCTCCAGCTGCGTGCTGGGAGAACCACTACTCTCTTCAAAGCTGTCAGTCAGACAGGGACATTTAAGTCTGTGGAGGTTCTTGCTGAGTTTTTGTTTGTCTGTGCCCTGCCCCCAGAGGTGGAGCCTACAGAGACAGGCAGGCCTCCTTGAGCTGTGGTGGGCTCCACCCAATTCGAGCTTCCTGGCTGCTTTGTTTACCTAAGCAAGCCTGGGCAATGGCGGGCGCCCCTCCCCCAGCCTCGCTGCCGCCTTGCAGCTTGATCTCAGACTGCTGTGCTAGCAATCAGCGAGACTCCGTGGGCATAGGACCCTCCGAGCCAGGTGCGGGACACAATCTCCTAGTGTGCCGTTTTCCAGGCCCGTTGGAAAAGCGCAGTATTAGGATGGGACTGACCAGGTGCCGTCTGTATTCCAGGTGCCGTCTGTTTCCCCTTTCTTTGACTAGGAAAGGGAACTCCCTGACCCCTTGCGCTTCCCGAGTGAGGCAATGCCTCGCCCTGCTTCGGCTCGCGCACAGTGCGCTTCACCGACTGTCCTGCACCCACTGTTAGGCACTCCCTAATGAGATGAAACCGGTACCTCAAGCAGAATTGCAGAAATCACCCGTCTTCTGTGTCGCTGGGGCTGGGAGCTGGAGACAGGAGCTGTTCCTATTCGGCCATCTTGGCTCCAGCTCTCAACAAAATAATCTTGATCAATTGTAAGATTTACAAGTATTTTTTAAGAGTTAATCTGTATTATACCTAATCATAGTCTCCTCTGTGAAATCATGGGTTGCAATTGCTATAAAATATAAACTAAAGAGAAAACAAATCCATTTTAAAGGCCCCTCCCACTGTGACAAATAACTTTATAAAAAATGAAATTCCTGTTGCACAAGATTACACCAATAATGATAATTATAAACCTTAAGAAGTACTAGGCATTTTAATATGAAATTGAACACATTAGGGATTTTTCTAAACATGATCAGTAAACCAATCGCCATATTTCAGTGTAGGTCATATCTAGTGATCTTTAAACTTTTATATAAGTTATTTCTGTTTTGTTTTCAATTGTTAAAAAAAAAAAAGCTCTTGAGCTCAGGAGTTCAAGACGAACCTGGGAAACATGATGAAACCTCATCTCTACAAAAACTACAAAAATTAGCCCAGTGTGGTGGCTCGTGCTGGTAGTCCCAGCTACTTGGGAGGCTGAGGCAGGAGGAATGGTTGAGCCCTGGAGGTTGAGGCTGCAGTGAGCCATGATTGCACCACTGCACTGCAGCCTGGGCGACAGAGTGAGACCTTGTCTTTAAAAAAAAATCATGTTGTGTTAGCCTTCTGTTGATTTGTACTTCTTCTTGAAAGGAAGAATTAAGAGGAAGAAAAAATCACTTTAAACAGGGGTAGAATTACTTAACTCACTTGCATCTTTAAGTATTTCAACTGTAAAGTATAAGACTGCTTATTTTGTTTAGCCTTCCAGTTTTTCAATTTTATATTATTTGGATGATTCTTTGCTGAGCTAGGTAGAAAGGTATCAATGTCAGCATTGATAAATGTACGTACTCTATTTGCTTTTCAAAGTGCAAGGAGGATGTATCCGATATTCAAAGTGAGCAGAACAATGCTTATCTGCATTTCTGAAGGTCTGCAAAAGTCCCATAAATTGTTAAGAAGCTGACAGAACTGATATTTCATACCACTATGAATATAACTCATTAATAGTATAAACCTATTGACAGTAAATATCCTCCATACCTCTATGTGGAAGGATTTTCTTTAAATTTTCATAGAGAAGCAACCTATAGAACTAAACCTTTAAAATATACTCCTTTGATAAAAACTATTCTTTAATACCAAGAATCACAGCTGTTAATGCTGTGATCCACTTTGAATGTAGAGTGACTTAATTCTTTACTTCTGTGATGCCTACCAAATGGTCAATGTCTAAGTATCATATTACTTTGCAGAATTTCTGTGCATTTTAAAAATAGGAAAGATTGGCATAATTCTATTTTGACTTTTGATTCAAGTTCCAAACAGTAGGAAAAGCTAGAGGACTAATAGGAGTTCTGCTTGTCCACTCATTATATTTAGTGATTACAGACAGTTTACATCACTGCTTCATCAGATTTTCCCACCCAGACCATTTCCTTCTGCTGTAATATGTTGATACACCAAAGCACCACCTGATGAAACAAAATATTACCCAGGCATGCAGAAGTGACATGAGGTGAATCTGCATTACCTTGGCTAGCTGGATCCCACTGCACCACATCTAGGAGTAATTGGCATATGAAGCCTAGGTCAAACATTTATCTGTTCAGTAAGCAACTACATAAATGCTTGGCTTATCCATCATCATTTGGAAATAAACACCTACTTCAGTGATTTTTCTAAGATAATAGAAATTTGCTTCTTCAAGTGCCAAACTTTCGGTTTGCTCAATTTTCATTTTCTGTTCAGTGTATTATATATTCCTCTGTTATCTCAGAAAATAAAAGCCATAGACATCAATTTGGCCCTATGCTGGACTGTGCTGATGCCTTCACAGATGATTAGGGTGTGTAGGCCTGGCTGGTCTCATATTGAATGATTTGAAAGGACCACACTTTTTGAGTTTTATATATATATTGAACGATGTTCTGTACCCTCATTCACTGTCAAGGCATTGTTAACAACTTTTGCTGCTATGAACTTGACTGACATTAATAGACTATCCTCTTTTTGTCCTTTTTATTTTCTGAATTATGATTCCCTAAGTAAAGGTTTGGTTCTCCCATAAATGAAGTTCATCAACTTTAGTGTATGTGTGTGTTCATATTTCATTTATCTTGTCAGTCCAGTCTTATTAACAATATTTTTTCTTGCCTATATTATCATAATGCAAATGATAATAATGCATCTAATCTTTACTATGGGCCATCCTCTGTGTTAGTTACATTAGGTGATCATGTGTAACCTAAGTGAATCCTCCTCATCACAATTTTATGAGATATGAGCTACTTTTGTCTATTACATTCTACATATGGAAAATTCTCTATAACTCTCGAATGATAGATATTGATTAGAGTATCTTGGAATAGTGACTTGAATAGTGACTTCTAGATGAGTGAAGTGTATCTGTACAATGGTTTTCTTTACAGCTGGTTCACACTGATATTTTCAAACAAAATCCTTACGTAAGAAGCTACTATGGGTTCTATGGGCATATTTTCAAGAATGATGTGTTTATATTATTAGGAATGTTTTCTTTTTAATTTTAAAGAAAACAGGCAGTCATTCTTCTGAATTAACTTATTTATATATACAGTTAACCTTTTCAAGGGCAATTTAGTTTGGATATAAATGGAATGTTATAACAGAATTGTAGATATATAAATGCAATACTGATACATTATAAACAAACAATAATTTTTAAGAAAGAAATTGTTAAGTACTTACTGTGTGCCGGGGCTAAGGGGTTACATGCTTCCTAACCTTGTTTATGCCTCAGGTAACAGTCGTCTTAATTTTAAAATCAGGGAAACTAGATTCAAATAACTAAAATTTGAGCACAGAATTTCACGTTAACCCTCATGCTTCACCCAGTTAAGAGCAAGGTGAATATGATATTGTATTACTAAAGACCGTGCACATAACAATATTTCAATAAAATGGTAATGTTTAGTCTCTCATTGGCAAACTATCTGATAAATAGTTAATAGCTGAAATTATAAAACTCCTACAAATTAATGGCAACAAAAAAATCACCTGGTTAGAAAACAGGAAACTGGAATAGACATTTCTCCAAAGATGACATACAAATGGTGAACAAGCATATGAAAAGATGCTCCATACCACTAATCATTAGGGAAAAGTAAATCAAAACCACAATGAGACACCATCTCACACGTGGTAGAATGGCTATTATTATCAAAAAATAATAACAAATACTTGCAGAATTATGGAAAAACTGGAAACATTATACACTATTGGTAGGAATGTAAAATGCTGTGGCCTGTATAAAAACAGTAGAGCAATTCCAAAAGACTTAAAAATAGAATTACAATATAATTCAGCAATTCTACTTCTGGATATATATCTGAAAGATTTGAAATCAGGGTCTAGAAGAGATATCTGCACTCCCATGCACACTGCAGCATCATTTAAAATAGTCAAGATATGGAAACACCTTAACTACCCACTGGTGAGTGAATAAAGAAAATGTGTTATATACAAGCAATTGATTTATTAGCCTTAAATAGTGACTTGAATAGTGATGGAATATTATTCAGCCTTAAAAAAGAAGGGAATCCTACCAAATGTGACGACATGGGTGAACCTGGAGGACATTATGCCAAGTAAAATAAGTCAGTAACAGAAGGATAGATACTGCATGATTCCCCTTACATGAAGTATCTAAAATAGTCAAAGACTTTGAAATAAAGAGTAGAATAGTGGTTACCAAGGGTTAGCAGGAAGGGAAATGGGGAGTTGCAGTTCAATGGATATGGTGTTTCAGTTACGCAAGATGATTAAGTTCCAGAGATCTGCTGTACAACATTTTGCCCACAGCTAATAACACTGTATTTTACACTTAAAAATCAAGTGAGTAGATCTTATATTGTGTTCTTACTACATTTTTTTAAGTTTAGTTAGAAAAGACAAGACCTAGCAAAGACATATTAGTCCATTTTCATACTGCTATGAAGAAATACCCAAGACTGGTAATTTAAAAGAAAAAGAGGTTTAATGGACACAGTTTCACTTGGCTACAGAGGCCTCACAATCATCGTGGAAGGCAAAGGAGAAGCAAAGGCATGACCTGCATGATGGCAGGAAAGAGCGCATGTGCAGGAGAACTGTCCTTTATAAAACCATCAGATCTCATGAGAATTATTCACTGTCATAAGAACAGCATGGGAAAAACCCACCCCCATGATTCAATTACCTTCCACTGGGTCCCTCCCATGACATTTGAGGATTATGGGAGCTACACTTCAAGATGAGATTTGGGTGGGGGCACAGCCAAACCATATCACATGATAACTGTCCTCATAAAATGAAAGAACAACTCATGGAGGATGCACTAGATTTGGTACTAAGTTGTCCTGTGAGCAGAACTAGGAAGATGCATTGGTCGATTTCAGCTTACTGCAGATTTTTCTGTCACATCCCTATGCTGATGGGGGAAATGTTTTCAAGTCCAGCAGTCCCCAATCTTTTTGGCACCAGGGACTGGTTTTGTGGGAGACCATTTTTCCACAGACTGGGGGGTGGGATGGTTTCAGGATGATTTGAGCACATTTGTTGTGTGCTTTATTTCTATTATTATTACATTGTAATATATAATAAAATAATTATACAACTCACCATAATGTAGAATCAGTGGGAGCCCCCAGCTTGTTTTCCTGCAACTAGATGGTCCCATCTGGGAGACAATGACAGATCATCAGGCATTAGATTTTCATAAGGAGTGCACAACCTACAATAGGGTTCATGCTCCTGTGAGAATCTAATCCCACCATTAATCTGACAGGAGGCAGAGCTCAGGTGATAATTCAAGGAATGGGGAGAGGTTGCAAATACAGATGAAGCTTCACTGGCTTACCTGCCACTCATCTCCTGCTGTGCAGCCTAGTTCCTAACAGGCCACAAACTGGTACTGGTTTGGCCAGGGCATTGTGGACCCCTATTCTGGTACATCTAGGTTGCATGCAGTCTCTTGGTGGTTCCAATTTATGCAAAAAACTAAGTTGTAAATTTGCTCATGTGTACAAGCGGGACATCAAAAGTCTCCGGACTGAGAAGATTGACCCTAATCCCCTTAGCTGTAGTTAACCCCATCGTCGGATCATGTCTGAGCCACCTTGACTTTTGGTGATCTGTTCGTATTTGGTTTCTGAGGATACCTCTTATTTTTTGTGAGCTTATTTATGCCTTCATAAAATAGGCTTGTTATATTTTTAGAATTTCTATCCACTTGTTTTTGAAGGGATTGCAGGTTACTGATTTTGACATATTGGCAGAACGATCAAAATAAAACTCTTTTGGAAAATAATAATATTCTGTAAAAGCATAAGATTCTATCATTATCATGTCTATTAGTGGTACTCTAAATTATTATCAGTGTAGTTTACATTAATATATGGATGACTGTGTCAGACAATGTGTTAGTATCAGAACTCTTTACTCACGAAAATACTATACAGAATACCAAGGTATGAAACAGACCAAAGAGGGCTGTTTGATTTGAAATTCTAGCAGCAGCTGTACTAATTCAGCTGTGCTAGTTGAGCACTAAGTTATACTTCCACTCAAACTAGGTAGTATTATTCTTGTTTTGAGAGAGCTCTTAATATATAATATTCCCTCCCCAAAGAATGGGTTGGGTTAATATTGTTAATAATACTCAATCTGTTTCAAGATTTTTTTTAATTGCAGTACCACAGCTAATTTCATCCTCTGAGATTTGTTAAAATATACTTCCTGATTAATTGATCTTAACATCTTTAGTTCTCTTTGGACAATTCTTATTCTATGTTCTTTCATGCCCCTAGTATAAGTAATTTATTTCTCTAAGTAAAAACAATACAATATATTAAAGTACAGCAGTCTGCACTACGATCCCACTCTGTGACTAATATTCATCTCTATGTAATTTCTCTTACCTATAAAATGAGAATAGCACATAAAATTCCTATTTCACAGGATTATTATAAATATTTATATTGTAAAAATGTTTTTTAAAGTTTTTTTTAAGATGGGGGAATGTAAGGTATCTCATTCTCTAGAAATACCTAGTATTTAAAATAACAAGAAATACAACTATTTCACATTAAGACACTTTACAAAACCTGAGTACAGGTAATTTCTTGGCATACTCGTTTACTCTCCTAGCCAATGTACAGTCTTAGTTTTTCCTTTGAGCTAATTTGAGCTATAAGAATTATGAATGGATAGTGTATATTATGGTACCCAGAATGATTCTGGGAATTTATTAAGCACCCAGTGAATGGTAGCCTTTCTTTGTATTATCTTCCTTACAGGAAAGGTAGATGGCACAGTGTAGAAAGAGAGTAAGGGGTAAATTCTATGCATTTAAAAGGTGAGTTGAGTGTCTTTTACCAGATTTTACAAGGTATATCAAATGCCTATATACAAAAGTAAAGAAACTGTCAATTTGATGAAGCACAACTCACAACTCATTAGTGTTGCACACAGATGAACTATTCCACATCAAAAATGACTGCTGAAATATTCACAATTACCAATTGCTCAGAAGCCATTTTATATGAATAAAAAACATGTCACATTTAATTTATCAGATGTTTTTTGCAGTCATACTTTCTTTCGTTCAATGTACCAAAAAGTTATAAAAACAACTTCAGTCTTACTGTAGCCATGTATAGACATTAAGAATAACACAAATCCATTATCCACCACAATATAATTGTATCTACATGGATGAATGATCTTCTGCAGCTTTTAGTGTTCCTTTAAAGATATCTGAGGCCGGGCGCGGTGGCTCACGCTTGTAATCCCAGCACTTTGGGAGGCCGAGGCGGGCGGATCATGAGGTCAGGAGATCGCGACCATGGTGAAACCCCGTCTCTACTAAAAATACAAAAAATTAGCCGGGCGTGGTGGCTGGCGCCTGTAGTCCCAGCTACTTGGAGAGGCTGAGGCAGGAGAATGGCGTGAACCCGGGAGGCGGAGCTTGCAGTGAGCCGAGATTGCGCCACTGCACTCCAGCCTGGGCGGCAGAGCGAGACTCCGTCTCAAAAAAAAAAAAAAGATATCTGAAATACAGCATTCCGTATCTCTATTAAAAAACTACCATTTCAATATAAAGAAAAAAACCATTCATTCCTGAAGCTATATTCCTCGAATGAGCTGGCATTATCATTTTTTTTCCACTAAACATTTTATTTTATTATTATTATTATACTTTAAGTTTTAGGGTACATGTGCACAATGTGCAAGTTTGTTACATATGTATACATGTGCCATGTTGGTGTGCTGCACCCATTAACTCGTCATTTAGCATTAGGTATATCTCCTAATGCTATCCCTCCCCTCTCCCCCCACCCCACAACAGTCCCCATTGTGTGATGTTCCCCTTCCTGTGTCCATGTGTTCTCATTGTTCAATTCCCACCTATGAGTGAGAACATGTGGTGTTTGGTTTTTTGTCTTTGTGATAGTTTGCTGAGAATGATGGTTTCCAGCTTCATCCATGTCCCTACAAAGGACATGAACTCATCATTTTTTATGGCTGCATAGTATTCCATGGTGTATATGTGCCACATTTTCTTAATCCAGTCTATCGTTGTTGGACATTTGGGTTGATTCCAAGTCTTTGCTATTGTGAATAGTGCTGCAATAAACATACGTGTGCATGTGTCTTTACAGCAGCATGATTTATAATCCTTTGGGTATATACCCAGTAATGGGATGGCTGGGTCAAATGGTATTTCTAGTTCTAGATCCCTGAGGAATCGCCACACTGACTTCCACAATGGTTGAACTATTTTACAGTCCCACCATTATTAGCCTCATTTCTATAGTTATGACAATGGGAGACATCATCAGAAAAATAATGCCAGTTTAATTTTCTAACAACACTGAAATGAATCAAATATGCACCAAACATTTGTGAAAATAAAATAGTAACAGTCTAGCTTTCCATTGTAATGTTGTGATGTAGGCTTCAAGTAAAAATGTAATAATTTGATTAACCCTTTTCAATAATTATTATACATAACCAACTTTATACTAATTCTATGATGAAAATACTAAAGCAACTAGATAGATACATAGATACAGACAGATTATTCCCAAATAAAAAATATGCAAACACTAATAGCGTGTAGATTTCCATCTTATATTTAAACCATTTTAAACCTAGCAATGTTCAAATTAGTGTCTATGGAGGGCCCTGCTCTCCTAGGCTCAACTAAATGTGCAACAAGCATCATTTCTGCTCCACTACATTGCACATCATAGACTCAGTTCAGTTGTGGACCTCTTAATGGATGGCCCTCACTTTCCATTTTCAGGGTCAGCTGCAGTGATGGTTGTAGCTCTGTATAAACTGTTGGCATAAGCTGTTTAATACCATGAAAAGGAAATAAGGCTTGTTTCTCTGGAACTTCTCATCTTAAAAAAACACATGACAATCCCCTAACAATTATCAATTTGTGTTGCTTTATTTTTAAATGATTCCCCAACCACTATAAAGGCACATATAAGAACACTTAGCCTTTTACATACTTTAAAAATATCCCATTCTATCCCTAAATGTAGAAACTGCATGTATCCTTCTCCAATACAAAAGGAAGTGTTAATAGCTGTCTTTCCAATAAAGTTATTTACTTATACATTACTTTTTCCCCAAAAATCATTTTTTAAATATGAGTATACAAGTGAAGAAAAAAGTGAGGACACTGGAAAAAAGAAAAATGAAAAAAAGTAAAATATAATAGCCTGGGTTGAAACTGTAAACCAAACATGCATCTTGCAGTTTTGCACATTTTCTAAAAGTGAAAAACCATCTCAGCTCCAGCAGATCTATCAGTCATCACAAGTGAAAAACAATTTCAGTGTCCATAAGTTTAAAAAAATCAGTTGCTCAGAAGTATGACTATTCCAAGAACTGTGGACTGAGACAACAGTCTCCTGTAATCCATGTAGAGAAGTCACTGTACTATACAGATTGTAATCAATCCCCAAAAATAAATTCAGAAAAGCTTGCAGGATGATTTTTGCATTCTCACTGAATATCCACATATGCCATATGCCAGACTATTGGGATTATTAGATTTAGTCCTGCTTGTGCACAAAATCTCCCTCTAGAAATTAAACTTTGTCTTCGTTTGTTTTTCTCTATAGGAGGACAGAAGCTGGAAAGGTTTTAACTTAATTGCACTTGTTAGACTTCATCATTATCCTGGATGTTTCAAGGGCCTCTGTCTCAGTTTTTGCAGAAGGCCCAAAAAGGAGAAACCAAAATAACAGGGCACATACTCTTACATTCCAAATAGAAATGTTTGCCCACCAAGTAAGATGAGCAAATGATTTGGCAAAATCAGGTGTTGTTAAAAAAAAACAGAAAAAGGTAAGAAAAGACAAATGTTAGAAATATTAAACCACTCTTTGGTGGCACAGTAGTCAAAATGATGGCATGGTGTAGTCAAAATGATGGCATGGTATTTTTTTTCTGATCTCCTTGGGGGAGTGGAGGGAAGATTGCTTTCCTTCCCCTCCAGTCAGGTAAGAGAGACGATTCAATACAAAATTCAGAAAACTTGATTTGTGACCCCCACAGTTTGCACAATAGGTTCCTGACTCATAACCCCCAAAGATTTTAAGACAAACTTAATGGAACTGCCTGCTCAGCTGTAGAGGGAAAAGAAACAGCCATATTAGAAGGCAGCTGTGCTTTCAAAGACAACAGAGCAAAAGATGTTTGTTTCCTGTGGACCGAGTGAATACTGGCCATGCAGTATGCTGATGGACTGAGATAGCTTCATCTGGGAGCAAGAAAACATCAGCAGAGAGAAGATGGATATGCACCCATCACAGTCAGAAGCTGAGAATATGTCATAAGAGGCCAGCAAGAGGAGAGAGACTGCTGCAAGCAGAAGCTCTTGTGAGGAATCTCTGAAGGCTGTGGAGATGCTCCATTAGAGTATTCTTTGAACTTAGTAAACTCAGAGATGAGCAATGCCAGCCACTGCAACGACAGTGATGTGTGGCTTTCCCTCCCTTCTGCCTCTCCCCTCTGCCAACCCTGAGGAGGTCAGAAACAAGAGTTAGTTGACAAAGCAGCAGCAGTGAGGGGAGGGATAAAGTACAAAGGAGGGAAGGAACAGAAAATTATCTGACATTGTCTTCCTCTTCCTTTACCTACCATGATAGGTATCCAGTCCAAAGTAGGCTTGAGCTGGATAAGAGGACGGGGTTTAACTTAGAAGATACTTGGAATTCTGACTCTAAATGGGACTGGACTAGAGATTGTGCTAATGGAACAAAATATCAAATATTATGAAGAATATCAAATATTCTTCATAATGCCAAAAATACAAAGGTCTAGAAAGCTGAGGGTATGTTCCAGACTAAGGTAAAATAAAGAACAGTGATAACTAAATGCAATACATGATTCTGGATTGGATTGTGGATATCGGAAGAAAACAGCTATAAAACACATTACAGAGAAAACCAATAAAATTTATATATACACTGTAGGTTAAACTTCTTAATTTTTGTAATTACATAGTTTAATTACACATAATATTAAATGTTAAGTTACAATTTTAATTTACTTTAATATGTAATTATATATGTTATATTTATAATTTAAGAATTATGTAAAAGGATGTTCTTGTTCTTAGAAAATACATACTGAAACATTTATGTATAAAAGAATATGTTAGTAATTTGCTCTAAATTTATTTCTCTATATAAATTCATTTATATATCTCATATAAAATTATTATATATAATTGATATAATAGTTATATGGTATAATTTGATATAAAATTATATCAACTTTTTACCTGTCAATATTTTTCCTGATGATCAAATGAATGAATGATTTAAAATACTGAATATGGTGAGATAAAACTACTAAAACTGATTTTTAAACAAGATGGCCTGGTATTGAAACATGGCCTGGTGAGGTGGCTCACACCTGTAATCCCAGCACTTGGGGAGGCTAAGGCGGGTGGGATCACTTGAGCCCAGGAGTTCAAAACAGCCTGGGCAACATGGCTAAACCCCATCTCTACAAAAAATATAAATTTAGCTGTGTGTGGTAGCATGCACCCATAGTCCCAGTTACCCAGGAGGCTGAGGTGGGAGAATCCCTTGACCCCAGGAGATGGAGGTTGCAGTGAACAGAGACTTCCCCACTGCCCTCCAACCTGGGCACCACAGTAAGACCCTGTCCCAAGAAAAAAAAAAAGTTAAAATAAGACTCTTTCAAGCTGCCCCCACCTCTGCTGTTCAAATTCTAAAATAAATAAATAAATAAATTTATGATTGAGGTATATACTATAGAGGATTATCTACATCTGGAAATATGCAACCATTGACTTTTCCAAAAATTGTGATTACAGTCTCCAACTCTCATCTAAGCTGTCTGACTCAATTATAGAAAGCCAAACTCATCTGATCCAAATGGGAGCATGTCAGAACGTCTGAAAATGGAGAGTCAGCAGGCTTTCTAGGCCAAGTCACCTGTATTAGAAGTTGACCCGGCCAGATAAAGAGGATAAGGGAAATTCCTGTGGACTGCTAGTAGGAAACTGGGAGTAGGCAATGGGTGGTCATTTCAAAATCAAAGCAAAAAGACTGTATCAGAGTCTCATCTAATATTTTTCCATTTTAACTATGATTATATGCCTATATTATTTTCCCTATTAGACTGAGATATTTCTAAGGGATAGACTATGTTCTAATTGATCTTAATAGTTTTCACTGTGCCTAACACAGTGTGTTTTATTTGCAAGCAGACCACTCAAAGAACACCTAGTGCATGTCGTCAGGTGTTTTATAGGCACTTTCACCATTACCTCAATGATATCCTTGGCAAGACTGAACAAACAATTAAAACGATATATTGAGGTGTCCAACATTAGCACAATAAGGTAAGAACATGCATTGGTTATTCCAAGTGTTAATTCAGCATTAAACTTGAGACCATTCTCTTGGTAGGGAAAACAAAAAACAAAAACGAAATAACAAGTAGGATATAATAAAATGTAAATGGATTCTAAAGTGGCTATGATGACTCTTCTGTAAAATATTTTAGTATTTCTGCCTTCTTGTGTGCTGGAAATTCTCTTCCTCAACATAGGAATGTACTACAGTAAGGTCTGCTTTCCCGCTTAAGTGGCTTGAAATAACAGGACTGCTGATAGGAAATCACCCAGGGACCACTGTGAGATTTAATTGTCTGGGTTCACTTTTGGATCTTAGTTTAGTTTCCAGGTCACCTCTCCTCCAGCTCTTTTTCTCTGAATCCAAAGAATGGCCTCCAGAGGCTCATCCTTGCTGCCACTATCTGGGCATACTTCCATTAGTCTTTCTCTGCTCATGGATCCTCTTCTAAAGGTCACTAGGAAGACAGGCACTGGCAGCAAGCAATAAAAGGAAAATGGGGAGGAGTTTAAATATTATAAACTTATACACATAAAAAAGAAAATATTATTAATAATGGTCTTCACAAAATATAAATGGAGATAAGATTGCTCTTTATTATCTTGTTCCTTCATTGATTGTTTGGTTTCTCGTTTTCTGTATGATTGACTTTTTAAAGGATCCAACCTTATATAACCCTCCTACTTCCATTTCTCTTGCTCCGAGAATTCCGCTGCCCCTTTGTCCTCTGTTTTTTCTTTTGAGTCAGACTTTGTATATACATATATAATAAAACAATAACCAATTGGGTCAAACTGTGTCTAATCTTCACATTTCCCTTTCTCAGGCTATGGATTCCTTCCTGTCCCCTATGCCTTCTTTTTTCTGTTTTTTCTTAAGAATCAAGCTCTGGATACCTCCAAAACAAAGAAAGGTAATGTGAGAGGCAATCAGACCAACAAGGCTGAAAGAATCAGATGACACTTCAGACTGACATGTTAGTAAAATGCCCTTCTCTTCTACACACGAAAGTCATAATCTTTTTCTTACAAGGAAAAGAGCATTATTTGAGGGAGCCACATTGCCTGCAGCAGTAAGAGAAAATTAAAATCTTGTAAGATGTGAAAGGCAGAAAGAAAGATTAAAAAGAGTATTCAAGACCCCAAAATGTTGGCAGGATGGGGTTGTTAAATGTCAGGTCATGTAACTTCAACTGTTTTAAGAACCCCGTAACGTAAACATATAATTAAACAATATTCAAATAATATAACATATGCCTGTGTACTATAATACATTACAGAGATTTAGGGAATTATTATGATTTGCATAACTACAATATTTACTCTGAACCGTCAAGAATAGGTAGAAGGTGTGTGTTTGATAACAGAATATTATGCTTAATAAGTCAGCATGTGTTTAATGCATTTTAGAATTTATGGAAATACTGTCATTTTTATGAGAAAACAAGACAATTATATACTGACCTACTTTATTTATGCACTGCTTAGTCATAGCTAAATTTACTTCTATGAAAAATATCTTGGGAAAAAATTTATATAGGCCTTTCAGATAAGTTTTTGTTTTTAAATTCAGAATGCTTTCCTCATCCCTGCAGTGGACCTTGGCTATGAGCATAGATCAACATTTCTGGATGCATAATGAAATACTAACTTTTATGGGATTTCTGAAGACAGCTTCAAGAAAGATGTGGAATCCAAGCACAGAGTCTGTAACCAGTCTAAAATAGTAATTATTTTAAAAGGTAACATCAGATTTTATTGAATCCCAAGGACATGAGGATTATTATAGTAATTTGATGCTCTGGCTCCAGCATTACACCTTATAATTGTACAATTTAGATAAGCCTTATTCTTCTCTGTGACTCAGACACACATGCTCTTGGATATTGCCTTAATAGTAAAGACACAGATAACTGTTATCACTGCAATATCTCTAAAAGTGCAAAGATTAATATTATGATGACTAGCTACTATAATAGGCCCTAATAGACTATTGATATAAGTTGAGTCTTTGTGGAGATGATTGATGAGCCGGGATATCACCTTAGGCTAAGGATATGTTAGAATGTCTTATATACATTTCCAATAAGCAGAATATTCACTGTTCTTCCTGCTTATAAAGAGATTGAGTACATTACATTCTTCAATAAAATCTACCTTAAAATATCAGTGTTTCTTCATCATTTCCAAGACCAAATGCTGTCCATTTCTCACAGCATACAATGCTCTCCATGACTTTTCCTGCCAGGCTCAAGTCCTAGAATGTGTGCAAATGAAAATAATGCAGTTTTCTAGAAGTTCATGACATTCTTCAAATACACCACCATTTCTGTACCCTTGCTCATGCTATTTTCTTTGCAATACATTTTAAAAATTTTGATTATTACCCATTGTATTGATTTAATGTCTCAAGATTCTATCAAAACCCACAGTTTGAAAAAGTATAATTGAAGGAGAAAGCTTGAGAAAGGAAGTGAGTCGGGTAGAATTTTGTGATATCCCAAATTTCAATGCCAGTTAGGGGATAACAAGCCTTCAAAGATAAGCAAAATCTAGAGGCATTAGAAGAAAACCCAAAGTATGCTGTGATGGAAGCAAAGGGAAGAGTACTTGAAAAGGAAGCTACATTTTACTTTTACTTGTCATTTATAGTAGCTGAATAATATCCGTTTTATGAGTGTACCCTACAGCATTTTGCCAACTCCCAGCAGATGATAACCTTGGTTGTTTCTAGTTTATTCACAGCATCAACAATGCTATGATGAGCAAATTTATACATGCATCTTTATGCCCTTGATCTACTATTTCCTTAGCATAAATTCCTGCAAAATTACTAAAATAGGTTTGTAAATAGTATAACATTTAAGATGTAGTACATATTGTCAAACACTCCTTCAGAAAGACTAAAAATTGTGCTCTTATAAATGGTAGATTGGTGTTTATGCTTTTATTTTCCCTAGCTACTACTGTAGCTAATATGTTTCACTCACCTTTACAATGAAATAAGTAAAAATATAAATATGACACTGTGCTTCTAATTTGTATTTCTTTTATTCCAGATAAGTTATGCATCTCTACACATATTTATTAGCTACTTATATCTACATTGTGAATTGAATGTCTACATTTTTGTTTAATTTCAATTGAGATATACATTTTTATATTTATGAATTCTTTACATATTCATAATAATATCCCCTTTTCCGATTTTCCAGCTTGTCTTTCATGTTTTAACTATGAAGTAGTGCTTTTCGAGTAAGTCTTGAAGGGATTTATTCAATATGATTTTTAATAAAGCAGAGTTCCACTGAAAACAGAAAGACTCAGGCCTGCATCTGAACGCATCAAATTAGCTTACATCTTCAATATGCAAAATAAATAGTTCTAGAGTATGGCTGTCATGTAAAATCTAAGGAATTGATAGGAAATTAAATTATTGTGAAAAATATGGAAGTTCTAACAGAATCTGCTTATTTAATAACAGATCACAGTGCTTTATATTTCATTAATAAAATAGCAAATAGTCTTTTTTACAACAGTGTAACAGGAAAAATTATACAAGTAAAACTCAAGCTTACAAGACCCTATAATACCTAATTAAACTAAGGAACTTTTGCACAGCAAAATAAACTATCAATAGAGCAAACAGACAACCTACAGAACGGGAGAAAATATTTGCAAACTATGCATCTAACAAAGGTCTAATAACAAGAATGTATAAAAAATTTAAACAGTTCAAAAAGCAAAAAACACATAATTCCATAAAAAGTGAGCAAAGGGCATGAACAGATATTTCTCTAAAGAAGACATACAAGTGGCCAATAAACATGAGAAAATATTCTACATCACTAATCATCAGAGAAATGCAAATCGAAACCACAATGAGATACCATCTCACAACAGTCAGAATGGCTATTTTTAAAAAGTCAAAAACAACAGATGCTGGCAAGGCTGTGGAGAAAAAGGAATGCTTACATACTGTTGGTGGGAATGTAAATTAGGTCAGCTACTGTGGAAAGCAGTTTGGAGATTTCTCAAAGAACTGAAAACAGCACCCCCATTTGACCCAACAATCCCATTACTGAGTATATATCCAAAAGAAAATAAATCATTCTACCAAAAAGATAAATGCACTCGTATCTTCATCACAGCTCTATTCCCAGTAGCAAAGACATGGACTCAACCTAGGTGTTCATCACCGGTAGACTGGATAAATAAGATGTGGTACACATACACAATGGAATACAATGCAGCCTTAAAATGAATGAAATCACGTCCTTTGCAGCAACATAGATGCAGCTGGAGGCCATCATCCTAATCAAATCAATGTAGGAACAAAACCAAATACTCCGTGTTCTCACTTGTAAGTAGGACCTAAACACTGGGTATTCATGGACATAAAGTTGATAACAATAGACACTGGGAACTCCCAGAGTGGGGAGGGAGAGAGGGGGACAAAGGTTGACTAACTGTTGGGTATTATGCCCACTATCTTGGTGACAGGATCATTCGTATCCCAAACCTTAGCATCCTGCAATATACTCATGTAATAAACCTGCACATGTACCCCTGAGTCTAAAAGTTGAAATTATAAAAAATAAAATAAAATAAAAACCCTACAATAAGCTGTGAGGCAAACAAAAGTGCAAGAGTTTATGGCTTAAGGCATTGCTTTTCAAGTACATATTTGCCATGGCAAGACTTTTTCTGTATCTACAAATATAACACTCCAAAGTGATTGCTGTTGACCTGTGAAATTAAAGCTTACAAAGGACAAAGGTAATACAGTAGGCAGTAATTATGTGAAGTACAATGTCAGATTAATGTAGAGTTAATGAATGACGCTCATTGTGTATTCATACTGTATGACAACTTCATGAAGAGCACTTAAAAACTTCAAATTTAAGAAAACCTAGGATGACTTGACTTTGAAAAGAAGTCATTCTTAAAACTGACAAATTTCCAAGTCTAGAAATGGTGAGCTAACCCAGATGTTCTCTGTAGTTGTTCAGTAGTTGTCATGGCCCAGACTGGTGTACTGTAGCACTTCCTATTGTGTTGGCGTGACAATGAACACAGCCAGTATAATTCCCAATAAGTAATGTTACTGTGATAAGCTCTAAGTGAAAGACTGTGAAAGACAGCCTCAAAAACTAATTAGAATAGCAATCAAAGCCTATCCATGCTTTCACTGTAAAAGTGTGGTCCTCCTTTCCCTTCTGAAGCGAATTCTTTAATACCTTTGTGGCAAACTCTTTAATCATTTTTTAGTTTGCTTTCTATACTGGTGGTAAATAAACTATTTATATTGCATATTCTTCTGATTCTTTTACATTCTATTTTCTAAGCATAGTCCATATTAAAAATTAGAAGAGCAAAACAAAAAAAAAACTATGAAGATATTCAAAATAAATGAGCTGTTACTCCACACTTTTTAAAAAGAACTCCCATTAATGAATGCCTACTGCTTTAAAGCTTCCAAGAACAATTGATGAGAGAGATGAGGGGAATGGCATTTTTTTTTCTGTGAAGGGCCAGATAGAAAGTATTTTGGGCTTTGTGGGTCATACCGTCTCCGTCACAACCACTCAACTCTGCCATTGCAGCAGTAAGGCAGCCATAGATACATAAGGTAAACAACTGGATGTGACTGTGTGCCAACAAAACTATTTCCAAAAAGAGACAGCAGGCCAGATATGGCCTATGGATCCTAGGTCGCAAGACCCTGGTCCATAAGTTGAAATTCAAACATACATGGCCCTTTACATCACACCACAAGCTGCCTCTACAGACCTATCTCCTACCACATTCCCTCTGCAGACTCCACAGGTTGCCACTGTGGAATTGTGCCTGCTCTCTAGATTGTGCCATTTCACAATAGAGCTTGTTTTCTTGTGTATTGGACTACCTAGAATATCTTACCCTATACGTCACCTGAAAAATTCTTAATTAAACTCAAAATCATTTACAAGTGCCTGATCTTCTCTGAAATGCTTTGTGTCCCTTCCCCACCCCAAACTGAATTAATCATTTCCATTCCTGAGTTTTCACTGCTCTATCACCCCCTTTCACAACAAATTGCTTCTAATCTTCCAGGTGAAGGCCATATTTCATTCATTTTTATATCCTCTGGATCAAACATGCGGTGGCATGTCAACCAAGTGTTTTTGGAATATGACTAAAGAAATCTCATGAATATCAGAGGCAGACACTGCTGGTTGCCTCCTAATCTCTGTTAGCACTTTAGTCCTTACTCATAGAACTTCCTATTTCAAGTCAAGTACATGGATGCCTAGAATAAAGCCTATATTGAAAGCCTGCTTTGCTGATAAGTTTTGTTCAATGAGATTGAGACAGAAATACTACATGCAAATTCTGTGTATTACCCTTAAAAAGATGCGGATTTTTATATGGGAAAATAAATTGTCTTTTTATTTTTTTATTTTAATTTTGATATCTGTCACATATATAATTGCATTTTACCTTAATTATATACAAATATACTTAATGTAATTAATAAATATATTTATTATATTTAGTAAATATTTAATGTTTATGTTTTGATCTTGAAACATGTTGCTGCAGAAATATAAACATATGTATTTATTGGGCTGATATAATGTTATTTAAAGTATTTCTTTTCATTATGATATTATTTTAAAAGAAAAATGGCTAACATGTTTGAGGCATAAACTAAACAAATAATACTTCCACTGTCTACCCACTGCAGGGATTACTTCAATTAAGGAAAGTTAAGCTGTTAGCTAAGTGCAAAGAGAAAATACTCTAATTTTATCTCCTAGAGAAGGAGTGAACAGTCCAATTGGGACAGTAAGTGGTCATTAGCAAAGAAACAATCAAGAAAGGCTGGAATCTGAAACAGCTTAAAATGGATCATAAGAGACATATTATCTGAAACAGTATACTAAGGATTAGAGTAATAAGTGGAATTTTCATTAAATTTTTGGTATTGTAATTCATACATATTACATATGGCACTATAATGTGTGCACTCATATATATATTTGTTAATAGTGAATAAATCTAGTAGTTTGTAATAAGTGCTTACTACTTATTGTGATGCTTTGTTTTAAGACTCAGACTTGCTCTGTGGCCCAGGCTGGAGTGCAGTGGCACGATCTCAGCTCACTGCAACCTCCACTTCCCAGGTTCAAGTGATTCTCCTGCCTCAGCTTCCCAAGTAGCTGAGACCACACAGGCATGGGCCACCATACCCAGCTAAGTTTTTATATTTCTGGTAGAGATGGGGTTTCACCATGTTGCTCGGGCTGGTCTCAAACTCTTGAGCTCAAGAGATCCAATAGCCTCTGCCTCCCAAAGTGTAAGAATTACAGGCATGAGCCACCGCACCTGGCCTATTTTTTAATAAATAAGTGACACAACTATTCTTGTTCTGTGGATTTTCCACAAGAGACACAGACCAAAAGTTACCTGCTACCCGTGTAGAATGGTGTTAGCAAAATGAGACTTTTGAATGCTAAGAGTCAGGCCATCTCAGATACTAACTGGGCAGTGTGGAAACAAATTATCTTCATCTCTAACCTAGGAACAGAAGTGGACAAATAAAGAATATACAGGAGGACCAAATTCAGGTTCAAATTTATCAGTTGTCAGTTCAGTGTTTGTTACTTGTCAAAAAAGTGGAGAGGCAGTCCTTGTCTATCTTTGAGACTGTCAAATCAGAGGTGAAGAATTTCTCAGAGATGACACTTTTGAAGAATTGGCATTGCCACTGGGTGGCTGAAATGAAGGAATGTCAAAATCCAGAGGAGTTGAGTACATCAGGAAACTGAGTTTAGCATATTTTATCAGTTATAAACAGTGATTTTACAGTCATAGCAGAGGGTGTTAGGAGGAAAGTATAATTACTAAATTTATTAAGAATAAGGGAAATCTACAATTTCCCTTATTGACCAGGCTGAGTGAAATTGAGGAAAGTATAATTATTAAATTCATTAAGAATAAGGGAAATCTACAGTTTCCCTTATTGACCAGGCTATTGAATGAAATTGACCAGGCTATTGAGAACAACTACAACTGAACAGTTTGGTGATTTAAAGGAGATATATTTCCTGACGATAATGAAATTTTGAATATGGTATCTGAGAGCAAGTTGTGAAGTCAGAAAATCTGTAAAAGTGGACTTGGTGACCTCCACTGAAAAGTTTCACAGAATTGTGGATCTAGGAAACATTAAGGGAAATGGAATTTTTTTCCTACTAGTACATCAATCTTTATGCCACAATGAGAAAGATTATTAAAAGGCTGGACATGGATGAACTATGTATACAAAGTATGATTCAAGCTTCAAAGAATTAAGGGTACCCAAGGAAGTGACAGTGTGGGAGGTATAGAGTAACAAGGGCCTTTACATGATATATTTTAGGATAGTTCCTGATGAAAGCACATTATTATGGTTATGAAGGAGGGAAGCATTAGTAACAGAATTATGAATTTAACACCTTCATAATCCAGCTAGGAGGTACAGTAGCTGAAACGTGATTCCTCAAGTGATAAATCTTCCAAAAGTTTACCTTCACTGATCTGTGGGAGTGGGAAGGGAGCGGGATTTGGGGAAGTAGTAATAATTCCATAATAGTACTATTAAATAATATAAAACAAAAGAATCACTCTAGCAACCAAATATTAATGTTTTTTTTTTTTAAATAAAACCTGGAAAAGTTTACAAAAAAAAAAACCACACAACTATTTACTGAAAAAATATAAAGAGAGAACTGAAAGATTCCTAAAGGAATATAATCCTTGTAATGAAACTCCTTTGAATGGGTTCTCAATATATTGAGAACTTTAATATGTTTAATGGCAAGGTTGGTTCTAAATGAGGAAACTGAGGCATGGAATGATTAATACAGGTTACTAGTAAATGACTCTAAGCTATACAACCACTCAAAGTTTTTTGTTTGAAGTAAAGATAGTGAGTAATGTTATCCTCAGTCATAAAGAGGAAGGAAGGAAGGAAAAAAAGAAATTAACTGTATGTGGAATCAAAACAATTGGTTGATACAACAGGAAAACAATCAAGATACTCAAAGTCAAATAACCAGTCTACTTAGTTGAATAGCTCAAACCACCCATTCTTAAACCAATTCGTGAAAATAAAGAGACCTTTTAACATATATTAGAATACTCGTATATTAGACAAAGTATTATTCACAGCCCACACACTATCACAAACACACACACGTGCATACTTCAGAACTTAGTACAGCACAGTTCTATTGTTTCACATACACAAATAACTACACTACATAATCTAACTATAATAATACAAGAGACTCAGAAGAAAACATTTAAAGTATAATTATATAACTGCTGTAGTGACATTCCAATGTATCTTAACACATTCTAGTATTTCAACCTTGTGATTAAAGAGTAATTTCTGCACTGAGTCATATTGTAGCACTCATCCATTGTAAGACGGCGTATTTAAATTTTTAACTGACAAAATACTTGTTTGATCATGAAGGATGGAAATCAGAATCCAAGAAAAAGTTCCTTTCATGGTAACACCCTGGAATTTAATATGTGTGGTCATATAGGAAATCCATAATTTTCTTCATTTGGTTTATCTGAAGATATTTAATCTAGAACAACATTTCAAGTGCTACTACTGATGTGCTGGTTTACCAGTTTAACACTGTGCATTAAATTGCACAGAATAAACTAGACTGTTTATTCTGAAGAGCTCAGCTCTAGACCAAGAAATGAAATGATTTTTTGTTTGTTAAGGGACATATACTGAGATCAAAGGAAAGTATAAGTCAAAGTTCCAAGGTCAGCCTTTTATAGAAACTTAGTTCATCTTAACCCTTGTAACAAGCTCTTCTAAATTTAAAGGAACAAGAAATTAGAAATGCTTTTTATAGCTGGCTTGTTAGCTTTAGACCAAATTTATGATACATTAGAGTTACATTTTTATGTTCTGTATGTACAGCATACTGTGTTTTTTGTATAAAAATATGCTTAATTTTATACACAATGTATTTATAATATATTTAAGAGCTTTTCCTAAAAGTTGAGGCATGTTTTACTATTTAAAATAATTAATAATTATTTTACTATTTAAAATAATTATTAAGGATTACAATTCATCTAACATTTATTAAAACAACTTCTAGGCTGGGCCCGGTAGGTCACGCCTGTAATCCCAGCACTTTGGGAGGCCGAGGCGGGCGGATCACGAGGTCAGATCGAGATCATCCTGGCTAACACAGTGAAACTCCGTCTCTACTAAAAATACAAAAAAAAAAAAAAAAAAAATTAGCCAGGCGTGGTGGCGGGCGCCTGTAGTCCCAGCTACTTGGGAGGCTGAGGCAGGAGAATGGCGTGAACCTGGGAGGCGGAGCTTGCAGTGAGCCGAGATTGCGCCACTGCGCTCCAGCCTGGCGACAGAGCGAGACTCCGTCTCAAAAACAAAACAAAACAAAAAAACAAACTTCTATTTATGAAGACCCAAGCTGGAGGAAATGAAGCTGAATAAGATATATTACTTGCCCTTATGAAGCACGAATGTACCACAATATATCTTTTCTTTGAAAAATATTATTTCACAATTTAGGAGAGAAAAAGATGCTGTCTGATTTTAACAATCTTCTCTATCTTCTATCCCAGTCCTCATCCCATTACCCAAGAATAATATGTACTTGTGACTTCTATTGCAAAGTCACCAATCTTATAATAGGCTTTTCACATACATATTTTAAATAATATGAAGTGATCAATGTGGGATATTTGAGGAAAGTATCCTAGCAGCAATAAATTGATCTGCAGAGGAAAACAAGATTTATTGGTAGGAAGATGAGAGCCAAGAATAGTTGGCTGGAAGTAGGGAAGCTTGAGACTGATGAGAAATAGGACCTGAGAAAATGGAAATACTCAGCCAGGCACTGGTCACTCTCTAAAACTCTTAATCATGAATAAATCAATTCCAGATTTAAGCCATCCAACCCAGCTTCACAAAAGGTAGCCTTGACTCCATATTTAAAGAGTCAACAAAGTCAAGTCTTGCTTAATGTTAGGTCTCTAGAGGGCTTTAAATCTTGGCTCTGTCACTTACAAATTACTCAAATTCTTTGAGTCTTAGTTTCCTCATCTGCAAATGATGACAAAAGCCCAGATGAGAGTGGATGATGATTAAATGAAGTTATGTATGTAATGAGGTGGGAACAGAACCGGCCTACATATAGTAAAAGCTCAGTAAGAGGTAGCTATTATTTACTTTCACTCTTTTTCTAGCTTTATTCTTTGCTCCTCCTACCTATAATTTTGATTTCTGCCAAAATTATTTTGAGAGAAATTTTCTCCTCTATCACTTTCCCTTTCTACATTGTGTTCCGGTCTGTTAGGGGCACAGAATATGATCTGCCTTGGTGAATATTTCATGTGAGCTTGAGAAAAATGTGTACCTGCTGTTGTTTTATATCCCATAAAGATCAATTAGATGAAGTTGATTGATACTGCTATTTGGGTCAAGTATATTGCTAATGAGTTTTGTCTGCTTTATGTGTCAGTTACTGAGGGAGGAGTATGAAAGATTCAAATTATAATAGTGAATTTGTCTATTTCTCCTTTCAGTTCTGTCACGTTTCTTATCACATATTTTGATACTCTGTTGTTAGGTACAGGCATGTTTAGGATTGTTGGGTCTCCTTGGAAAATTTATCCCTTTATTATTAAGCAGTGTCTCTCCTATTTCTGGTAATTTTCCTTGTTCTTATGTCTGTTTTGTCTAAAATCATAATAGATACTTCAGCTTTCTTTTGACCATGGTATATTTGTCTCCATTTCTTTAAGTCTGTCTTAAAGCTCTTTCAGCTGTAATTTATTGTTATTATACTAGAGCCTTGTTGATGTAGTGGTAACGTGTGGAGAATGGGAAAGACTCTACTATCTGATGGTTAAATCTCAGTCTTTTCATGGCCCTGTGTCCCTGGTTATGTCCCAAGTGTTTCTTAGCTTCCCACTTCTCCCAGCTTAGGTGACAAAGGAAAGATAGAGGGGGCTGTAGTGGGAGAAATCCCCCTTCCATATCTATGAGAGAATATTTCTCAGTTCCACAGGAGGTAAAACCTATACAAATACTATGACCTCCCCACCCAGAATATAGCCCCCAAGAGTTTCTCACTTTCGTGTTATTCCATAGGCCCCAGCAACTTATTAAAATTACCTTGTAAGTGTCTCTACCAGCTTACGGCTCCAGTGGCTTCTGCTTCAAGTAAGCAGATCTTTGATGTGGCTCTCTGGATTAGCCCATCTCTCTAGATTTCAGCATGGCAGTCTGCCCCAAGACCATGTCTCTTATGTGCCTAAAAAATGTCATTGATTTTCAGTTTATTCAGCTTTTTCTTATTGTAAAGTCAGGAATTATGACTTCCAACTTCTTTACATGTTGAAGCAAAGATTGTAAGTCCCACTCGTGCATTTTTTAATAATGGACATAAAAATACACATATATAATTTACCATTCTTGTCTTTTAAACTGCTTTTCTTCTCTTCACTTCCCTTTCCATCTAGTCTCTTCTTCTTTCTGTTACTATACTAAGAAAATGCTTTTCACTGCCATACAAATAGAAGTCTTCCCTAACCCCTGACATTTCCTTAGAAAATTTAGATATTTTGCAATATGCCAAAAAATGAAAAGGTTGAAGAATGGTGCTATGGTAAGTCATTAAGTCCAAGTAGGAATTACTTTCATGACAGGAAATCAGCTTTTCTTTTACCCCTAGATGGTCCTAAGTTAGCCTCAGAGGCACTGTAGAAAAAGAAAAAAAAATCTAATAATCTATCTTGGCTGGATTCATGAAGAATCTAAAATTATATTTTAGTTTTCTAACTCTAGTTTATTTGCACGAACCAGAAAAATGAATCAACTACCCAAAAAGGCATTGGGGGAATGGAGGCCTAGAAATAGGAAGAAGGTTATTTATTGTACGCTAAGACATAGCAGATATTAAGAAACCCTTTGCTTAATGAATGAATTATTTAATTTCATTTTAGTTTCAAAAGCATTTGCATTTAATTGTGTTATGTAGCCAATACATAAGACATATATTTATATAAATTTGTAACTACAAA
The DNA here is from genome assembly GCF_028878055.3 of Symphalangus syndactylus. Lineage (NCBI taxonomy): Eukaryota > Metazoa > Chordata > Mammalia > Primates > Hylobatidae > Symphalangus > Symphalangus syndactylus. The sequence continues at coordinate 72,640,873 of NC_072431.2, forward strand.
TGGAGCACAGCTTTATTACAATAATTTTTTTAACAAAAATTGAGACTGAGGCATAAGTGTTTATGTATGTGCATGTATATACACATACACACATGTATGCACACATATATCATATATGTCTGTGTGTATATATAGAGAGAGTGAGAGAGATATATAGTAAGAAAGAGAGAGAGAGAGAGGATAAAAGGGGAATAGGAAGATGAATGCAAAATGAAAATGTCAGGCTTAGAACCTCCATTATGTCCCCACATATATTTCATAATACTCTAAAGTAGACAGCACAGAACAAAAGTTATTATGTGCTTCACAGAAAACATAAGCAAAATGTGGTAAATCTGAATCTGACATCAACTATTCTGACTTTGATAAACGTGTGCTCTACTGTCAAATTAATAGTATGGCAGAAATTTAGAATTCCAACTATAGAGACTGGAATTCAAATGTGGAGAAAGCATTTACTCAGCTTATATTTTACCATAAATCTTTTATTTAGGGATTTATGTTCACTGACACCATTTATGTATTTTAAGTGCAATGCAAGAGTTTTATACATAAATATATGTAAAAATAAGGTATAGAAAAAAACAGAACTATTTACATATTTGAATTCTGTCTTACAAATTGCTTTAAAGAATTCATATACTTTTAGAAAAAACATTGTGACTACAGTTCAGAAGATACATTTTCCTTGGAAGGTTAATAGAAACATATTCTAATATATTTAAGTGATGGAATGATGGAGAGAAAAAGTATTGCTTTCTTCCCCTCAAATTGCTTCATCTTTTCTAAGCCTCTTCTGTGCTCCAATAACTTAAGAATCATTAATGAAAGCTTTACTTACATTTAGCAAATATTAAAAGGTGGAAAGTTAAAAAGACAACCAGCAAAGTTCTTTGAGCATATCATCTGGTATTTGCAACAACTTTAACAAGAACTTCAAGAAGCCTTCCTCTGTCTATCACATCAATGAAAAAGAACAACTTTCTTTTTGATAGGAGAGAAGGTTATGAAATTGGTAATCTATTCACAAAATAAGTGCAGTTTAGATTCTTTTAAATAGATCTCTTAAAACTACTTTCAAACCAAGGACAAAATCCAAGGACCCTTTAGAAAAGTCAAGCTTTTGTTTGAAAAATTTTACCATGTATATTCACTAAGACAGAATATTAAGAAATGCTTTCTAGACCACTTAAAACACTCTTAGCATGTGAATAAGTACAATAATTCTGTTGTTTTAAGAAGAAATGTAACCAAGCTATTTATTCTATGAATATAGAAGGAAGATGAACCTTCTTCAAGATACCCACCAAGTTCGTTCCAGTTCCTGATGCCAATGTATAGTTGGCTGAGAATCAGTCACATGGGTAAGCCATATGTATATTTCAAATTTATTTAGGAAAACAGCTCTTGGTTGAGTATCAATGAAAAAAGTACTTAAATTCACGTAACTCTGTTAATGTCCATACCTAGGCAAAACAGTGTTATCTATGTCAAACACAGCATATGTTGGTAGACCGTTCTGTTCTCCACAGATAAAGCCTATAATACTTTTATGAGCAAGAAAACATTAATAAATAATCTTTCACTGATTTAATTTCAAATATTTTACAAATAATGAAACTAACGGACATGCTTCACAGAATCCCCACGTAATATTGTAAACATTACGTGACAAAAACTACATTTGTCCTACTCTCAACACTTTTATCACTCCAATACTGCCATCCGATCGCCTGCTGCTTTTTCCGTTTCTTTATCTTTCTTTCTTTTTTCTTTCCCTTGAAGGGGGTCGCTTAGAAACATTTCCTGAATCTAGAAACACCTCACCCTGCCTTACTTTTCTTCTTCTTCCCCTCTTTTTTTTTCCCTTTTACCGTTTTATGGGGGGTAGTGAAGAGAGGGTGGTGGGAGTGGGGGCGCTCAACTTTCACACTTCTAAATTGCTTTATAGTTTAATTACCCTGAAGAAACTTTTCTTCTGGGGCAGAGGCTCTGGGGGCTTTTCAAGGTGGGTCCATTCGTCCCCACCCGGCTTTTTTATTCTTATTTTCCCCCCTCCTTCACATCCTTCCTCCTAAAGTTTATGGCACTTTCAATAGATCTGAACCACCTCCTACCCAATTCTGGTGCTGGTTACCAGGGGAGGGGGCTCCCCTTTCTGCCTTTAGATTCACTGGTGTCTGCTCCCCCTCGCCCCTCCTCCTCCGCTGACCGCGGCCTTCTAGCGCCCTCGACCCCCGCACGGGGTAGAAGGTCCCCTGCCCTTATTATACTGGTCTCCTAGGCTCCTTCACGAATCTTCCAACCTTCTCCGTTTCTGTCCCGCCTCCCCTCCCCTCCCCTCCCGTTTCCTCTGTCTCGCTCTTTCCCCCATTCCCAGAAGCCGCCGGACGCAGGCGAGGCCGACAGACCTACAGCTGCTACCAGACCCTGGAGCTGGAGAAGGAGTTCCTATTTAATCCCTACCTGACTCGCAAGCGGCAAATCGAGGTATCGCACGCGCTGGGACTGACAAAGAGGTCAAAATCTGGTTCCGGGACCGGGGGAGGAAGTGGAAAAAAGAGAACAAAAAAGACAAGTTCCCCAGCAGGAAATGCGAGCAGGAAGAGCTGGAGAAACAGAAGCTGGAGCGGCCCCGGAGGCGGCGGACGAGGGCGATGCGCAGAAGGGCGACAAGAAGTAGGCTCCACCTGGGACTGCCAGGGCCGCAACCGCCAGCGCCGCCGCGGCGCGCCCCTGCCCGAGAGAGCTCTGGCCTCGCTAGCCGGGCCAGGAGCCGGGCTTCCCACCGCAGCGTCCCCCGCCGGGCCAGTCCCCGCTAGTGGTAGTATCTCGTAATACCTTCTGTGTATGAGCTACCGTGGATCTCATTGCCTTCTCTTGGGGGCCAGGGGGGAAGAAAAGGATTTAAGCAAGGACTTTATCGCCCCGTGAGGGTGAGCGGCCAAGGCCCGGCTGAGCCCCCCGTGCCCCTCCCCACCCCGTGTAAAAAGCCTCCTTGTGCAATGGTATTTTTTTCCTTTGAACATGCTTCTTTGTAATGACTGAGGTGCCGATTTCAGCTAAGTTCTCCCAACAACATGAAACTGCTTATTCACGCCGTAATTCTTTCTGTCTCCTCTCTCTCTGTCTCTCTTGCTGCGTCCTCATTTCCCCTCCCAATCCTTTCTCCCCGCTGCACCCCCCGAGCTCGCTGGCTTTCTCTCTGGCTTCTCTCTTTTCCTCCTCCACCTTTGGTTTGACAATTTTGTCTTAAGTGTTACTCAGAAGAAGTTAGCATGCGCACTGTGGGCAATTGTTACAAGTGTTCTTAGGTTTACTGTGAAGAGAATGTATCCTGTATCCGTGAATTGCTTTACTGGGGGGAGGGAGGGCTAATTATATATTTTATTTTTCCTCTATACTTTGTTCTGTTGTCTGCGCCTGAAAAGGGCGGAAGAGTTAGTATAAAGTTTACAAGCGAGAACCCGAGACTGGCCCAGCCAGCACTCATTTGCTCTCACGTGCCTTGGAGAGCCGGTGGGGAGCCTGTCACTGGGCTCCAGCGCCTGCTGAGGCTAGGCCGCAGAGAGGAGGGAGCGGGGGCTGGAGGCAGGTGGTGCGAGTCCCTCGGCCCAGGGGCGCTGGGGGTGAGGGAAGCGGCTGTGCCTGATTGGAGGTGAGAAAAACGAGAGAGAGGAGCCAAGAGAAACCCCTTCCTCTCGCGTTCTGAGGCTGCCCGACCCGGGAGACCAGGGCGCCCAGGCCATGCTGGAGACACGTGGCTGGGCTGGTGGCTATGTCCCCCACCACCTCCCTCTTTGTTTTGCTGTGTGTCCTCCCGGGTGTGTGTGTGTCGGGGGCGGGTGGGGGGCAGGCATAAAGGTGGAGTGCATGCCTGCTGAGCATACTTATTTTTCCCTTGGACTCTTGTTGGGGGAGCAGGAGGAGAAGGGAGACCGCTCTTCTCTGCCTCTCCTTGTCTGGGACTTGGCTACCTTCGCTCTGTTCTGAGGCCGTGGCTCGCTGCCTTCCTTCCTTCGCTGCCTCTGCTTCTCTGGTAGTCACGCTCCACTGAGGCATCCGCCTCCGGGAACCGGGAGAGCAGCGCGCCCGGGCCACCCTCCACCCTTCTTTTCTCTCTCCACCCACCCAACCCCCTTCTTTCTTTTACTTTCAAACCTTTTTTTTTTTTTTTTTTGCCACCACAAACTGCAGCGTCCAAGGCCCATGGGCTGGATCCTGTGCCCTAGGAGCACCTAGGAAGCCTTGCTGCATCCCCGCCCGCATATCTGGGGCACCAAGAGAGACAGAGTCGTGAGCCAGGCTCGCCTCATTCCTCATCTTGGGAGAACCGGACCAACTTCCCCAAAAGGTCTTGCCGTGCAGAATTGGCCCGGATTAATAAAGAACAGGCCTGCCCCAAGCACCCACCCACCCACCCAGTTGCGTGCATTCAGTCCCTGCGTTTGTCTCTCGCTTGGTAACTGGCTGAAGAATATGGGTGGGGAATGACAACACGGATCGCCCCGAGGTTATTTATTTTCCCTTCCACTCAATCTCTTCTTCCCCAAATCTCGCCTGCAAGCTGCCTCCAGCCCGCGGGAGTCGGCAGCGGCCCTTAAGCTCCCAGCCCCAATCCACAGGGCTCGGCTTTCCCATTCATTATTGATCATATTTTATAAATCCAACGCCACACAATTTTTTTCACATTACCAGGAGCCGTGGGGAGGCGGCCCGGCCGTTGGCGGAGGGGATGTCACGTGGGCAGGGGTCACGTGGTCCGGAGAGGAAAAAGGGGGTCCTTTTTGGTGTAAATCTGGACTCTAATTCTGTAATATATCAAGGAATCTCGTAAAACCGACACTAAAACGTCCTTGCCTACAAATTATCTGGTCAAATTATGAGTTCATTGTATTATCCGAATGCTTTATTTTCTTATTTTCTTTTTTTTTTTTCTAAATATCCAGCCTCAAGTTTGGTTTTCGCTATGGGAGCCTTCCCCAACAAACTTCTTGTGTGTTTGCTTCCAACCCCCAGCGCCCGGGCTATGGAGCGGGTTCGGGCGCTTCCTTGCCGCCTCAATGCAGGGCTTGTACCCTGGCGGCGGCGGGGGTGCATGACGGGTCAGAGTGTGGCCGCGTCTACCCGGCTGCTACGGGCTCGAGCGGAGTTCCTTCAACATGCACTGCGCGTCCTTTGAGCAGAACCTCTCCCGGGTGTCTTTGGGCGACTCCGCCAAGGCGGCGGGCGCCAAGGAGCAGAGGGACTCGGACTTGGAGGCCAAGAGTAACTTCTGGATCTACAACCTAGATGTGAAGCTCAGGTAACGCCGCACACCAAGCTGTCCCGAGCCCCAGGGGCACATTACCCAGGAGGCGCCCCCTTCCCGGCAGGGCGCCCCTTTCCGCGTCCAGAGTGCTCCCAGCGGGAGGTCGGTCCTGGAAGGCTGCACCCAGCAGGCCGTCCCCGCCCCCATATTTGCTGGTGCGCTCAGGCTCCCTCTGCTTCCCAGTGGATCTCTCTTTGCTGACACCACGGCGCTGCGAGCCCCCAGCCCGCCCCTACCCTTCCTCTCAGGCTTTTAGCTTTAAATCTTTATCAGGAGCCCTGGCACGGGCTGGAGACAAGGCCGTTTGTCTTGCGAAGGAAGGCTGATGTTTGCAGAGAATAGCCATTAGGGTCTCCCCGGCTTTCCCAGCTAAAGATCTCAGCCCTGGGTGTGTCCCCTGCCCCAGCTCGGATAAGATATGGGGGACGGGGCCATAGCGCTAAGCAATTCTCCCCCGCCCCTTCCTTTCCAGCCAACCCCGCTCCCCCATTATTCCCATCAGGACAATTAGAGGTGGGCTCTAGAGGCCTGGCGGGAGGATAGGACCCAGCCAGGGACACAGAGCTAGAGAGGCAGGTGGAGGGAGGGGCCTGAGGCCAAGGGAGATGAGCCTCCTGATCCCAGTGAACGTGGGTGGGAGAACTAGAAAGGGGCAGAGTCTTCATGGGAGTGCAGCTGGCTTCGTGAGGTGCTCTTCCTAGGGCTCCAAGGCACCCTAAAGAACTGTCCAAGTTTGGAGGTGTCACTCCAGGTAAGTGACTCTCTTCTTGTGGGAGGGGCTAGGACTCTCTGGAGCCAAATCAAAACTTAGAGAGTGCAGTTCACCCAGCCAGCTGCTGCAGGAACCCCAAGAGGCTGAGGTTCCATGAGGTCCCTGCCAAGTCTGACCCAGACATCTTTTTCTGCACTGTTCCAAAGCAGACGAACTTGGGGGCTAGCCCCAAAGTCCGGAAGACCCAAGACTCATGGTCGGAGGCACCCAACCCAGCAAAAGTCAGGGGCCAGAAGGAGCCGAGCTCTCACACCATCAGTATTAGTGGTTATAGACCCCATTACCGCTCCATAGCTTAACTGCCTTTCCAGTTGATTTATCAAAGCCCCACTTTTTCTGCTCATAAGCATTTCAGCTTGGCTTTTATCTGACTTGAAACTAGGGCCCCTAGCCCCTCCTCCCCTGTCTCCTTCCCAGGAGGGCTGACATCAGCACTTCTTTCAAGTCTCCTCAGGATTCTGGGCCTAACGCAGAAGTTCCCCTCTACCCTTCAGCCCCCACCACCCAGATACTCCCATGTTCCATTCCATCCCAGGCTGCTGTCTCTCCTCTTCCCCTGTGCCTTCCTGGCAGCCCAAAGATTGCTTCAGAGAGCTGGGCTGTCTAGGCAAGCAGGCAGGCAGGACAGCCTGGCCCTGGCTGAAGCTTAGCCACCCACTGGAAAAGAATCATCAGAGGGTCACTGCTGTCAGACCAACTCTTTGCTCCAAGAAAATCTGCAAATTCTTACCTTCTCAGTCCACAACATGCTGGGGATGAGTTCGGGGGACTGGGCCTTTGAGGCCCCTTTGTCTGCTTTTCTTCTTGGGAAACGTTCTCAAGCTAGGCCTGGCACCCCACTCTAGGGTCACCTGCATGGTTTCTGTTGGTCTCCACTGGAAAGACCATCAGATCAGCATTCAAAAGAGGGGGTTTAGAGTCCTTGATCCCAGAGAGTGAAAGGAGGATTAAACTCCCCCCATCCCACTTGCCCCCCCTTAGGAGCAGAGCCTTTAAGAGCCAGCAGGTTACTTTCCTGGGTTCAGAAGCTCTAGGCTGAAAAAGACTTCTTGGATGGAAAATGGGAATGTTTGCCTTGAGAAGCCTGTAGAAAATTCTGCAATTAGGGGAAACTGCAGCTGGAGTAAAGGCTGGAAAGCCAGAATTTGGTTTAGTGGAAAATGGGCTTCTTCGCCCATCAACTTCAAATCACATACAGGGTCTAAGAGGGAGGTGGGCACTCTCTTGGCGTTTTCTGTACTCACTGATTTTCCTCTAAATACTGTGCGCAGGAATCGACCGCAAACAAGGCCGCCAGACCTACACCCGCTACCAGACCCTGGAGCTGGAGAAAGAATTTCACTACAATCCGTACCTGACGCTGCGGCGGCGCCTGGAGATCGCGCATGCGCTCTGCCTCACGGAAAGACAGCTCAAGACTTGGTTTCAGAACCCGCCCATAAAGTGGAAAAAGGAGAACAAGACCGCGGGCCCCGGGACAACCGGCCAGGACAAGGCTGAAGCACAGGAGGAAGAGGAAGAGTGAGGGATGGAGAAAGGGCAGAGGAAGAGACATGAGAAAGGGAGAGGAGGAGAAGCCCAGCTCTGGGAACTGAATCAGGAAACTCAAATAGGGAAGTGGAAAAAAAAACCTATTTAAATGAAAGGAGTTTAAAAACATTTTTTAAGGAGGGAGAAAGGGGAAAATTTGGTTTTTCAACACTGAAAAAATAAAGAGAAGGGGAAGCAACGGCTCTCACGTTGGGACAATATTGTCCGGAAGCTGAAGAAGAAACTGAATGCTCCTTGTTTCCTCCTACGCATTCCTTTCAATCCGGAGGGGGGAAAAAATCCCAAGTTCTGCAAAGGTAAAGGAGATTCTACAATTTTCTTCTTGTTCTTTTGCATCGCTTTTGTGGCGGGGTGGGGCTTGGGTTTTTCTCCCCCCTCCCCCGCTCCAAGACGGGGCTGAACCCCATCTCTGGGCGCTGCAGGGAGAAGCTTCCCAGGAAATTTGGTGGTGGAGAGAGGGGTGGCTGCTTCCTGGAGGGGGGGCCAAGGCAGGGAAAGTGGGAAGAGGAATCAAAAGGGGGCCAGGAGACCAGCTCTAAGTCGCCTTTTTAAGCTTGGAGGAGAGACTCAAGCAAGGGGGCTGTGAAAGAGAGGATGGGGGGTATCCGGGCTTCAGTGGCACCCAAAGAAGCCAGTGGTTCTGGCCTCCGCGGGCTTGCCCCTCCCCCTCCTGCCATCCCTCCCTTGTCCCGGCCTCTAGCTATTGCCCCCGCGCAGTTCTCTTGCCTGTTGCGGTTATCGCTGGGCTCCCCGCAGCATTAGCATGTGCGGCGGTGGCGCTAAGGGACGTCCTGGTCTCTATAGGGCCTAGAATCTCCGCCAAGGCCGGCCAGGGAGAGGAAGCGGCTAGACAAACACAGAAAAGAAAATTTACAGAGAAATATTCACCATCTCCCTTCGGAGACATTTTTGAAATTAAAGGGCTGTGAGTGGAGACACCAAAAACGAGGGAGACACCCTCCCCGCCCCGCCCCACCAGGAAGCCTGCCCGAGAATGCCCAAGTCTCTCTCCACTCCCACAGGAGGGAGCCTTGCTCTCAGGGAGACAGTTTTGTGGTCTTAATGCGGTAGGTTACAGCTGTTGGTTTCTGCGCGATATTGATTCTATTACTTGCATTGTATTGCTATGGGATGTGTGGATTTCGGTGGAAGAAAAAATTGCCATGTATGTATCTGATATGATTACATTTCCAACTTTCCTGGGTCCAGACATGATGATTGTGGAGAAGCTGTTAAGTGCATTTTTGTTTTAGGCTTATAAATAAAAATAAAAAAGAAAGAAATGAAAGAAGAAAATAAAAAGAAAATCCAATTATGGGACCTAGCGGCGTCTAAACTGGAAAGCTAACTGGCACTGAGCTCAGACAGTCCCGTCCCTCGGGTGTCCAATTTTATCCCTCAGTCAGGCCTTCTAGGGGGTGGGGAGGGCGGAGAACCATTGGGCAGGAGACAGAGATTCCTAAAGTAGCTGGTGGGGTGGAAGCAGGTGCCAGCCTTGAGGCAAGGACTTTAAAAATGGGGTAAGGGAGCTTCTGCGGAAGCTTCCAGCCAAGAGATAAGTGATGTTGGCTGTGGAGGGCAGGAGAGATTGTGATTTAGTTTGGTTTGCACGAATGTGTGATTGCTTTTCTCTTTCTTAAGACCAGATGCAGGACGTTCAGCCTTGGGCCTCTGGTTGCCCCAGAGTTACAGGGTCTGGGAGTGCTGGAAGTGATGGTATATTTATTATCTAAGTCCTGAGCTAGGAGAGGGACGACGCCACTTGTGGCGCGGAAGAGGTGGCTTTGTGGCCCCAGGTAGATGCCCTAGGTTCAGGCCCGGCCTGGGCGCCCGGAGGGACCGCTCGGCTTCGTAGCGAGAGTTCTCCGCCAGCACCCGTGGCACTCGGGCCTATTCTCAAGGGAAAAATTTCCCAAACCCACTCATACTGAAGGTGTTTTTCTCCTGTAGTCTTAGGGGGTTATAAATCCTCCCTCAGACAGTTTGCTGTGACCCAAATTATGCAGTTTGCTGCCATCTACCGTCCGTTCGTAGACACGCGCTTCGGCGCCTCAAGCCCCGCGACGCTGTCCAGCGGTATCGGACGCCTGGAGCCCTGGCCGTGCAGGGTCCACGGGATCTGGGGGATTTCGGGCCCACACCGACGCACTCAGCTGGATCTTGGTTCCCCAGTGTGGGCTAGAGAATAGAAGTCTCTCCTCCACCCATCAACCCCAATTTCCCACTGCCCCCTCCCCCGCCCATCCCAGTCCCAAACCTGGTGGCTGGCAGGGGAAGCGGCTTCCTCTAGGGCATATTTAAAAAGGTCTAATTCTGCTTCCAGCAGGCAGGGGCCCTGAACCAAAGGGTGGAGGGATCAGAGCCGGGACCCCCACCATCATCCCCACCTCCACCCCCACCCCACCAAGTCGCCAAGGGAGAGGATGGGGCCGCTTGGGACATCTGAAGCCAACACTGTTCAAGGTTTATTTGGTTTTCTTCTCAGCCAAGGGAGGAGACCCTCAGGGCAGGCGCCGGCCCGGCAGTTCCACTCGGTTGGCAAAAGACAAACCGGGTCTGTGTTCTCCTGGTTGGCTGGTGGGTCTTGCCAGTTCCTCGGTTGGTGGGTCCGTGGTGAAGAAATTGAACCGAGTTTTCTGGAAACTGTTGATGTCTGCAAGTGAGTGCCGATCCCCTCCCCCATTCTCGATCTTTTCAAGCGAAGTCGATCTAAATATGATTTGGGAAAAATTTGGTAGTGGGTCTGGGGCCAAATCGTTAAGGTGCCACACCGTCGTAATTTCCGTTCCTGTTGGACCCTTCACACTGGCTTAACTCGACCGCCTTCCCAAGAGGAGGTGACCAGGGCAAGGCTATGCGCCTCTGCTGCAGCCTTTGAATATTGGCCCCTGTCTCACGGGTTACTGATTAGCTTGGGCTTTCAAGCCATAGGAGGAAGCTCCGGCAGTTCCTTTAAAGGTGCTGTGGTCCCCGTTCCTGGGTGGGGGTGGGGTTCCAGGGAATTGCTTGCGGTGCCAGGCAAACCAAGGTGTTGCCAGAGTCTGGCCCAGGGCTAGAGGAGCTGAAGAGGTTAAGCGGCCTGGTGGTGCTGGGGACAAACACTGTGGCTGCAACCCCCACCCGCTTTCAGCGCCTCTGGAGCAGCTCTTTTCAGCTTTTCTGCAGCGAGAGTGACTTTCTGGCGGCTATAAGGCCCAGCTCAGTGAGTTGCTCTATAGGAGGCCCTGAGGGGGCCAGCCCTAGAAGGTACTTGGCCCCTCCGAGATTGTTTTCCTTTTGGGCAATCCAAAGGACACCCAGAGAAGTCAAGCTGGTACATGGTATTGAAACACTTCAGCGTCCTTAGGTTGCCCCCTGGGCCTGCAGGTAGGAAACCAGGAGAGTGGGCTCAGTGCTACTGTTCACTCCCCCTAAAGATCAAAGAGGATGCCACTCATTTGCATAATGAAAATGAAGTCTTTCTACTTTGATTTGGAGGGGCCGATTTTACGGCAAAGTTTCTCATCTAAAGAGCCTCCCGCAACCTATGGGAGTGATCACTCAGTACCCCGGGAACATTTATTTATGTTCCCCAAACCCAGAGAAACAGAGTCCAGGATGAGAGTTGAAATATTTTCATTGCACCCCACCCCAGCTAAAGTTGGGGGTGGTTGGGGAAGGTGCTTATCACCCCAGAGAGCTGAGGGAGAGGGCTTTGGAGCTTAGAGGAAACTGGAAGCCTGGACAATGTCTCAGCACCCCCCCACACACACCACACCACACACACACACACACACACACGCACACACAGGCAAATATCCCTCCTGAGATTACCTATCAAGAATTTTACTCTTGAACTGAACACGACTTAGGAAACACTTTCCTGGGAGCTGGAATGTGTTTACTTGCCCACAGGACTGCAGATTCACAGCCTAGAAAATTACAATTATAAATCCTGCCTGTGGGGTACCTGTACAATCCCTGTGTTATGTACTCAAAAATTGGTACACACTTCTATCCATCTCTCTGAACACACACTTCCTCACTCAGGCGGGGAGAGACACTCCAGACTGGTGGATGGCTGAGACTGCTGTGTATTTACATATTCCCCCACGGAGACAGACAGAGGGCAGTGGACTGAACCACAGACAGATTCATAGGGATCTGGCTCCAGAAAGGAGCTGGTCTCTGGCCTGCCCTGCTCACATGCTCTTTTTCCCAAACAAATAGATCAGATGAATAAACGCTCATAAATACCTCTGCACTTAGATAAGAGCGATGAGGCGCTATTTCCTTTCGTGCCTGACTCCAGGCTCCCAGGCCCTGCCTGTAGTGGCTCCATCTCCAGACAAGCAACTGCAGAGGTGAGGTTAACTTGGGGGCTATAACTCTAAAGATAAGGCAATTATTTTCCTGCTTCTGACACAGGGAAATGCTCCCTTCCTCACCAGATCTTTTTTTTTTTTTTTTTTTTTTTTGAGATGGAGTTTCGCTCTTATCGCCCAGGCTGGAGTGCGGTGGCGCAATCTCGGCTCACTGCAACCTCCGCCTCCCAGGTTCAAGCAATTCTCCTACCTCAGCCTCCCAAGTAGCTGGGATTACAGGCATGTGCCACCATGCCCAGCTAATTTTTTCTATTTTTCATAGAGACGGGGTTTCTCCATGTTGGTCAGGCTGGTCTTGAACTCCTGACCTCAGGTGATCTACCCGCCTCAGCCTCCCAAAGTGCTGGAGTTACAGGCGTGAGCCACCACGCCCGGCTACCAGATCTTATTTTGTTCAGACTCCACCAAGACCACACTATTTAGTGCTAGGATGGGGACATTGTGGGCAGGGAGGAGGCAGGGAAGGCTGAGGCCCAGAGCTCAGCCTCAGCAGTAGGGAGGGAGGTGCATGCAAGTACTCTCTCCCACTTTTCTCCCCCTGTTCAAACGGCCCCTAGTCCTCTCTAGAAGCGAGCCCAACCATAGCTAGATTTGGAATATTTATCCTTCTTCATTATCAGGGGGTTTAAATTTGTTTTCTTAAAGTCAGGTTGGGAAGTGATTGGAGGGACATCCAGGGATGGCCATTTTGCCATTAAGGTACAGCCTAGAAGTTGCCCTGAGTTCAGAGAGCCTTGAAGACCACGTTGCAACTAAGTTCCCACCCTTGGTGATCTGAGCTTGGTCCTCTACCAGCTTCCCTAATGTCTTGTACCATCTTCAGTGGGCAGAACTTGGCCAGAAAAAGGAGCTCAATGGAAGGACAAGGCAGAGGGAGGGTCAGCCTGGCCTCACATCTGACTTTGTTCCATGCCCTGGCCCCTTCTTGTCCCCAGATGTGAAGGTTGTCACCCTTCACTACGTGGCCTGTGTATGCATGTTAGAATGTTGGAAATTCAGTGTGGCACTGTCTCCCAGCCTGGGCTCAGTGCTCATTTTCCTTGGATGAAAGAGCCAGAGACATACATTCTCTCACACACCCAAACTTGTAAGGCAGCAAAGCTGATGATACAAACATGGGGTGTGGGAAGGAATTGTAGCAATGCTGAGACACAGACAGAAGGGAGAGGGGATGCTGGCTGATGGCTGGAAGCTGAGTCCCCAAGAGAACACAAACGCCCTTCTCTCCCTATCAAACTAAAGGAAAAACCAAGTCTTGGGAAAGAATTAATTTTAAAAAGAACTGGCAGCTCCTACAAGACTTGGAAGAGGAGTGAGGGTGCCTTTCTTCCCAGTGTTCTCTGACTGCCTCAACTATCAGGAGGGTTTGAAACCCACAACTGGAAGAAGAACGATTTCTTCCCTGTGCCCAGATTTACTGGGACATCCCTGATTCCTGAAAATCCTATAGCCCAGGCTATTCTTAAGTCTTTTGGGATTCCAGAGGGTACTGGAGTGAAGGTTGCAGGCAGGGTAGGGATCAGCCAAATAAAGCCACCTAGGCTGAGGGATACCCCTCACTCCTTCACTCCATATCACCAAGGGAGGAGAGGGCTAGTCCCTTTCCCCAGTGCCCCTTCCCCTGCCAAGAGTGAGCAGCTGCATACTAGAGCCAAACAGAATGTTTTGGGCAGCCGCCCCCGTCGCCGCCTTCCAAGAAGCTCCTAGTCTAGCCACAGAGCTAAAAGAGGAAGCTTGGGCTCAGACGCTCCTGCCAGCTCCTCCTCTTCTGCGTCTTGTAGGCAGTGGGATCTGGCCTGTCCTCTCAGACCAGAAAGGTTGTGGAGAAGCAGGAACAATAGCCCCAGGCTTGGAGGAGAGAGAGCAGATCTGATAAACAGGAAAAACGATGTTCAAAACCTAGGGAAGAGGGTGTTTCTTCTTTGCTAGTCTTAGCGGAGAACTCTTCTCATCTTCTACCAACACAAAACCCTAGAAACGAACCTTCTTCTTTAGTTCTCTCTCAAGGAGATTTGGAGATATTTACCCACCCCTCCCTGGAGGGAAGGGGCCCAAGCAACACAGGGGTTAACTTTTCTGAAAACACAACTTTTTCCAATCCTGCGTGGGGTGGGGGAGAGATATTTAATCACCCGGGAGTGGGGTGGTCTCAATCTAAACACTCCCTCCTCCCTCAAAGGCACAGAGCCTATTTCGCAGATCCTAAAGTAGGTGGAACAGGACGCCTTGTGTTGTTGGGGAGAGACAGAGAAAGGCGAAGGAGGAGGGAAAAAAAAAGGTTGGTAGGTTTGTGCGTGGGTCCCTCGTGCGGGCCGTGCTACTCATGGGTGCTATTTAACAATTCCTGCCTCTACCATTGGTCAGTGTTGGATCAGATGGTTGTATTTCCTTCTGGCCATCACTGGCACCTCGCCATTCCCCTTCAGCTGAAACCCAATCTCGGATATACTACTAATAGGCGAGGCGCTCGGACTATAAAACACAACAAATCATAAACCCAGCGGAGCAGCAGCGGCACGCGCGCCTCCCCTCCCAAAGAGTTCCTATTTCGTGAACTCCACCTTCCCTGTCACTCTGACCAGCGGGCAGGAGTCCTTCCTGGGCCAGCTACCGCTCTACTCGTCGGGCTATGCGGTCCCGCTGGGGCATTACCCCGAACCCTATGGGCCAGGGCCGGGCCAGGACAAGGGCTTTGCCACTTCCTTCTATTACCTGCCGGCGGGCGGTGGCTACGTCCCAGCGGCACCCTGCTACTGCAGGCCGGGGCCGGCGCCGGCCTTCTACGCTAGAAGGAGTCGGCCCGCGCACTTTCCGGCGCCGACGAGCTGCCCCTTTCCACCCCCAGCCGCAGAAGTCAGACTGCGCGCAAGACAAGAGCGTGTTCGGCGAGACAGAAGAGTAGAAATGCTGCACTCCGGTCTACCCGTAGATGCAGCGGATGAATTCGTGCAACAGTGTATGAGACTTCCCGTTGGCGTCTCTCCAGCTCCCCTGGGCCCCCACCCCGGGACACAGAACTAGTGAGCGCCCCCTGCCCCAATCTCCCACAGGGTGCTGGGTGATCATCTCAGGAGATAGAAGAAGATTGGGCATCTGCCCGGTGTCTCTCACTGTGTCGCCTATTTGGCAGGAGTTACAAAGTTTGCAAAGTCCCAGCCGCACTGGGAGCCATGGGGAGCGAGTGTGCTCTCCTGGGGCGCCTGGTCAGAGCCGGGGTTCCAGGACAAGGAAGAGAGCAGGGGCCCGCAGTCACTGGCTTGGCTTTACTTTGAGCC
The DNA here is from genome assembly GCF_028878055.3 of Symphalangus syndactylus. NCBI lineage: Eukaryota > Metazoa > Chordata > Mammalia > Primates > Hylobatidae > Symphalangus > Symphalangus syndactylus. The sequence goes on from NC_072431.2 coordinate 72,656,146, forward strand.
CCCAGCCCCCCTCTCCCAGCCCTGGTAGGGTTCCCCAACCAAAGACGGCTCCATTAAAAACGGAGTGCGTCATGCAAGGGGGTAGGGGGTGACGCTGAAGAGGAAGAGTCGAGTCTGTCTGGGAGTGTTTTCCTGAGTTGGGGCGGGGGACTGGGGCAAGATGAGGCACCAGGAAAGGGGTGGTAGTCAGAGGAGGGAGGAGGAATAAGGGGAAGGAAGAGAGAGGCAACAGGTGGAGCGAGAGAGGGAGAAACAGTGCGGCGTCTCAGGTTGGATTATTTGCTGGCCTTGAGTCCCAAGTGATGTCCATTAGCCGGACTCGAAAGTGAGGAGCCGTTAATGTGGACTATGGATCGATCTACGTCATTACGGATTAAGGGCCTGGATTTATCATTGGGTTGGCGGGGTGAGGTGGGGGGAGCAAGATGGATTGAAAGGGAGGGAAAGACAAGATGCAACTAGGAAGAGACACAGCTGACCAGCCCCTCCCCCAGGCTCAGGTGGGAGTTTAAACTGCTCCTCCCCTCCCCCATCTAGAGTCTAGACAGACGGCACAGGCCTAGGAGACCAGGAGGGAATCTGGAGGGGGCGCTGGAGGAGTGTGAAAGGGGGGAAGGGAACCGGCAGAGTGGAGGGTCTCCCGGTACTGGCTGGAGTCTGTGGAGGGTCGACTAGGGCAGGGGGCCCTGGGCCCGGTGACCTCAGGCCTCACCATCTCCACTCTGCAAAACAGGTTCCTTCTTTGGACCCAGGTTCCTCCTTTGGGCCGAGGCCGCCAGACATACATGCGCTACCAGAGGGTGGAGCTGGAGGAGTTTCCCTACAATCGCTACCTGGCGGCGGCGGTGCATCCCTGTGCCTGACCCAGCGGCAGATCAAGATATGGTTCCAGAACCGACGCATGAAGTGGAAAAAGAAGAGCAAACTGCTCAGCGCGTCTCAGCTCAGTGCCGAGGAGGAGAAAGAAAAACCGGCCAAGTGAAGGTGCTGGAAAGGAGGGAGGACGCGAGGGGAAAGGCCTGTGCGGAGCTGAGGGCGTCGGAGAGACCCGGGAAGGAGGGCTCTCGGTGGGGAGCCAGGAGATCTGCTCTCCAGGGCATGACAGGCAGGGCCCAGCGCGCTCCTGGACGCCCCCCTCCCCGCACGGCTCCCGGTGGGTGCTCTGAGGCCTCACTACTCGAGCCCACCCAGCACCCCGCGCACCCTTCCTTCCCGAGGAACTCGCCTCAGCCTGATCAGGCCTCCTGGTGAGAACTGAGGATAGGACTCACTTGAGGTTTCCTGGAAGCAGAGCAAAATGCTCTTGTGCCTGTCGCGTCTCATTTCGTCCATGTCCCCTATGCAGGGTTCAATGGTAGATTTGCTGTCCCCTCAGTGGGGGCCTTGAAGACTCCCTGATCCCAGACATGTAGTCTCTCCCACCCCCTCCCCAAAGCCATTGGAAGGAGCACATACTACCTAGAAGTAAGAGGAGTCTCGGAAGAAACCAAAGTTCTATTTTATTAATTTTCTTTTTCTTTTTTTTTTGAGATGGAGTCTCATTCTGTTGCCCAGGCTGGAGTGTAGTGGCACAATCTTGGCTCACTGAAACCTCTGCCTCCTGGGTTCAAGCGATTCTCCTGCCTCAGCCTCCCGAGTAGCTGGGATTAGAGGTGCCTGCCACCATGCCCGGCTAATTTTTGTATTTTTAGTAGCGATGGGGTTTCACCATGTTGGTCAGGCTGGTCTTGAACTCCTGACCTTGTGATCCACCCTTCTCAGCCTCCCAAAGTGCTGGGATTACAGACATGAGCCCTCGTGCCTGGCCTATTTTATTAATTTTCTGTGTGTTTATAGTCTTGTCTTAGCTCTGGACATGAAATACTTCGATGATGATAATAATAACAGTAATAAACATGTGAAAACTCGACGCTCGGTCACCTCCGATCCTCCCTTGCCATTTTTTCCTCTCCCCTCAACTCCCAGCCTCTCCATCTTTCCTGAGCCAGAATTCTTTAGCAAAGGTGAGAGCCCTGGCCCGCCGAAGTGAGCCCTGTTCAACTAGGAAGTTACAGCTGAGATAAACGCTGGAGTGATCTAGGCTGGAGCTATCAGTCCTGCCCAGGCCCCAGCGCTGCGATTCCCTGGTGCTGAGGCTCACAGCCTCCTCTCCCCATGCAGACTTGGGGGATGGAGAGGGGCTGTTTCGCTCTCATTCTCTAGCCTTTCCTCTTGTGTCCACAGCACTAAGGGAGCCACTGAGGCCCCTAAAGCACTCTTGCAGAGATGGAGCCATCAAGTCTGGGGGCCTCTGCAGCGCTTTTCTGTCCTCACCTTGGCAGAGACCCCTGGCCTTTGGCCCGTCCACACGGCCAGCTTTTTTCACCAGCCTTGGCCCTCCGTTCCTGGCCTGTGGCTCTGGAGACTAAAAAATGGGGCCACTGGGTATCTCTCACCCTGTAGCTGAAGGCTCCAGGTGCCCCTTCCCACCTCAAGTAGGTGATCAGCCTCAAGTAGGGGAATGTAAAGCCACCAGCCAGGCACAGGCCGAAGGGAGCAACTTTCCCTTGCTCCTTGGAGACCCCAGGGCAGGAGGCTAGGTGATGGGGCGTTTAGTGTCATCCTCTCAACCTAGAATGGCCCATTCTCTCTCTGCTTGCACCGGCACCCAGAGGGCAAGCTGCGGACACTGGGACACTGTTTTCGTTTATGCCTAAGCTCTCTCACTTCCTTTCTTATTTTTAAAGAGAATAGTCCCCTCCTACCAGCTGCGGCGGTCTCTGGCCGCCCAACGTGCTCAGCAAAGCATGCGGGTCCTTGGAACCCCTTTTCTGGGAAGGCGGCTGCCACCAGGCAAATTCTCAAACTGCCCAGCTGCGAGTGAGGGGCCTGGAGTGGGGCCTCTGAATGCAATAGCCGAGGAGGAGGGGAAGGGGTCGCACTTTACAAACTCTCAGACACATGTTACTATTCAAACCCAAGCAGCAGAGGCTGTGGCCACTGCAGTCTTTTCAGCAACTAGGCCGCTTAGCCCCAGCTGTGCTCGGCTTCTGGGGTCCCTGTCCTGCTCTGTCACTCCCCAGGCCTGGGCTAAGGACCACCAAGGAGGTCAGGAAGGGGATTTCGAACGTCCAAATGGCCCAGAAGTGAACGCTTCTCCAGCTTCTTTTTCAAGCCTCCCGTGGGCTTGGCCTGGGTGCTGTGGACCCGCAACAGCAGTCCCACCAGGATGCAGGCCGGGCTAAGCTCCCGGGGAAAACCCGTTGCAATAATTGTTTTTCACACACAACTTCCAACCCTTCCCGCATTTCCACCTCCAACTCGGAGACTTGCAAAGCCCGAGAAAGGGAAAAGCAACTCAATCTTTGATCTTCTCATCCAAACTTAAAATAATACTGACAATGATGAGGTAGGGAGAAGGACCCAAATAGAGAGGCTAACCCCACCCACAAGAAAGTGGGTAAAAAGCCCAACCCTTGCTCTAAAAGGCTCAACCCTGTGTCTGAGCCTTGACCGGGTTTCTTTCTCTCCCTGCGGCTGCAGGGAGCCAGCAGGGAGGCAGCCGCTGCCGCCATGGTGGTCTCCCGTCGATCGCCGGGAGGTGGCGCGCTCTGATCAGAGGCCAACGCCAACCTTCTCCCTGTTTCTCCCCCTTCTTTTTTCCCCCTCTTGGAGGCTCGCATTGAATCGTCCCTAACGATTCTCGGATGGTCATTATTTGTAACCATAGAGCATGAGTTACCTCTTGAGGTCATCAGTGAGAATTTATGACTGGTCAAAAAAAGCACATGATTCCGTAACGCCCCCCCACCTCCTTCTATATTTGGCCGCATACATAGCAAACCGAAGTACAGTGCATCGCTATAATTCATTAATACGTCATAAATCGTGAAGCACAGGGTTATAACAACCACGATCCACAAATCAAGCCCTCCGAAATCACCCAAATGAGCTCGTACTTTGTAAACTCCTTCTCGGGGCGTTGTCCAAATGGCCCGGAATATCAGTCGCTAAATTATGGCAGTAGCAGCTCTGTGAGCGGCTCTTATAGGGATCCCGCTGTCATGCACACCGGCTCTTACAGCTAAAATTACAATGGGATGGACCTCAGCGTCAACCGCTCCTTGGCCTCCTCCAGCCACTTTGGCGCGGTGGGTGAGAGCTCCCGCGCCTTCCCCGCGCCCGCCCAGGAGCCCCGCTTCAGGCAAGCGGCTTCGAGCTGCTCCTGTCCTCACCTGAGTCCCTGCCCTACACCAATGGCAACAGCCATGGCGCCAAGCCCTCTGCTTTGTCCCTCTCCAACCAGGCGACGTCAGTCAGCTCCAGCGCCAATTTCACCGAAATGGACGAGGCCACCGCGTCCTCCGAGCCTGAGGAAGCGGCAAGCCAGCTAAGCAGCTCCAGCCTAGCTCCGGTGCAGCCAGAGCCCATGGCCACCTCCACAGCCACGCCTGAGGGGCAGACTCCGCAGATATTCCCCTGGATGAGGAAGCTTCACATCGGCCATGGTAATTCTCTTTTTTGTCTTTCCAGCTTTCCTTCTCTGCGTTTTGGAGTGGAATGGGGGGACAAGGAGAGCTTGGCTTTTCTCTAAATATAGATTTATTTTTCCAACGGGGAGAAGTCTTTAAGAGGGGCCGCATAGCTTCATAGACAGAGCCAAACAGGGTATCTCTGTCAGAGGTGGGTATTTTTAATAATTTGTTTCCAGCTTTGGCTTAGGTTTTTATTAGCGCAGCTGTACCAGCTTTAGGATAAAGGATGGGGTTTATGTAATGTGGGGAAGGGTCCTGCTTTCCCCTGAAATTTTGAGACTGCCGCTAGCAAAGAACGGGTGAGCAGTAAAAGGAGCTTTCCAGAGCAAAAGTGCAACCGCTCTCCTCTCTCCCGGGGGGAGCGGCCGCCTGAGCCCAGCCAAGGGTGAGGCACTTAGGAGCGAGCAAGAGACAAAGCTGGGCGCACTGGCCCCCGGGCGCACTGGGGGATGCAGGAGAAGGGGGTGCAGAAATCGAGCTTGAATGTGGGCATCTGGAGTAGAGAGGATTGGAGCTGTGGTGAGCTGGGTGCCCGGACACCTGGGTCCTGCCTTCCCGCCCCCTCCCACCCAGTGCCCCCTCCCTTATCCGGAATGAAGTTGCCTTGTGGCTTTCCTCTATCTGCTCCAGATATGACCGGGCCGGACGGGAAAAGGGCCCAGACCACGTATGCCCGCTACCAGACCCTGGAGCTGGAAAAGGAGTTCCGCTTCAACCGCTACCTGACCCGGCGATGGTGCATTGAGATCGCCCACGCACTCTGCCTGTCAGAGTGCCAGATCGAGATCTGGTTCCAGAACTGGCGCATGAAGTGGAAGAAGGACAACAAACTGAAAAGTATGAGCCTGGCTACAGCCGGCAGCGCTTTCCAGCCCTGAGCCCGCCCAGAGGAGCCCCGTGGCCCAGGAGCCCGTGCCAGCCCCAGCCCTGGCCCCTCCAATCCTCCCCGCGCTGCTGCTACCCGCTGGGGACCAGTTCCCACAAGCCTGCCTCGCCCCGGCCTTGTGTTATGATATTTCGTTAGGTCTTAGGTCTTCCTGTGGCTCCCTTTCTCCTGGACTGGTTATCTTATTATTGTTAATAATTATTATTATTATTATTTTCCCTCCATGCTCCCAACTCCCTTCTGCTTGCCCCAAATCCGTCAGTGTTTCCGAATGTTTGTGTCTGTGGTTGCAGTCCTTCCCCCAGGAAAAAAAAAAAAAGAAATTCGCATGTTTAATGTGAACCGTCCTCTCCCCATCTGTGTTCTAACTTATTTATAAAAAGATGATCATTGTATTTTGAGTTTTAGCTGGAAACTTCTCTAAGGGGCAGCGGTTGAGGTGGGGTAGTGCTGCAGTGGGGCCAAACTGAGCTGGCTTGGGAGATGGAGTCTTTTTTCATTCTCCTCCTCCTCCCTCCCCACTCCCCAGGCCCAAGTCTCCTAGGGGCTTGGTCCCAGGGTGAGAAGGGGCTAGGGAGGAACAAAGGGATGATATTGAGAAGAGAGAAAGAAGATAGTGAGATTTAAGTTCCTGTCGCCTGGGTAGGCCTCACAAGGCCTGGTCAGGGAGTATACGGAAACAAAAATGATCCTCAGTGCAAAATGTCTTGTGTATTTCTCTGTGAATCCATGGGTCTGGCTAGAGGGCCCAAAGCTTATAAATATGGGGATAGTCTGGGTCAGACCCATCTCTCCCTTACCCATTTTGCTTCCAAGACTATTTGTAGTGAGTGAGTGGATGCTGTGCTAGTGTGAAATCTGTCTTTGCGGGGCATGTCTCAGTGATTTGCTTTTGGTATTTGTTTGTAGCTTTCCTGGAAGTCAAATAAATGTTTCTCCCACTCCATTGCCCTTCTACTTGTCTTTTCTCCAAGGGGTCTGCCTCTCGCATCCCGGGCACACCCTACACCATTCTCAATAGATCAGGGGTACAGGGAAGAAAAAGTAGGCTGCTCCCCAACAGCTCTTCTCAGCCATGTAAGTCCCTGGCTTGGTCAGCAGTACTTGGGCCAGGGAACAGACCTTCGTGACTGGGGGACTCCAATGCCCAGAAACCCCATGTGGGGCTGGGGCAGGGGAAAGGCTGAGCTAGACTCCATCCTGGTCTTTCACTAGCTGGCCAAGGAAGCCTCTGGAAAACCCTTCTGGGAAAGTAATTTGGGCCTAAGTCCTCAGCAGGAGGCTCCTGGCCTTTTGGGAGTGGTAGAGGCCTGCCCAGCCCCGTCTCCTACTCCAAGTCCCAATTCAGCTCTGCCACCAACTAAAGCAAAAAAAAAAAAAAATTAGCTGGATGTCAAAGGATTTCTCTCACCCTCAGCCTTCCCTACCCTTATCAAGGGCTCCTTCTCTCCAAGGGCCCAACTGATCTTCCCTCTTGATTAGGAATTAGGGTCCCTTCAGAAAGACCCCTGGTTCCCCCTTCAGCCTGGCCCAGGGCCAGGTCCCAGACCACCTCCATCCAAGTCAGCCTCCACTCTGAGCTCAAGAGTCAAGTCTGGACACTTACCCAGTCAATCCCTTCCAGCTTGGCCCAACTTCTTACTGGACTTTGGGGGAGGGGGAGCTGGTGAGGAGGTAGCCCAGGGTCCTGGAGGCTCTACTTGGCCCTCCTTTCCCTTCACCCCTTGACTTTGACCCCCTTTGTCAATAGCAAACTATCCCAAAAGTCACTGTGACATTTAGATGTCAAATGGATAGGGGTTTTATCTCAAAATTAGATCATAAAAATCACCAAGAAGTCAGACAGATACCCCTCACTGACTCGAGAAAGTCACGTGAGGTCCATAAAGTTAGTTTTATGGTTTTGGGGAGTTGACACCGCGCAGTATATTTCACATTCTCCAGAATGTTAAGTGACACTTTAACTGCTCACTGTGGTGGGGAAGGGGGCAGAGGCAGGTGAGCACTCTCCCAGCCTGGAGCTGCGGGACCAGCCCAGAAGGCAGCGGCCACCCAGGCCAGCATTCCCGCAGTAAGTCACTTTCAGCTTTCGCTTTTACCCCTTGCAATTCTGGGGCTTGGGACTGGGAGAAGAAAACTTGTTTCCAGCTGGGGCTGTGGGGTGATGTAGGGGAAATTTAGCCTGTTTTATGCACCCAGTTCTAAGGGACTGGATGCCTGAAATGAGTGCTCTCAGTTTCATCAGGCCTCATCAGTCAGGGGGCACTTGATTTTTACTAGCAGGAGTGTCTGACTATGGGGAAAAGGGTTTGTGTAGGGGATCCATGCTCCCTCAGTGCCAGTGGAAATTTAGGGACCAAGAAGGAGGGGTGTGTATTGCTGAAAGAAGGGGCCATTGTAGGGGGCCACTTCACTGCTGGATCTCTTCAGACAGCTATCTCCCCACCCTCAGGCAAGAAACTTTATGACATTCATTTGTCAGAGGTGTGTGGGGGTGCACCGCTGGGCACTTTTATCTGGATACATCAGAGCTGAGAAAAAGCACCGGGTAGGTGGCTGCTGTGGGCTGCCTTGCCCTGGGGGGCTCTCTGGCTTTCAGATCTTTGAAGTCCATAAAAAGGGGTCCCTCCGGTTATCTTTGGCTTCATCAGGCTTCTCTGGGATGGGAAGCACAGCGCTGCTTTTGCCTCCACCTTCAGCCTGTTGGTCTCAAGCTAATCTTTCTCCTTGGCTTGAAGTAGGATCCTGAAGTCAGACTAGGGAGCAGACAGAGGGGGTAATCCCCCCCCAATTCAAAACCTAGTTCTTGAACCAGGAGTGGGAGAAGGGAACAGCTTCTTCTCTTGCCTAGAGGTGTTAGGTGTTTAAGTAGAACTCTGGCAGGCCCTCCATAAATAAAATCAGCTCAAGAATACAGATCCCTCAACTGTCAGAAGGAAATAGATTCAGGAGCTGGAAGAGAAGATAGGAAAGGTGCTTTTTTTCCTCTCTTTTTCCCTCTTCTCTTCCAGGCACACCCTCAAAGACCCCTTTGTTTTGTGACACCATAAACCAGATAGACTTCAGGATTTGATCCCCAGAGTTTCTGTTATTTTCCAGAGAAAAGTCACCTTTCTAAGTCAGAGGCCTCTTCCCCACCAAATTAACCCCCCTCCAATTTAAGACCCACGGGGCTAACTACCCTGTCACTCCTGCTTTCACCAGCCTGCCATCCCCTGGATTCAGCTCAACAACTGCCATAGGTAGTTTCTGGGATTAGATATGTTGTGATACCCTACCTCATTTTAACCCGATTGTCTCACTTAGCTGATAAAAGGCAGACAGACTCCATTTTAATTCCTTCACTTACAGCCCCTTTACCTCCCTCCCTTCAGGGCATAACTAGTGCAAGCTGACTCCAAGCACATCCAGGAATGCACTTACTGATAAGATATTGAGGCAAGCTGAACCAGCAGCTCCTGGGGATGCGCTCAGTGGATGGCACCTGCATTTATCGCTTTGTGATAGTTTAAGCCCCTGCACCTGGAACTGTTTATTTTTTGTAACTGCTTTTGTAACCAATTAATTTTTTAACTTTTTGCCAGTTCTGCTTCTGTAAAAATTGCTTCAGCTAAACTCCCCCTACCCTATTTAGAGCACGGTATAAAAACAAATCTAGCCCCCTTTTTGGGGCTGAGAGAATTTTGAGCACTAGCCATCTCTCGGTCACTGGCTAATAAAGGACTCCTAAATTCGTCTCAGAGTGTGGCGTTTCTCTATAACTCGCTTGGTTACAACAATGTGGCACTTCGAGGGGCTTCTGATCTTTGGGACAAGGATGGGGTCATAAGACTCCCTTTTTCCCATTAAGGGACATTGGAATTCTCCCCCTCTCCTCGTTCTCCTGAAGCCACTCTCTAGTCCCTGAGCTCTCTATCCACCGCCCAAGCCTGACTTACAGGAGATCCTTAACAGGCTTTAAGAGCAGAGTCACCCTGGTTTGAAGACACATCATCCCAAGAATGATAAGGGCATTTGTATCCCTTAGAAAGGAGGCACAGGTCATCTCCCAAAGAATCCCCAGCACCACTGAAAATATAAAGAAGTGCTGGAGGCACAGCTTCCACAGTCTTCCACTCTACAAGGCAATGGAGTTGACAGACATGCAGAGAAAGAGTGCTGCAAGGGAGAGTCTGACCTGGGTCTCCAGGGGAACCCCATTCCTATTATACCCCTGGCCTCACTCTAATATACTTCCCTTTCTTAAAGCCCTCCTAGAAGCTAGAACCCCAGATAGCAAGGCCTGCCCCTGAAAAATTATTTGCCCCCTCTCATGTCAGGTCTGCAGGTTCTGATAAAGAGTGCCTGGGCTGGTGGCCCAGGGATATCTACTAGGCATATCTGGTCAGATTTTCCAGGATGGCAAAGAGCAACTTGGGGTGCCCACTTGCACCTCAGTGACCAAACCCTTGAAGGGTCTCCTCCAGCTCTAAGCAGGTCCTGGAGAAGATGCCCAGGCTTGGCTTTCGTCTTCTCCACTTCAGGCTCCCTGAGCTGAACCCCAGTCCTGTCTGAACCCCAGTCCTCTCTGAACCCCAACCAGGACAAGTTGGGGGAGGCAATGAGAGGTGTGAAGGGATTTCTGGTGCCAAGAACTCCCTCCTCTGCCCCAGACCTCTGTCCTCTCCTCCTGCCCTCCCCAGGCCATCTCCCTCTAAGAAAGCTGCTCTACTCTCTCCAGGGCTTTGCTCTCCCTCCTCTCCTACCCGCTTTCTCTCCCTGCCTGTCCAGGCTTCAACCTCTTGAGCTACAAGCCAAGCCGGCACCCTCTGGCCAAATCTTCTACTTGGGGCAGGCCCCAAGAGGTGACAGCTGGAGATTAAGGCTACAGTTTTTCTTTTCCCTCTGAGGCCAGCCTGGCCACCACTCAGTGGACAATTCAATTTTGATTTTTTTTGTTTTGTTTTATTTGGTTGTTTGTTTTGTTTTGTTTCTCTGAGGCCAATGGGTGGGAGGAAGTATAAAGAAGTGTAAACAGGCTGGGCGTGGTGGCTCATGTCTATAATCTCAGCACTTTGGGAGGCTGAGGCGGGCAGATCACAAGGTCAGGAGATTGAGACCATCTCGGCTGACAGTGAAACCCTGTCTCTACTAAAAATACAAAAAAATTAGCCAGGCTTGGTGGCAGGTGCCTGTAGTCCCAGCTGCTCAGGAGGCTAAGGCAGGAGAATGGCATGAACCTGGGAGGCAGAGTTTGTAGTCAGCCGAGATCACACCACTGCACTCCAGCCTGGGCAACAGAGCGAGACTCCGTCTCAAAAAACAAACAAAAAACAAACAAACAAAAAACCAAACAAACAAACAAACAAAAAAGAAGTGTAAACAGGAAAGCCAGCCGGGCCTGGAGTTCCAAGTGCCCATATTTCATCAGCTTCCTCTCCATAACTATGGCAGGGACACTTAACTCTTCCCCAGCTGTGAGAAGTAATTCTCTGAGGGCTGTTGAGCAGAATGGGAAGATCCAAGAGGAAGCTCCTTTCCTTGCCTGGTTCTTTTATTCCTGGGATTTGCATGCCAAGGATTCAGAGCAATGGAGAAGACAGAAGCTCAGCACAACCCCCCAAACTCAGTCCCTTCCCAGGACTAGTCTCCCCCACATGGACTTCTCAGCTTGGGGGACCAACCTGGTCAATCTTGGAAGACAGGGCTAGCAAGAATGAGCTCCCCTCTTTTAAGGGAGGGGACACTGGTAACCCTCCCCATTTTTGGAGTTTTTCAGAGTAATCGGATTTTGAGGCTGGGATCTGTCCACAGTGAGATTTATCGATTGCTGCAGCGCTGTTACACATGCGTATTAATTAACACCACCTGGAAACCGAGCTGTTTGGGGAGGGGAAGGGAGAAATGGGGGCCCCTAAAGCAGAATGGATATTTCTCCATAAGTGACTCTGAGGTTGAGATTGGAGGGCCCTCTGCACATGAATCCTGTGGCCCTCCCCAGGCTTGAAGCCCCTGGAGTTCTCAGCAAGGGCAAGAGTGACTTAGTCCCTACAGTCAATTCCACACACAAGTCTCATGGTGGTGATGGTTGTCAGGGGAGATTAAACACCCCTCAGGTCCTTCCTGCAGGCCCCACCCCACTCCTCCTTGTCTCTGGTGGGTTTCCCCAGCCCTCTAATGCTCTGTTACCAGCAGAGGTTAGCGACAATCCTTTCTAGAGGGGTTAACCTCCCCCCCTCACCTTCCTTTCAACTTCTTAAAGGTAGAGGCTTATGATGGTTTTCGAATTTGGTTTGTTTTATTTTGCTTTAGCGTCCTGTTTGTTGTTGTTGGTAGTACTGGTCTTATGGCCTTCTCCTTTCTCCTACACCCCCTCCAAAAACTGATTAAAATCTGTTAAAGGATTTAATTAACAGAGTTAAATGAAAAGGAAGGAAGTGCAAATGAGTTGGGGGAAAAACCCACACCAAAGCTATTCTCAACGAGTAAATCACCATTTTAACAATATAATGGAGTTTACATCCTGAAAGGGGAAACCAACGCTAGTATCTCATCAATAATTCATAGAGTCCGTGATCATGCAGAGGTCAGCAGATGGGGCAGCAGCGCCAGCCTACGTGGCGCTCCAAGCCGCTGCAGCATACATTACCTGCCGCCGGCCACACTGCCGCCATCACCTCCGCTGCTGCAGACCTGGGGTGGGGGCACGCTGGCAGGTTTAGGCGGATCTTTCATTCTTTCTTTTGGCGAATTCACCGATTTTAGGCTCCAAGAGGAAGAGGGGAAATTTGGGCAATTCGGGAACCTGTCGGATCCCAAAAAGCACCTTTTCCCTAAGTTTTAACGTTTCCCTCTCTTCTTTTTCCTTTTCTCAGTGATTTAGGTGTCTCCTCTCTTGTGTCTTCTCTCCCTAAACTTCCTCTTGGAGAGAAAAATGCACTCTCTGCAGTATCCTCTAGCTTCTCCTCCCTGGAAACCGTTCCCAGGCTGCGAGGCCGCCCTCTGGCCTGACTCTCCCCGAGTGGATCCGGGCTGAGCCTTGCGGCTTTGGAGCACGGTGGCTGGTTTTGGTCGCAGAGATCTCTGACCTCGGAGCCCAGTGGGGTAGGGCTGAATGCACCTAGGGAGGAAAGGTACCTTGCAAACCCCATACCATTGTGCCGTACCAAAAGATGACCCAGGCCAGATGGAAAGGTGGGGAGTCAGCATGGAAAGACACACGTAGGGGAGAAGTGGAGGGAAATGCCAGCCTGTGTGGGGCATCACCTCTTGGGGGATTTGGAGCCAAGATGGAGGATACCCTATTTCGGGGTTTTTGCAGGCTTGTCCTTAGGTGCGTACATCTCTCTAATTCGTTTTCTTTTCTGTTTTCTGAATCCCAAGGGATCCTAAGGAAGGAGAAAGGAAATCATTCCCAGTGAGAGGTGGGGGTCTGGGAGGCGATATTTGGGCGGAAGGGAAACCGAAAGCGCGCGGGTTGTCCACACTGCTGCTGCGCCGGACTCTCAGAGGCAGAGGCTGTAACATCCCGGAACTGCCAGTAGAGTCCACCTTACACCAAGTTCACAGCCAGGCTGGGGTCTCCGAGGCACCAGCGAGCAGCAGCTCAAGGTGGTCCCGGCCCTGCATTGTTGGGACACTGAGTTCTCCCTCCAGCCCTGTGAGCACAGTGGCCCCCTCTGCTCTCGAGGAGACCCTGCTCCAAGCTCTCACCACCCTTCACCCCAGAAATGCCCTTCTCCAGGTCAGCCCATTCTACTGCTCGCCATAGGTCTCATCGTCCAGCAACCTCGGCCCTGCTCGGGGGTCAAAAATGAAGAAGAATGGGTGGTCAAAAGCCCTTCCAGGCATCCCAGTAGAAGACACCGTTGAAAATGCGTGAAGTGGGTTCCGCGTCTTTTTCCAAGGAGTTATTTAATAGTCAAAAAACTCCTCTTGCCCAGGTCTAAGGCCCTGGGGGAGTGAGGACATTGGCCAAGGGGGGAGGGGTAAGGAAAGCGTTTTGCCCTGGGATTTCTGCTGCTGGAGTGGCAGAATGAGACCCTGGGTGGTGAGGCCAGTGTTATTGCCGGAGGGGTCGCAAAGTTGGAGGGTCAAAAGTTTACACCAAGCGTGAGTGGGCGGGGCAGAGGCGACTAGCCGCGGGGACGGAGTGGGGGCGATGGGGGAGGGGGCTGTGTGTGTGTGTGTGAAGACAGATGAGGGGGCCAGGGAAGCTGGCGGTAAGGAAGACTTGTGGGTTGCAGAAGTGGGGGAGCACAACTGGGCAGTGAAAAGGCAGATATCTGGGAAAGGGAAACTGAGGAAAGAAAAATTCCTTCTCCAAAAAGGGTGAGACTGGTGGTGGTGGTGATTTGTAGAAAAGACAGCGCTTTTGAATCCTCTGAGCAATTTTCTCTTCCAAAGGTAATCTTTGAGTCACCATATTAAATTTAATTAAAACCTTCCTAGCCACACATATTTTAGAAATTCAGTTAAATTATCCCCACGTCTTTGTAGGACTTCTGGCAGGGCCAAAGGATACTTCCAATGTGAAGGTTTGATTTTCACCAACATCAACTCACCCTGCTTGCCCTAAAGGGGTCAAACTATTGGCTCTTTCAATCCCCCACCCCTGGGAGAGGCAGGCCTCTTTTCAAGAACCCTTAACCCCCAGGCTGTGTCAGGAAGGTGGGGTCCATGAGCATGGGCCAACACTGGAGTCTTTCCAAACTCTCATTCCTCTCTCCAAATTGCTCCAGTTTAAGAACTTGCCTATTGAAAGAATAGCTTGTTAATTCTCTCACTCTCTCCTAAGCCTCCATCTGTGTGTTCATCTTGACTCCTTCTCTTCCTATTTGGATGAGGGAGGAGAAATGCAAAGGAAAAATACCAAATGGCCTCACGGAGACCTTTTTTACTGGAGTTGAAACAGGCGACCTGAAATGAACTTTGAATCCATGCATTAAGCTTAGCTCATAAGTAAAGGCCTAGAGTGACTTAATAATTATAACACTGGGGCATATGCCTATTCTGGGTCTTTAAATGACTGTTGTATTATGAGATGTCATCATATTCTCTTCCAAGCATTTACTATAGGAGGTACACTGTGGGCGTTTTTCCTTCCAGGATGGAGATAACCTGAGAGTTTCTGTAAAGATGCCTTTTTGAAACATGGCCAGAAGAGACAAATGTTTAATATCAAATTTCAAATAGATTTAACCCAGGGTTGTGACTAAACCAATTGGGTGCAGGTCCCTATTTCTGCTTAGTCCTTAGGCAGGTTTCTCTGCAGTATCAGGCCAGTAAGGAATTCCTGGAGTCCTGAAGAGACAGATGTCAAAGCCTGAACTGAAGAATTCATCTCCTTTTGTTCCAGGACAGAACATTAGCAAATTTAGGTATAGAGTGGAGCAGCCCAAGGTCCTGGGCTAGAGGGAGCAGGATGGGGAAGAAGTGGCCTCTGTCATTCTGGACCAAGCTGGGTGCCTTGGGGAGTTCTTTCTTGACCTCTCTGTGCTAGGAGGATACCACCCTACCAACTAGGCTGGAGCCCTGTCTCAGTCTGTAGACTTGAACTGGGAGGAAGGGGAGTCACCTGACCTACCTCTGCAGGTCCCTAGGAGGTTGGAGAAAGGGAGAAGTGTGTTGTAGGCAATCCACCAGACTCTAATCCTGGAGAGACAAACCCAAGAAAATCTCACTATTTTAAATGCCTTCTTGATCTACTCTTGAAGCTCCTTGTGTGGGTGATGGAGGTAGGCAAAAGTGTTACTGTATTGATGAGAACAATTATTTGGGGGAGGGGAAGCTATTGTTTTGTATTTAAAGGACAGTTAAAGCTCTGAAAGTTATGTCCCCAGCTTTGACTAGCCCAGTCCAGCACCTCTCTCAGGGTTCTATCTTCCCCAAACCTGCTGGGTTGTGTGGACCAAAATCTTGGCCCCAAGCAGTGGAGTGGTCATTTCTAGGCCCTGGAGCTTCCAAAGCTTTTGTAGAAATGAGGGTATCTCTGACACTTGGGGGAGCAAATAAAGCAGATGGAGTGTGCAGTGGGGTCGGGATCTGGGCCCTGGCCCATGCAGGCATTTAGGGGTAAGGTTCAGGGAAGGGGCCTCTTGCTCAGGCCTGCTCTCTGGGGCCCAGGTGCCCAAAGCCACGCTCTCAGTTTTCCTCATGCCAGCCTCATTCTCAGACCTCAAAAGGATCCCACATGAAACCCCACACTCTCTCTGGACCCAGAGCTGACAAAAATATGGGGATGATGGAAAATTAAAACAGGGGCGTGGCTGACTGACTCCTATCCGAATGGGACTTTTTTGGGATGGAGGTTGGGTGAAGAGAAGAGAAGCCTCTGGCGAAAAGTCGAGCTGGAGTGGATGAGCTGAATCAAATTTCTGCTCTGTCATTTTTCTCCCAAGTGACGACCTACGCAAAATTCAATATGACCCAGCAAACTGCGTGAGCGTATTATAGTAACTGCCTACTCATGGGGGAGGCCGGGAGAGGGGTGAACCGCAGGTCACTAAAAAATTATTAACATGTTTGAGAGCCTCGTGACGCGCCTGGCTATTTAACAAAGACTTCCCAAGTTTGAGATTAATACGAGAACTTGGGCTTCCAAAACAAAAACACACGAAAAAAAAAAAAGTCATGTTCTGGCTTCTGAGGGAGCCCGTGGCTCTGCCTGCCGCAGCGATCCGGTTTTCCGGACACACAACACTGGACAGGAGCGAGCTCAGCTGTTGCCCAGCGCGCCCGCAGGCTACTAGGCGGCCAACGGGGCTGGGGAGCCTCCCGGTGAGTACCCTCGCCCGCGCTCCCTCTGAGCCTTTTTCTCCTCCGTGCCGCCGCCGCCGGTGCCCAGGCCCGCTGGGGACTCGCCTCCACTGGGGCCTTCGGTTTCACTCCCTCGCTGAGTCCCTTCTCCCCGCCGACAAAAGGTGATGATTCCTGGCGGGCTGGGCACGCCCGGATGGCGGAAGGGGGCTCGGCCGCGCGCGAGGTCACGCTAGCAACCTGCTGCTGCCAGGTGAAGGCGGCCGGGAAGCCGCGGAAAGACCCCGGAGCGCAGGCGAGGTGGCTCCGATTGCGCGCAGCCCCTTCTCTTATTTTATTATTATGCGTGTTGCTGTTCGTATCCTTCTGGGCGGTGGAAGGGAGAGGCAGCCTCCTACTCCGGTGAAACCCGTCCTGGGAGTCGCCCATAAACCCTGTTTTCCATCTCGGGCGGCTGGAGGGGTGAGGGGTTGTGGCGCCGCGGTGGGATTGGCAGGCAGGTGGCGGCTTCCAAGGCGCAGAGGAGAAAAATCTCTGCTCTTCGGCGCCAGAATCAAGGATACCCAAACCCGCGATGGCTTTGCCCCCTGTTCCTCTCTCTTGGGGTGCTGGGGCACCTGGGCCGCATCCCTTGTGAAGTGTAGAGCAGTGGAGAGGCCCGGCAACAGGCGCAGCGGCCCTTCCAAACTTCCGAAATGTGGACGGGTTGGAGAGCTGGTGAGTTGAGGACAGGAGGTATGGGGGGTGGGGGAGGGACCTGGACGGTTGGAGTGGGTCCTGGAGACCCTAAGTGGCTTTTGACAAGATTTGGAAAGGTCCCTGGTTGACGCTAGGGAGCTGGTGGGGATCCTAGCAGCGCATTTTGTCTGTGGGCCCTGGGCCAGACTCTAGTCTCCCTGAGTGCCCACATGGGGGTCTGAGATTACCTATTGGACCCTCTCTTGGCAAAGACAACCACAGTGTAAAAGTTTGCTTTTTTCTCCCAAATATGTGTGAGTTCAGCCTGTCTGGGAGCATGTTGATGTTAGAAATCAGGCCCAGAGGCCAACATTGGCAATTCCTAGATTTAAGATTAAAAGAAAATCAGAGGGTCTCTGCACCTAGTTGTGGGCAGGTGGGAACTCTTCTGCTGTCCACCTGCAAGGTTCCAGGACTGGGGATGGGCAGGGATCTCTGGAGTGTTGCAGTTAGGGGGTTGTTTTGTGTTATTCCTGTATTTGTTAATGAAATTGATATATATGTATTATTTTTCTGAATGAGGACAATCTGGTGACTGGGCCACACGAAGACTCCTTCCTCTTTATACTTCTTTTTCTCTTCCTTCTACTGGTTAGAGATGGAGAAATCATCTACCTGAACTCTCCCATGCCTGCCCCTGGGAGCCTTGGTCCTTTTTCACCTCTCTTTAAGAGGTTAATGTTATTGTTGTTGAAGTTTTAAATTTATCTTCTGGTCCCAAACGCACCCATTTTCTGTTCTGGGCTCAGGGAGGCTTTATTGGAAATTTCGAAAAAAATGACTTGTCTTCAGTGTGTGAAGAAGGCAAAGGAAATTTGCTTAACAAACGGGTGCTGAGGCCGCCTTTCCGTTTCAGTCCAGAACAAGATGCCCTGGAATTACTCGGTTACCAAGGGGTGTTATTGTGTGTGGGGTCACCTCTAGGGCTGTATCCCCAGTATCACAGGGATGTGAAATTTCTATTCCCCATGGAGGCGGCGGCATATGCGACAATTAGAACTCTCGGACCCATGATTAGTATTGCTTGGGTGGTTATGGAATTAGCAAATTGCTAATCAATTTTGCTCTCAAAAGTTGCAGGTTTTTTACCCCAACGCTCTATCTGTAGTGTGGGAAACCAAGCCGTTTCTCCGGGCTTTGGCCATGTGGGTTAAAGGGAGGAGTGGACAAGAGAAGGGGCACAGACGGACTGACTGACACAGTCTAGCTAATCGCGCAGCTAAATGTGATTTGGAAGGTGAGGTCTCCCCGAATTTGTGCATGAATTTTCTATCGATCTGCCCACAGTTCCATCATCTCTGACAAGTGCCTCTGCGCACCCACCCTCTAGCTCTGGACGCCTCCTCTCTCACCCCTACCCCTCCCCATCTGGCTGCAGAGAAAAGCCCCAAGCTCTGTGCTCTGGCCCCCGTATGGGTTCCCCTTTTGAGACGGAGCCCCCAGTCCGCCAGTGACTTAACTCCCCATACAGACGCAGGGTGCTAGGGCTCCCTGCTGCCATGGGGAGAAGACTGGGGCCTATGGAAGGTAGAGAATGCTGGGCAGAGGTGAGGAAGAACAGGAGGGGCTACACCGGGAGCCCCAACTTCTTAAGGGATCTAGGGTTTGTGCTTTGCCCAGCGCCCCAACAGACCCTCCAGTCGCAATCTGCGCTCTCTCTCTCTCCCTCTCTCTCTCTCTGATCCCGGAGAGAGCGAGGCAAGGAGGGGGTTGCCCCGCAGGAGACCTGTGTAAATCCTGGTGTTGGGTCGGTGGGTGGGGAGGGGGAAGAGAAGAACAGGAAGTAAACCTCTTTGGCTGGAGTAGGGTCCAGGTGAGCAGATTTCCTTATCCGAGAATCGCAGGAGGGGCGGCCATTGGCTCAGAGGATCATGTGGGCGCCTAACTTTCAGTTCACGGTAAGTAGGAGGGCTTTCGGAAACAGGAAAATGAGTCAGGGGTCGGAACAAATTTCAGTATATTTTGTGGGCAATTCAAAACTCAAAAATTTGATTAAGTGTCATAATTTATCTACATATAATTCATTACTCTTAGGCCTTCAATTCTATGCCATAATATTTACATTATGTTAAGTGAACAAACTGGTTATATAATGACAGGTGCAATAAGAGTTCAGGCAAAAGGTCAGGAAAAATATTCTGAGGATAAAGGAGTAAAGAATATTTCTTCTTTAGATCCAAGAATAAATACGTGTTGTCTTAAAACTATCAAAGAAAAAACTAATAAAAAACAGTATTAGGCTTTAATTTAAAAAGAACTTATTGATATAAATGTTCTTATGTATTTTCCAATGAGAGTACAAATAATAACTGCTTAAATAATACACATAAATAAATACATATTATGTATTATAAAATATGCAAACGATAATAGCATTTAACCTTGTAGAAACTTTATAATATAGCAAATTTTCTCATTTTTTTCCTGAGGCTATAATATACATTTCCATTAAAAGGGAAAATTCTTTCAAAAAAGGGTCACATCACTGAATTTCATGGTTTGATACAACAAAATTTTTATAGCATTCATTTGGATTTTCTTCCTAGTTAATATAATAATCCTTTCAAATGTATACAAATCATAATTAAACCAAGCATACAAATTTAATCAATAATAGCACCTGGAAATGAACTCAAAATCCACTAATAAAAGTTATTAATTATTTAGGTTTTTTATTGTGGATAACTTTAAATTCATTATACACTGAGTCAGAAAAACACTGGACTAAGGTTTATCTTTGCACTATTTATGTTAAAAGATTTGGCAAGTAAATTAATAATGTAAACAAGATATGAGGAAAAAAGTGTTCTACTTAGGGAAACAATCTCATTTCAATGAAATTAGAAGCAACAATTTGCATACCAATTATAATGAAAAATGAGCCTTATTTGTGCAATAAGTACGATTTGGCAAGATTTCTACTTGGCAGTGTTTGTACATTAATTGCTGGATGCCCTGGGAATGAATGAAACTCTTTCTTTAAAAATAATCAACATTTCAGATTATGATGATGCTTCCTCTAGTTGGGCTGAATTAATAGAATTTCATCTTGTCTTTATTCGTGATTCCTAAGTACTATAATTTTTTTTACAGAGGCAAATCTCTGTCAACAACAGATTCTAAAATGGGTGCTTTTCATTGTGAAGCAGTAAGTTCACAGTCAATGTAAAAGTGAAATCAAATGCTAAGTGACTTAGGAAGAAAATAGGCTGTGGGACATAACCTTTAGACACTCGAGTTCTATTATTTAATATTTTATTAGTAAATAAGATTTAGTTTACATTGTTACTGAATTCAATAATATTGTTTGAAAGTTTACTTTTTAACCAATTATTTTGCTGTAGTGAGATGCCATTCTCCTGAATCTGAATAATATACCCATGTCACACCTGTCCAAAAAGTCACATAACAAATTCAATGAATTCAGGAAAGCCTTCCATAAATAAATGCAATAACTTATAATCCCCTTAGAGATATGCCCCCAAATGAAAAGGTTTGTATTATTCTGAAATGGTCCAGTGGGACAGTAATTGTATTCAGGAAGATGTACTCTTCCCCTTTCAACTATCTCATTTTGCATAACATTGTTGCCTCTGGGTCAAGAATAAAAACTTGTGATTGAAAGAAAAAATAACTTGGGAAGTAGTCCTGTCAGTCATGTGATTTCTGAATAATAATAATGGTGATAATGATAAATATATTTTAGAGCACTTTACTTTCTAAAAGTTCAAAGCATCTATGAAGGTCAAGAACAGAGAGTTACACCCTTATTCATTTTATCTAATACAAGACTACAGTGGTATAAAGTGGCAAATGTATTTATATAAAAGGGCAATTTTCTCAATGATTGACAATGGCTCTGTAAGTGCTGTGTGTCTGTCATCACCAGAATAGCTACTTAGCTGAAGACTACAGTTACTAAAGGCTATCTGGAATCCATTTGCATGCATGCATTTTGTGTGTGTGTCTATGCATGTACACAACAGAGTTTCTAAATAAGTGGGACAAGAGTAATATATTTTAATCAACCATGGCAGTTTATTGTAAATATTTTAAAGAAATATATTTTTCTCTGGGATAAGTCACAATATGTTTGGTTCACCATATATTGGATTCCAGGTGAATCAAAAGGCTGTCTTAAATATAAAAATGCTTATTTAGGGATAGGTAAGATATTGCTGAATATTTACAGTACAATGCTATTTAATTTCAGTTAAACATATACTTATTCTATATATTTTTCATGAAATTGAGCTCTTTATTAATCATTTAAGAAGTGAAATATCTTTTTTAGTATTGAAAGGTAAATATGATAATTCCAATGACTCTTAACTTCTAATATTGAATGAGGATATGAATGCTAGTTGCAAAATATTGTATTTGTTTTATCTGCTATAAAGAAAGTGTTCAATTACAAATGTAAACCATTTTGTCTTCATTTTAGCTTTATCACCCACTTTTGTGATCATTAATTTGTGAATGGTGACCTCACTGATTTATATCTCTTTATCTTAATTGATTTTTTATTTCAAGTATAGATCCCCCAAAATAAGCATATGGCTAATTTATTAAAAAATTTAAAAAGGTAACTAATATGTATTATGTATTTTAAGATACACAGT
This sequence comes from Symphalangus syndactylus, assembly GCF_028878055.3. Classification (NCBI taxonomy): domain Eukaryota; kingdom Metazoa; phylum Chordata; class Mammalia; order Primates; family Hylobatidae; genus Symphalangus; species Symphalangus syndactylus. The sequence goes on from NC_072431.2 coordinate 72,677,643, forward strand.
ATTACTTGAAATGATATAGAAATAGTTATGGTAAATATTCAAATGCTCTTATATATTAAGAAAATTTATGCACGTTTTCCTGTGTCTTAGGCCAAGTTCTCTAGAAAACAGAAACTGAGAAAACCTTAAGTGGCAATATTTAATTGTGTGTAATCTTTGGGCTGTGAGAGTGAGGGGACAGTGATATGTGGCAGGGAAGAATGAGAAGCAAACATATGGTGATATGTTACTGAGCTGGCTGCCACATTGTGAAGAGCAATGACTGTCACTGAGCCATGTGAGACAGTCCTGGGAAGTCTCTACTGAAACTCTACACTTTGGTGTAGTTTACTAGAGGAGAGCTTGGAGAAGAAATGTTTATGCTGACACCCTGTTGCTACCTGACCCCCACTGATCAAAATTTGCACTATGCAGAGATAACTTCACACTTTTGACAAGTGCAGTTATTATTATTTTTTTTGCAACTTCCGTGGTTCCTTTGCCCTCTACGTTGAAGTGATATTATATGAGTCCAGAATTAATTTAGAAAGCCAAGATTCTAGGCATTGGCCTTAGGAAGCATTAAAAATGCATAAATAACTTCTATATAGAATTGGTTCCTATGGGCATTGGGGTTGAGCAAGTGAACAAGCACCCAGAAGACAGATAAGTTTTAGCAAATATTATGCAACACAGAAGATGTGCCTCATATAGTCTGTTTTATTTGTAGTTTCCAAATGTGATTGTGCCCCACTAGTATATCTAAATTCTATACCAGCAAATGGGACACCACTTATGTAAAACATTTCTTTACTAATTGTAAAAGTACAAGCTAAATCAGGCAGAACCTAAGTGGACACCAATCTCAATCTTCTAGAATCTTTAAGAAAGAACATTAATTTTAAAAATAAAATGAAATAAAAGTTATAGCCTCCAATGTGCAACTCCATTCCTCACATCACCACCCATTCTAGATTTTTTTCACCCTCGGCCAACACTTTGACTGGCAGGGGCAGATAGACATGTGTTAGGTGAAGCTTTTAGTTCAACATCATTGTTAGTATCCCTTAGAACAAAATGTTTTCCCTCTGGGAACTAGGATACCATCCCTGGCAAAACTTAAAGCTACAGGAAAGATAAACAATAATTGCACAAGTGATTCAGTGAGTACTGTTGCGGGAAGTCAGGGACCCCGAACGGAGGGACCGGCTGGAGCCACGGCAGAGGAACATAAATTGTGAAGATTTCAATATATCAGTTGCCAAAACTAATACTTTTATAATTTCTTATGCCTGTCTTTACTTCAGTCTCTGAACATAAATTGTGAAGATTTCATGGACATTTATCAGTTCCCAAATAATACTCTTATAATTTCTTACACCTGTCTTACTTTAATCTCTTAATCCTGTTATCTTCATAAGCTGAGGATGTACGTCAGCTCAGGACCCTGTGATGATTGCGTTAAATGTACAAATTGATTGTAAAACATGTGTGTTTGAACAATATGACATCTGATTTTAAAACGTGTGTTTGAACAATATGAAATCAGTGCACCTTGAATAAGAACAGAATAACAGTGATTTTAGGGAACAAGGGAAGAAAACTATAAGGTCTGACTGCCTGTGGGGTCAGGCAGATTAGAGCCATATTTTTCTTCTTGCAGACAGCCTATAAAAAGATATGCAAGTAGGAGCGATATCGCTAAATTCTTTTTGTAGCAAGGAATATTAAATATTAAGACCCTAGAAAAGGAATTCCATTCGTGGGGGGAGGTCTATAAATGGCCGCTCTGGGAGTGTCTGTCTTATGTGGTTGAGATAAGGACTGAAATACACCCTGGTCTCCTGCAGTACCCTCAGGCTTATTAGGGTGGGGAAAAAACCCACCCTGGTGAATTTGAGGTCAGACCAGTTCTCTGTTCTCGAACCCTGTTTTCTGTTGTTTAAGATGTTTATCAAGATAATACATGCAAAGCCAAACATAGACCCTCATCAGTAATTCTAATTTTGCCCTTTGCCTTGTGATCTTTGCTTTGCCCTTTGTCTTGTGATCTTTATTGGCCTCAGAAGCATGTGATCTTGTTCTCCTTTTTTGTCCCTTGAAGCATGTGATCTTTGTGACCTACTCCCTGTTCTTACACCCCCTCCCCTTTTGAAATCCTTAACAAAACTTGCTGGTTTTGTGGCTCAGGGGGCAATCATGGACCTGCCAATATGTGATGTCACCCCAGACAGCCCAGCTGTAAAATTCCTCTCTTTGTACTCTTTCTCTTTATTTCTCAGACAGGCTGACACTTAGGGAAAATAGAAAGAACCTACATTGAAATAGCAGGGGCAGGTTCCCCCGATAGGGTACAATGGCCAGATATGTTTTACTGTTTGAATCCCTCATCTCCATGGCTCATTTAATTTACTTATTGGAACATGCCACCATATATTGGCAAATGGTTCAATGTATGTCGTCTTTCCTAATATAACTCCATGAGGTGTTTCCCCAAAAACTTACATATGCCTTCAACACTTCTATCAGTCTGGTTGTTTCTCAGTGATAAAGCATAATATAAAGCCAGTGAGGTCCATGATCCTAAGCTTATTGTTCCCATTCTTTGCATAATATGTGCCTCTTGATCTGAATCAACATTGCTTTTGATACCATGTTCATGAGTCAGGCATTCTATAAGCAATCAGACTGCATGCAGAGACAGCATGATTAAGAAAATCATCCATCTCTCTTGAATGTGTATTAGATCTGGTAAAATGAATAGCAACACCTCTGAAAGTGCAAGAAATATAATGTAATTGACCAGCTCCTAGGTGGCTGCCAGAGTTTCTGTGCAATATCAAGGGCTCAGCATCCTTCTTTTCTGCTAGCAGGTTGGGCATTCATGAGTGTCAAAAGCTACATGCCTTGTTGAGAAGAATTCCATGTTGTCAGAACAATGCATAGTCCCCATATTTGTCACTATGTCCATCCTTCTCATGGGCCCACTTTAAATAACTTAGGTGGCACAGGAAAGAAGCTATGTAATTTCCACAGCATATACTATTCTCCACCTACTGATTAAAACAAACAAACTAACTAAAAAAACTCATCTGTGCCATTGCTATCTTTTGACTTTTAAATGAAACACAAAGATTCACATATTTTTACTCACAAACAGAAATTTATATATATACATATATGTATGTATGTATGTATGTATGTATGTATGTATGTATATATATTTGTGTCAGAACTGCCTCACACCTGTCTTCTAAGTTGTTCATGCCAGGCCACTGACCAGGTGTTTACAGTTACCTTGCACTCTAGATAGGACATACATGTATATATGTTCCAGAAAAATTTTCTTCCATAGGAAGTAGATAGCCAAGTTTACTGATTGCAACTTTATGTACCAGAAGAGTTTTTCTCTACCTTTATCTTTTGGAACTATGCTGATGTACCAGTAATATAGTAACAATTCATTTCCAGTTAATAGTATCATAAAGCATTAACTCTTCATTAAACTAGTTTTGAACATAATTCCTTTAATCTCTCCTTTATTTGGTCATGTTATTGTATTAGTCACAGTTTCCTAGAAAAACGGAACCAATAATCTATCTATATATCTATCCATCTATCTACCTACTATCTACCAATCAATATATTTATCTATCTACTTAGCTCCACCTTCTGCAAGCTGGAGAAACAGAAAAGCCATTGGTATATTTCATTCTGAGTCAGAAAATCTGAGAACAAGGAGTGCTGATGTCCAAGGGCAGCAAAAGATAGAAGTCTCAGCTCATACAAAGAGAGTGAATTTACACTTCCTTCTTTTTGCTCTATTCTAGCCCTCAGTGGATTGGATGATGCCCTCCCATATTGTTGAGAGCAGACCTTCTTTGCTTGGTCTACTGATTCGGATGCTAATTTCTTCTAGAAACACCTTATAGACACATCCAGAAATAATGTTTACCAGCCATCTGGGCATCCCTTAGCCCAGTCAAGTTGACACATAAACTAACCATCACAAGCATCATGAAGTCTTTGTTGTGTATTCAGGAAGAATGTAAACAAAGTAAGTCACATTAAGTTTTACCCACCTGTTCAGGTAGTTTGTGCATTCCTTCTCTATCTACTAAAGGCTGTTCCCAAATGTGCCATTAATAGAGAAGAACAGAATGATGTCTTCCAGAAAGGGATTATCACCAAGTTATTCCCAGATAATGTTTTAATTAGAGCTAGGCCCTGCCTATAGAGCTGACTACAGTCCCAGCAAGTTGGGAGGCTGAGATGGGAGGATAACTTGAGGCCAGGAGTTTGAGATCAGCCCAGGCAACATACTGATACCTCATTTCTAAAAAGTTTTAAAATTAACCTGGTTTGTGGTGGTACATGCCTGAAGTTCCAGTTACTCGGGGAGCTGAGGTGAGAGGAGTGTTTGAGCTCAGGAGTTGGAAATGCAGTGAGCTGTGATTGTGCTGTGGCACTTCAGCCTGGGCAAAAGGGCAAGATTCTGTCTCATAAAATATGTGTGTGTGTATACACACATGTACATATGTGTTTGTATGTATATATATTTTAATTAATAGCAAGAAAATAATTACAGCTAATACAGTAGCAATGTAGACAATATGGAAAAAATTTACTTTTGTCCTTACCATACAAAGACTTTAATGTAAGTTGCAAAAAAGGAATGGGCACAAACTAAATCCTAGGCACAGTGTTACCATACCAGTAAATATAAAATATCCAGCAGAATAGTTAAAATAAAGAATATATTCTTGTTACGTTTATGGTAGTCCACTGATTTCTACCATTACCTAGTTGTTCTATCAAGAGGCCTGACAGATAAATTGAATGGCGAATACCGCCTTGTATCTTTCAATATTTGATGGTGACTCTAACTTTTGAATTCATTCAGAAGCACAGTATCCCTTCTTATTTTCTATCATAACGATAATGTGTCAGGGTGGTAGGCAGTTCCTGGGCCTTCATTTGGCCTTTTCTATTATTATAATTATATTAATCCTTGGGTCAAAAGTGTATGTAATGATATGTTAGCTGTTAAGTTGACAGATACATTGATAAACAGACAAATATGTGTGTATCCATAAAAACACAGTATGGATTGTGAATAAACTGAGCCATCAGTTGATTCCAAACTCAATTTATCACCTTACCTCCTTATGCCACAGCTGGAGGATCAAAAAGAATTTTTGGTACCCTGACATCAAAGTTTACTTTCCTAAACTTATCATTTTATTGTTGCAAGGTCCAAATAACATCGAAGCAGGTGAATCCTGTCTATAGTCTTCATAATTATTGCTGCTACTCATATTAAGTGTTATGGCTGCTTGCCCTCTCAATACCTTAAAGTCCACGTGTTTCTTAGTTAATCACAAAAAAAGCTTTTAAAAATGCTATGTCACTTCCTGGCAAGAATAATGACTTTCTCAGTTACCAAGAGGAATGATACCCATATTGCTTTCAAATAAGTTTGTAATTAAAATCCAAAATAATATCCTGAGCATCTATCATTTAAAATTATGCTGTATAGTGATACTCTTTGATCAAGTAAGTTCAAAAACAGAGAAACAAAAATATAAAGGAAAGCTTTGCTATTAATATGTTGATTCTTAGGAGGCCCAGGCAAGAAGAGTGATACTAAAATAAAATGTGGTAAAGAGTTGAATGAAAATATTAGTTCATCTGTTACCAAGTTCTATTTCTTTTACAAAGACTGCCAATGTCCTTGGAAAAACATTAGAAGAAGACATTAAAAAGGAGTTTACTTTATAACCACCTCCCCTCTGCACTCTTTCACTGCTCAGAATTTGTCTGACCAGTAAGTAACACCACTGCACTTTTGTGCAACTGAATTTGGTCTACAGGCAGCTTCTGGGCAAATGAACAGGCATACTCAGTGTCAGTCAAAATCAGGGTGGCTCAGCTGGAATGGGGGATGAGAGTCCAGGAACAAGTTGTGCCTCAAAGAATCTGAAGCATTAATGCACAAAACGGGTGTATTAATAATTCAGCAACACTCAACATGGAAGCAGTCTTTAAAGTATAAAGCGGTATTTGTAACCTAAATTCAGGTTGAAGAGAAATAGCTACACATGTTATTACCACTGGTAGGCACTGTAACAGTTATCAATGTATTGCCCCTCATTTCCAGTCTATCCTTATTTGCCCTTCTTTGTGATACTGGGGCCGCACTCTGAATGCCTCCTTTGCTAGATAGGGCAAAAGAGGCCATGTCAACAAAGGATACTGGAGTGATGATGCAAGGCTGTCACAAGAGGAAGGAGCTCCCCTTATCTTGGGGTTCTGTTTCTCCTTCAGCATGGCTGCCCATTGGTGATGTGCTGGAGGGCATGCCACTGACCTCAGTAGTCCTAGCACACCACTTCTACCTTACTCATATGTACCAGTGATTTTTTTTTGTTTACTCAGGGGCCATTCCTTTGACCAGATTTAGCCCACCTTCACTATCCAGTAAGTTTTTCAGCACTTAATGAATCATTCCCATGAACTAACTCCAGCCCACCTTCCAGTGAATTTCTCAGCTGCCTCATCCTCAATATATATATATATATTTTTGAGACAGAGTCTTGCTCTGTCACCAAGGCTGGAGTGCAGTGGCGCAATCTCGGCTCACTGCAAGCTCCACCTCCTGGGTTCATGTCATTCTCCTGCCTCAGCCTCTCCGAGTAGCTGGGACTACAGGCGCCCGCCACCACGCCTGGCTAATTTTTTGTATTTTTAGTAGAGACGGGGTTTCACCGCGGTCTCGATCTCCTGACGTCATGATCCGCCCGCCTCGGCCTCCCAAAGTGCTGGGATTACAAGTGTGAGCCACCACGCCCGGCCAATTTTGTTAAGTTTACATGTTTATTAAGGAATTGGGGCTTGTGGTATTATGCAATCTTATTGTGCTTAGTATAATTTTATATTTTGTATTTGTAAAGTATACTCACCTGAGTCTAATAAGTGGTATAATTTATTTTTTTTTAGCTGTGTCCTCTCATTTTACTCCAGACCTTTTGCCTGAGCAAAGCACAAAACATTTATTCCCAAAAGTGATACTGAGAAGATATGAAAGCTATGGCACTGAACATTTAAACTTAAGAGAAGACTGGAAAAGTGTGAGTGAGTGTAAGGGACAGAAAAAAATTAAAATGGACTTAACCAATGTTTATCAACTACGCTTAGCAAAATCTTTCAATGTGATGAATGTGGCAAAGCTTCTAACCAGAGCTTAATTCTTACTCAACATAAGAGAATTCATACAGGAGAGAAACCATACAAATGTAACGAATGTGGCAAAACCATTAACCAGTTCTCAAAACTTATTCAAAAATAAGAGAATTCATACTGTAGAGAAACCCTACAAATGTGAAGAATATGGCAAAGCCTTTAACCAGTGCTCACACCTTATTGGACATAAGAGAATTCATACTGCAGAGAAACCTTACTAATGTGAAGAATGTGACAAAACCTTCAATCTGGGCTCACATCTCACTGTATACAAGATAACTCATACTGAAGGAATCCCTACACATGTGAAGAATGTGGCAAAACTTTTAACTGGGTCTCATACTTTTCTCAACATAAGATAATTCATACTGGAGAGAAACCCTACAATTGTGAAAAATGTGGAAAAGCTTTTATGCATGGCTGAATCCTTACTAAAAAAAGAGAATTCATTCTGGAGAGAAATGCTACAAATGTGAAGAATGTGGAAAAACCTTTCACCAGAGCTCACATCTAATTAGACACAAGATAATTCATACTGGAAGGAAACCCTATACATGTGAAGAATGTGGCAAACCTTTTACCTGGTTCTCATTAGTTTTCTCAACATAAGAGAATTCATACTGGAGAGAAACCCTACAATTGTGAAGAGTGGAAAAAAAAGCTTTTATGCGTGGCTCAATCCTTACCAAACATAAGAGAATTCATGCTAGAGATAAATGCTACAAATGTGAAGAATGTGGAAAAACCTTTCACCAGAGCTCAAATCTTATTTGACACAAGAGAATTCATACTGGGGAGCAACCCTATAAGTGTGAAAAATGTGGCAAATCCTTTAAAGCGTTCTCAAACCTTACTAAACATAAGAGAATTCACACTGGAGAGAAACCCTAGAAATGTTAAGAATGTGGTAAGTCTTTGATCAATGCTCAATCCTTACTGAATATAAGATAATTCACATGATAGAGAGCCTTACCATTGTAGGGAATGTAGCAAAGGTTTTAATTTGTGCTAAACTTTTACTGTAAGTGAATTCATTCTGGAGAGAAATCCTACCAAGGTAAAGAATGTGGCAAAACCATTAATGAATGTTGACATCACAGTCTACATCAGTGATTTCATTCTAAATAAAATTGGTAAAAATGTAATGAATGTTGAAGGGTCTTTCACAAAATGTAACCCTTAAAGTGCACAAGATTATTTCACTGAAGAAAAACGTTACACATATAAAGAAAGGCTCAATACCTTACTTATATCACAGATTTTATTGAACACTGGAAAATTTATACTGCAGGGCAACTCTCCAGTTCCTCAAACTTCATATTGGGGAGAAACCTTATGGATGTAATTAATGCAGAAAAACTTTTATTCCATACTTATACCTTAGAAAGCACTGGAGAGTTTCTACCAGAATATATTACACAGACTTAGATAATGTGAAAAAGTAAAGTAGAAATCAAGCCGAACTAAACATCATAGATTGACAGTAGAAAGGACTAAGGCAGTAACAGTTTGAGACATTACTCTAAATCCATGTTGTTTATAGAGAATAATTTAAAACAGGTTGCTTACTTGTATGTAAGTTTAAGTGGAGAAGGAGATTGATTTTCTCTTCTTTGGATGGTTACAATTACATTCAAATGATACTTTTTGGAATTGAAATAATTTTAGTTGTTTTGAAAAGCAAATATTTATGTAAGTTAAACACACATTTCTTGAAGTTATACCTTCATTTCTAGTGTTTATGTGAAAGCATGTGGTTAATGGTTTCTGCATCAGAGCTCTGAGACATCTTTCTCTATTAGGTAGGCACCATTAATACACTTTTCCATGGAACACTAAGGACATTTAAATGTAAGACACATGTAGAAAATATAAGTGGAGAGGCCCTTTGTAACAATGTTGTAAGTAATTCATAAGGTAGGTATTTAGGGTAATATTATTCTGCACTGTAGTAGAAGAGAAGCATTTTGAATCTTGGAAGTAAATTGTTTTAACAGTCACATGTTAAAATAATGAAATGCAGTGGAGTTTAAAGTACTTTTTGAGATAATGTTTGAACTTAATTTAATGGAATAAAATTGTTTTTAATGTGTTAAGACTGTTTTCCATTGAATGAAATGCATCCTGCCACCAATGTTAACCTATCCCACCTTATCCCATGTTGTAGGTAACTGATGGTCACAATATACTATTGGATAGCATAGTGGAGTATAATACAGTACAATGACATCTTTTGTAATCCCTTTTCCCAGTGGGATATTGTTACCAGAGGTAATATTTTTATTTTTTTCTTCTTTTTGTAACTACAGGATCATTATGATGGTTATAATACAGATTACATAAGAGTATGATAAAACATATTCACATATTTCTGAATTCTGAATGACTATTTTAAAATTTTTATTCTACATTTTTCTGAATGTGCTCACTCTAGTCTGCAAAAAACAGATTTTTAGTTTTGATTTACATGGGTTTACATATACAAATATATCACTTTATAGGTAAACTTCAGGTGTAAGACATTTGTGGTGAGTGTACTTATGTTTGTGTGTGAGTGTGTACCTATTTTGACAGAATAAGACAAACATTAGTTCAGTGAAGATAATTTTTAAAAGTGTTGAAAATTTACTAGGCAGATCAAAACCTCAAAGATTCTGAAAACAAATATATTTTCTCTGCTTTGTATTGAATTCATTTATCTAAAATCTTATGGCCCTTGGCTCCGAAACTCCGTGGAAATCCTCTGTTTTTTTCTTTTCTGTTTCTTATGCTGGACCTACTCTATAATTTTCTCATCCCAAGGTTCATGAAGTATTCTTTATATGATGTCCTCTGGGATTATAAGAATGACTTTTATGAAATTTAATCGTGCTCAGAAAATAACTTTTAGATGTTGGTGTTTCTACACTGAGTGTTTTAAGTTACATTCCATCCTTTCTCTTTTAATTGGAGAACTCCACTTAAGCCACTTTTTCTTTCGTGATTGTTCTTTTTGTAATGGACATAGTCAAGTTTATTGAGCCAGTTTGTTTATGTAAACAATAGAAGGCTTCATACATTATGAGGTTGTTTTGGCACATAAATGAACACACACAGGGCAGTGCTAGCTGTGTAATAGAAGCTCCATAATTAGCAGTAAAAACGCAGAGGCCGAGGGACTGTCATCTTTGTTCACTGAATTATGCCAAACATCTAGAAAACTGACTTCACACATTGTGCTGAAAATATATGTATTGAATAAACAAACCTCAACAAGAACCTCCTCAGATATCTGTGTTGGGTAGTTGTACAGAGCCAGGCACTCGGCATCTGCTTGCTGGGTCTTATGCCATTTAGTCCCTACAAGAACTCTATGAGGTTCATCTTCCCACTTTTCAGAGGCATAAACAGGCTCAGAGAGCTGCAGTGATATCCTTAGTACCCACCTGGTAGCTTACAGAATCACCGCTGTATCTTGGAGGAGACAGACACCTATTAAATAGCTGGCCCAGGAACTGTGCACTTTGAATGCCACATGTGCCCTGGCTGTGAGCATGTGCTTGCCCTGCAGAAGGCAGATGTACCAGAGCTTCAGGATGAGCTTGTGATGAGCTTGAAGTTGGAGTTTGTGGGGACAGCAGGCATGGGAGGACCTGGTCCTTCAAGGTAGAGGGCTGGTGGCCTGAGAAGGGCCTATTGGGGCCTCAGTCTGTGGTGCTGGGGGTCCCCTATGTATGGGGTGAGACCTCCCACAGGAGGCTGGATCAGATAAGGTCTTGCAGCTTCTTATAGGGGTGGTCTCATCTCCATCAAATGTGGCCCCTGAAAGAAGGGGCTCCCCAAGTACTCTCCCAAGATGAGTCCTGGCCCAGTCTGCCCAGGATGCTGGCCCTGAGTCCCAGCCCCAGCCGTGTGATGCCCCCTCTCAGGCAGGGCATGGTTTGTGTGCCCTGCAGGGACCTGCCTCTGCCTCCTGTGCAGAGGAAGGGAGCTGGGTCCCTCTGGAGGAGCCAGACCCCTCAGCTGGGGAAGCCAGGCCCTGTAGGGCAGCAGGATCCCTGGCCTGGGGTCTCCTGTGCACACTTGTCCCATCAATCAAACACTGTACGAGCCATTTTAAGGTGGCAATCTGGGTACACAACATTTGCTTATCTTCACAGAAGGAGCAGAGGTGTTCAGAGCCCCCTGAACTGCCCTGAAAACCTCACTATTCCTGGCCCCTCTGCAGACCGTTCCCAAGGCCAGAACTCTAGGCAGTAGGCTGGGCTGTCACCCTCTTCTCTGAGACCCTACCCCTGTCCTGAGACATCCCCATTGCCCCTCAGATGCCCCATCCCTCCGGATTGCCCACCTCCCCTTGGACCCTCCATGCCCCACATGCCTCACTTGATGCTGCAGCGCTCTCAACATGGCATGGCTTATGAAGGTGTGGCTCACATCTAGGTCATTCTGGTGCATGTTCGCTGAGGACATCTTGGCCTGCTTCATTTTCTGTAGAGCAGAGCAAAGCCTCAGAACAGACACAAGACTCACTGTTAAAATTGCTGTCATGAAATAGCGGTTCTGGAAGGAAAGGAGCCTTTTTCTGCAGAAACTTCGCTTTATTTCCAAAGCCAGGGAAAGTCAGCAGTGCACAGCTCACCTGTGTTGCCCATGCCACTGTCTGCCCAGGATTTGTGACTGACCCCTTCTGCCCCCTTAGGGTTGACTTTCCCTCCATCTGGGTAACTGGGCTTCTGACATGGTCCGGCCTTTGCATCCTGCTGTGGCTGGGACTGGAAGGACCAGACCTGGTGTTTCCCTGGGTTCTTGGCCTTCGCCTTCTCGACATTCAGTAGGGGTGACCATGCTGGGCCCCAGACATCTGTGAGGTTTCCTTTGTAGATCCAATGAGACATCTGTGGGCAGAAGAATGCTCTGGTGAGACAGGCCTCAGGGGGACCCCAAGGGGGATCCGAACCTAAGGATTCTGGAAGCTTCCAGCCTTTGGCTCCACGGTTCCTCAGGAGAGGTTCAGTCTGCCTAGGACTGGGCTTCCCTTCCCATGAATAAAGAGTGAGCAAGAGCTCAGGTTGTGAACTCTGATCAGGATTTATTCCTTCCTTTGGGGTGACCAGAAGGTGTTCCTGTTCCTGGCTTAGAAGTGGCCCAGGCCCTGGCATCAGATTCCTCCCAGCAAGGTGATCCTTGCAGGGATGGGCAGGAGAGCTGAAGACCATGGTTGGGAAGAGGCTGAAAGAACCCTGGGCCTCGTGCATCTTATGATTCCCATGAGAAGGCTGGGGGTCTGGGTGTTCTGCAGAATAAAAGGAGTCAAAGAGGCTGTAGATGGGCCTCAGGCCCCCTACTAAGAAGAGAGGAGGCTGGAGCTCCCAGCCAGCCCTTGACAGACCCATCTCCATCACAGTCACATCCCAGCTCTGCCTGTCCCCCTCTATCCCACATCCAGGGGGCCCAGAACTGCAGGTGGCATAGAAGGGCCTGGGGGGAGCATGCCCGCCGGTATTCAAGGGCACTAGTTGAAGGCGCTAAGGTCCCCTCCCCACCTTGGGCAACTCTGCCTGTGCCATTGTGCTCTGCCTGGCTGTGGCCTCTGTTGCCAGTGCCTCCTTGGAGCTCCTGGAGAGCAGCAGGTGAAGAAAGACTCAGCGACTCAGCTGGCACAAGGCAAAGGCCCAGGTTCAGCGTGTTGAAGCTTTGAGGACGTGGCACAGGCGCCTGGGTGAAAAGTGGTCACCAGGTGTGAGTGGCACCGTGGGGCCAATGCCCGGTTTTGCTGCCCCTGCTTCCTGAAGATTGCGGCTGGAATCACCTGGGCCCAGCGTTTGATGCAGCACCTGCAGCTGCAGAAGCGACACACAACCACAAGGACTCTGCAGGGAGCCAGCACGGAGACATCTGTCCCCTCTGCCCCCAGGCCCCAGTTCCTGGCCAGTTTTGGCAAAAGTGAGAGGCTGGACTTTGGAGGGTGGGTGTGAGTGTGTGAGCTCATGTCCAGCCCCCACTTCCCAGCATGACAAGGTGACACCCTCTAGTGTCACCACTGCCCCCACTCTGCTTTCATACCTGGCAGGCTAATAGGTCTCTCCCCAGGGATGCAGAATGCAAAGAGGAGGGGAGCGGGCCAATGTCCCAGGGCTGTGGGGTCGCTGGCTGTCAAGGTCACGTGGGATGTGGTGGGTCTTCTACAAGGGTTTGTGGGGCCAGTGGGGGTAAGCGTGCACCAATCTCAACCTGCAGGGGTACCACGGTCCCCATGGTGCAGCACCTACAGACCCCAGCCAAGCCAGGCTAAGTGCTCCGCATGCCACCTGCTCCTTACATGTGCCCCAGGCTCCATGAAGTAAGCAGAGAGCAGTGGCCTCGTGTGTGGCTGCCAGGCACCTGCCCTCTGGGGACAGCCAATTCCTAGGGGGACCGAGGCATCCTGATCCCTAGCCTGGCAGCTTCTCAGGAAGGTTGTCATCTGATAAGTGGAACCTGAGTGATTTCCAAGTGAATGAACTGGGGGTCCCACTGCCTCTGGCTCTGGGTTGTGGTGGAATCTGCCTGGACCTCGGGGGCTCCAGGCTGCCAGCTGCCTGTCCAGGCTCTGGGTGCCTCCTCCAGACCTCAGATTCCTCAGCTGTCTGAGAGGACTGATAGGGCATGATATGGCAGGGGTGTTTCAGGATTGGGCCAGATGATCCCCTGTAATCTCTTACTACCCCCTCCCTCCCCTCCACTTTCCTGCACCCCGCCTCCATTTTTTTTTTCCCATTCTGAGTTTGTCATGAGACTTTGTGGAATGTCTCTGGTGGGGAGGCAGGAAAGGTGAAACCCTTACCCTTGGCTTCATGGTTCCTCCCAGGCACCCCCTCCTCTTAGAATTTTTTAAAGCACAGTCCTGGCACCATGTCCTGTACCTCAAGAGAGCTGCAGAGAACATCTTGCATTTCCAAAACCAGAACACTTTGATGCTGACTCCAGATCCTTATCTCACCCCAAAACCCAAATGCCTTGGGGCAGCCAGCTTCAGACAGGAGTGAATTTGATGCTCATTCTCTGGTTTTGACCCAAGGCTTATCTAATGCAGCACACCTGCCCCCGTGTTTTGGGGGACTCAACAGTAGTGACCCAGAACTGTGAGCACCATTCCCCACACAGAGCACAGGGAACACAGCCCTCTCCAGCAGGCTGGCCTGGCCGTGGCCTGATGCACATCAGTCCCAAGGCAAGAGACCCAAGGCAGGGAATGTCTCTTGCCCCCCACTTTCACAATGCAGCCATTTCATTGGTGGTGGTGGCCTCTGTGGGTTCTCCAGCCTTCAGAGTGGGATTGTTACCCTGTGCCACCAAGGGAAGCAGAAGCACAGGGCCAGTGGGTGGCAAAGTTAGAGACTCTGTGATTGGGAAATATCACCTTAGACCCAGCGTGGCCCTTTCAGAACATAGTGCCTCTTGGGCTCCATCCATGGGCTATTCTTTCCATGGGGCACTTTGGTTGCAGTCAGCACCCTGTGGGGGTGGGGGTGGAGCACCAGGAGGAGCAAGTGTTATGGGATCCACAGGGGAAGGAGGGGATATTCCCCCTTTGCCCCACCCTGAGCACAAAAGCTTTGTTCTCTGTTGTGTGTGTGCATCAGTGCTTGTGTGGGTATGGGTGGGGTTGCCTCTTTTCTTGACCAAGAAAGAACCACTCCTGGGTCTCCTGGGAGGCTTATGAGCACTACATGTACCTGGAAGCTGAGTGGAGTGTGTGAGGGCTCTGCAGGACTCTCCCCTGCTGCCTCCTCTCCAGTGGGAGCCAGGCCATGTGCTCTTAGTGCCAACTCATGCCCAGGCCCACGCTGCCCATCACTCAGCAGGCCCCTCCCTGACTCCCCCAGCTCAGTTCCTTTTGGGTCTCCTCAGGCCCTTGTGAACCCTGGGATAGAATCACAGAAGTTGACAAATCTGCTGCCTGCCTTTGCCTGAAGTCAGAGTCTCTTGTGGGCAGAGTGGGTGGGCAGGTCAGGGCTCAGCTTTTGGCTGAGTACAGGGTCCTATATTCATGCCACACTGATGGAGACACTGGGCAGGGCTGGCCTGTGGGCTGCTCTATGGCCCCCACTAGTCTGTCACTGCACCAGATTGAAGGCAGTATTTGTGCAGATGGCTTCACCTGTTGTCACTATCCAGACACTAGAACCAATTGGCTTTTGCTCTTGGGCCAGGGTCTTGGGCTGAGGCTGTCATGACCAGAAGGTTCTCTGCCATGTGGGGACCTCAGGCAGCTCCCAGTGCTGAGTGGTCTCCAAAAGATATGACAGCCAGAACTGGAAGGCTAGAAGTCAGGACAGGAGTACACCTGACTCTGGGGCTTCCAGAAAGCTGGCCCTGAGCTGTGGCCCCTGCAAAAGACAGGCTCCTCCGAGATTGTACCACTGCACTTCAGCCTGGGTGACAAGACTCTGTCTTGATAGATAAATAAATAAATAAATAGGACTCGTGGATATTTCAGGGGGAAAAGGTGGGTCCTTCTGGTTGGCAGGATTCTGGTGATCATTGGGCAGGTAGGGCTGACTTAGGTAGGTCAGGCACAGTTGAGCCTGGCAGAGAAGCCAGGGAATGGTGTGGCCAGAATGGACAGCTGGACTTTTGAATCTAGGCCATACATAGGCAGAAAAACAAGTGATGGTGCAGCCAGCTCAGGCAGGTCTAGGTCAGGGCACCTGCCAGTAGGAACATGCACCCCTGCCCCAGACCTCAATCCCAGACCACCTGCCTGCACTGGGCATTGTCTGGTTTTGGCACAAAGGCATGGGGGTGATGATCTGGTGGTGTGGGATCTCAGGCCTCAGTGGCTTCTTAGGAACTGAGCAGTCACTGGGCATGGGGAGGGGCCCAGGAACCACTTGTGTGCATCTGCCCATGGGTTGTGTTCCCACCCCAGCTTCTCAGCGCTCCCTGGGAGAGGCCAGGGCTCCCTGCCTGCTCTGTTTCCAGCACTGACCCACTCACCTGGTGACTCTGATGACTTCCTCACCCCAGCCTGGAGCCTCCTCTGTTAGACAGGGATCCCAGGCTTCCTGCAGACACAAGCCAACCACCAGCCACACCTTGTGGGCCCACCTGGGCCTCTTTGCCCCACTGATCAGTCATTGTGGGAAGTCAGGGACCCCGAAAGGAGGGACCGGCAGAAGCCGTGGCAGAAGAACATAAATTGTGAAGATTTCATGGACATTTATTAGTTCCCAAAATTAATACTTCTGTAATTTCTTATGCCTGTCTTTACTGCAATCTCTGAATATAAATTGTGAAGATTTCATGGACATTTATCACTTCCCCAATCAATACTCTTATAATTTCTTATGGCTGTCTTTACTTTAATCTCTTAATCCTGTTATCTTCATAAGTTGAGGATACATGTCACCTCAAGATCCTGTGAAGATTGCATTAACTGTACAAATTGTTTGTAAAGCATGTGTGTTTGAACAATATGAAATCTGACTGTAAAACATGGGTGTTTGAACAATATGAAATCAGTGCACCCTGAGAAAAGAACAGAATAACAGTGATTTTCAGGGAACAAGAGTGATAACCATAAGGCCTGACTGCCCGTGGGGCCGGGCAGAACAGAGTCATATTTTTCTTCTTGCAGAAAGCAAGTATAGGAGAAATACCACTGAATTCTTTTCCCAGCAAGGAATAATCCTGGGAAAGGAATGCATTCCCAGGGGTAGGTCTATGAACAGACACTCTGGGAGTATCTGCCTTATGTGGTTGAGATAAGGGATGAAATACGCCTTGGTCTCCTTCAGTGCCCTCAGGCTTGCTAGGATTAGGAAATTTCAGCCTGGAGAATTCTAATCAGACCAGTTGTCTGCTCTGGAACCTTGTTTCCTGTTACAATGTTTATCAAGACAATGCATGCACCATGAGAAACGGACCCTCATCAGTGATTCTAATTTTCCCCTTGCCTTGTGATCTTTATGGCCCTTTAAAGCATATGATCTTTGTGACTTACTCTCTCTTCATACCCCCCTCCCCTTTTGAAATCCCTAATAAAAACTTGCTGGTTTTGTGGCTCAGGGGGCATCACAGAACTTACCAATAGGTGATGTCACCCCCAGAGGCCAAGCTGTAAAATTTCTCTCTTTTGTACTCTTTATTTCTCAGACCGGCTGACACTTAGGGAAAATAGAAAAGAACCTATGCTGAAATATTGGGGGCTGGTTCCCCCAATAACCAGTGAGACCCAACTGGTGAGTCCTGGTTTTCTATTTTTATATTGCCCTTTTACCCAGTGTTTTTTCTGTAATGACTGCTGTGTGGAGCATCCATATAAGTGCAGAATACAGAATGTCCTCTACCCCACAGAGTCCCCACCACTGTCCCCCTGGGGCTGGTCATGCCTTGCTCAACTTGGTGTAAATGGCTGCTGTTGGCCAGGTGCAGTGGCTCACACCTGTAATCCTAGCACTTGGGAGGCCAAGGCAAGTGGATCACCTGAGGTCAGGAGTTCGAGACCAGCCTGGCCAACATGGCGAAACCTCATCTCTACTAAAAATATGAAAATAAGGCTGGGTGCAGTGGCTCATGCCTGTAAACCCAGCAGTTTTGGAGGCCAAAGCAGGTGGAGCATGAGGTCAGGAGTTTGAGACCAGTCTGGCCAATATGGTGAAACTCCATCTCTACTAAAATTACAAAATTAGCCAGGTGTGATGGCGCACCTCTATAATCCCAGCTACTCAGGAGGCCGAGGCAGAAGAATTGTTTGAGCCTGGCAGGTGGAGTTTGCAGTGAGCCAAGGTCACACTACTGCACTACAGCCTGGGCAACAGAGCAAGACTCAGTCTCAAAAAATAAAAAATAAATAAAAAATAAAAAACAATGGCTGATGTAACATGCACTGTTGGGGGCCATCCATCCACAGGGCTGCCCGACGCTGCATCTCCTTCCTTTTTGTTGCTGAGGTCTTTTCTGTTCCCCTGCTCTTCACCTGAACTGCTCTTGAAGCCAAGATGAGGGATAAGTAGGATGGTGCTGACAGGGACCCCTCCTGGGGTAAATCTCAGCTGCGAGGGGGCTGGGCTCACCCCCTCCTGTCATCTTCTCCTCTGAGCTTCATTTCTACCAGTGGTCATCAAAGTGCAGCCTTTCCCCACCCGCTCTTCTGTCTCCCATGAGCCAAGGATGAATTTTTTACATTTCCAAATGGTCGAACTAACCAAAAGAAGAATCATACTTGATGTTTTGAAATTGGAGTTTTCAGTGCCTGTAAGGAAATTTCTATGAGATTGCAGCCATGCACCTTCATTCACTGGTTGTCTGCAGGAGGCTGCTCTCATGCTACAGCTGCAGATTCGAGTCATTGCAATCGACATGGGTTGGCAAAGCTGCAAATATTGACCCCTAGCCATTTTGAGGAAGAGTTTTTAGACCCTTGTTTGAGAATTGTCTGGTGGGACCCTGGGCTCTGGGTCAGAGTCTTCCCTACTCAGGGCTGCTTTGACCTTCACTGGGGTGTCTGTAAAGTGGGGGTACCATTTGCCTATTGTACAGGTGTTAAGCCCCAGAGCATCAAATATTGGGGTGCCTGTCTCATGCTCACCCACACCACCTGCAGAGGTCCTGTGATTTAATCCCAACCAGCAGGAGGAATTGGTCTTTGGTAACAGAGACACCATGGAGCTAAGTTGCCACCTGCATCAAGGTTGTTCCCTGGGGCTCACTATCTAGGTCAAGGATGGTACAGGGCTGATGTCCTTAATCACATTCTGGTGGAGCCTCAGACACTACAGGTGCTGAATGAGCTGCTGGCCTGCTGGGATAGGGGCGGCAGCTGGCAGAAATGGTTGTAGCTGCAGGACATTAACCACACCTCAGGTCTCACTCCCAGTACCTGCCCAGCTGGAATATTTGTGTCCCAGTGGTTACTATGCAACAGGATCTGATGCTGGCCAGGGAGCTATGGCCACAGGCTCTCTGTAGCTGGCCACAAAAAAGAGTCTTCTCCTCCCCTCTGCCAATTTACTGGGTCCTCTTCTCTCATTCTCACTTAACCACTGCTTTGCCTGAAAGCAGACCCCAAATTGCTCCTTGGGCTGAAAATAGTCATTTTTTCCAGCTACCTGGAGTGGCTACATCTCCTGGAGAACTTTGTTTTTCTAGACACAGATGGAAGGACAGGATACTCACAGGGCCTGGGTGGAAGATGCTCAGGGACCTTGTGGGGAAGGGAGGGAGCAGGGACCCAGCCTCTTGGGGCCTTTCTCTTAAGAGGCTCCCTCCTCTCCTCCAATCCCATGCTGTCCCAATCTGTTCTCAGAGTTAGGTAGATACAAGCAGCCCTCCACCAAAGATTGGTCCTTGATTTCAGTCCCCTATTCACACACTTTATTGAGATGTGTCTCCTCTTTCTCTGTGTGTCAAACCCTCCCAATATATCTAATATGAAGAGAATGGAGCCAGGCAGTGTGCTGCCCAGGGAATCCTCTAACCCCTGGCCTGTGGATAAACCCCATCCCCACTCCCTCTCATGCTACACTACCACCAGTGCCACCAGGGACAGGTTTTGGTATCAGGATGATGCAGGCCTCACTAAATGAGTTAGGGAGGAGCCTCTCTTTGTCAATTGTTTGGAATACTTTCAGAAGAGAAATGGTACCAGCTCCTCTTTGAACCTCTGGTAGAATTAGGCTGTGAAAACATCTGGTCCTGGGATTTTCTGGTTAGTAGGCCATTTATTACTGCCTCAATTTTAGAACTTGTTATTGGCTTATTCAAAGATTCATCTTCTTTCAAAAAAATTTCAACAAAAACAGATAAATCTAGAATTTAATAACAGATGTAGCATAGTTCTTAAAGTATAATTTTTTACTCTCCCCAGTCTGCCATTTTACTAAAGACAAATCGTGGTATGACCAAGTTGCTTTATTATACTTGGCCTGATTATTTGTATAAAGTGCAGCAAGAATAATTATTTTTACATAGGTTTTAAAAATCGGATTTGATGAAACTTTGTTCCATAAAATGAATCTCAGATAACACGTTTTAAAGCTGAGCCACACATGAGTCTATACCCTCAAATATGAGTTGCATAAATTTCTCTTTTGAGATCACAGGATATCTTGGGGTTCATGAGCCTATCAAAAAGTGACATTGTTTACTTACCACAGGTTAGGAACCCTGTACAGAGACTGTGTAGAGAAGGTATAAAGCCAGATTTCCCAAGGGGCTTTTATTGGCTCTATAAGTCAAGTTTGATTCCTTAAAGGAAAGCAAGTCACTCCAGTCAAAGCCTTGGCAAAATAACCAATTTCTCCAACAGTGTCCTGTTGCAGAAGAAA
Organism: Symphalangus syndactylus; assembly: GCF_028878055.3. NCBI lineage: Eukaryota > Metazoa > Chordata > Mammalia > Primates > Hylobatidae > Symphalangus > Symphalangus syndactylus. The sequence goes on from NC_072431.2 coordinate 72,698,156, forward strand.
ACATTCTTTTGCACTTATGCAAATTATATTGCCATAAGTTAAGAATACTCACAAATAGTTTCCAAATTCTGGAGAAAACAGGTAGAGACAAACAAATGTGCTCCAAATTTTGTTTACAGAAGTATATTTTATTCAATTGCTAAAAGCTGTAAGTAGCTCAAAATAAAAGTTTCCAGGACTCTGAAAAACAAAACAAAAGATCAGTAATATTTTAAGCAAAGTCAAAAAGATTACTTCAGTCTTATATTAGTTCACTCCATGCAGTTATCTCCTGTTCTGCTTGATATGCATGAACATTTCAGCTCTCCATGAGAGTCCTGAAAGTTTTTTCTTTATTCTATTGCCAAATTTCCAAAGTTATCAGAAACTTGCATTTAAGAGCACCTGTCAACGTCCTAAAGCTGATTGATTATAAATCACCTTTCAAAGAGGATTAAAACAAGACAATTGTCTGTGGATGACAAGGAAGTCTTAGACAGCCACTATTAAAGCTACAATTGACAGATATTGGTTACTTCTGTTGCATACAATGATTTTACATAACAATTATTACTATTAATAACATACGCTAAGTCATATTGGAATTATAGGAGTTTTCCATTTTTTTGAATCACATACAAATAACGTATTTATACAAATACAGCCCAAGGAAAACCAAACACTGTTTCATATTTGACAATGCTTTCTTTCTTTCCTTTTTTTTTTTGAGATAGAGTTTCACTGTTGTTGCCCAGACTAGAGTGCAATGCTGCACTCTCTGCTCACTGCAACCTCTGCCTCCTGGGTTCAAGTGATTCTCCTGCCTCAGCCTCCTGAGGAGCTGGAATTACAGGTGCATGGCACCACACCTGGCTAATTTTTTTTGTACTTTTAGTAGAGACAAGGTTTCACCATGTTGTCCAGGCTGGTCTCTAACTCCTGACCTCAGGTGATCCACCCTCCTCGGCCTCCCAAAGTGCTGGGATTACAGGTGTGAGCCACTGCACCCGGTCTGACAATGCTTTCTGACATTTCTTCCTGTATGATTTTTATACCAAATAAGCCAAATGTTATTTTTTGTATTTCAGAGGACCTAATAGGTAAAAGATATTTAGGTAAGAAAAATACATAATTTATAATTTGATTTTTTAAAGTTTGTCAATTATCAAATCCCAGGTTATCATAAGTCACTCATTATCCGAGATGATAACTCAAAAATTTTTAAAAGGAAAAAAATTTTACCCACTAATAGAAGGGAAACTTCACTTTCCAAACAATCTTTTTCTGTCCTTTCCTTTTGCTCCAGTTTAGTCAAAAGGGCAGACAAAAATCTTTCACTTTAAAAATATTACATGAAAGTCTTGCTCATGAAAAAAAGCTAAATCTCACCTTTGCATTAGTGCATTATTGATGTCAAAAATAATTCTTAATAAAACCTTATAGACAAGTCTATCTAGTCTTAATCAGTTTGACAATAAGGTAAGATTCCTATAACTCTTTTATAACACCTTACAATTTTTGTGAAAGAGCAGATTAGTGCTCTAAGGAAAACCAGTTGTACTTTTATTCCAGTGTTCAATTTATAAAAAACTGAATACCCCTTTAACTTTGGCCAATATGTTAACACACAGAATTTCTTTTACAAGATTTAACTTTTTACAAACTTTTCACAACTTGGTTAATCCTTCAGCTCTAGTTTATCTAACTTAAAACAATACTTTAACCCTTTAACTTAGGCCAAAAGTAATCCACATTCCCATGACTTATTGTAATCTTTTACCAAAAACACATTTTACTTTTTTTTTACATACCTATCATGTAAAACTGTTTTTATTTCCCAACGATTACTAAAGTGATGTAGCCGGG